>NC_139435.1:74900569-75500569 GCF_905368555.1 Meleagris gallopavo
GATGTGCATTGCATGCAAAATTGAGGAGAGGGAGTGGTACGAGGCTATTTTTTCCCTAAGGCCAAGTCCAAAACTGACACAGGTTGTTTAAAGGCACTTCTGTCTACAGATTCTGAAGACTCAGGGCCTACGTCAATGAGAAGGACATGCATAACAAAATCCACATAGGAGTCATGGCTATAATGTCTGCCTGTTCCTCTGGAAGCTGGGTAATTTCCTCAGCACAGAAATACTAAGCTTTCAACCCCCGTCCACTGCAACTTTATGATCTGTTGATTCATAAACACTACAGCTTACTTCCATAAACTCGGCCTGGAATTGCTTTAGTGCAACCGTGTCTGGTCTCTTAACTCACAAATTATCTTCATCTTTTGAAGATGGCAGCAGCTGCATGTCCTCGACACAGAACAGCAAAATATAAAAACAATCCTCTCTATTCTTGCACACAGTATCTGTTAACTTGCTGCATGGGGTCAGATACAAACTCTGCAGCAGAAAGAAAGAAAGAAATGTGTGTTCGGTCTGTTTGGTAAATAAACCCAGAGCTCAGAGCACGGCTGTGTCACAGGGGCAGGTTTATGAGTCAACACATCATAATGTTTCGGGGAACAGAGATGCCAAGCTCAATGATTATCTGCTGAGAAAATCACTTATGGAGAGAGCTTTAAATCTGCTTTAAGTGAACGCTTAAGCAAGGAAGTTTTAATTTCGTTTTCCATAAATGCCTATGACAGAAAAATAAAAAATAAAAAATAAGTGTACCTACAGAAAGGGAAAACGAAAAAGATTAGAGGTTTTTTTTCCCATGGAATTACAAATTAAGAACCAGAAGATCTCTCAGTACATACTTTTATTAGTTTATTTCCTTCAGTAACTACTCCTGACCTACTTGAAGACACACAGTAGGAAAATAGTAAAAAGATAAAGGAGTTTACATACACAATCTATTCAGAGACCATAACAGAAAAATCAAACTATGATTTTCTTTCTGTAATTTCTAAATGCAAGTTTGGGATTCACAATAGGAAATGAAGAGCAAGAGAGAATACTGACAATCACAAGGTGGAAAACGAGATGCAAAGATTCACCATTGGGAATACAAGAATACTGGGAAATTTTTTAAATGGTTTTCTCTGTTGCAGTTCGTGTAGGAAAAGCAAAAGTGGCCCAGAGTCTCTCCTGGAGACTCTGCTCTGTTACTTGCTCATGTAACTTGTTTCCTTTGTATGGCATGTGTAAAGAGAAATAAACCTTCCTTCTTGCTCCATAGGCCTGCAGACATTTTTGCCCTCCGTTCAACACCGGGGAGACATACAGGCTTTTCTCTTGTGACAATATTCAATTTTCATCCTTCTTTCTGCCTCAAGGCAGGGAGTTGAGGCCAGGCTCCTCTTCTCTCGCAGAAGGCAGCACAGCAAAACCTCAAGATTTTGTCCAGTCTTCGAGCACTGAGGTGGCTCAGTCTGCAGCACTGCCTGCCAGGAGACCAGGAAGGAGCCTCACTGAGGTGAGAGAGTCACAGAATTACTGAGGTTGCAGAAGAACAAAAAGATCATCGACCCATCACACTGTGCCCACTAACCACGTCCCTCATAGCCACATCTACAAGGCTCTTGAACACATGCAAAGGGTGGCTGCGATGTCTCACCACACTTTTGGAGAGGAAATGTTTCCTAATATCTAACCTCAACCTCCCCTGGAGCAACTCGAGGCCATTCTTTGTCATCCTGTCACTGTTCCCTGGAGGAAAAGGATGACATGCACCTCACCACAGCCTCCTTTCAGGCAGTTGTGGAGAGCAATGAGGTCTCCCCTGAGCCTCCCCTTCTTCAGAATGAACAATCCCAGTTCCTTTAGCTGCCCCCCTGCCCTCTGGACTTGTGCTCCAGGCCCCTCACCTGCTTTCTTGCCCTTCCCTGGAAACGCTCCAAGGCCTTAATATCTTTCCTGTAGCGTTGGGCTGAAAACTGAACACAGTATTCAAGGTGTGGACTCACCAGAGCTGAATACAGAGGATGATTTCCTCCCTGCTTCTGCTGGCAGCAGTGTTTCTGGGCCACCTGGGCACACCGCTGGTTTGTGTTCACCTGTCAACTGACACCTCCAGATCCTTTTCCTCTGCACAGCTTTCCAGGCACTCTGAAGACACACAAGCAGAAAGACAAAGCTCAAAGCATAAACACAGAATAAAACTCAACAAGTCAGTTTTGTCCAGCAAACAGGCTAAGAATTTCAGACCGTAAAAGATGACAAAGCTGTTTTCTTATAAAAAGACATGACAAAGCTACAGATTGGCATTAAAAGGTTAGACACATCATTTCACAGACCTTTCTGTAGGACTCTTAAGAATAACGTCACCCATTTGCAGCTTTTCAAAAATGGGAACTCTGACTCCTCACAAGTTTGCTATTTCATTTCTCCATGGTCACTGTTTGGTCTGTTTTTTCCTCAACCGAGAATCTGATAGAGGGGCAGAAGAGATAAACTTTGTAACAGCTACCTTAAACAATCTCTGTCATCACACACACACACACACTAAAAAAAGGAACCTCATTTTTTTTCTTCTTTACTCAGCCTTTCTTTTCTCCCAAAACTCTGGCCAAAGATGAAGCCTACAATAATGAATATCCAGGGTGATTCTTCTCAGCACTCCCTAAGGCTTTCCTAGCATCCCCTAGATGCTTATTTCCGACGGTATTTATTAACTGCCTTCAAAGACAAAGACTCCACAAACCTCCCTTCTCAGCAAGATCTAAGGTCTTTTATACAGCTTCTACAGTGCTCTGATGAAATCGATTCAGGATTGTCTTCAACAGTTTGTGCAAGCAGTTTGGGTTCACAAATCTCTTCACCAGTGTTGCAACTCAAGCAGTAACTTTGGTTTTATTCAGGATGAACTCATAACTAGATCCTCCTGGTTCTTTTTGCCTCTCACTTCCAGGCAGAACAAAGTCACTCAGAGGCACTCTTTGTTCTAATGTAAGGGCCAGGTTCTTCCAGATCACCTGGAAGAGTCACACTGAATCTGGAGGAGTCTACCTTGGCTCAGAAGAATCTCCACTGTTTCTTTCATCGCCTTGTAAGTTTTCCTCTGGGCTCTTGATTGCTTAAATGTGAATATCAACTGATTGACATCACTGTGTCAGAGATGAGTTCCCAGTTAATCACTGATATCCTCAGCTTCTACACAGCAACGCCAAACTTTTCCAGCCAGTTGCAGTTGTGGGACATAATTGCAGCACTCATTCCCATGAAGGAGAGCATCATTTTGTACCTACAGATCTGCTTACCCAAGTGTAGAAACCAGGCATGACATTTCTTTCAGGAAACATTTGTTCATGTGAATATTAGATGGGTTGCAGAGCAAAGTGCCTAGCTACAGCAACAGGGCTGCCATTTGACTTTACATGATGGCCATGTACAGAGTGCAGCAAAGCTCTTGGAATAAAAGATTTTGAAGAATCCGTCATCCTGTTTTGAGACGCATTTTGATAGCAAAGAATTTTACTTGAGAATGCTCATGTTTGATATTGTTTTTATGGTTCTCAGAGGAAGCTGCATTTTGCCAGGTGTAAGGAACTGATAGAGACAACCAAGACCAAAGTATTTCAGGCTGAATTCCCCTCGTTCCTCCCACCTCCTTTGAATAAATGAACTTCCCTACGCTCTGACAGAGTGGAGAGATTAATTCAGAATATGTGTGCGCAGTACACCTGACAGACCCGACAAAGCTTGGCTCAAAGAACAAAGATGAAACAAAGGCATAAATAGACCAGTAGAAGGATTTACAAAAGGACAAAATATGGGCAGCCATTTAAAGGTGACAGTAATTACTTAAGTAAATGTCAAAACTCTTCAAAGAAGCAAGGGGGGTAATATTCATGAATACTTAAGGCTGAAACGTGAGCATGTTGATTTGCCATTTGGAAAGTTATGTTTCCTTCTTATCTCCTCTCTGATAGCTACAATAACGGGCATTAAAATTTGTTCCTGAAAAAAGGCAAAGAAATCACTCAATGTTGGAGGAGCTATTGATTTCTAGATGTATTGAAATCAATGGTCCTTAAATTCACGTGGAGCCCCATTCCTGAGCCTACACATAATAACGAAAAGGAGGAAACAGCAGAAAGAATTTCAGATCACTGTAAACGTGTGGAGACACTTTTCCTGCAATAGCCAGTATTTTCTGAGCACAGTGAGACAACAGAAGTTCTCCGGATCTTTCAGCTCCAACCCAGCTTTCACCATCACAGGCAGAGGAACCCACAGGTTATCATACAAAAAGTGGCAGTGCCCAACCAAGCATGGGAGAAAATTTGGCACTGCTCTGCCACATACTAGCTGTCTGCTGTCCTCTGCTCCAGTTTGTCAGCTGCTGCACTGAGGCTGCTGGGCATGGGTTTGCACCAGCGTGGCTGCAGGCAGAAGATAAATTAGGGAGGATGACAGCTGAGGATTGTGACAGCCTCTACCCTATATATTTTAGAGGGGAGAAAGTGGCCTAACATAGGTATCAAACTGCAGAAGTGTTATGTGTTTTTCAGAACGTGTCTTTTTCTTTCAAACTCCAGAAATTGAAAGCTGTGGGTTTTTTTTTTTTTCTGTATTTTTTTGTCAATGATATTGGGCTTGAAGGCATGCATTTGAAGGTGATGAGGTGCTTAATAGGCTTTAGAGCTTTTTTAATTTTCTGACTTCAACCTGTTCTATTTATTATTCTCTTTCATCTTCTGTTTCAGTACACTGTGTATATACTGAAAGATACAGTGATGGCACAAACTGGCTCTCTTTGCCAGCCTCAGAGCTTTGGCACAAGCAGAGCTTTGCTCTCCTTAGTGCTCTCTCGTGCCTACTCCAACCTCAAACTTCTCCGTCGCTCCTACCACTCACTCTTTCCCCTGCTGCCCAGGATGCACGTATGCACATGCCAATCCAAATCTAGGTGCAGGGGGTGAATGCTGGGACCACTTCTGCATTTCAGATTGCTTAGTTTCTTAATTGAAAAATTGCTTCATTGAAATTCCGTGAATTTAAGAGAGAAATCCTGCAGAAATGGATCTGGGGCTTCTGTTTGATGGCAAATTGAATCTGAGTTAACAGTGTGCGAAAGATAGTGAAGAGAATAGAGAGCAAAATCTCTACGTTTGTTCAGCCTATGACGGGTCTG
Organism: Meleagris gallopavo; assembly: GCF_905368555.1. NCBI lineage: Eukaryota > Metazoa > Chordata > Aves > Galliformes > Phasianidae > Meleagris > Meleagris gallopavo. Next base: position 74,905,737 of record NC_139435.1, read on the forward strand.
AGATTTTTGAGGCCAGCTGTGGGTTGGGCCCGGAAGGGCCCCGGGGGGGGGGGGATGGGGGAGGGGGAAAAGCATCAAAAAGCCCGAAAGGCTCCAAACCACACCGGGAGTGGGTTTATCATAGCACATCGGAGCAAAATTTTTTTCTCCCCCCAAAAGGGTTGCTGCGGGTTCCCAAAGCCAGACAAACGGAAAAAAACGGGAGCTCTGTTATGCCCCCCGCCTGGTTCAAGTGGGGGTCCCTTGTTGTTCAGCCCCCCCCTTGTGAATGAAAACCCACAGGATAAAGGCGTTGGGGGCACGTGTGTTTTTTTATTTTTAAAAAAAAGGGGGGGTTGGAGAGGCCCGGGTAAGAGGGAATTCTCCTCCCTTGGATGGAAAAAAGGGTCGCGGAGCAACCCAGAGTTTTGTGCGCTTCCGGTGCCGGGACGGGAAAAGGCCTGATTGCAAGTCCCCCCTTCCTGGTTTGCTTCTCCTCCTGATGCCAAACCATGAAGTGCTGCTTCGGAGCAATCACCCGTGTTTGGGTTGGGCCATTTAAAGGGGGAAAATGGGTCACTTTCCAAGCGGGTGACGTGGTTTGGCAAAGGCTCAGGGTAAAGTTTCACCCCCGCTGGGAAAAATCAGGGTTCCCCCCTTTGGCGGTCCTTCGTCCCTCATGTTGTTCTTGGAAGGTCTCAAAACGCAGCCTTTTGTGCTTCAAGGAGCTCTAATGAGGGGAAGCACACGCCATCATCCTGGAAAGGAGAAAACAGGGTGAAAAATTTTTTTTTGGTGGGTTTGTGGTCAACAAATGCAAGCATTTTTGGAAAAGGCTCCCGCGTCAGGCCAGCATCTAAGGGTGGCTTTGGATGGCGGCAGGGGAATGCTTGCGAGGAACCGTGCACCCAAAAAGGAATACAAAAGATCTTGATCTAATTGACCCTATCCCTCTCAGCCTGTTTATTTGTCCCAGCAGTCTGCCCCAAACTTGCTTTGAGGGGCCGGGGAATTGGTTTCAGGCCCCCTGGCCTGAAATCGGGAAAACCCACCATTGGTAACTTAGTTTCGCAATTTTGGGGCCAAAGAAAAAGGAAAAAAAAAACCAAAAAAACACCCAAAAAGACACAGGTCTGGAAAGGAAGTCCTCTTTCCTTTGAGGGAAAGTGATGCGTTGGGGAAAATTTGCCCTTACAGCTGCAGGGCCTTTTTCCCCTTCAATTTTCCGCTCTCTGCAAAGGGAGCTGGTGGCCTCGCCTCTGTCCCTGTGCCCCCTCCAAAGTGGCATTTTGGGGGCAGCGAAACACCCCACAACTTGGTGTGAGAGAGAACCATGCGCTGAAAGAAAAAACCCAAAGTAAGAGCAAGGTAGAAAGCAGCGCCGGCCATGCAGTCGGGGGGAGGTGGGGAAATTTTTTCTCGACTTGTTTATCTGAGCCCAAAAGAAGGGGAGCTCAAAAAAAACCAGGGGGTCGGGGTTTTTGGGGTTTTTTTTTTTTAGGGGCAAAGGACACAGTGGTAAAATGAAAGAGCCGCTCACTGTGGTTGCTGTCCCCCTCGATAGTAAAAGGTTTCAAAGTCTTGGAAAAGGGCCCTGCTTTGGTCAAGGTGTCAGTCAAGAGAAAGTCATGCAGGAAGACATACCTCCATTGCCATGTCGACGGATTTGGGCAGAAGAGGCGTCAGTGGGGTGTGATAAATTCCAAAAAGCCGACTGGTTGCAGTTAGCAGGCACCCTTTTCCGTGGCGCAGGCAGACTTTCTTGTGATCGTAGAAGGAGAAGAGCCTTTTTATGGAGAGAAAGGGAGGATGCTTCTTTTAAAGGGGAAAACAGATGGAAGCGTTGTGTTGAAACGGAACCAGAAGTTTCCCTTAAGGGGTTTTGGAGCCCCCCATGGCTAAGTCTTACGTGCATGTTGGTTGGAGGGCCCAGCTAGACCCCCCAAGGTCTCATCCGGTATTTTCGGGAGTGCCCTGGAAAACAACCGGGAAAAGGTTCAGCCCCAAAGGGACAGCCGTGTGCCTTAACAAAGCAAACCCCCATTCATGGGTTCTTTTTACTGCTACTGTCATGAACCCAGTGACCCAAACTTGATCAGTGCCACGCTGCAGCCCAAACCCCCAGACAGCACAGCCGCAGCCAGCTGCACCAAGGTCCCGCCGTGCCCGGGAATGACCCAAAAATAAATTCACCCCCCCCCGTGGACCCTTCAACCGTTCAGCACACACGGGATGTGTTGCAGCGTGGAAAAAGCCTGGAATGGCCCCCGTGCCCTCTGAAGTGAAGCAGGGCTGAGCTCAGCGGTGAGGGCAGCACGACCTTAGTGAGGAGCGGGCAGCTGCTGGAACGGCCGCTTCTGGCCAGCCGCTCCTCATCTGTGGGGCAAAAAACAGCAGCCGGGAAGAGGGAAAAGGGGAGTGAACACAAATGAGGTAGAAACCTCCGCAGTGGGGAACGGGGGGCGTGTGCTGTTGGGCAGACCGAGACATTTTCTGCTCCCAAGAGGCCATGGGGAACAGAGCGGCACGCAGCGGGTCCACGGGGACCCAACGGAGTCCAACACTGGGCCGTTTACAGCCTGGGTGGGAAAACAGCTCCTCGCAGGGGCATTCATCCCAATCATTTTGATTCATCCCATTCCCGTTCAAAGTAGGTGGGAAAGCAAAAAAAAAAACCCCCGGGAATTCTCGAAAGCCGTGAATGGGGAAATAACCCCCTCCTGGCACCCAAAAGGGGCATCGTACGATGCAGGCTGGAAAAGACATGCGAGTAAGCTAGGGGGCTAAAGAAAAAGGGCCTCAGAGCGGGGCACTGCTCAGCCATCCCCAGAGGCCAGGGAAGGGGAAAAAGGGAAGATTCCCTTGTGTTCCCGGGAAAAATTGCGTACAGCTGGGGGGTGGCAGAGGTTGGGGGAGCTCCCTGAAGTAATCTTGCGAGGGAGTCACCTTGAATTCCGGAGGGTCGCTCGGAATGTGCTCGACTAAAATTCACACTGGCGGGAGGACACAAAAGGGTTGGGGAAAGGGGAAAGCAAAGTAAAAGACCACCTCGCCAGCTGTTCAGTCCGCACTCTTACCGAGGCGCTGGACGTTGGACCGCCCGGACGGGCGGTAATCCCCTGCACCACGCCATGTGCTCAAGGAACTAGCCAGCTCTGGGGGACCGGGGGACAAAAGAACACCCCAGGCTTAGGGGCTCCTGGTCAAGCCCTGCTTCCCCTGTGCCCCCCGTCACGTCCCATCCACTAAGCCAGCCGTTTGGCTGAAGCAAAAACAATTTTACTTGTCCTTAGGACTTTCCCCCCAGAAACCTAATCCCACGGAAAACGTTCTTTCCCCCCCAAAAAAAGTCCCCTGGGCACGCCAAAGCCCCCCTTCCCCTCCCGTCCCCCCTTTTTGGGGGGGCCTTACAAAGGGGAAAAATTTTCTTCCTGTTTTTTGGGGCCCCAAAAAAAGGGGAAAACCGGCTTCCGTAGGGTTTGGGTCTTGGGGGCCGAGACAACCTTCCAAGGCCTCAAAACGGGAAGAACTTCCCCAAAAATCCTTCAAAAAAGGTTTTCCCCCCCCTGGAAACCAAAAAAGGGGGGGGTTTTTCACCTTCTCCCTTTAAAAGGGAGGTCAGCCCCTGAACCAGGGGGGGTTTATATCCTTAAATTCCCTTCCCTCCCCCAACCTTTTTTACGTAAATAAATTTAGAAATTAAACCGAGTTAGGAGAAAAGCCCCTTTTTTTAGCCCAAATTTTGGGGGAAAAAAGGGAAAAGACTTTGACCAAATGGCCTGAAACCCAAACTCATCCGTCCCCCGGGGCCCTGCCCGCCGTTTTTCTTTAAATGTTTCCCCCTTTTTTTCCGAAAAAAAAGAGATTTGCCCCTGGATGCAGAATTTAAAGAGGTTAAAATTTATGGGGGGGGGAGGATTCCCGGAAACCCCCAAAAAAAATTCCCCCTTTTTTCCCCCCCCATAAATTCCCCTCCGACCGGGGGTTTCAATTGGGTTAAACCCAAATTGTTAGTAAGAGTCCCCAAATTCCCGGGGGAAACCCCCTGGAAAAGAACAAAAGATGAGGGAATACTTGGGGTTTCCCCTGAATGAAACCAAACGCTTTTTCTTTCTTCCTAGCAAAGCACCCGAAAAAAATCCCAAAAAATTAAAAATTTTTTTTTTTTCGGAACAATCCTTAAAGGGAGGGGTAACCTTTTTCCAGAACCCCCCGGGGCAAAGAGTTAAGTGAATTCCCCCTTTTTAAGTTATTATTAATCCCCTTAAGCCTGGCCCCCCCCCTTTGGGGCAAATCCCAAAGATGCCCAAAACCCAAAAATTCCCCAATGTTGACCTGGGGGGGGGGCCCCCAAAGCTCTTTTCCCCACTAATTTGTCAAGTGGGAGAATTCCCATAGCCAAAAAAAATTGGGGTTTTAAAAGAACTGGGGGGTAAAGTTTTTTACCAAAAAGGGGCTCGCCAAAGGGGGGGGGCTATTATCTTAAAAAATTGGAAAAAGATTTTTAAATTTTTTCCTTGCTTTGGGGCCGGCTCAAACAGGGAGCTTTTTTCAGAAGTTCCAAACCTAAAAATTTTTTTTTTTTTTTAAATCCCCCTTTTACCACCCTGCAAGTTAACTGGCAATTCTTCTTTACCTAAAAACATTTTTTTTAAATCTGAATATTTTGTTCCTTAAAAATTGTCTTTGTCTGGCAAAAAAACCCCTTTTTTCCTAAAGGAGCATCGGTGCCTGGGGGAAGTTTTTTGGACTCCTAGTGGAAAAACCCTCGAAACCCGGGCTTCCCCGGCCTCTCAACAAAAACAAATGGGATAAAAAAAAGGGTTACTTGGGGCAACTCAAAAAACTTTCCCTCCTTAAATGGGGGCCCTGGAAAACGGAAGTTAAGAAAATGCTTTTGGGGCACCCTCCCAGGAATGAAATTTCATTCCCCCTCCCCCCTGTGCAGGGCCTGACCCAACAGGTCGGTGGGGGAAAAACTTCCCCTTTTGACCAAATGTTTTTTTTATAGAAAAGGCCCTTCAAAAAGGAAAGAAAATTTAAACCTTTTTCCCCCGGTTAAAGGTTTCTTTTTAAAACGGGGCATCGCAGCCAACCCAAATCGGGCAAATAATAAAGGGTTATACCCCCCATTTTGGGAGGCCCGGGTTTTCGCCTGCAGGACCCCCCAGCGGCAAAACTGGAAAGGGGAAAAAGCACAATTTTCTTCTTACCCCCACAAAGAGAGTTTTTTAAAATTTTTAACCCGGCAAACCAAGGTTTTTGAAACCCCTTTTTTTAGTATTTTAGCCCCCTATTTTCCCTTTCTTGGAGTTTTTCCCCCCCCCCGGGGGGAAAATCCGGAAAACCGGGTTTTTCCCCCCCGGCCCTTTTCAAAACCTTTAAAAGGGGGGTTGGGAAACTTGCCAAGGGGGTTCTTTTTCCCGTGGTCAAGCCCACAGAAGCATTTTTGGGGTGGGGAGGGGAAGTGAAAAAACCCAGGAAAATTCCTCAAAACTAAAAAGGCTTTAAAAAAAGGGGGGCCCCGCTAAAGATGTGGGGGGCCAAAAAGGCACTACCCAAAAAATTAAGGGCAAAAAAAAATCCCCCGTTCCTTTCCTTTGCTCGTTTCCCCGGCAAAAGGCCCAAGGGAGCAGAGGGGGGGAAGGAAGGGAAAAACCCCTCTTCTTCACAAACAAGGCGACGAGGGAAATAACAAAAAGACCCTTTTTGGGGTTGTTTTTAAAGGGGGCGGGGAAATATTTTTTAAAAAATTTTTAACTTTTTTAGGGCCCCCGCCGCATTTAAAAAAAGCCCACCCCCTTTTCCCCCCTTAGCTTCTCAAAATTTCCAAAAGGGGTGGAAAAAAAAACCAAAAGGGGGAAGGAAAAGGGGCACCGGAATAACCCCTCCTGAAAAAGGGGGGGGAACCCCCCTTTCCCTCATTCAGCCGTAAAACATCGGGGCCCCGGGCCCCCAAAGGGAAATGGGGAAAAAGGAAACCCGGCGAAAAATTCCAACCCCCCCCCCCCCCCTAAAACATGGGGGTTTAATTTAAAAACCGGGGAATCCGGGGGGGGGAAAAAAAATTTTTTTTTTTTTTAAAAAAAAAAAAAACAAAAAGTTTTTTTCATGGGAAAAAATTTTGGGCCTCTTGCCAGCCAAAAAAGTTAAAACTCCTAAATTTCTTCAAAGAAACGGTTTTGGGTGAACTTTCCAACCCTTTAAAAAATTTTCTTTCAAATCTTTTTTTTGCAAGGGAAGGGTTTCCCGTATTTTTCAGTTTTTTCAAACCCAAAATTTCCCAAACAACCCCTTTTACTTTTAAATTTTTTTAAAAAATAAAAAAAGAAAAAAAGTAAAGAAAAAAAAAAAGGGAATGATTGGAACCCCCGGTTTTTCCATTTTAGGGGGAAAAAAAACCGGGTTTACTTTCCTTTGTAAAAATTTGTTTTCGAGTCCTTCGGGGCATTTTAAAAAACCTCCTTTTTGGGGAATTTTTCTCCCAAGGGGGCCCCAAAAACAAAATTTTTTCCCCCAACTCTGGGGTTTTTGGCCTTCTTGCCTTTTTTTGGGGAACCCAACAGGTGTTTTTTTAATTTTTCGGGAAAAAAAAGGGTGCGGAAAAAATTAAAAACCAAATTCAAAAAACCCTTTTTTTTTTTTTTTCAGCTCGAGGGGGAAAGGTTTTGGGTTTTTTTTTTCCCGTTTTTTTTTTTGCTTGGCAAAACCCCCCTCCTTTTTTTGAAAGGGAAGGGTTTTTAACCCCCTTTCCCCGGGGGGGGAAACCTAAATTTGGGGAAAAAAACCCAAAAAAGTCTGTTTTTAGGAACTTAGTTTTAAAATTTCCAAAGCTTTAAACCCGATCCCAAAAAAAAAGGGGGTTTTAAAAATTTTTAAAAAAGTAAAAAAAAAAACTTAAAAAAAATCCAAATAAATTTTTGGGCTTTTTTTAAAAACTTGGGGTTTTGGGGACTTTGAACGGGTTGGGGGGGCCTTAAAATTATCTTTTAAAATTTTTTGGGGTTTTAGAGGGGCCACTTTTGGGGTTTTCAAAAACCAAAGCCAAGTGCTTTTGGGCCCAAACTTCCCCTCCCGGAAAAAAAATTTTCTCCCCGTTTGGGGGACAGGAATGCTTAAAAGCTTTAAAGCCCCAAAGTTTAAAAGCTTGGAGCCAAACTTTTTTGGGGTTTTTTTGGAATGAGAATTTTTTCGGGGCAGGTTTTAAAAATTTTTTTTTCAAACGAAAACTCGGTGTTTTTCCTGTGGAAAAAATCCCCCCCCTGCAAGTTTTGGGTTCTTGGGGCGATGGGAAAAAAGGTAAGCGGTGCCCGTTTTCCCTCATGTTTGACTGTCCCCCCTTTTATTAAAATGACGCCTGAAAAGGTTTTTAAAAAAATTTCGAAGGGAAAAACAGCCTTCCCGGATTTGGGCAGTTTTCCGGCGGGGGAAAACCTCGGGTTTTAGGGATTCGGAAAAAAAAAAATTTCCCCCAGGGGCGAAAATCTTTCTGACAGGGGGGTGGGGGGTTACACCCCCGGGGGGCTTAAAAGCCCTTTTGGGGTTTTTTGGACTGTTCGCAAGGGGGGTTTTTTGGAGGTCTTTGGGGGTCGGCAGTCAAGGGGCTTTTTCCAAAGCGGGACTAAGGATTTAGAATTTTTTTTCCTTTTACCTGAAAAAAAGAAAACCCTTTTTTTTTGCCTTTTTTTAAAAAGCCTGTGGTTCTGCGTGTTGTTGCACCCCAAAAACTCTTTAAAATTTCTCTTTGGGGCCCTGTTTTTGGACCAATGAAACACCGCGGAAAATGGCCATTTAAATGCCTTTTTTAAAGCTTTAAAAGGTCGCCAAAAAATTGGGCCCCCCCTTGTCAGGCCCCAGGGTTTTCCCCAAAAGGGAAATTTTCCCCCCCAAAAGGGGCCCTTTTTTTTCTTTTTTGTTAAAAACAGCTCGGTGCAAAAATGGTTTTTCCCCCCTGGGAATTTGGGAAAAAGGGGGAGGTTTTAAAAAAAGTGTTTTATTTTTGGGCCCGGGGGGGAAACCCTTTAAGTTGGGATTAAAACTTGGGGAAAGTCAAAAGACAAAAAAAAAAAAAGGGGGGTTTTTAAAATTTTAAACCCAACCTTTTCCCTTTATCTTTTTTCAAAAAGCAAGTGTTGGGTCCTTTTTTTCCCCCCCTTTCAGTCCAGGTTTAATAAAAAAAAATTTCCCGAAAGGGGAGTATTTGGAAAAAGGGCATTTTTTTTTTCTTTACGGTTTTTTGCCCAAAAAAAAACAAAAAAAAAAAAAAACAATTCTTCGAAAAATGGGAAAAAAAAAAACGCTTTTTTTTGTTTGGGGGGAAAAAAAAAAATGCAAAATTTTGGAAAACCCCAAAAAAAAAAAAAGGAGGGGGCCTTTTTTTTTAAAAACCCCCTTTTTTTTAAACTGCAAAGTAGAAGGACCCTAAGATCTGATGGAGAACTTTTAAAAATCCTTTATGTTTGTCCAGCCACCAAAACCCCGTTGGTTGAGAAATTTTTGGAAAAACTTTGAAACCCAACAATTTTTTTTTATTGTTTCTTTCGGTTTCACCCGGGAATAATGGTTTAAACCCCGGGCCCCCCCCAATGGCTGCTGGAATTTTTTTTACCTTAAAAAGAAGTTTTCCGGGGGGAAATTTGCCTTTTGCACTCCCCTTTTTCTCCCATTTCCCCACCTCCTTACAGATGGGGTTCAACCCTTTGCTAAAAAAGCCAAAAAAGGGGGAAAAAAAAAAAACAAACACAATTCCCGCTGGGAAAAGGTGTTTTACCCAGTTCCCGCGGGGCACAAAGCTTTCGCGTGGGGGGTTTGGGTCTTGGTTTTTTTGGGCTTTGGGGGCCAAAATATTACCTGGTGGAAAGAAGAACAGAATGAAACAGTATGCACTCTTAAAACGTTAAAAAAGTTAAAAAAATTTAAAAAAATTTTTTTTTTTGGTGGTGGAAAAAAAAACTTTAAAAAACCCATTTTTGTCAAATTAAAATTTGGGGTGGTTTACAAGGAGTAAGGGTTAATTTTACCGCGGGTTGCAGTTCATCAGAACCTCCCCGGGGGCGGAAGTTTGGGGACATAAGAAAGCACGGGGGCAGGGAATGTTTTATTTGAAGGGGGTTTTTTAAAGGGAACAAAAGGATCCAAAAGTTTTGAGAAAACGCTTTTGGTCAGAAAAAGGGGAGGGGAAAAAAAAAAACATTGACTTTTTTGGGCCTTTTAAAAGGGAATTTTAAAAACCCAAAAAAATGGAAAAAAAAAACCTTTTTTTCTTTGGGTTTTTTTGGAAAAAACTGTCTTTAAAGGGGTTTTAACCTGACCATTTTCAAAGGAGAAAGGCCAAAAAAGGGGGGGGGGAAAAAAAAGCGTTAAAAAAAAAAAAAACCAAAAAAAAAGGGGAAAAAAATCCCCAAAAATTTTTGGAGGGGAAAAATTTTAAAAAGTTTTCTTTTAATTAAAGGGAAACCGACTCCCTTTAAAAAAGGGTTTTTATTTGGGAAAGGGCCCCCCCCAAAATTTTTATTTTCCCCGGGTGCCCCAACATTTTATTTTGTTTTCCTTTTTCAAGAACTTTGGGGGGCAGGGCCCGGACCCTTTTCCCCTTTTTTCCAAAAGGGTTTAAAAAAAACAATTTCCCCCACCCCAAATTCCCCCCCAAAAAGGGGGTTATTTGGAAAAAATCAAGTTGGGTTGGGGAAAAAAAAAACCCTTTCATTTTTATTTTTTCTAATTTTTTGGTTTTCACAACAATAACCCCCCAGGAAGGAAAAAACCCCCAACCCCAGTGCTCCCAAAAAAACCCCCCAAAGATTTTGAGTCCGGGAATTGGCTCAAAAAAAAGGTGGGGGAAATTCAGCCCCTCCGACCAAAAAAAAAGAAGCTGGGGCCCCCTAAAAGAAGGGGGGGGATTTTTGGGGCAGAGTTGAAACCCCCAGCTTTGCAGGGGGCTCCAAAAGGTTTTTAAGGTCATTTGGGTTTTCAAAAAAAACACAATTTTAAAAATTAAAACAAATTTGGGTTGTTTTAAAGGCAAAGGGTTTTTAAATACTTGTACACATCTCAGACCCGAGGGCGGACGACAAATATTCCTGCAAAAAAAAAATTTGGGGGGTGGGGCAACGGGGTTGAAAATTTAAAACATTCAAAAAGTTTTGGAGCTGTTCGACGGTCTCAAAAACCGGCAAAAACCCCCGGCTTGGGAAAAAAAAACGGGAAATGCCCCGCCCACTTTTTTTAGGATAATTTAAGCATTTTTCCCTTTAAACAAGGGGTGAAAAAAAAGGGGAAATTTTTTTTTAAAAAATTGCCTGACCCCTTCGGCAGATGGGGTTTTTTTTGGTTTTAAAAAGGGAAAAAATTTTTTTTTTCCGTTTTTCCGGGGGGGACACGTTTCCGAAAAGAGCAGCCAACAAAAATAATCCAACAGGGCCTTTCAATTTATTTTTCCTTTCCCGGAACAGTTGTTTGCGTTGCAATTTTTCCCGCAAAAAGGTGGGGGAGGGAGGCACAAAATTTTACTGAGGTCCTTAAATCTTTTCCCAGGACCCGGGGGCCCCGGGGGGGGGAATCCGGTTTTGGCCTTCCTTTTAAAAAAAAAAGGCATCAAAAAATTGTTTCCCTCCCCCAAAACCCCCCCCCTTTACAACTTCCCTTTCAGCAACAAACCAAACCCAATGGCCTTTCCTCTGGCGGGGGCCCCCCTTTCTTTTTTTTCCCCTGGGAAAAACCCCCCTTTTTAAAGGAAAGGGTTTTCAGGGAAGGGGGCCCCCACCCCCCCCAAAAAAATTCCCTTCCCCTTCCCTTTAAAAAATCTCTCCCCGTTTGAAAGGTTTTGTTTTTTTTTTTTGTTTTACAAAACGAAATTCACCTAAAGGGGGAAAACCCAATCTGGGGGAGCAAAAATTTTTTTTTTCTTTTTGGGGGGCAAAAAATTTTGGGTTTTAAAAATAAAAAGACTTCAAGCAAATTTTTTTTGGCATTAAAAAAAAATTTTTTGGGGGGTTTTTTTCTGGAAAAAGGAAAGCCTTCTCAACTTTTGCAGAGGAAAAACACTTTTGCCCAAAAACCCCCCCCCAAAAAACTGATTTTTTTCCTTCTTTTTTGGGAAAAAAATTTTTTTTTTTGGGGAAATAAAAAAATTGGTTTCCAAAAACCCAAAAAAATCATTTGCTCAGAGCTGGGGAAAGCAAAATTGGTTTTTTCCATAAAAATTTAACGGGGAATGACGTTGAAAACCAGTTTTTGGGGTTTGGGGGGCAGAAAAGACCGGTTTTTCCCCACGCTCTGCCAAGGGGGGACCTTTTTTCTTTTTTCCCTTTGGGGGGAAGTAAAGGCCCAGGGGTTAAAAGCCTCTTTCCATGGGACAACTCAATAAAACAATTTTTTTTTTTTGATTTAAAATTCCATTCCCTATTTTAGTCAAAACATTTTTCCCTTTTAATTTAAATGGAGGGCCGCTCAAAAACATCTGAATTTTTTGGAATTTGCTTTTTATTTATTTTCCCCCCCCTTTCCCCAGGGAAGGGCCCAAAATTTTTAAGGAATTCTTTTTTCCTTTAAAAAAACTCAAAAGTTTTTTTTTTTTTGGGTTTGGGTTTTTTTTTAAAGATGAAAAATCGTTCCCAAAAAAAAGTTTTTCCCCCCTCCAGCAAAGGGCCCTTAAAAAAAGGGATGGGATGCCCCTGGAAAAAACAGGAAATTTTTTTAAGTTCTTCAAAAAAAAACGGAAGTTCAAAGAACATGTCCCCCTTTTTTTGGCCTCAAATAAGGGTTTAAAACTTTTTGGGAGAACAACGAAAAAAGGATTTTTTGATTTTGTTTTTCATCTGAAAGGCCCAAAAAAAATCCTTTTTATTTGTTTTGGGGAAAAAGAAAAATGAAGGGGGCTTTCCTGGTTTTTTTTCAGAAAAAAAAAAATTTTACCCAACTGCAATTTTTGAACAAGAAAGGGTTTCAACTTACTATTGGCAAATTTTTTTTCCCCCCCCGGGGGGGCCCCCCCCCCCCCAAAAAAACCCGAGAAAACTTTTTTTCCCAAAATAAATCAAGTTTTTTTTTAACAAACCTTTTGGAATTTTTAGGGGTTCTAAAAAACAAAAATTTTAGGGCAAATGCAAACCAAAAAGGGGCGGGGTTTTGGGGGGCGGGTTTCTTCGCCGAATTTAAAGGGGCCAACTTCCCTGGATTCTCAAAGTTGGGGCTCCTTGCTTTGGGGGTTGGGGGGCCCCCCTGCCCCGGGGAAAACCTTCTGGCCCCAAAAAAGGAACAAAAACCCCCACCCTTTCCCTAAAATTAGGCCGTTACAAATCCCGTCTGTTGGGACACGGGCCCAAAAGGGGACTTTTGGGGAAATCTAAGAGACAATTTCCATTTTTCGCACGGGGGCCTCATTCTCGACTTGCCAATTTTTACCACGCCCCGGAGAAAACCCCTTTGGTAATGAATTTAGAGGCGGGTTTTTTTTTTTTTTTTCCCCCCTTTTTGTTGAATTAAAAAGAAAAAAAATTTAAAAAAAAGGGTCATGAAAAGGGAGGACTTTTTCCCCCCAAATTTTTTTAAACACCGTCCCTCCTTAATTACAAGGGATGTTAGGGGGTTTTGGGGGGTTTTTTGGGGTTTTTTTTTTTTTTTTTTTCGCCTTTAAAATGAAAAGGGAAGTGAGAGGTCTTGATTTTTTTGGGTTTTGGGGAGAGGCAACAATGGCCAAGGGGGGAAAACCCCCCGTCAAAAAGATCCCCCCCCCACCAAAAAACAGGGGGCAACTTTCCTTTTTGGGGGGGGCCCCGTTCCCCCCAAAGGGAACCGGTCCCGGGAATGAAAAAGGAAGTTTAGCCCAATTCTTTTCCCCCCGGGGGGGAAAAAAATTCGGGGGTCTGTCCCGCCCGTTTGGGGGGCATCAGGGGGATTTGGGGTGAACATTACCAAAAATAGTTCCCTTTGAGAGTCGGGGGAAAAAAAAATCTTTTTAAAATCAAAACCTAAACTTGAAACCAAATCCACTAGTAACAACACAAAACCCCAAAGCGGGGGAAAAAAAAGGGAAAGGAAAGAAAAAAAGAATCAAAGGAAGGTGGAAGGAGGGGGGAAAGGGGGGTGCGGCAAAAGGGGCGGGAAATCGGGGAAAACAGGGTCTGTTGGAGGTTAAAGGGAGGCCCGGTGTAGAATTGGTGGTGGATTTAAATTTTAAAAAAAAAAAAAATTCCCTTTACCGGGAAAAAGGGGCCTCCAAATTTTAGGGAAAAAGGTTTAATTTTAAAAAATTGGGAAAAGGGGGATAAAACCAATAAATCATTAGCAAATCTTTAAATTTTTGGGTTTTTTCCTTGGAGTGGCCAGCTTGGGGTTTCCTTCATTAATTTTTGACTTTCCCAAAAATTTTTAAAACCCCCAAAAAAAAATGAAAAAAGTGCCCCAAAATTTTTTTAAACCCTGAATTTCTAAATAAAAAGGGAAAATTTTTTCCAAAAAGTAAAAAAATTAAAAAAAAAAAAAAAGGGGTAAAACAAGGTGGTAAAGAAAAGCTCAGCTACAAAATCCAAAAAGGGGAAGGGGGGGATATAAAAGAATATAAGAAAAAATGAAAATTAATAAATTTGTTTTTGTAATTTATAATAATTTGGGTTTTTTCAGGGTTGAAAGATTGAAATTTGATATAAAATTTTTTTCCCCCTAAGGGGAAAAAATTGGATTTAAATTAATAAAAAAGGGGTTTCTTTTTTCTTTCCCCGTGATTTTCCCCTGTGAAAGAAAATGAGCGTCTAAAGGGCTTAAAAAATTAATAAAAGCTTTACCCCCAATTTGATTTTGGGGGAATATAAGTTTTTTTTCCCCGAAGCTTTTTTTATCCCCGAAAATTTTTTGCAGAAAAGACAAAATTTAGTTTTTTCTTCTTGAAAATTTTTTTTTTTTCCCCAAATTTCCTGGAGCGAGTTTTTGGTAGAAAAAAAGGTGCACTGTTGAAAAGGGCTGGGAAAGCCGTGGGGGGGCAGGAAAAAAAGTCCCCTTAAAGTTAGCCAAAAAATTTTCTCTCCGCTGACTTTAGGGCCATACAGGGGAAAGAGAAGAAATCCCTTTTTTGGGGGGGAAAAGGGATGCACCCCTTCAAAACAAGGAGGGGTTTTGGAATTGGTGGCAGGAGGGGGTTGTTTAACATCCTTTTCTTAAAAACTTTTTTGACTCGAGCTGACCCAAACTTTTGAAAAATAAGTTTCAAACGGAACCAAGCCCCAAACATGGGTTTTTCAAGATAACCCCATCTGACCAAAAAGCCTGGAAACTATAAGCTTTTTTTCCTTCTTTTAAGAGCCCGAAAACCCCTTTTTTCTGTTTTAACATCCCTTAAATTTGTTCGATGATCGTTAAGGCCACTTTTTGCTGCCCAAAACTTTTTGTTATGATTGTCAACCTTTTGAAAAAAGTTCCAATTAGATTATACTTGAGGACAACTTCAAAATTTTTGGGGAATCATGGGTATTTTTCCCGGACTAAAGGGGTTTTTTTCCTGAAAACATTCCGTTTTTTAAAAAAACCCGGGGGAAAAAAAATGCATTATCAGCTTTAGCACCGGGGGGGGGGCCCTTTTTCCAATTTTTGTGTTCTGGTTTTTGCTTTTTTAAAATAACCCCAAAAAAAAAAAATTTCCGAAACAATTTGGGGATTTAATAAACCCCTTTTTTTAAGTTTTGGACTAAAAAAACCAATTAATATTTTTAAAAAAAAATTTTTTAATTTGGAATTACCCTTTTAAATTTTTTCCTTTCTAGTTTTTGTAAAAAAGAATTTAAATTTTTAAAAAGGAATTTAATCTTTAAAAATTTTAAAATTTTTTCTTTTGTTATTTGGAAAAAAAAACCACCCACCAACTTCACCTAATTTTGAAAATGAAAGAAAAATTGTTTTATAAAGGGCCCAAAATTTTTTTTTTTAATAAGGAAACCCCAAAAGGGGGAAAAAAAAGTCTCTAAATACCTCCACAAATTCCCTTTAAAAAGTCCCAAAACCTTAAAGTTTCTTAATTGGGGGAAATTCCCCACCCTTTGGGACCCCTTAGCTCCATTTTGAAAAATTTTTCCCCAAAACCCCCGAATTCCCTTTCCCTAAGCTTCTTTCCTGTTTATAAACCCTTTTTTTAAACCGTGAAGCAAAAAAAAACCAAACCCCGGGGGCCTCAGAACTCCTGGTAATTTAAGGGGTGGGGAAAAAAAGTAAACCCCGGAAATTTGGGGGGGCCGATCCCTTTGGGGTTTTTCCACAGTAAGGAGCCTTTCCCCCCCATAACCCGACTACAGGGGGAAAGAAAAAGGGCCAAAATTTCCCGGCCGGGTTACCACGTTACATGAAAGGGAAAAAAAATTAGGGCATTTCCTTCAAACCGCGGGTTACTCCCCTTGGTTAATTTAAAAAAATTTTGGGTTTTGGCCCACAGAGTTCTGTCGAGGGAACAGTTTAAAAGTGAAAAACATATCGGGAAAAAAGAATCCTTTTAATAATTCAATTATGGGGTGGTTTTTTTAGTTCAATAGGGGAAATACCGTGCTTAAAAAATGCCAAAAAATTTTTTAACCAAACCCAAGGGCAAAACCTTCTTGGTGAGTTGGGGCTAAAAATTACGTGGGATTTGATGGAGAAAGGATTTTTTTTTCCAGGGCCCTTTAGACTGAGCTAATTCCTGAAAAAAACTTGGGCCGGGAAATGGTCAAAAATTTTTCTTTGGATTTTTCCCCTTGAAAAAAAGGGAGAAAGGGGAAACGACTTTAAGAAAAAACCTTGTGGATTTGGGCTAGGGTTTAATAAAAAAAAGATCAAAGTCTGCGCAATGGATTCCAAAGCTTTAACGTTTTTTTTTCACTTACACTTTCCACAATGGGTTTAGAAAAGATGGAATATAGAATCTTTTAAAAAATTAAAATTTTTTTATTTAAATTTATTTTTGCTTAAAAACTTTGGAATATATTTTTTAAGAAAAATTTTTTTTTCCCGGAACGGTTTTACTCAAAAAAATGACCTTTTTTTAAAAAAGGGACCCTAAAAAAAAGGGAAAAAAGAGAAAAAAAACCTCTCCCCTGGGGTTTCCCCTTTTTTAAATGGTTAATTTTTTTTGGGTTTTTCAAAATCGAAAAAAGACCAAAAACCCCCGGAAAAAAAAAGGTAAATTCCTTTTATTTAATTTTTAAAAATTTTTTTTAAATTTTGAACTTGGGGTTTTAAAAAATTTAAAGCAAGGTTAAATTCCTCGGGTTATCAAAGTCGCAGCACTGTGTTTTTTCCCCTTTTTTAGGAAACAGGTTCAGAACAAAACCGGCAAGTTCAAATAGCTTCTTGAAAGGGGGTGGTTTTTCCCCTTTTTCGGGGGTGGAAGGTTTTTTTTGGGGCCTTCCCCCCGTTTTTCACAGCAAAAATTTTTGGGGGTGGCTCCCCTTAAAAGGGTTCTTGAAAATCTGGGGGAAGGGTGGGAAAAACACCTCCGGGGGGAAATTTCTTTGGGTTTTTTTGACCCAAGAACCAAATTTATTCCATACGACTGGCCCCCTATACCAAAAAAAAAGGGTTTTGGGGTTTTTTCAAAACTTTTAAATCAGGTCCAACTAAATTTCCCCCTTTCCCCCGGGGGGGGAAACCCGGGGGGGGGTTGGGGAAAAATTTCCCTTTTAAAATTATGCTGATAAATTCTTCCTTTCCCAAACTTTAAGGGAAACCAAAAAGGTTCCTATGAAAGGATATGGGGAACTGCCTTTTTTTTGTTTTTTTGGGGAAAAAACCGGGTACCCCAGCCTTTAAAAACCCCGTTTGCTAAATTTTAAAGAATGGGGCCCGAATCCCCTTTCCACCTTTCAGAAATGCACCCCCCCGGGTTAAATTTTTTTTTTTTGGGCCCAAATTTCCCCAACACACCTTTTTTCCCCCCCAATCTTTTCACCTCCCGGTCGGGAAACATGGTTTGTCCGAAAAAAAAGGTTACGCAATTTAAAAATCCCCACCCCTGGGCAGCCTTGGGCCCCCCCTTTTTGGAAAAAAATTTTTTTCCTGCAACAAAAAGGTAAAGGGCTTTCCTCCCCTTTTTTTTTTCCGGGGGGGGGAAAACCCCCCCCAAATTTCCCTTGGCCCTTTCAACAGGTTCCCCCCCTCCTCTTCTCCCTAAAAAAAACCCCCATCCTCCCCCATGCGGCTCAGCCCCCCCCACCTTTTGCCCCTTTTGGCACGTCCGGGTAATGGGGTTTCTTTGGGAGGGAAAATGAAACCAAACCCCAGGTCGCCTTCAAAAGGGAAAAAAGATGCCTCCCCGTTGGTCCCACTTTTTTATTTCCCCGGTTTCCCCCTAACCCACTGGGACCGGGGGCCCTGACCAAAATCCCAAACCCAGTTTTTCCCTTTTAAAAATCGCACTACCCCCAACTAAAACCGGGGGGGGGGGCAAAAAAAGGATTGGCCTTTTTGAAAAAAATTTTGAGTTTGGTTCTGGGAAGGGGTTCCCTACCCTCAGGGAGATAAACCTCCCGCTTTTTCCCCCTCAAATTTTCTGGGGGACTTTTTTCCTTTGGTCTTTGTAGAAATTTAAAAAGATGGACAACCCCGGGGGGTTTAAAAGGGGAAAGGGGGAGCTCCATTAACCACTACCTCGGGGGGCCCCCCCCCTTTTCCCCCAAAAGGGGGGGGCCTTTCCGGCCCCCGGGAGACTTAAAAAAGCTTTTAGGGCCGGCAAAGGCGCGTTTTAATTTATGCACCCTTTTACTCTCCCGCTTAAACCTTTCGGAAAAGAAAAGGGGGGGGGCTTTTTCCGGATTAAAAACCCCAAGGGGAAAAAAAAACCCTAAATTGATTCAAATCTCCTGTTTTTGGAAATACCAAAAAAAAAAGTTTTTCTTTGTATTAAAAGGAACACTAAGAAACAGGGGAATTTTTGGATTTTTTTTTGCGGTTTTTTTTTTTGGGGAGGAAAAAAAATGCCGTTTTTTTTTTTTTTGGGGAAAAACCTTTTAAAAAATCTTTTCTGTTCCAAAATTTTTAAAATCAAAAGGTTTTTTCCCCAAAATCATTACTTTTTTTTCAAAGAAAGGTTATCCAAGAAAAGGGCAATCAAAAAAAGAAAAAAAATTTTTTTTTTGGCAGAAAATTTCGGGTTTTTTTTGGGGAACCCAAAAAAAATGGGAATTGAAATAATTGGGGGAAAAATACACTAAGGGGAAAAAAAAACCCCCTTTTTGCAAGATAAAAAAAAGCCGCCCCCAAAAAAGATCTTTTAATAAGTTTTGTTCGAAATAATTTTTTTCTTAAAAAATTTTTTTTGGGATTTTAAAATTAAATTTTTGAGACCCCCTTTTAAATGGGGAAAAACCCTTTAAAAAAAGTAATGACAAATTAAACCCCCCCCCCAGGGGCTTTTCTTAGGTTTTCTTTCGAAAAAAAGGGTTTTTTTAAAAAATTTTTTTTTTAGACCTTAACAAAAAAAACAAAAGTAAGTTTTGTTTTAGAGGAAAGGGATTTTGAAGGAGGGGGAAAAAAAAAGTGCCCAAAGGGCCCCCAAAAAAGGGAAACCCCCCCCCACCCCAAGTACAAAAGAAATTATTTTAGCAGGTGTTTTTTTTTCCCTTCCATTTTTGTTGTCCTTTTTTTCCTTCCCGGAAACCCCATGACTTCACGAAAACGGCCCTTACCTTTTTATTGTAACCGGAAATTTTTTGAGGGGAAAAAATTTTTCCTTTTCCATTTTTGGAAAAACTGTTAAATTTGGGACTTTATGGCAACAAAGGTGAAACATTTTTTGCAAAGAGCTTTTTTTTTTTTCCAATTTTCCATTTTACTCTTTTGTTCCCCAAAAAAAACGTAAAAAAAAAGGCTTTAAAAAAAAAAAAAATTTTTTTTTTTTTTTTTAAAAAAAAAAAAAACATAAGTGGAAAATGAAATTGGTTTCCCTTTTTTTTTTTTGCAAAATTCAAATTTAAAAAACCATATTTTAAAATGGTTTTGTTTTGGGAAATTTTTTCAATGGTAAAATTAAATTTTAAAGGCTTTGGTTTTTTAAAAAATTGGAGAGAGGGAAAAAAATTTTTTTCATACAGGGGCCCCCGAGGGGCTTCTCTGTTTGGGGAAACCGTAAGCCTGGTCCCCCCGGGATCCAATTGAACTTGGGGGGCCCCAAGCCCTTTTTCCTGTTTGGTTTCCGTGGCGAAAGGAAACCGTATGGGGGAAACGCTGTAAGGAAGATCAGTGGAATAGGTTTGGGGGCTGGCCCAAAGGGACTTCCTTTTTTTCCCTAAAAAAAGAATAATTTTTAAAAAAAAAAACCCCCCCACCGGATTTTTTTAATTTTAATTTAAAAAATGCCCCAACCCGAAAAAAAAAAAACAGGAAATGTTAAAAACCTAAAAAAGGCCTTTTTTTTTTTGAAACGAAAGAAGAAAAAACAAAAACCTGGTGCATCGAAACAGACAAACAGCTGGTTTCTTTCACGGTCTTGGCTTTTTTGAGGTATGATATCTTTCAGAAGGGCAAGCTGTCAAAATGAGCTTTAATTGTTCACTGTAAACATACTGTTATTTTAAACATTGCAAAAGTATTGTTTATAACTTGTAATCCCTTTCCACTTTATCACAGATGAAATAAGATCTCTTTTAAAGGTAAAAAAAAAAAATCCATAAAAAATCAGGAAAATAGTCATTAAAATGGTGGCTGTAGAAAGGAGAAAATAAAGCGCCTGCTTGACCCACGGTCCCCCTGGCAGCCAGGAAAATGAATCCAATTCCCAACCATTTCAAGTTCAGATTGGTCCACGTGCTAACTTTCTCATGTCTTTTGTTACTGGTTTTACCACTTTCCCATTGCCATCAATTAGTAAACACCAACTAGGCGCATTCAATTTTCCACAGACTCCCTACCTTCTGCCAACAGATTTTCTAAAGCAATGCGGTGTCTTTGCAAGTCAGTGCATTTCTCATCTGAGTGGATTGGTCGGCTAGAAGGTCAAGAGCTGCAGCTGTTTGATTGGTTATGATTTTCAACACAGCTTGTAATGCTTTTCTCCTATTCAAGTTACAAATAGGTGCTCTAGCACCTTCTACCAACACTTTAGGATTCCAAACAGCTGGTCCATAGGATTATACGATTATTTCAGGTAGCCATTCATCCTTTTCCCATGTTTGAGCACTTTCCCCAACCAAAGTGGTGTCAACTGATCATTTTCCTTTAATCAAATTACCATATAATTTAATTCCCAACTTATTTCCCTGTACTTGTGCTAACAAGAAGAACACTGATCTAGTACATCCTGTGTAACATATCCCTGACTATTTTGGAGATAACGTTTCGGTAGGTATGTTGTCCATTAATCCAGCCATGGCTTTTTAGGACTTCTGTGTGATCAGGAAAAGGACCTTCTCCTATTGTTTGAGGCCGGTTCTTCATAATATAATGCATTTCTGAGTCCTGTGGGTCTGCTTACTGCTGCCCACAGGAGGACCATTAAGACAATAAGCACAACTCCAGGCTCCTACACCTGGCCACCAGGTATTGCTACATTCTCTACTGATATCCCTGAACGTCATTTGGTTAGATCCAGACCAGAATCTTCAGAAACAAGCCCTAGTCCCATCCTGATTTTGCCATGCCCTCTGAAATTTGCCTACGCCTGGGAATGGCAAATCACCTTTATTGAGCCCTTGAGATAAAGTCCATTCGCATTTACCTTTTCCCACTTGGAGCCCTTTTGAGTCAGTTCTATTTAGACAATAAATGCCCTTTTCTGTGAGCAGTTGTGAAGTCCTGTTGAGTTTCCAGAGGAGCTGCCGTAAGCTGAATTGTTCCTGGCTATTTTGCTTTAGAATTCTGCACTTCCTCGCTTGGTTTATTTAACCCTCTCTGTTTGTATGCTCTCCATAATTCAGCAATTGGAACATCATCAATCTTAGCACAAGCCATCTCTTAAGAGAGCTGTAAATATTTTCTAGAAATGCTGTTTTCTCTGCCTTTAGGACCATCTCGAGTATCTTGGTTTCCTGCCTTCCTTGGGGGACCACTCTCCAAGGTCACCTAACTGCTGTGTTTTTTCAGTTACCTCAGGGAGGGGGCTTCCCTGTCTCGTTAATTAGGGGAGTCATAATCACGTTTCTGTGATTATGATCACAGGTATTTCTCATAGAACAGATGTTCTGCATCAGAGTATTAGCACCTCTTATCAGAACAGGCGTCCCTGCCTACAGCAGGAGGTTGGAACTGGGGGATCTTAAATGTCCCTTCCTACCCCAACCTTTCTGTGATTCTACGATTTTATGACTCCAAGAATCCCAATCCTTGCACTGCACAGCCTGTGCTGCAGCTTTTTCAGCAATGGATTTTGACACCGTAACATTACAGATTGATTCCACAGAGCACACAGGCACAGGACTTCAGTATCAACACATCCTGCACAGACATTTACCTGTCTAGACATGTTTATAGAAACCTCCACACATATGCTAGTTAACACCTTTATCTAAGTAATAATTCAGGCAGAAATCCCTTGTCAAACAATTTTTAGTCTTCAGAGAGTAGAAGACCTGTGTTCTGCTGACAAAATTACTCAGCAAATCATCAGCTCAGAGGTGTGAGAGACTCGTGTGGAATTCAGGTGCCCATCTGCAGGGATCTACCACAGTTACCCTTCCCCTGCAGCTCAGCCCTCTGCTTTTTCCTCAAGCAGTCCAAGCCGAGACGCTGATAAGGCAGCTGCTGGAGCCTGAAGGATCAGAAAGCAAGCCTCTTCTGCCCAGGGCTCTGTGACAGGCTGACGGAGAGACAGGCCGACTGCTTTTAGACCTGAGGTGTGGAGGAAGGGCCTCTGGGGCTGTAATATCCATTGCTGCTCTGGTGTTTGCCTACTTCTGCTTCTGATGCAGAAAGGCTTGACTGGTCCTGCTGAGGTTTGGTGCTGCAGGCACCTGAACTTCAGCTGTCCGTTCCCTCAGTCAGTGGATGCTGTTTGTGCAGAGAACTGAAAAAGGCTTCTGTACCTGCCAGTTCTCAGATCATGTGTATCGTCTGACCTGCAACTCTTGTTGCAAGGAGGTTTTCATGGAAAGCAGGTGCAAACTCACGTGTCCAGCTTTTATCACTTCACAGGCAAAATCCCTTCTTCACGAGGAAGCGGTCTCCTAGGTGTTTGGAACTGTGCCTAACATAAAGAAAGAAAAGAATTCTTTGAATCAAGTGTTTGCATTCAGTGCATGACTTAGAAAAACAGAAATGAGCAAAAATCCTACAAACAAACACCAGAACACTCTTTAGTATGCGAAGTAATGGCTTAGCTCCTAAGGAGGCTGTCAGTCTGTACTTCTCCAGACGGGGCTTTGCAGTGACAGCTGGTCTGCTGTCCTCTGCTCAAGTTTGTCAGCTGCTGCACTGAGGCTGCTGGGCATGGGTTTGCACCAGCGTGGCTGCAGGCAGAAGATAAATTAGGGAGGATGACAGCTGAGGATTGTGACAGCCTCTGCCCTATGTATTTTAGAGGGGAGAAAGTGGCGTAACATATGTATCAAACTGCAGAAGTGTTATGTGTTTTTCAGAACGTGTCTTTTTCTTTCGAACTCCAGAAATTGAAAATTGTGGGTTTTTTCTTTTTTCTGTATTTTTTTGTCAATGATACTGGACTTGAAGGCGTGCATTTGAAGGTGATGAGGTGCTTAATAGGCTTTAGAGCTTTTTTAATTTTCTGACTTCAACCTGCTCTATTTACTATTCTCTTTCATCTTCTGTTTCAGCATACTGTGTATGTATTGAAAGATACAGTGATGACACAAACTGGCTCTCTTTGCCAGCCTCAGAGCTTTGGCACAAGCAGAGCTCTCCTCTCCTTAGTGCTCTCTCGTGCCTACTCCAACCTCAAACTTCTCCGTCGCTCCTACCACTCACTCTTTCCCCTGCTGCCCAGGATGCACGTATGCACATGCCAATCCAAATCTAGGTGCAGGGGGTGAATGCTGGGACCACTTCTGCATTTCAGATTGCTTTGTTTCTTAATTGAAAAATTGCTTCATTGAAATTCCGTGAATTTAAGAGAGAAATCCTGCAGAAATGGATCTGGGGCTTCTGTTTGATGGCAAATTGAATCTGAGTTAACAGTGTGCGAAAGATAGTGAAGAGAATAGAGAGCAAGATCTCTACGTTTGTTCAGCCTAGAGGAGAGGAGACTGTGTCAGGTGAGTTCTTTTGGACACCTTTTCCACCCCGAGACCTGGAAAACCACTCCATACACATATATATGTATATCCTATACATATATATGTATACAAGCCGCTGAGCAGTGAGAAGCCGGGGCGGGGCAGATGTTGGTCAAGTTGAGCTCGTCCTGCTGCATTCTGAAGATGACAGGCCTGGAGATGATTTGCATGGCCAGCTCGTAGGTTGGGAACCAGGAATGGACACGGCGGGAGGAGAGAGGTGTTAAAGCATCAAAAAGCCCGGAAAAGCATCGCAAAGCCACAACCAGGAAGTTTGGGATTATCATGAGCAGCATCTAGGATGCTAGAGATTATTTGCTATCGTACCAAATGATAGCAGAGCACTCGCTGCAGACATCCCAAAGCCAGACAAAACGGAAACAAACATGAAGCTCTGCTTCATGCACCCCACAGCCTCAGCGTTGCAAGCTGAGGTGCCTTGTTGCTTCTTGCATTCATCCCAATCTGCGTGAATGAAGACTCCACAGGCAGTCAAGGCGATGGTTGAGCACGAGCGTGCTTTTATTATTTTGTAAAAGAGAGGAGGGCGTGAGAGGTCCGGGTAAAGATGGGAATCATCTACTCTTGTCATGGAGAGGGTGGCTCAGAGCTCTCAGTGCTGCTGTGTGGCACCTGGGACTGGAGACATGATTGTAAGTCCCCCTCCAAGAGGCTCTGTTCCTCCTCACTGATGCTGACCTGCTCCTGCATGGAGGTGCTGCTGTCGGAGCGCTCAGCCCGTGTTTGGGATGGACAGCACTGCAGAGACACTGGGTCACAGTCCAGGCTGGTGACTGTGGTGTCTGGCAGGCTCAGGTCAGCGTCTTCAGCAGAGCCGGGAGAAATCAGAACATGAACTTGCACAAGCTCCTTCTCCCCATCACTGTTGTTACTTGGAAGGCTGCAGTTTGAACTGCAGTGATTTGTGCTTCCCAGGAGCTCTCCACTGATGGAAGCACACAGCGCATCATTGTCTGGAGAGAGAAAAGAGTGAATGCTGTGAGTCGTGTGTGTGTCAAGCAAAATGCTTGTGAGCAAAGGCTCCACAGCTGTACAGGACAGCATCTAAGGGGTGGCTTTGATTGAGCTGGCAGGCGTAAGTGCTTGCTGAGGAACCGTGCAGCCAGAAAGGAAGTTCAAAAGAATCTCTGACTCTTACATTAGCACCCCATCAGCCTCTTCTCAAAGCCATGCTTAATTTCTAGTGCCAGCAGGTCTGACCAACAGTTCTGCTTTGAGGAGAACCGGAATTGGTTTCAGGCACGTGGCCCTGAAATCTGGAAAACCTCACCATTAGCGTAACTTAGTTTCTGCAAGTTTGGGCACTAGAAATAATGGGGAAAAAAAAACCATAAAAACACACCCAAACAATGACGACAGGTACTGGAGAAGGAAGTCCTCTTTACCTTTTGGATGGAAAGTTGATGACGGTGTGGAATTTGCCCTGTACAGCTGCAGGGCCTTCTTCCACTTCAATGTCCCCGCTCTCTGGCACAAGGGGAGAGCTGCTGTGGCCTCGCCTCTGTGCCTGTGCCTCCTCCAAGCTGAGCAGCTTTGTGGCAGCAGAAGACACCCACACACACTTGGGTGCTGAGAGAGAACCATGCGCTGTAAGATAAAACCACAGGTAAGAGCGAGGATCAGAAAGCAGCAGCACGGCCATCGCAGTTCTGGGGGAGGTGCGGAATTTTTCTCAGACTTGCTTATCTGAGCCACTGGAAGAAGAGGAGCTCAAAATAACCATGGGGTCAGAGGTGTGTTTATGGCAAAGAGAGAAAGGCATCACTGTAATGAAAGAGGCAAAAAAATCCCTAGAAAATGGGGGCAGGGAACTGAGAGAGCTTTGCTGCCACACTTTCATCAAGCTTCTCCTGCGTGCAAGACATCATAATGACAGTGATGGTTTTCTTCTTGTCAAGTTTGGGTTTGCGCATTCTCAGCAACTGGATGCCATATTCTAATCGAGGCTCACATGCTGAGTCTGCTGTCCCATCGATAGTAAAAGCGTAGTTCAAAGGTCTTGGAGAAGGCCTGCATTTGGTCAAGGTGTCAGATCAAGAGAAAGCTCATGCAGGAAGACACTCACCTGCTCCATCTGCCATGTCTGATCGGCATTTGGAGCAGAAGAGGACGTCAGTGTGGGTGATGATAAATTCCACCACAGCCGACTGCGTCTGCAGTTCCATGCAGGCAGCTCTTCCGCTGGCGCAGGCAGACTCGTTCTGCTGTGATCTGTAGAAGGAGAAGAGCACGTTTGATGGAGAGAAAGGGAGGACTGCTTCTCTTAAGTGGAGAACAGATGGAAGCGTTGTGTTGAAACGGAACCAGAAGTTTACCTTAAGAGGTTTGGAGCCCACACGATGGCTAAGTTCTTAGCGTGCATGTTGGTGATGGAGGAGCTCCCAGCTAGACGAGCCAAGTGTCTCATCAGGTACTCGAGTGTCCTGGAAAACAACACAGGCAAGTGTTCAGCACCAAGGAGCACGCCGTGCTGCCATTCACAAAGCAAACCTCCATTCATGCTGGTTCTTGTTACTGCTACTGTCACTGAGCACCAAGTAGATCCAACTTGACTCAGTGCCACGCTGCAGCACCAAGCCCCAGCACAGCACAGCCGCAGCCATCAGCTGCACCAAGCGTGCCGCCGTGCCCAGGAACTGACCCAATAAATTCACCACCCCCGTGGAGCCTTCAACCGCTTCAGCACACACAGGCATCGTGTTGCAGCGTGAGACAAAGCCTGGAATGGCACCAGTGCCCTCTGAAGTGCAGCAGGGCTGAGCTCAGCAGGCTGAGGGCAGCACTGACCTGTAGTGAGGAGCGGGCAGCTGCTGGATGACGGCCCGCATTCTGGCCAGCCGCTCCTCATCTGTGGCGGCACAAACAGCAGCCTGGAAGAGTGCAGAAAGAAAGTGAGACACAAATGAGGCTAGAAACCTGCCGCAGGGTGGGGAACTATGGGGACAGTGTGCTGTTGGGCAGCACCGAGGCACATTTTCTGCCTCCCAAGAGGCCACTGGGGAACAGAGCGGCACGCAGCTGGTGCCACCGAGGGAGGCCAAGGAGTCCAAGCACTGGGCCGCTTTACAGCCTGGGTGGGCAGCTCAGCTCCTCGCACTGGGCATTCATCTCCAAGTACACTTGGCTATTCATCCCATTCCCGTTCTGTAAGTAGGTGGGGAAGAGCAAAAAACAAAAACCACCTGGAATTCTCGCAAGCACTGTGAATGTGGAAATAACCACCTCCTGGCACCACCAAAAGTGGCATCAGTACGATGCAGGACGTGGCAAAGACATGCGAGTCAAGCTGATGGGGCTAACAGAAAAAGGGCCTCAGAGCTGGGGCACTGCTGCAGCCATCTCCCCAGAGGCCCAGGGAAGAGGAAAAGGGAAGACGTTGCCTTGTGCTTACCGAGAACTTGTCGTACAGCTGGTGGGTGAGCAGAGGGTTCGGGAGCTCCCTGAAGTACATCTTGCAGAGGGAGCTCACGCTGTGAATGTCGCGGACGGTCAGCTCCGGAATGTGCTCAGACTCAAATTCACAGCTGGTCAGGAGGACACAAAATGGTTGAGAAAGAGGAAAGCAAGTAAAAGCCACCCACCTGCAGTCAAGCTGTGTCAGTCACAGCACTCTTACCGGAGGCGCTGGACGTTGGACGCGACGCCGGACAGGCGGTATATCCCCTGCACCACGCCATGCTGCTCAAGGAACTCAGCGCAGCTCTGGAGGACCTGGGGGACTAAAGAACACGTGCCAGCGCTTAGTGGAGCTCCTGAGTCAAGTCCTGCTTCAGCCTGTGCTCCCGTCACGTCCCATCCACTAAGCCCAGCCAGGCTTGGCTGAAGCACATACAAATTACTTGTCTCTTAGGAGCATTCGCCTCACTTTAGCCTTCAGCCATCAACTCCCACAGCAATGGGCTGTTCCTTACCATCGCGACCAGAGCGGAGAAGATGCTCTCCCAGGTCACAGCCAAACAGCCCTTCCTTCTCCACCTCCCGCTCCTTCGGCTTCTTTGGGCGGGCCTTCACCAAGGAACGAAGGAAGGTGATGAGCTTGCCGCGTTTCTTTGGCGCTGCACAACAAAATGGAGAAACCAGGTCATTCCAGTCATGCCAGGTTTGGCTCAGTTGGACGAGGCCGAGCACAACACATTCGACAGAGCAAGTCAAAACGGGAAGAACATTACCAACAAGTACCTACAAAAACGGATTTTCCCCATCCCTGGAGGAGCCCAAGGCCAGGTTGGACGGGGCCGTGGGCAGCCTGGTCTAGTCCCGCATGAAATGTGGAGGCTGGCAGCCCAGCCTGAGGCACAGGGGTTGGAGCTTGATGATCCTTAAATTCCCTTCCATCCCAAGACATTCTAGGATTTCACCAAGTCCAGTCATAAACATGGGAGAATTGGGCCACATGTCTGCACGTTCCGATGGAGCTTAATGCACTCCTCTTGCTTAGCTTGCTCTACTTGGGGATTATGGATCGTCTTGAAAAGCCACGTTCTGATCAAGTGGATCACTAGCAAACCAAACCTCTATCTGTCCACCAGGGACACTGGCTGTTCTCAGCCTCGTCCTGACTTGCAGGAGAACTGCCTTTGCCCTCCCTCATTCTCGCTGCCTACAAAACAGCAGCCATACGCCCCGTGGTATGCACGAAGGATCATCAACACAGAGGATAACGTGGGATGGGAAGGGAGGTATTACACACGGAACACATCCCAAAAAAGATTCCCCTTTGCTTCCCTGCACCATCAAATGTAACATCCGTACCTGGCTTTGGCACTGAGTTGAGGAGAGCCTCAGGAACATTGTTAGAAATGAGTTCCACACAGTCGCCAGGGAAAAATCCAACCTGGAAGAAGAACAGAAAGAGAGGCCAACTATTGCATGCAGCCTTTTCCAGGTCTGAACTGTTAAACCAAAAGCAGCATTTTGCTTGGAACGTGCTTGCCTGACGCTCCATAAGACTATCCAGCAGACAATGGCCTGCATAAAGGTAATAATAATTTTTCTACATCTGCAGCCAGAGGCAAGGTCCTCTGAGACTGGCACGGGGAAACCTTTGACGTGCAGAAGCCATCCTGTGCAGGCAGAGCAGCTCTAAGCTGAGATTCCTGCCTTTACTGAAGTGGCATGCTCAGGTCTGAAGCTGGTGCCTACCTGGAAGCCGTGCTTGCCTCTCCACCAGGGGCTCAGCTCCTTTGCTGGCATAGCAGTAACACACACGATGTCTCCCACCTGCAAGAGATTGCAACGTCAATCCCAGCTTCAGCACGGCTGGGAGGAAGCACAGCTCAAATGCCTGCATTCTTCTGCACTGCCAACTGCTGTCAAGCTGGAGAGCAATTGCACCAGTGCAGCTCTCAAGGCAGCCAAAGGGGATGGAAGAGCTCCAATTATCTGCAGACATAAGTTAGCAAGACAGATCCTGAACAGATCTACACACTGCATACACTGCTCTGCTGTTGCTCAGGGACCAGGCTACAATACGGGGCAGTATTTGTTTGATCAGAAGATTCCAAAGCCAAATAAAGCCATATTTTCGAGATGGCTGAACTCCTTCCCGCATCCAACCCACTGCTAGTCTAATCTGGAACAGATTCTTCTGGGCTTCACCTCACCAAACATTCTGAAGGTGTCTGAGAATATTGCTGATACCTTCACACCTGATGCTCTTCTGTACATGGTAACAAGGAACGCCTTGAACTGCTTACCTCAAAGGAGAGTTCATCTGGTGCCTGGGCAACGTATCTCTTAATAACGTGAGCAGCAGCAATAGCTGGAGTATTAAGAGATGACTCCTCAAGAACCAGCAGGGGCTTCCCCTTGTTCCCAGTCTGCAACAGAGAGCACAGGACACGGTGAGGAGCTGAGGACAAACGAGGAGGATGTCAGGCTGAGGAGCACATCTGCAGAGAAAGCTGCAGGAAATGCACTCGGTCCTTATCATGGGCACATAGGAAGGAACGGCAAGTCTAAGAACACTTGTTTCTCTTCCTGGTGTGCACCAGGCGCTCGCCAGGCAATGCCAAGATGCATCTCTCCCTACCCACACTGATCAGCAATGGCACTGACGCAGACAGGTGGCAGGATGGGGACAATGCTCCTGCATGTTTGTTATGCCAGATCTGATTCTGTTGCTACTATGACTTTCACGGCCATCTCAATGCCCTCAAAGCATTCTTTCCTTGCTACGGGCACCTTTTCAGTGACACCAATAGAGTCACAAGGATTCTCTCCCTCTTAAAGAGCAGGAGAGCTCACCTGCAGCTCACTCTGCTGGCTCAAGTCAGGGAACAAAGAGCAATAAGGGCTTCATACTCTACCTCCATCTGTGCCAGGTCAGGCTCACGGCTGATCTCGCTGCACGCGACGCCCATCCCAGCAGGCACAACAAGCTGGAACTGAAAAGAAACACACTTTATTTTCTCTCTTCACACTCCACATTAGTGAGAGTCTTCTTCAGAACTACCCTCAGTCACCCACTGGCATAGGCACATGTTCTAGAAACAACCCCTTTCTTCAGTCACTTTGTGCAGCCCTGCACGTGGATTTCCTCTGCTTGCATCTCTGCTGTGCTCCCCACTGCTGTCGGGCAGCACACTCACACAGCCGAAGCACGCATGCTTGTGGCCCTGGGTCACGTTGTGCAGCTCTGCACAAGCTGGGGCTAGGACTCCTCGCCTAAGGGATTGCTTTCCTTAAGCCCAGCTGGTCACAGCACCACAGACAGCATCCTTCTGAGGGCTGAGCTGGAGGGGAAGTGCAAAAAACCCACACGGGACCAGTGTCCCATCAAAGCTGGATGAGGCTGTGTTACAAACACGGGGCGACACGGGCTGCTAAAGCATGTGGGGGGACCAAACATGGCACGTACCTGGCAAGAGATCAGAACGAGGCAGACAAATCCCTTGAATCCGCAGCCGTTCCTTGTCACTTTGCTCTGATCTTCCACGAGCAAAAGCTGCACTAGGCCAGCAGGCAGAGGGGGGAGAGGAGAGAGAAAGAGCCGCTCAGTGAGCTTGCACAATTTAGCCAAGGCGACGAGGGAAAATCCGTGGGACAAATGCCACCTTTAGGGATTGTTTTGGAATGCCTGGACTGGGTGAAAATTATGCGTGATGGTCAAGAGTAAGCAATACGGTACTGTGAGCTCCGCCAGCCAGCACTTCTCAAGCCCTCACTGCCCACCCGTCTCTCCCACACTGTCTCAGCTTACCTACAAGATGCTGCACAAGAGGATGTGAAAACCAAGGTGCTCAGGCGGTGCACAAGTGCAACAAGCGAGCTACTCAGGCAGAGCTCAAGCGCTCCAATGAAGGGACGCAGCACGCACTGCTCCTGCCCTCATTCCAGCCGCTTATGACATCATAGGGGCCACCAGGCTGCTCCACCATGACGGACAGGGTGGGGAGGCAAGAGCACCTCACAGGTCCAGAAGATTCCAACCCCCCACCCCAACCTTCTAGAATCAGTGGGTGTTGGAATTTTACCTCAGCCAAATCCTGGAGATGCTGGCACACGGTTGTGGTGACCAAAGCACTTGCTGTTGTTGAGCCTCGTACAACTGGCCTCGGCCATCCCTCTGGAGGGCCTTCCTCCCCTCAGGCAGCTGGATATACATACACATTCATAACTACCATCTTTTTCTCTACCTTAGTCTTGAGGCACACAACTCAACTGTTTCAGTGCCATAAAACAACCCCATTGACGTCACGCTGCTGACACAACGTCCTTGCAAACGCAGCAGCACCTCCTGGCACCGATAGCTCCGGGGGCAACAAGCACAGGGCACTGGGTTGCCTTGGATGCAGTTGGAGCACGGATCCGAGGGCTTGGTGGAAAGCGCCTTGCAGAGCCCATCGTGTCCTGCACCAGGCAGAGCGCTGCACATCTCTCCTCTCTCCAAGCTTCGGGGCTTTGAAGCTGCGCAGTGTTTCTTGGCAGTTTGTCCCCCTGAACTCCAGAGCACATTGAGCTGTTCCCTGGCAATTCCCAGCTTGCAGAGCGTCAAACACAACAAAGAAAGAAGGACAGAAAGAGGCAAAGGCCGTGGCTGTGTACAGAAGCGCTCCGGAAGGCTTCAGCAGGAGAAAGAAACCTGCTGCAACAAGTCAACTAAGCAAAGGGTTCACACCTCACAGGGACAGAATTTCCCACACCAGGAGCACTGCCAGCAAACAGCACAGTATTTGGAAAGCAGCACGTCCCAATCTGCCTCCTTGCCCTGCTCTAACCGCTCAGCCAAACACAGAAATAAAACACACAAACTCTCTGTTTCTTTGCTCGTGGCAGCCACAAAGCCCACGTTTTAGTGACACACAGAAGTGCATCTCCAGCTCTTGTGTGTCTTGCTCACCGCAAGCTCAGCTGTGAGCTGTCACTCAGCCTGACATCACAAGCAGAAAATACACGTACAGGAACAGATGCCCTTATCCACACGTGCCAATCTGGGGGCGAGGACTGAAAGCCTTGGTTCACTGTATCCTTCAAAGGCTCTGTAGGCTGTCTAGGTCAGAATTAATAGAACACCAAATAGAAGTCAAGTTGCATCACTTGGTGCTCATTCTATCATATCACTGCCAAGACAGAACTTGTCAACATCTTTTCACTTGGTAACATAAAGACTTGCTGTGCACAGGCAGGATTCAGATCCCGTTAAATACGGGAATCAGTTACATGCATCCCATCTTAAAACACCAAACAGCATTACGGTATATTGTTCCTCCTGTGTCACATCTCCCATTATCACCTTCTGCCTTGCCAGTTCTTCATCTTCAGAATTTCCAAAATCATACTATTGTAAAAACTGCTGATTAACTGTGCAGTTGTACATGAAGTGCAGTTTCCTTGAGTACACAGTACTGTGCTTCTTAGATCAGCTGTGAGCAGGCTGGATGTTCTCCCCACAAACGACAGGTGCTTCCCCCCCTTCCTCTGGCAATGTGGCCTTTATTCTGTGGCCGTTCTTCTGACACTAACGGTCAGTGTTCAGGAAACATCCACTCTAGTTCGCAGGTTTGCTTCTGTCCTAGAGTCCAGGGCACAGCTTATTATTTCAGATAGCTTCAGCATACCCACTGCAATTGCCCTGCTTCTATATCAGGAAAATTGTTGCATCCCGATCTTCCCAGTCATATTTCTCTCCTCACATGCCGCCTCAATGCAGTACTCCATAAATACAGACAATTGCTGGCTTATCTGCTGTAGGAAGGGTTCAATGTATGTGTTTAGAAGACAGTTTCTTTCTGTTTACAGAGGAGATCTCTCATGGCTGACATTATTCACACTGTTTTCCAAGAAACAATAAAACAAATTCAAAAGACTGTGAGTTCACAATTCTGTCATATATGACATGAAACAAGAAATGCCACAGAAATGCTCAAATAGAATGGAAGTGGTTCCAAAATCCAGCAAGAACATTTCAGGATGTTCTAAACCTTCCACAACTTGAGGTATCTGCTGGGTATGTAGGAAATTAATGCCTTTCAACTATCAACCATGGAGGCCTTGCCGGCCAGTCAAGTACATATCGAGTATGTCTATGGAAAGACACTAAAGGAAACAGACAGCTAGATATCTGTCATTTCTCAGTCAGCTGACGGGAGTGCCGGGGAGTCTTAAGAGAATGGATCCCAGAAAGTAGAAAGGTTTTTGTGTTCCTTATTAGCATTTCCTACTTCTACTGTCAGAGTATTCGAGGCACATGACCAGCAGGACCATTTCTCCAATTTTGAAGCCCAGTTAGGTCCCTGGATTGCACCTTAAAATTTGGGAACACAGGCACTCTGGGCAATGGTAGTGCATGACAATTCCAGAACTGCAAAAACACCAGGCTTCCTTTCACTGTACCTTAGTACACAGATTGTTCTGAGTGAGAGATTTCAGGAAATATTCCCAGCCACGCTTTAGGGAACAAAGCAAAAGTTGCCAATCTCTCAGGCTACAACTCAGAAGAAAAGCAGACGTAAGTCAATAGGTGATGGTTGTCTTAAACAGAGAATGCTCAGAATCTCTTGGGTTAGACAGATTAAATAAAAGCCCTGAAAATAAACTTATGGCATACTTCTTTTTGTTTATTTGTGGTGGCTTCTGTCCAGCAGCATTCACTTTTTGTCCAGCAGACCTGGTTGCCAGGGTTAAAATGAACATCTCCTGCTGTGAAGAGATCACTCCTATTTCTGTAACCTCTGAGAGTTGCCCATGTCCTTATTCCCTCCCGAGCTTTCCATAGGAGCCTGCCACCTACACATAACCTATCTCCTTGCCTTCTATAACTCGCTCTAAAACTCAAAAAGCTTTTCCCCTCAGCAGGCTCAAGCTGCTCTGTGACAGTGCTTCACAAAACTCTACGTTAAGAGTTTGTAGAACACAGCTGCAATATTTACTTCCGTGATAATGCTGCTCTCTTTCTTCCTACTTTTTTTTTTTTTTTTCTTTCCACAACTAACTGCAAGCTTTTAAGGCCAACCTATACTTACGGTGGGGTAATTGCTGAGGCAAGGCTGAAGGTCTCCAGTGAAAAAAAACTCTTATGTAGCCTTAAGGGATTGAACTAGCTTTGTGTATCTAGATGCATTTCTGAAGGATAATGACTGTATACATTCGCAGTCAGCTAGGCATGTTCTCCTCTGCATGACCATTATCCTGATTTGTTGATAGACCCCCTTTCAAGGGAGCAACGTCATTATGTTCCACTAGCTTGTAACTGTCTCCTATCGAACCTGACACTGCGGGAGGCTGAATGGGATCTGCTTCCCTTTTTGTTTAGGAAGAGTGCATTTTTGCTTAGCAAAAGGCAATTGGCAAAGACCTTTGAGCTACCGGTGAGCACAAATGGGCTGAAATGAGGACTAAGAAACCAGCCTCATCAACAAGGCAACGCACATGCAAATTTCTTTACAAAACTGCTTCTCGTGTGTTTGCTGATTTCTACTGCTCCTGAAAGTCTTGCGAAACACTGTGACAAAGCAATCACGGATTTTTACCTGCAAGAAACTGAACTGGTGGGTTCCAAGGACAGAAGTGTCAGATGCTGAGTAGTCGGACCACGTCTTCTTTAGGGATGGGAATGGTGAGATATTGCATCGTTCTCTTGCGAAGCAGCTTTTGATCCGTTCAAACTGTGACCCAGTCCTGCACAGCTTGCTTGAATCAGTTCCGTCTGTAGCCAGCCATACATGGAGTCTATGAGAAAGGGTAGAGAATCCTTTGGGGAAATATTGTCATCATTTGTTTCTACTAGTCTCAAAGCACACTGACTTAACAAGAAGTTGGCAAATCCTGGAGGGTACGTCTTTTTGTACTATTTTTACATTTCACAACATTTCCTAATTCTATTCTAGAGGAAGAGCAAGCCTTCCTTCACCTACTGTGCGTCGCAGCCATGTTCAAAAACTCAGAGCAGTTCAATGTAAAATACTGTTTAAGCTTAATAAATGAGGAATTCTAGCTTTTGAAAAGGAAAGGAACTACAATAACAATCTTGAGCAACGACCAGAGCACTCTTAACCATCATATGATTTCCTAGCTCTCTCCTAATTTGGTTCGTCTGAATTTGTACAAAACTGTGTGCTCTCTGTGCTCACGTTCTGCTATTTAATGCACAGCTTGGTGAGCAGCTTGGTAAAAAACTGGTGGCTTCTCCAAAACAATCTATGCCTCTGACGGATCAGTCTACAGATGTTTTCTTTAGAGTCACCCTTTATTTTAAAGGAAACTGATGTGCCTTCTCTAGCATTGGATGAACTTTTATGAAGTTAAGCAAGGTTTTGCTGTTGTGAGATGACAGAGTCTGTAGAAAATAACGCTTATCTTGCTATTTGCTCTTCATATAACCTTGACAGCATATTTTCTCTTCAGAAAAATATCCATGCAGGAGGCTGAGAATAGTATGTGACTTGTGATACAGGACAGTGCTTCTGCATCCAACTAGGCTGGGTAATTGTAGAAAAGCTGGAAAGTAGCACGTTCGGAGGGAGAAATGTGCAAGCTTTCTGGCACGGATAATCCTCTACATTCATTTAGTGAGATCCTGGGTTTCAGAAGCAAAGGGACTAGTTCTCCCTCTCTCACAAAAAGGGAGAGAATTCTGAATCCCAGCCCCGAAGATCTCCTGTGAGCTACCTATGCAGGAGGTAAAGCTACAGAGATAGCCACTGGGATGCCAGTGCTTCTTGATGAGCACAAACGCCATTCCCTCCTTCATTACTCAGCTAAAAATCAGAGTCGTGCTGCCTATCCTGGAATAAAATTCCCTCTAACACCTCCAGTTTAATTGGCTCTATTTCATAGGCAGTTGTACCTCGTCAAGGGTTCATCACCCCAATTGCTATGGCCTATGAGTCTCCATCTACTGTCCATGTTTTCCTTCTCGCGTTCCTGATAGACTTGTCTGCCGACCTCCATCTTTCACAAAATGTCTCGGGCTCTACTTCTACAACCTGGATTTCCAGAAGAAAGGAAATACCCCAAGTTAATCCGATACCTTTTTCTTCCCTTCCTTATCGGCTAAGCTAATCATGAAGATCCTTTGTTATTTTAACAAGGAAGCTGCCTTTTATAGTGCTCTTTGGCAGTCAGCATACTATATATCCTTTCTAAATTTCTGTAAATATTTGGGATTTCAAAAGACCAGGAAAGAGAGGGAGGAAATTGCTCTGTGGGGCTCTTACGCTACACGTAATGAATGGAGAAGAAGGAAAGAAACCCGCGACCTTGCACTCCGGAGTTGACACGCGGTGGGACTGCAGGTCAATCTTGGCAAGGGCCTGCTGCAAAGAACCCTGCAGCAGCTGTTGCTCTGAACACTGGTTTCAAAGGTCACGGGCTGCAGAACAAAGGAGAGAAGGAGGGGGACATTAGCCATGAAGAGTGCTGATGAAATTCAGAGGAGATAAGAAATTAAAAGTCCTGTATTAGCTGTCTGCATCATGGAGTCTCGCAAGACCACTGTTTCTGTAATTTGCTGTGGAAGACCTCATAATATCCCACATCCTCAGGACGCCATTAATGTACTCAACGTCGGTTCCTCTTTCCCTTACTTATGTTCATGTGCAAGTAGATCCAGAGATTAATAGCAAGCAGAAACTTCATTGCGTAGGAAAAATAAGCAACTTAAGATGGATCTGATTTATGATTTGTATGTAAAATAGGAGTGGGTTTTTTTCCAAAATGAACTGGCAAACCACTGTTCGTTTGCCTCTCTTTCCTACTGTGTCAAAACGCAAGCAGAAAGTAATATCCGAATCCCACCAACAAGTTTAACCAGATTTACAGAAGATTTACAAACTCTTTTTTAATACCTTTTCATTCCGTACGGTTTTGAGCTGAAGATCTCTAAGAAACGTCAATCGAAAATTAGGTGGCATGGATGGATGTATATAGAGGAGTATATATATCTCTCTCTCTATATATGTATATATGTATAGAAATCAAATCACTATTAAAAGACATTTAGAAACTTTCTCCAAAAATGGGTATAGTTGCAATTATTTTCATGTACTAGCACTGCAGAATAACACCAGTTAGTGCCTTAATATGTTGGTATTTTTAAACAAAATGATCTGTAATTTCCGTTGAACGCTACGTTTGATCTTCACTAAATTATGTCAGTGGTTTCAGAAATACCCTATACTTGAGCGCATAAGAAATATGCAATATGTTACTAAAAAGGAGTCCTCAGATTTACTTAATTTTTTCATACTTGTAAAATATGATCATCAGCTGAATATCTCTGATTTCTTTTCATCATGCTTTCAGTGGTATCTGTACCTACAAGATCTTCTGCCTTGGTTTCCTTTCACTTATGTTTCACGATTGCCGTTTTGATGTTCAGGACTCAAGCAGCCATTATTTTTCACTGTTTATTTCCTATTTCCCTTCAGTTTGGTCGCTTGGGACAAGAAGGTATGTATTTTAAATTGCACTGACATTTTCAGACCATTTCTCTTTCTGCACGGTCCCAGCACCTGGCATGCTGACTATAATCCTGAATACACATTTTTTCAAAGTCCTCTTCTAGAACTAATGGAATAGTTCCTTATGAGACACAATCTGATCACAGTGCTGGCAATATTTTGTTCCACCTCCTGCTTCCTGGGGGTGGCATGAATAGCGCTGCATCACGCATAGCTCTCTGCTCTTCCAGTTCTGATGCTGTCTGGGCACTCCTTATGGCCTCAAAACTCCCTCATGCCACATGTACCACGTTCTGAGGCACGGAACATATATCATACTACTTCAAAATGCTTTTTTTATTATTATTATTATTTTTAAATAGAATGATACTAGGGATAATCATCTGGAACTAGAGCAATACAAAAAAATTCCTTTTAGTTCAACCATAAATCTGCCTCATGGACTCCAGAAGAGCTGTAAGAATACGCAGAGTGGACATGGATGGCAGCTACCATAACAGTCAGCCATGAAAAATGAGGTTGCGAGCCACGCTGTGTCATTGCATGTGTGGGCAGGGATTTCTCCTTGGACTGAGCAGAGTACAGATGTACCCTGAGAAAAGTTCTTAGGATCATTCAGGAAAAGCAAATGATTTGAGTAATTAATTGAGGAAACGTGCATTCTAAAGGGACTTAGAAGGAGAGAGCATTTCCCAACACTATGGGTTGTAACGGCCTATTACCTATTTTGTTAGACAGGTCTACTTTCTACGTTCTTAGACTGACCTGAGAGGGCATGCTGCAGCACACCCCAGAATTTCCGTTTCCACATCATCCAGTGATGCAGTGCAAGTGTGGTGTACATCTCCCTTGGCAGAGACATCCAGTTTTTCTGCCTATGAAATTGAACACGCAGCGAGTCAGAAAGGACTAGTGAACGGGAAAGCCATTTTCCAGGCAGAGTTAGAGCATAGCTAAGGTACCTCCACTTAGATGAGCAAGCTTTGGTTTAGGTACGGGTCTAAAGGCTGCCAGCTTAGATAGAAACACTGCCAATCTGAAGCCTAAGAAATCTTGGCGCTTCAAATTCCTTGCCTTGAAAAGTTCTCAAGGAAACCTTGAAAAGCTGCCTTTAAGTATTTCTGTTGAAAATTGCTGTGGTCTCTTCCCACATCATTCACCAGGACTGTTCCTATTACACACTATTCATTCAATCAATTTTAAAACCATGGGTTGTAATTCTTGGCAGTACTTCTTCCCTGTGGAGCTCAAGCCCTCATGAGTGACAGGAATGGGGGGCTGCAAGGGGATTCTGGTGCTAAGCTGAAAATCTATCCAGAACAAATCTGTCCTCCTGAGCTAAAAATATAGGCTAAAGGAAACAAGACATGTATTCATCATTACACTGACTACACTAGAGTGTGCTTTGGTGCACACGTGCATCTAGAGACATGGCTAAGAATTTAAGTGGTCCAACCAACCCTTTAGCAACTCAGTAATTCAAGATACCTAACAAAGATTGAGGCTCGCTGGGCCGTGGGCAAAGCAGGGAGCACGTAGGCAGGAAACAGGAAGGAGTTCAACTCCAGCTCTTCTACACAAAAGGCAGGGCGAGCTGAACCAGCACCACGGGAGGAGTTAGGACACAGCTGAAGAGCTTACAGAGACCTGAGAGTGCCAAAGGACGGTGCCAGGGTAACTCTCACCATTCCTTTGCAGGGCTCTTACGGATGCTTCGCATGCTGATTCCCACCGCCTGTGTCCTTGGTAGGAAGTCCAGGTGACAAATGCTCATTTGGTCTGGGTAACGCTTCTATGGTTCTGTGGTCATGACTGGAAAAAAAAAAAAACAAAAACAAAGAAAAAGAAAAGAAAAGCACGCCACCCTGTAAAATTGACCACTCTGCTGTTCTTGTCAGCATGACATCTCAGATGAGCACTACATGTCCTGCTCCTGACTGAAAAGTCATCCAAGCCTAGATGCCACACAGCTTCATCTCAGTGCCAAAAAGAAACACGTGCAGAGATGTTTAGAAGACTCTTTGTGCAGATAAAATTGCAGGGTGCGTATGTATTCTCTTCAATTCTCTTCAGTAATAAATATTAATGTATAATCCAAAGATAACTTTCCAAGAAGTAGAAAGAAAGGTTGATGAAAAGGAAATACACAATGAACTATTTTTGTCTAAAAAATCCTTGCTAAACCTCTCCCCATCAAAAAGGAAGCATTCTGGGCATGGTTAAGAACAGTTCGGAGACCATCTTGCAGCACAAAATGCGTGCCTCCAATCCTCGTGGATGTGGCTGTCTGCACAGACAACAGCTGCCTGCTTTCCAGCAGGCTGATGCTCACCCACCAAAGCGCTCGCCCAGCAGATGCCTGTCATAGAATCATAGAATTAGCAAGGTTGGAAAAGATCTCCAAGATCATCCAG
Source organism: Meleagris gallopavo (assembly GCF_905368555.1). Taxonomy (NCBI): domain Eukaryota; kingdom Metazoa; phylum Chordata; class Aves; order Galliformes; family Phasianidae; genus Meleagris; species Meleagris gallopavo. Next base: position 74,945,229 of record NC_139435.1, read on the forward strand.
TCCAACCGTCCACCTACCACCAATATTTCCCACTAAGCCACGGCCCTCAGTACCACATCTAACGTTTCTTGAACACCTGCAGGGACACTAACTCTATCACCTCCTTGTACTGAGGGACCCAGAAGTGAACACAGTACTCAAGGTGAGGACTCACCAGTGCTGAGTACAGGGGGATGATCACTTCCCTGCTCCTGCTGGCTCCAGTCCTTTGCATTGCACTTCCAATCTCAACCCTTCCTTCCGCAGTACTGCTTGCATCCTCACTTAGGGCAGGAGCTCAAGAGGTCAAGAGGAAGAACACAGCGTGCAACTAGAAGACGTCTCAAAGCCCAGAAGAGTCAACTCTCTGACCTTGGGCACAACTCACCAACCAACAGCCAGGCCTTGACAACTTGGCTCATCTGAGCACGCGCGACAGGGCTGTACAACCAGTTTCTTCCTCCTTAAATAACCCACATAGATTCCTAATCCAAAATGAGAACGGCAGCAGTTAACATCGAACAAAGAGCTTCCTGTTCCTAGGCCTCACCCTCTTAGCCCAACTTTCCTTGCCTCATCCCCTACCCCAACTCCTGGATGATGCCCGCAGGCTTAGAGGTCAGCTGAAATCCTCAGGACTCTTTTCACAGGACTCCATCAAAAAGAATGTCACACTTGTTCCATACACTCAAGTTGACCCAGCAGTGCTATCAGTCGCTTAAAACACACAGAAGCATCCAAACCCCGAGCATGCACATCCCCTCCTGTGTTACGGGAGCCCACAGCTCCCCTTCACACCTCCGTGCATTTCTGGGCTTTTACACTGATGCAGCCGAGCTACAGCTCCGTGGCTGTCACACAAGGCCTGCAGGACCTCTTTCTCTGCAAGCCCCATCTGCAGGCATTGCTTCATGAGGTTCACCACCTGCCCTCCTGAGCAAAGACAATGCTGTGCGAGTTTCCCCTTAGCTCTGAACATGAACAAATCTACCCCCGAGCAACAGGTTGTGAGACAGCAGCAGAAGACAACCAACCTGCACAACCAGCTCGTTTGGGGTCGGTCCAGATGTTGGTGTGCTCCCTTCCATGGCCCAGGCCAAGCTTGCTGAGCTGCTCCTCCTTTGTGCAGGGGGAAATGTGTGCAGATGCTCTGTGCTGGCTATGCACAGCATGACTTTGACTTGCCATTCCTCTCTCCATCTTCCACTAGCAAACAGCAGGCTGTACAGGCGGGCGTCCATGCGGCTCTGGAATATCTCCGGACGAGGAGAAGCCGCAGCCTCCCTGGGCAGCCTGTGCCACAGCTCTGTCGTCCTCGCTGGGAAGAAGTTCCTTCCCATGCAGGAGCGGAACTTCCCGCGCTCCAGCTGACGGCCATTTCCCCTTGCTTGGGGCCGCGCAGGGCTCCTCTCCCTGTCCCGGGACTGCTCTCCTGCACACCTCCGGCGCTGCTGTCCTCAGTGTCCCGTTGTGCCGCGGCTTCTGCCTCGCTGCTGCCCGGACAGCAACGGCTGCCGCCGAGGTCTCCTGCGCCTCCAACAGCCGGCCCCCAACGGCCGCTCCCGCACCCAGTGGCTCAGCCAATCGCAGCCGGCGGAGCTACCGCAGATGAAGGAGACCCCGGGGGTGGGGCGGTGCTGCCAATGACCAATGAGAGGCAGGGGGCGGGGCGGTGCTGCCGATGACCAATGAGAAGCTGGGTCGGGAGAGATGTTGGTCAGGGTGAGCTCGTCCTGCAGCAGCGTGATGATGACAGGTCTGCAGATGCTCTGCACGGCCAGCTCGTAGGTTGGGAACCAGGAATGGACACGGCGGGAGGAGAGAGGTGTTAGGGAGCAGCCAAGGCATCAAAATGCATCAAAAAGCCCTGAAAGGCATCACAAAGCCACAGCCAGGAAGCTTGGGATTATCATGAGCAGCATCCAGGATGCTAGAGATATTATTTGCTCCCAGACCAAATGGTAGCTGCAGACGTCCCAAAGCCAGACAAAACGGAACAAACCTGGAGCTCTGCTTCATGCATGCTTCATGCAGCCTCAGCGTTGCAAGCTGAGGTGCCTTGTTGCTTCAGCCCAGTCTGTGTGAATGAAGACTCCACAGGCAGTCAAGGCGTTGAGTGAGCACAAGTGTGCTTTTATTATTATGTAAAAAACAGGAGGGTGTGAGAGGCCCGGGTAAAGATGGGAATCATCCTCCCTTGGATGGAAAGGTCAGGCAGAGAGCGGCTCAGAGCTCTCAGTGCTGCTGTCCGGTGCCTGGGACTGGAGGCCTGATTGCAAGTCCCCCTCCAAGAGGCTCTGCGTCTCCTCGCTGATGCCAACCATGGAGGTGCTGCTGTCGGAGCACTCAGCCTGTGTTTGGGATGGGCTGCATTGCAGAGACACTGGGTCACAGTCCAAACTGGTGACTGTGGTGTCTGGCAGGCTCAGGTCAGCATCCTCAGCACAGCTGGGAGAAATCAGGGCTTGAACTTGGACGAGCTCCTTGTGTCCATCACTGTTGTTACTTGGAAGGCTCTCAATTGAACTGCAGCCATTTGTGCTTCCTAGGAGCTCTCCACTGATGGAAGCACACAGCCCATCATCGCTGGAGAGAGAAAACACGGAGTGCTGTGAGTTGTGTGTGTCAAGCAAGATGCAGAGCATGTGAGCAAAGGCTCCACAGCTGTGCAGGCCAGCATCTAAGGGATGGCTTGGATTGAGCTGGCAGGTGTAACTGCTTGCTGAGGAACCGTGCAGCCATAAAAGAACTACAAAAGCATCTCTGACTCTGAGATTGACACCTCATCGGCCCATCTCACTGCCATGTTTAGTATCTAGTGCCAGCAAGTCTGACCAACAGCTCTGCTTTGAGGAGAACCGGAATTGGTTTCAGGCACCTGGCTCTGAAATATGGAAAACCCCACCATTAGCGTAACTTAGTTTCTGCAAGTTTGGGCACTAGAAATAATGGAAATAAACCCACAGAAACCCACCCAAACAATGACAACAGGTGCTGGAAAAGGAAGTCCTCTTTACCTTTCAGATGGAAAGTCGATGACGCTGTGGAATTTGCCCTGTACAGCTGCAGGGCCTTCTTCCACTTCAATTTCCATGCTCTCTGGCATGATGGCAGAGCTGCTGTGGCCTCGCCTCTGTGCCTGTGCCTCCTCCAAGCTGAGCAGCTTTGTGGCAGCTGAAGACACCCACACAGACTTGGCTGCTGAGAGAGAACCATGCGCTGTAAGATAAAACCACAGGTAAGAGCGAGGATCAGAAAGCAGCAGCACGGCCATCGCAGTTCTGGGGGAGGTGCGGAATTTTTCTCAGACTTGCTTATCTGAGCCACTGGAAGAAGAGGAGCTCAAAATAACCATGGGCTCAGAGGTGTGTTTATGGCAAAGGACACAGTCATAATGAAGAGCAGCTCACTGCTGAGTCTGCTGTCCCCTCGATAGTAAAAGCGTAGTTCAAAGGTCTTGGAGAAGGCCTGCATTTGGTCAAGGTGTCAGATCAAGAGAAAGCTCATGCAGGAAGACACTCACCTGCTCCATCTGCCATGTCTGAGCTGCATTTGGAGCAGAAGAGGACGTCAGTGTGGGTGATGATAAATTCCACCACAGCCGACTGCGTCTGCAGTTCCATGCAGGCAGCTCTTCCGCTGGCGCAGGCAGACTCGTTCTGCTGTGATCTGTAGAAGGAGAAGAGCACGTTTGATGGAGAGAAAGGGAGGACTGCTTCTCTTAAGTGGAGAACAGATGGAAGCGTTGTGTTGAAACGGAACCAGAAGTTTACCTTAAGAGGTTTGGAGCCCACACGATGGCTAAGTTCTTAGCGTGCATGTTGGTGATGGAGGAGCTCCCAGCTAGACGAGCCAAGTGTCTCATCAGGTATTCGAGTGTCCTGGAAAACAACACAGGCAAGTGTTCAGCACCAAGGAGCACGCCGTGCTGCCATTCACAAAGCAAACCTCCATTCATGCTGGTTCTTGTTACTGCTACTGTCACTGAACACCAAGTAGATCCAACTTGACTCAGTGCCACGCTGCAGCACCAAGCCCCAGCACAGCACAGCCGCAGCATCAGCTGCACCAAGCGTGCCGCCGTGCCCAGGAACTGACCCAATAAATTCACCACCCCCGTGGAGCCTTCAACCGCTTCAGCACACACAGGCATCGTGTTGCAGCGTGAGACAAAGCCTGGAATGGCACCAGTGCCCTCTGAAGTGCAGCAGGGCTGAGCTCAGCAGGCTGAGGGCAGCACTGACCTGTAGTGAGGAGCGGGCAGCTGCTGGATGACGTCCTGCATTCTCACCAGCCGCTCCTCATCTGTAGTGGCACAAACAGCAGCCTGGAAGAGTGCAGAAAGGAGTGAGACACAAATGAGGCTAGAAACCTGCCGCAGGGTGGGGAACTATGGGGACAGTGTGCTGTTGGGCAGCACCGAGGCACATTTTCTGCCTCCCAAGAGGCCACTGGGGAACAGAGCGGCACGCAGCTGGTGCCACCGAGGGAGGCCAAGGAGTCCAAGCACTGGGCCGCTTTACAGCCTGGGTGGGCAGCTCAGCTCCTCGCACTGGGCATTCATCTCCAAGTACACTTTGCTATTCATCCCATTCCCGTTCTACAAGTAGGTGGGGAATAGCAAAAAACAAAAACCACCTGGGAATTCTCGCAAGCACTGTGAATGTGGAAATAACCACCTCCTGGCACCACCAAAAGTGGCATCAGTACGATGCAGGACGTGGCAAAGACATGCGAGTCAAGCTGATGGGGCTAACAGAAAAAGGGCCTCAGAGCTGGGGCACTGCTGCAGCCATCTCCCCAGAGGCCCAGGGAAGAGGAAAAGGGAAGACGTTGCCTTGTGCTTACCGAGAACTTGTCGTACAGCTGGTGGGTGAGCAGAGGGTTCGGGAGCTCCCTGAAGTACATCTTGCAGAGGGAGCTCACGCTGTGAATGTCGCGGACGGTCAGCTCCGGAATGTGCTCAGACTCAAATTCACAGCTGGACAGGAGGACACAAAATGGTTGAGAAAGAGGAAAGCAAGTAAAAGCCACCCACCTGCAGTCCAGCTGTGTCAGTCGCAGCACTCTTACCGGAGGCGCTGGACGTTGGACGCGACGCCGGACAGGCGGTATATCCCCTGCACCACGCCATGCTGCTCAAGGAACTCAGCGCAGCTCTGGAGGACCTGGGGGACTAAAGAACACGTGCCAGCGCTTAGTGGAGCTCCTGAGTCAAGTCCTGCTTCAGCCTGTGCTCCCGTCACGTCCCATCCACTAAGCCCAGCCAGCCTTGGCTGAAGCACATACAAATTACTTGTCTCTTAGGAGCATTCGCCTCACTTTAGCCTTCAGCCATCAACTCCCACAGCAATGGGCTGTTCCTTACCATCGCGACCAGAGCGGAGAAGATGCTCTCCCAGGTCACAGCCAAACAGCCCTTCCTTCTCCACCTCCCGCTCCTTCGGCTTCTTTGGGCGGGCCTTCACCAAGGAACGAAGGAAGGTGATGAGCTTGCCGCGTTTCTTTGGCGCTGCACAACAAAATGCAGAAACCAGGTCATTCCAGTCATGCCAGGTTTGGCTCAGTTGGACGAGGCCGAGCACAACACATTTGACAGAGCACGTCACAACGGGAAGAACATTACCAACAACTACCTACAAAAACGGATTTTCCCCATCCCTGGAGGAGACCAAGGCCAGGTTGGACGGGGCCGTGGGCAGCCTGGTCTAGTCCCGCATGAAATGTGGAGGCTGGCAGCCCAGCCTGAGGCACAGGGGTTGGAGCTTGATGATCCTTAAATTCCCTTCCATCCCAAGACATTCTAGGATTTCACCAAGTCCAGTCATAAACATGGGAGAATTGGGCCAAATCTCTGCACGTTCCCATGGAGCTTAATGCACTCCTCTTGCTTAGCTTGCTCTACTTGGGGATTAAGGATCGTCTTGAAAAGCCACGTTCTGACCAAGTGGATCACTAGCAAACCAAACCTCTATCTGTCCACCAGGGACACTGGCTGTTCTCAGCCTCGTCCTGACTTGCAGGAGAACTGCCTTTGCCCTCCCTCATTCTCCCTGCCTACAAAACAGCAGCCATACGCCCCGTGGTATGCACGAAGGATCATCAACACAGAGGATAACGTGGGATGGGGAAGGGAGGTATTACACACGGAACACACCCCAAAAAAGATTCCCCTTTGCTTCCCTGCACCATCAAATGTAACATCCGTACCTGGCTTTGGCACTGAGTTGAGGAGAGCCTCAGGAACATTGTTAGTAATGAGCTCCACACACTCTCCAGGGAAAAATCCAACCTGGAAGAAGAACAGAAAGAGAGGCCAACTACTGCATGCAGCATTTCCCAGGTCTGAACTGTTAAACCAAAAGCAGCATTTTGCTTGGAACGTGCTTGCCTGACGCTCCATAAGACTATCCAGCAGACAATGGCCTGCATAAAGGTAATAATAATTTTTCTACATCTGCAGCCAGAGGCAAGGTCCTCTGAGACTGGCACGGGGAAACCTTTGACGTGCAGAAGCCATCCTGTGCAGGCAGAGCAGCTCTAAGCTGAGATTCCTGCCTTTACTGAAGTGGCATGCTCAGGTCTGAAGCTGGTGCCTACCTGGAAGCCGTGCTTGCCTCTCCACCAGGGGCTCAGCTCCTTTGCTGGCATAGCAGTAACACACACGATGTCTCCCACCTGCAAGAGATTGCAACGTCAATCCCAGCTTCAGCACGGCTGGGAGGAAGCACAGCTCAAATGCCTGCATTCTTCTGCACTGCCAACTGCTGTCAAGCTGGAGAGCAATTGCACCAGTGCAGCTCTCAAGGCATTTGAGGTTGTACAACTGAACATGGAGGTAGGAGAGTCACTGTGTTACACAGCAGCAGGCTCTCTGCCAAAGGGGATGGAAGAGCTCCAATTATCTGCAGACATAAGTTAGCAAGACAGATCCTGAACAGATCTACACACTGCATACACTGCTCTGCTGTTGCTCAGGGACCAGGCTACAATACTGGGCAGTATCTGTTTGATCAGAAGATTCCAAAGCCAAATAAAGCCATATTTTAGAGATGGCAGAACTCCTCCCTGCATCCAACCCACTGCAAGTCTAATCTGGAACAGATTCTTCTGGGCTTCACCTCAACAAACATTCTGAAGGTGTCTGAGAATATTGCTGATACCTTCACACCTGATGCTCTTCTGTACATGACAACAAGGAACGCCTTGAACTGCTTACCTCAAAGGAGAGTTCATCTGGTGCCTGGGCAACGTATCTCTTAATAACATGAGCAGCAGCAATAGCTGGAGTATTAAGAGATGATTCCTCAAGAACCAGCAGGGGCTTCCCCTTGGTCTCAGTCTGCAACAGAGAGCACAGGCCACAGTGAGGAGCTGAGGACAAACGAGGAGGATGTCAGGCTGAGGAGCACATCTGCAGAGAAAGCTGCAGGAAATGCACTCGGTCCTGATCATGGGCACATAGGAAGGAACGGCAAGTCTAAGAACACTTGTTTCTCTTCCTGGTGTGCAGCAGGCACGCGCCAGGCAATGCCAAGATGCATCTCTCCCTACCCACACTGATCAGCAAGGGCACTGACCCAGACAGGTGGCAGGATGGGGACAATGCTCCTGCATGTTTGTTACGCCAGATCTGATTCTGTTGCTACTATGACTTTCATGGCCATCTCGATGCCCGTAGCAAGGAAAGAAAGCTTTGAAGGCAGCTTTTCAGTGACACTCAGTAGAGTCACAAGGATTCTCTCCCTCTTGAAAAGCAGGAGAGCTCATCTGCAGCTCACTCTGCTGGCTCAAGTCAGGGAACAAAGAGCAATAAGGGCTTCATACTCTACCTCCATCTGTGCCAGGTCAGGCTCACGGCTGATCTCGCTGCACGCGACGCCCATCCCAGCAGGCACAACAAGCTGGAACTGAAAAGAAACACACTTTATTTTCTCTCTTCACACTCCACATTAGTGAGAGTTTTCTTCAGAACTACCCTCAGTCACCCACTGGCATAGGCACAGGTTCTAGAAACAACCCCTTTCTTCAGTCACTTTGTGCAGCCCTGCACGTGGATTTCCTCTGCTTGCAGCTCTGCTGTGCTCCCCACTGCTGTCGGGCAGGCAGCACACTCACACAGCCGAAGCACGCATGCTTGTGGCCCTGGGTCACGCTGTGCAGCTCTGCACAAGCTGGGGCTAGGACTCCTTGCCTAAGGGATTGCTTTCCTTAAGCCCAGCTGGTCACAGCACCACAGACAGCATCCTTCTGAGGGCTGAGCTGGAGGGGAAGTGCAAAAAACCCACACGGGACCAGTGTCCCATCAAAGCTGGATGAGGCTCTGTTACAAACACGGGGCGACACGGGCTGCTAAAGCATGTGGGGGGACCAAACATGGCACGTACCTGGCAAGAGATCAGAACGAGGCAGACAAATCCCTTGAATCCGCAGCCGTTCCTTGTCACTTTGCTCTGATCTTCCACGAGCAAAAGCTGCACCAGGCCAGCAGGCAGAGGGGGGAGAGGAGAGAGAAAGAGCCGCTCAGTGAGCTTGCACAATTTAGCCAAGGCGACGAGGGAAAATCCAGGGGACAAATGCCACCTTTAGGGATTGTTTTGGAATGCATGGACTGGGTGAAAATTATGCGTGGTGGTCAAGAGTAAGCAATACGGTACTGTGAGCTCCGCCAGCCAGCACTTCTCAAGCCCTCACTGCCCACCCGTCTCTCCCACACTGTCTCAGCTTACCTACAAGATGCTGCACAAGAGGATGTGAAAACCAAGGTGCTCAGGCGGTGCACAAGTGCAACAAGCGAGCTACTCAGGCAGAGCTCAAGCGCTCCAATGAAGGGACGCAGCACGCACTGCTCCTGCCCTCATTCCAGCCGCTTATGACATCATAGGGGCCACCAGGCTGCTCCACCATGACGGACAGGGTGGGGAGGCAAGAGCACTGCTCACAGGTCCAGAAGATTCCAACCCCCCACCCCAACCTTCTAGAATCAGTGGGCTGTTGCAATTCTACCTCAGCCAAATCCTGGAGATGCTGGCACGGGGTTGTCGTGACCAAAGCGCAGGACCTGGTGCTTGAAATGTAAATAAAAGCAAGAAATAAAAGCAATCTACTCCAGTTTTCTTCACCTGAAAACTTCTGGATTCCTCTTGATTCCTCTTTAGCCTTAAGAGTTAAAAGGCTCCTAAATAACTTCAAAGAAAGCGGAAATTATATGAAGGATGAGTACATTTCTCAGTATTACCTTTAGAAAATAGTTTCATCTTGCCAACGCAGCTCCTTTTGGCTTTGCAAGGGCAAGGAAATCCATTGTATTTTTCATTGTTCTTTTAACCAGACCAGAATTCCAAATCTAGTACCTCACCTTTCCAGCAGTCCAGAGCATCAACAGACAGAATCTGTTGTGACAGGACAGCGTTGATTGTCAGCTATTTGCAAGGGGATTATCCAAATTATGGATTCGGCGGGCTGTACTTTCTCTTTGCTCCCAAGCATTCTGTGTTGTCAGAGTCCTTAACAGGGGACACATTTCTGTGTAATGCAGCAGTGCCGTGTGCGTTGGATGATTTCCTTACTCCTGAAGGCCAACTCAACACAAGTGAGATTATCCTCTGAACTGCTGATACGTGGTCATGGCCTGTCGATGGCCAGTAGAGTTTTGTCTAAGCTAACATTGGTGCTTATTTTTTGGAAGTTTTAGCGTTAAGAGAAAAGAAGGAATGCAGAGAAAGAATATAAATCCAAATAGCCAAAAGAATCTACTCTTCTGGGCTGTTTTGTTTTCTAGCTCTGATGCAGGTGGCCAACAGAGCTTCTGGGGGTCTTTTGTCTTTTTCAGTTTTATTTGTTGCATTGCTGCTTACTCTCATCCTTCTTAGCTCTCCATTACTTTGAAAGAGTAATGGAAGTCAGTGGGGACACACAAACACCTCCCAGAGCTCCTGCTGTGATTTCCAGTGACCACTATGAGTAGAGATCATCTCCATGCAAGGTCGTGGCTGCAAACAGGTTGACATTAGCCTTTGGGATGATGCAAGTGAAAATGTGCTTTGTTTCAAATGCATAACCTGCATGCTACAAAATCATAAGGGAGGCTTAAGGGATAGATTTTAAACCATAGGATAGATGTAAAGAAAAAAATACGTAGAAAACATTCCATTTAATAAATATGTTGGGGTTTTTGTATTTTTTATATATCACTTTGTTAAGCAGAGACTTTGAAAGATTGGGGAATCCTTATTAATATGAAGTACTTCTAATAACTTTGACTGGTTCAGTAAGAGGAGGCCATTTCTGGATGCATTAATTATAAATCCAAAGCCAAGTGTCTTTGCTGCATACCAAGGCAGGTAGAAATTCCATGCTGCCTGAAGAAGAATTAAAACTGATTCTGGCCTCCTGTTCTGGGCAGACGAGGAAGTGCTTGAAGAGATGCTTCAAATGGCCTCAAATGCTTCAAATGCTTGTGAGCCAAGACTTTGAGTGTATTTGATGGATATGATGAAGGTTTTAATACTGAGATGCTTTATGATTTTGAATTTTTCTTATGGTCAGAGATCAGAAACTCAGGTAGTCTCTTGCCTGTGAAACAGTCCCCTTTTCCTGCTGAAGCTTATCAGGGATTTCTTAGGTGACGACTGAGAGAAATAAAGTTCCTCAAAGGCTAAGCAGAGATCAGCCTTGTTGCTCATCTTATGTTTGACTGTCCCACCTGGTTGTGGATGACACTGTACACCATGAGACAGGAATTAGAAAAAAAGTTATCGTTAAGTTTGTCAAAAAACATTGCTTCATTCCAGTCTGGACTTATGGGCAGTGACAGGTGACAGGACGAGGGAAAATGGCCTCGAGTTGTGCCAGGGGAGGGTTAGGCTGGATATCAGGAGACACTTCTCTACAGAAAGGGCTGTTAAGCACTGCAATGGGCTGCACAGGGAGGTGGTTGAGTCACCATCCCTGGCTGTGCTTAAAAGCCCTTTGGATGTGGTGCTCAGGACATGATTCAGCAGAGGGCTGTTAGAGTTACGGTAGGATGCTTGGGTCGTGCTTGGATTCAATGATCTTTAAGGTCTTTTCCAAGCTGAGTGATTCTAAGATTCTATGATTCTATTCTGTGATCCATAGTAGACCTGTAAAAACAATGAAGTCATCTTCACTTCCTTTGCTTTTCTTCCAAAGAAGCCCTGAAATGCTCTGTTCTGCTTCAGATGTCATGCTGTGTCACACCAACATAACTCCATTCTAAAATCTGCTCTGTAGGATTCCTGAAATTAAAAGGCACCACTATGAACACCTGCTGGACAGATGAACTGTGCTTATCTCTGATACAGCTGCCTTTTAGACATCAGTTGCACATGGCTGGAGCTGTGCATAAACTTGCAGTACAGCCTCCTCATTGCTGCAGAGCCTCAGGGCCCTTCTTCCCCTGATGGATTTCTGACCAAGATTCAGCTGTGAGCTCCTCATCCTGTGGCAGCTGAGAACAGGATTCTCTGCTCTCTCCTGTAGAATGTTTGTTAGAAAGCAGCTCGTTGTCAGCTAGAATCTGCAGTTATTTCAGCCCTCCATGGGCTAATCTGGAGAAAGGCCGTGCCAAGGTATTACAGAAATCTTCTGATGTGTCTGAAGTATTTTTGGCTTGCGGAGAAGGGATAATTCTGCAAAGCTAGTAGTTCGCTGGATTAATCTGAAATGGAAGAAAGATCAATAAATGACCAAAAAAAAAAAAAAAAAAGCAGATATTCTGATAGCTACATTATGAACTACACGATTCCTTTCACCTATATATATACATATATTTTTTCCAAATAAGCAAGTGTAGGGCTGCCATTTTCCTTATCCATCCTTTCTAGCTCCAGGTTAAATAAGAAATGCTATTCCTGTCAACTGGAAGATGTATTCTGGAAACAATGGTTTTCAAGCTATTTGTGTTTCTTTACGACGTTTAGTTATGCAACAAACAAACAAACAAACAAACAAGAAATAAACAACCAACAACGTCTACATTCTGAAAATGAAAACAAAAACATCTTGACTTTCTCTTGACTGACTTAGGAGTCTAACACATTAAATGCAAATTTTTAAGGAACACACAACAAACTGTCACAGAAAAGGAGGGAGTTGCTCTTTTACCTATCAAACCTTCCACATCTTTGAGTGTCTGCAACAACTGCAATGTATGAAGGCACCCTCAATGAGTGGGGGGCAATGATGGCAGCATACTTACAGGAATCCTTGATGAAATAGCTCCAGTCCTGACCAAAACCTCCCAGCAGTATGTACTGATCTGAAATTCTTTGGCAACTCTTTGCAAAAGGCACTTCATGCTTAGTATTTTTATTTCATTGCTTGCTTGCTGGTGTCACCTGTGGTAAGCTAGCTGGATAAACCTAGACTGGCAGTTCCTCAGATGTGCTGCTGGCTAATTTCTCACTGATCCTTAGAAACAGACAGTTAATTCTGCTGGGAATTTAGCCATCTTCTGCATCTCCTTCTTCTCCTGATCTCTGCCCTACCTCTGCTTGACACAGATACGCATTCCAAGTCCAATACTTTGACTCAGCAGGAAAAGGAGAGCACAAAGAAGGGCAAAATGATTAAAACAGAGACACAAGTTACCCAGCTGTTACGTTGAAAAGACTGTTTTTAAGCCAACAGAACTGCAGAAAGAATGAATGGATGGATTTCCTGGAGCACCTAGTTCTCCAGGTTCCTACAGGACATTGCCTTTCTGCATTCTGGACACAGAGCAGGATCCCCTCTGATACTCGGCACAGGGATGAGTGGTGCTCAAAGCAAGTTCCTGTTTGCCTGTAGGCCTATTTGTTTGTTTGTTCCACTGTAAAGAGAGCCCATAGGAGGTATCAGAGTCATCTCACAGTTTGTGCTTGGAGCTTTAGTGTTTTGGAGTGTTTACTTTCTGAACAGGTGAAACCAAGATCTGTAATTCAAAATCCGTAAATAACAGTCAAATAATAATAACTTTTTCCTAATTAAGAAATGTAATAGATAAACATTTCACACCTGGAGTTCGGCTACCATCACAGACCACTACAGTGACTGCCATGCATTCAATTTTGTTTGGCTGCTATCATTTGTGTCTCTGCTCTAGGGATGGATCTATGCTGAAATGTGACTGTTTGAATTTCCACCTTAGCGGCTCATCTGCTGCTGTTGTCACAACTGCTTTGTCCGCTTGAACTGCGGGGTTGGGTGGGACCTTGTGAACAGCACTCTGTTGGCAGACTTGGGAGTGTTTTCCCACAGGTAGTTATCCCTGGTCAGCAGAAGAAGAACAGAATGAATACATGTATGCACATACTATAAATACGTTAATTATATAATGATATAAATCACATCAATTATATATAATTATCTATTTTAAATACGTGGAATAGACATGAATATATACAAAAATTAAAAAGCCATACATATTTCTGTGCATATTTAGATATAGGAATGCGTTCTATTAGAGGCATTGATAAGCAGGCATTTAAGTGCACCTCGCTTTGGCTGTTAAGCAGCTCTGCATCAGAATCCTGACTGTAAGTGGCATCTGTGAATGTCTTGAGAAGGATAGCTCAAATCTTATATCATGCACGAGCATGGAGAAGCTGATCTCCGCTTGATTCATCCTTGATTGTTCAGTGCATAGTAGTCAGATGGAAGACAAAATGGAGTCCAAATGTCCTCATTTGAGAACACAGCTGTTCTGGCTACTAGAAAACGGAGAGAAAATGGAGAAACAGACACTCCCAGAACTCTTTTGTGAGCACTTGTCTCATGAAGGATGTATCATAACAAGCCCAAAACTAATGGAAGAAGACATAGGCTTTCTAGCTGTGTCTTCATCCTTGGCATAACTAATTCTGTCTTTAAACATGTTTTTGAAGCACTGACACATTTTACCAACAGATAAGTAGATAAGTGACCAAAAAGTTGAGTGTAAATGAAAAAAAAGTCATGTTAAAAAAAAAAGAAGAATAGAAACGTTTCAAAAGGTTAAAGATGTGGATTGAAAAAGTCTCAGCCAAAAACATTTCGGAGGAATATTTAAATTTATTTATGTATTTCTTTTACTTCCCAAGGAAGCACGATCTCACTTCTCTAGCAAAATTGATGTGTCCTTATCTTCCTGGAGAAAGGGCCTCTTACCATGGCACAAAGCTGCTAGAGTTTCCCAGGATGCATGAACAACATTTTCTCCACTTTTCCTGTCTTTCCACTTTAGCACTTTGGAGTTAATGCTTTGGGGTTTGGGCAGAACTCCTGGCTTACCCCAATGTACCCAGATTTTAGCTCTGTGGAGGATGAAAAAAAGAGGCTTAATTTGCCACTGTCAGTCCCCCAAATTCCTTCTCTCCAATCTGAAATGTCTGGGACATTATTGAGAAAAACACTGCAATGTTTTGTTCAGTAGTTGGCAAAGACAAAGCTCCTTGCATTCCTTGCATGGTGCTTTTTCCATGAATTTTTCATTGCTGTGCACATGTGCATGCAGATACTTAGACAGACAGACAGACACACACACACACACACACACACACACGTCAGTCGCTCCAAAAGTAATGCCTTCTATTGATTTCGAGCTCTGCTGCCACCTGCTGGCCTGCCAACAAAATGCAATGGAATGTTTGTAGGAAGGTTTCAGCCTCTGCTGCCGTATCACCAGCAGTCACCTCTGATAGCATGGGCCTGCATCATAAAAGAGGAGGCGTTACTTTTGGAGCAGCCCTCCTAGATTAGATACACGTGTAGCTGAGTAGCAGCAGCTCTCAAAGGCAATATTCTGATGGTCATTTTGTTGTGCAAACACACAAAGACAGCCAACTTTCATTAACACTTGACTGAAGCAGTGTGTGTTCAGTTCAGCAAAGAGTGCATTTAAGAGATGCTTTCGTCATATACTTTGTGACACAGTCTGCAGATCTCTCTGTAGGACTGGATCTGTACAACTATTCCTAGAGCTGCTTTGATAGAAAGCTCTGGGGATGGAGCAACAGGACTTGATAACTTAATCACACTATAATCATAAAACCTGAATCTATGGCCACTGACATAGATTGCTGACAAGGTCTACAATAACCTGGAACAGTGAGGAAATCCATGAAGTCTATGTGGAAATGATAAAAACTGACAAGGAGAGCTGCCAGCCAACTTTTATATTAGAGATTGATATGTCATTGATGCATTTGGCAGGGTTAAGCAGATGGCAGGTGAAAAACAAAGCGCTGGATTTTGTAATATTAGTGAAAGAGCGAAATGTGCACAAATGAACCACCTTCAGATGTCATGTACTGCCTTTTTCTGTTGGTAAATTAAACTTTGAGGAAACAATTTTTTCCTGTATTTTGCCTGTATTTGTGCCTGAGGTAGCACAGCTGTTTCACAGAACAGACGCAGCCACAATCAATAATCCAGCAGCACGGTTCCCAGTTACATCATTGATTTCCGTTCACTGCAGTAATTCCAGTTGTTTCAGACACGTTGTCACATTTTTACACCAGTTCCACAAACAGCTGTGGCAGGTGCAAGAATGAGAGGCACCAAATATCCATTACTGAGGTCCTCTAGAAGGTGGGACATCTCTCCAGCTGAGCAGCAGAGGACAGGAGGGGTTCAAGGAGTGGGCACGGTCTCCTCATGGCCTCTGGCACTCAAAGACAAAGAGAGCATCAACACCAGAGGTGTTTCCCTGCCCACGGCAAACCCCAGCCTTTCCCTTCCTCACAATCATTCCTGCCATCAGCAGCAACTGAAACAACATCCCACTGGCCTTTGCTTCATCTGGCAGAGGGCTGCAGCTCTTTCTATTCTCTCCCCATGGCTTTCAAGTCACCAGTGCCTGTGTGACAATGGGAGCTGTCAGCATTGTGCAGGGAAAGGGAGATGAGGTCTGCACCCCGAGATCTCCACCTTACAATTACATTAATAGAGTCAGCACTGCCTTCTGGGGAATGTGCTCAAATCCCACAGTTTGAATGTAGCTTTACAGTCTCTACAGAGAAACAGAATACATTCATCCTCACGTGGTGTTCAAAGTCAATCTGGGGGGAGTCCAATATTTTCTGTTACCTCTAGTGGGGTGGTAAGTGCTAGCTAGGATACGTGTCCATCATTAAAACAACTAACAAAGACTTCAGAATGCTTAATTTTGTTTGAATTTATGAGCATTATTCTTAAAAAAAGATTTTGTTGGTGGTGGTTGTTTTCTGAGCAAATGGCATAGTCCTTCTACATTACTGATGCAGATAGAAAGAACACTTCTGCTGCTACCAAAACCACCACCTAACTAGGACTGCATCTTTTTCCTTCTCTTAGCAATCTTAGTCTGTAGCAAAGTATTTAATGTATAGGATCATTCCTAGGGAGAAGATAAAAAGAATTGGTATTCGCGAAGACTTCCTAAATACACATACATTAGTCTGCATGAGTATCCTGGTTTTGGATAAGACAGACTTAGGATTTTTTCCAGTAGCATCTATGGCACTGTGCAATGACGTTGAAAACACTCTGACTTTTCAGTTGTTGCCGAGCAGCACTGCACAGAGCCAAGGAATTTTCAGTCACACTGCTCTGCCAAGGAGGATCTCTTCTCTTCTCTTCTGCCATCCCCTTGCGGGGGGATTAGTGAGCAAATGGCTGCGCAGTGCTTCACTGCCTGCCGTATTAAACCACAACGCTGGGATGACAACTCAATATAAAACCACGATTTATCTTTGCATTCATTAATTCTTTCTTAGTTCCCTGAGTATTTATGCTCATATTCATTAGTATTCTTCCTTGTGTAATTTGAGAATGAGGTAACCATGCTCTAAGAAACATCTGTACATTCTATTTGGACCCACATTTGCTTTGTTGGAGTTTGATTTGCCCCTGTGGTTGCCTCAGGTGCAGAGGTCAAAATTTAGTACTGGAATTCTTTTAATTCCTATAATACTAGCACATCACAGAAACTGCTTATTATGTTCTGGTTTTGGCTTTGGTTTCTGCAAAGAATGCAGAAAAATTCTGTTCCAAAAAAGAGATTTCTGCCAAGAAGTCCAGCTGAAACAGTGTACCTAACGATGGTGTTAGTGCAAACATGCAGAACAGCAGGCCAAATTCCTCTACGTAGTCTTGCAGAAAGAACTAAAAAACTTGAAATTTGTGCAGAATGAACAGTGCTCGCCGTTTTGATTTGTAGCCTCTATATATCAATGGGCTAATTGAATTTACTTGAGTGGAGTTATACATATCTGAAAAGGAAGGTATTTTCAAGATCCTTGTTTGCATGGCAGTGTAATGAGACCGAACAATAGAGGATCGCTTTTAATTAGTGTTTGGTCGTTAAAAAGAAAGATGAATAGCATAATGTGCTTTCCTGTGTTCTTTTCAGAAGATGACAACAATAGAATTGGTGAGACCCAAAGCATGCAATTTAAGAACAAGAAGTTCTGCAGTTCAGAGCTAGCATATATGAGCAATGCCTTCTACGTTTCCCACCCTTTTTCAGACGAGGTCTTTCCTCTCTGCCTGCAATCCTCATGTACCTTTTCCTGTCCAGCAAAACGTTCTGGTCTACCAGGAAAGTAAAGGTCACAGTTTTCAGACTGTGAACCCACGACATGTGGTTGAAGTTGGATGGGTTCAGTAAAGTAATGCAGAAAATCGTTCTGATAGGTCAATGACCAAGACCCAAAAGAGCTACAGGAGCTCTTCCATGGCTGCAAATGGCTTTCTTCAGCCTGATATTGATATGACAGGGAGCCAACTCTACCACTGGATTCTACAAATGTATCAGGAGGCTCTCTACTGCTTGCTGTGTCGTGTTGTCCCCCGTGCTCCCTGGAAGACTCCTATCAGGTGTACATGTGCAACCAGAAAAGCGACAGAGAAAACCCTATTCCTGTACATCTCATTGTAACTGGCAGGTCACTGATCCGCCTTACACAAATCCTTTGTCCAGTACTCCAAAGTTGATGGACATCATGGGACTAAATGATGGAAGACTTTGGAGCAAGTCTAAGTTCATGACAATTCCACAGTCTTCTACTGCACGGTGAGCACCTCAGTTACTCAGACTTACATGATCCAGAATGCTGTACTTCTTACTGTTCCACAGGTCAGACTTACCTCCATTCGTTGTCAATGAATTGGAGTACTGGCTGTGTTCTATGCATCTCCCCAAGCTGTTCTTGTCCTGAAGTATAAATGCATAAGAAGATAAGGATATATACCAAAATTAGAGAAGTCACTGGAGAAAGATGAGCTGTCAGCTTCTCGCATATATTATTTAATATTAGCCACCAGTCGCTGCCATTAATTGGACAAGTGATGTTCAGTGTTGGTTGTTGGTTTTTTGTTGTTGTTGTTGTTTTTCTTATTGTTAATACGCCTTTAAAACTGTATTAGAAGTGTCATTAGAGTGAGAGGTCTTAGAGTGATATTTTATAGGTGAGAGAGACTGAGGCAACCAATGGCCAAGTGTCTGATACAGGCTGCCTGATCAAGAAGATCCTTCTTCCTCCTGCTACAGGAAACACTGTGGTCACAGGCTCTGGTCCTTCTGGGGGGCTTCAACCATCCTGAAATCTCCTGGGAAAGCAGCACAGGCTCCTGGAATGCATCAAGGATAGCTTTGTGAGCCAAGTCATAGGCAGCCCCACCAGGGAGGATGCAATACGGGACCTGCTGCTCACCAAAGCAAGTGATCTGAGTGGTGACATCAGGGTTGGAGGCTGCCTGGGCTGCAGTGACATCTGCACTCCATGTAATGCTGGAGTTCCATCTTGAGAGATACGGGGCAGACAGAGAGTACAATCTTTGTAAAATCAAAGAGAGCACTAAACCTTAGGAAAGCCAACTTCCAGCTCCTCGGGGAGCTAGTCAACACAGCAGCTGGGAAAGCGCCCTGAAAGACGAGGGAGCAGAGCAGGGCTGGCAGATGTTTGAGGAAGCTTTCCTTAGTGCACAAGAGCTCTCCATCTCCAGGAAGTCAGGAAAGGAAGGTCAGAGACAGGCAGGGCTGAACTGGGACCTGCTGGCCTAAGCAGAGAGCAAGAAGGAAATGCACAGGCAGTGGAAGCAGGGACAGCTGTCCTGGAGGTAGTAAAGGGATGCTGCCAGGCTGTGCAGGAATGTGGTCAGCTAGAGCTGGACTTGAAAAGGGTGCAAAGAAGAACAAGAAAGGCTTCTACCGGTGTACAATCCCAAGGGAAGGAGACAGCTCTCTACAGTAGAGGCAATAGAAGGATATTAGAGGGGTGTACAGAAGAATCCTGAGCTCAGAAGGTTTTGCCATACCCAAATCTCAATATACATCATGTGAGCTAATCTATCTTCTACACTGTTTCTGAGAAGAATTATTTTCAGCATGGTAGCTGTGCCATTGCTCATGGAAGGTAATCACAGCACAGGGATTTGGAAACACCTGTCCAAATTCTTTGTAGCTTACTGCAGAGTAAAATAGGACCAGAAAGCCACAATACACATAACTGAAAAAGCTAGACACCTCCAGTTTGATGTACACTAATACGCCTGCATTATCTTGGCTAGGAAATCAAATCAAGGGAAATCATTTGCTGCTCCTTACACTGTAAAATAAATTAAAAAAAAAAAAGAGGGATCACTAATCACAGGTGAAGAAAAATAATGAAAAGACATCTACAGCTACATAAATACCTGAATAAGTGTGAATGAATGAATGAATGAATGAATGAATGAATGAATGAATGAGTGAATGAATGAATCGGCTGTATTCAGTGATCTGAAATGATACTGAAATTTGTATGAATAATGTTTTGTCAACACTACAGTTCATGGGAAACACTTGGATTTAATATCTAATCAACGAGGAAGGCTAGTTAGCATCTTTGCTTTCTTACTAAGTGTCATCTTTCCGTGAATGATCTGCACCCAAGATGAGCCCAGTGCTAACAGTGAGATCACAGTTAAAGTAGATTAATTAAGGAGAGCAGTTTACCATGCCTAGTTTGATCGCTGGTTAACTACTCCACAGTTTTGTTTCTTCCTGATATTGCAAGTGTATCCTCAGAGAAGCAATTAGCAGTAATTTAGACTTAAATATCAGTTTAATTCTTCATATGCATCTAAATTCTGTTTTCTTTGCTTCCTCACAAGTGTGCCTGGAGCCGAGTCCTGATGGTGATGAAATAAAGAGGCTCCAAGCACTGTCTGAACAGGATGCTGAACAGGAACAGTCGCAGCTGGGCACTGTGCGAGGCATAACAGAGCCCTCCCAGTTAGAGCAGTTAGCCACAAGACGTGTGCTAACACTGACAGCAGCTGCCATCTTTCAGGCAGCCATACACTGGGGAAACGAGACAGAAATCCTTTCTATTGCCTGGGAGAAAAGTATACATTCCATTCCAATTCAGGCCAGTGTCTTCTGGAAAATGGATGGCAGACGTCTTGCGTGGTGTGTTACTGAGTCATCCTAACATCTACTTACACAGCTGGTTGTTGACTTCTGAGCGTGAACCTATAGTCACTGTTGAAAAATACATGTTTCAAATCCTGGAGCACACACTGTCCTACTCCAAGACACCTCAGGGTGTCACAGATAAACCTCATCAATGACACCAAGAGAGCCGTAGGCAGCAGACAGGGGATAAGCAGGTGGTCTGTAATTCTCTTACCTGTGTAGGATATGGCAGCACACAGAAGTGACCCAGCCTGTCGTACTGCTGCTCTTTTAACAGTCCATTAGCGTTTGTTGCAGCAGTGCATGGCAGTTCCAGAGGCTCACTTTTCTGCTGTTTCCTCAGATCTTGTTCAGACTGTAGGACTGTGTGCAAGATCTCTTAATTCCTGCAAACAAAGTTACCACATTAGATATAATTACTCTTGAGGACATCTTCAGAATTTGGGGTTTTAAGGTCATGGAAGTATCATTCTGTCAAGGAAGCCTAAATGCACAGAGCTGTTGTTTTCCTGTATACATTTCCTGAAAATCTTTAAACAAGCCACATGGAAGAAGATCCATGCATTCATAGCTAGATACTTCTGAGACACGCAGGAGTCGATGTTTATCCTAATTTATGCTGTATCTGGCTCCTTTTCCAGCATGTTCATAATGCCACATAAAAACAAATCTGTCCAGAACAATTAGACCCTGATTTAGTAAAACAGCTTTAGCTTTATTTTTAGTTTTCAGGACTCAAAACCATGCACAGTACTGAGATGAGTCTAATACATTTGCTAATTTAGGAACTTACAGCTCTTTTAAAATTTAGTTTCTCTTTCTCACTGTTTCTGTGGAAATTAAGAAGTATTAGAGTGATATTCACAAAGACTATTTACAATCTTTTAAAAATGTACAATTATCAACTATGTCAGTAGTTCATCCATATGGAATTTAAAATACTGTCCACCTCTGTGCTACTGAATCCCCTGCTACACTAATTTGGTAGACAGTAATAAAGAAAAATTGTTTTATAGGAACCCAATTTTATTTTCATCGAATCAGAGAATCACCAAGGTTGGAAAAGACCTCCAAGATCATCCAGTCCAACCGTCCACCTACCACCAATAGTTCCCACTAAACCATGTCCCTTAGGACACCTTCAAGGACAGTGACTCCACCACCTTCCTGGGCAGCCCATTCAGTGCTGACCACTCTTCCAGAGAAGAAATTTTTCCTAATACCCGACCTGAACTTCCCCTGCCCTGGGGCAACGCTTCTTGCCTGTCTTAGCTAAACCTTGCAGAATTTACACCAGATCCTGAAGCAAAAAAAAAACAACACCTCGTTGCCTGCAGAACTCACTGGTGATATTTGGAAGGGGATGGGCAAAGAGAGTGACACCCAGGATGTACTTTGGGAGCAACTCTGTAATCAACCAGTGCTGGGTGTTGCACAGGCAGTAATGGAGCGTTTCCACCATCGCAGGCCTGAACCACGACTGGGAATTCATTTCTGGGAATCAGATGAAGGATGGTGCCTGAACTTCCTCCAGGACACGGTTGGCATCCACGTTCAGCAGCTCACAGGAGAAAAGAAAAAAGCTTAGGATCATTTCACTCCTCAGAACCAGCAGAAATGTTCACATCCCCTTAGGTTAACGAGATGTAAGTAGCATGCTTGGTGCTTTACAGGCAACATCCTTTACAGCAGTCTCAGGTGTCTGATGTTGGGCAAGTCAGTTGGCAAGAAGTGAAAACATACTGCAGGGAGCCCGAGGAAGAGACTGCCTTTGTAAGTGAATGCTGCAAGTGACCCTGCAGCTGTGGCTTTGTGCAGCTGTGCATGCAGTAGTGGGAGCACGTGGACCTGCTGCTCTCCAAAGTCCACTGCCAAGCAGGAACCGTTTTTCCAACCAAGCGCCCAAGGGACAAGAACCTTCATTGCTGATGTCTGGTGCTAAAAAATGAAATACCGCCCTGTGCGATTTGATGGAGAAATTTGGATCTCCTATGACCAGTCCCATGCAGCCACTGAAGGACATAATTCCTGAAAATGGAAACTTACGAGGCCAGGTAAGAGTGCCTCAGGAAAGATGCCGGTCTTCTTGTGAGTTATTTACCTCGCTTTGTAAATATACGGTGCAGAAGAGTAGGAGTCCTGAGCTGTGTAAGCAAAAAGCCCCCTCTCGAGTGGATTTGGGAACTAGGCGTGCAAGTGAAATTGAAGGCAAGCAGATACAAAGATCCTGCAGCAAGTGAGTCTCAGAGCAGACTTTCCAACTGTTTTTCTCTTCACTTACGATGCTGCTTCCTATCAATGGAGGTCAGTGATCTGAGTGTTACTGGACATACCTCAGTTCAGTACTCTTCTCTGACGATGGAAACTCATGTAAAATTTTGCTGGATTTGAAACTTTCATTTTCTGCTTACTTAGCACTTTAGGAATAGTATTTCCACTAAGAAATAAGCTTTAGCCATGTAACTGGTTGTGTACTGCAAAAAGCACACTGAAGCCCTTTTATCTGACAAAATAGGAGTACCAGTCAGAGAAAAAAAGGGAAAAAAGAGAAAGAATAACCTGCTACACTAAGAAAGAAGTGCCTTTGTTAAGCGTGATGTTAATTCTTCATTTGGCGTTTTTAAACAAAATGATGCAGAAAAATGAGAGTGAGCCAACCAAAACTAGCCTGGAAAAGCTAAACATGCATCCAAATGTTACCTTTCTTATTGGGGTATATTCCAATATAGAAGAAGTTTATCTGTAAATCCCTGACCGACTTACAGGCCGTAGAAATTTATTTCATGTCTAGAGAAGTTAATTGCCATCTGGAGATATATCAGAACACAGATACCTGCAGGCACACTGAAGTGTTTAATCACCTCTTTCATTTCTAGGCTAAACATTTTAGGTTCAGAACTCAAAACTCTGTGACAAGTTTATAACTCAGCATTCTGTGAGAGAGATGTAAGGTTTTCACTTTGTCTTGTTGAATGGCAACACGGCCTTCTGGTGTGTCAGCCATTCCTCCCAGCTTTGTGTCATCAGCCAACTTGTTGAGGGTGGACTCCAGCCCTTCATCCAGGTTGCTAATGAAGATACTGGGCAAGACTGGACCAAGCACCATCCCTTGGGGAACATCTCTCGTTGCACGCTTTCAATCTGACTCTGCAACATTGATGACAACACAATGATGAAAATAGTTTCATCTTGCCAAAGCAGCTCCTTTTGGCTTTGCAAGGGCAATGAAATCCATTGTATTTTTCATTGTTCTTTTAACCAGACCAGAATTCCAAATCAAGTACCTCACCTTTCCAGCAGTCCAGAGCGTCAAAAAACAGAATCTGTTGTGACAGGACAGCGTTGATTGTCAGCTATTTGCAAGGGGATTATCCAAATTATGGATTCAGCGGGCTGTACTTTCCTTTGCTCCCAAGCATTCTGTGTTGTCAGAGTCCTTAACAGGGGACACATTTCTGTGTAATGCAGCAGTGCCATGTGCGTTGGATGATTTCCTTACTCCTGAAGGCCAACTCAACACAAGTGAGATTATCCTCTGAACTGCTGATACATGGTCATGGCCTGTCGATGGCCAGTAGAGTTTTGTCTAAGCTAACATTGGTGCTTATTTTTTGGAAGTTTTAGCGTTAAGAGAAAAGAAGGAATGCAGAGAAAGAATATAAATCCAAATAGCCAAAAGAATCTACTCTTCTGGGCTGTTTTGTTTCTCTTTCTCATGCACAGGTAACAGTTTACTGCCTTCCAGACTCTTTCTAGTTCTGATGCAAGGGGCCAACAGAGCTTCTGGGGGTCTTTTGTCTTTATCAGTTTGTTTGTTGCATTGCTGCTCACTCTTATCCTTCTTAGCTCTTCATTACTTTGAAAGAGTAATGGAAGGCAGTGGGGACACACAAACACCTCCCAGAGCTCCTGCTGTGATTTCCAGTGACCACTATGAGTAGAGATCATCTCCATGCAAGGTCGTGGCTGCAAACAGATTGACATTAGCCTTTGGGATGATGCAAGTGAAAATGTGCTTTGTTTCAAATGCATAACCTGCATGCTACAAAATCATAAGGGAGGCTTAAGGGATAGATTTTAATCCATGGGATAGATTTTAAACCATAGGATAGATGTAAAGAAAAAAATACGTAGAAAACATTCCATTTAATAAATATGTTGGGGTTTTTGTATTTTTTATATATCACTTTGTTAAGCAGAGACTTTGAAAGATTGGGGAATCCTTATTAATATGAAGTACTTCTAATAACTTTGACTGGTTCAGTAAGAGGAGGCCATTTCTGGATGCATTAATTATAAAACCAAAGCCAGGAGTCTTTGCTGCATAACAAGGCAGGTAGAAATCCCATGCTGCCCGAAAAAGGATTAACATGGATTCTGGTCTTCTGTTCTGTGCAGATGAGGAAGAGCTTGAAGAGATGCTTCAAATGGCCTCAAATGCTTCAAATTTGTAACTCGTTTTCCAGTGCTGCAAGCTGCCTTGGTTTGGACTGTGGCTTGGAAAACAGCATTGGAGAGGAACTATGCCAACTCAGTGGACACACAGCAGGTTCAATACTTCAAACACAGTTCCAATCTGTAGAGCATCTTGTATAGGTTCTAGATAGTTAGCATGCATGATGGATGGGAAGTCTTCCTGTTTCAGTGACCTCTAATACACATAGGGTAGAAATAGGCCTCATATGAGCTGTGTAAAAGGCAGTGATTTTTCCACCTGAGATCTGTGGGTCCCTGGAGATGAGTGAAACATTGCAGAAGTGTAAATTCATAGCACAGAGTAACACCCCTTCCAGAACAACAAGGCTACACAACTTCCAGAATTCCAGAATTCCAAGTTGAGAATCACTGAATTGGTCAGACTGTAGATGGAAGAGTTTCCCACAGCCCTCCCCGGCAATTGCACTTCTAGGTCTCTTTCACAGCAGTTCTTTGTCCTTTCATCGCCTCTGAGAACTTCTGTGAGGAAAATGTGAAAAGGACCAGAAAAAATGAAGAAAATTAGTGTACACAAAAGAAATAGCAGAAGCAGAAATCCTTGTTAAAATGTGAAATATACATCTTGTTGATTTAGATTATGTTTAATGACTCAAGAAAGTAGAATTTTGAATAAATATGTTTTATATTCATTATCATGACATCTGTCCTCCCCTCTCTGCTCCCCCTTTGAGGCTGTATGCACTTTGTTTAATAATAGAAATTTTGGTAAGTTTTCCAGGAGAGCAAAGCCACTGACACAGTTCATTCACAGTTATAACTGCCCTCTGAGTGCAGTGCTTTTTATTCATTCTGTGAAGCAGCAATCAATTATTGAGTCTTCAGATGTCTTTCCTCTTTGTCAAAGGGACACAGGAAGGCAGTGTATAAAGCATACCCTCTAACAATAAAGATATCTGAGCCACTCTGTCAGAAGGGTTCTGTACACAATTATTTGCTACCTCCTTGCAGATATGATTCTATGGAGTAAATGGAAACATACTTCACTCATTTTCTGCACTGATAGGAATTTAATAAAAATAAAAAGCGATGGATTTTTTTGTTAACTCTGCTAAAAGGCCACTGTAATATTGGCTTCACTCTGGTGTTGGCAGAGCATACACCTAGTAGACTTTTTACTTTTCCTGGAGCACCATATATTAAATGCCATCTTAATGTGTACAGACGATCAGTTTAGCTGAAGCGGGGTAAGACTTACAGTACCTTTCTGTTACTTAACTTCTCCTAGTCAATTCAGATATTGCAGCATACTCAGCATTTGCAGAGATTTATCTCCTGTACTTTGCAGTTATTTTCTTCCCTTTCTTAAGCCAAATGATTCCCTGAGCTTCCTCAGACAGGACTTTGTGAGCACTATCTACTTTTGACATAAAAGATGGTATCCTTCTCGTTGACTATTATTGTAGTAACCACTCTGGGATGCTAATACCTATCTTGGGTGAAAGAGGAATGTCACTTAGACTATATTTTAAACCCCAACGTGAGTAAGAGGTTAAATCAGTAAAGATGGCCTCAGGTAAAATGATTTGATCTGTTAAAATATGGGGCTCTACTACTAACTAACTACTCCCAGTATAGAGACGCATCTTCTATCATTATTTGACAGATGTTGAGCTGTTACTCGGATCACCATCTTTATTTTCATTCAAGATTTATTTTCCAAAGCTAAAATTACAAAGGAAGTCCATAAGTGATCTAGTTGTCTACACTCTATCATAGTCAGCTGCTAAAATCAATGGAGAGCAAATCTGAAACTGTTTACTTCAGAGTGGGTTAAATTCTTCTTCAAGATCCACTGACTATCTAGTCTGCATCATTAGATTGAAAACTTAGATATACAACTCTCTTTTACGTAGATACAGTGTGATTCTGTTCTGGATCTAGCAATCTTTAACACATTAGTCACACTCACATGAAAATGGCAGAGAACACAAAACATCATTATTTATGCTGAATTAACACAGAATCACAGAATTGCTAGGATGAAAAAGACCTCCATGATCCAGTCCAACTCTTCACCCACTTCCACCCATCATAGAAGGAGATGAGGTTGCTCAGGCAGGACCATGTGAAACCACGCTGTCTGGGCCTGATCCCCCAGTTGTCCCACACCTGCCATGTGATTGCACTCAAGATGATCTGTACCACAACTTTCCCCAGCACCAAGGTCACGTTTACAGGCCTGTAGCTCCCCAGGTCCCCCTTACAACCCTTTACAGAGAATCGTGTCACGTTAGCAAGTCTCCAGTCATCTGGGACCCCTGTGACTGACCAGGACCACTGCTGGACTGTGGAAAGCTGCTTGGCAACCACCTCCGCCAGCTCTCTCAGTGCCCTCAGATGGATCCTAGCTGGCCCTATCTGTTACTGCAGCCTTTCAGATTTTCTCCCTGCATATGCTAGCACATTTCTGGTAATTTCCCCCAGTTTCCCATTCCTTTTTGCACAGGAGGGAAACTCTTTATCTCCTGGAGTCTCAGAAAAAATTCACTGTTCAGCCATGCCCTTCTTCTTCACTGCCGGCTTGCCTCACGGCACGTGCACACAGCCTACTCCTGGGCCTCTAAGGCTTCCTTCTTGAGGAGTGTCCAGCCTTCTTGGACCCCTCTGTCCTTCAAGACCGACTCCCAAGGGACCCTTCTCACCAGTGTCCTCAATAACTCAAAGTCCACCCTCTAAAAAGCCAAAATAGCAGTTTTGCTGACTCCCCTCCTGACTTCCCCCGGGATTAAGAACTGTGCCATTTTGTGGTCACTCTGCCCAAGACGACTCCAAACACATCTCCCACCAGTCCTCCTCTAGTCACAAATAGCAGCTCAAGCGGGGCACCTCCCCTGGTAGACTCACTTATCAGCTGTGCCGGGAAGTGATCTTCCATGCACTCCACGAACCTCCTACACTGCTTCCTCTGCCAGTTGCTCATAGAATGCCTTGTCTGTCTCTTCATCCTGATTTGGTCATCTGTGTCAGACCCCCATCAGGATGTCTGGCTTGTTGGCCCTCCAACCCTTTTGTTAAATGCAGTAGGAGCGCAGGTGGATGTCCCAGGTGCCACAGATAACATCTATGTATGCTTAGGCAGCTGAGTTGTGCCTACATGACAACTCTTAAACTGAACGATTTTCAAGCCAGAGCTGAATCAAACTCCTGCATGTCTTGAAAGAAAGGAATTTTTCAATGGGTATATGATGAAGTTACGTAAGCATAGCTGTGCACTGACGTGGGAGATTGATATCCAAACGAAGGATATCATTCTTTGTTTTCAGCTGCAGAAGGTACAGGTCTGCCAGCCTGTAAGGTAAGTGTCCAAGGTGGCTTCGGACATCTTAAATGCCATGGCAATATTCATGTGACTGAAAAATATTCTGAATTGAGATGGATTTAAGTAGAAAACAATATTCAAATTAGGAAATATCTTGTTTGTGTATTTTGAGAACTACTAGTCTGTGTGGCTTTATTGGCAATGATCCAAGGTTTTCTGAGCCACCAGTGCACTATGAATACTTGTTACTAAAGCAAGACAGTAAGGCAGTGTTACAATCATCTGATGCACTTTGCTGGTCCTTAGCAGATGAATTTTGGCTGTGAAGATCTGGTGGCAAAGGTAGAGACATTTGGAGTAAACCCTTGGCCTCCAAATGCCCATCTGTTTCAGTGGAATTGGAACTGTAGCTTTTTCTGCAAGAGAAGGAAATGGTATAATCTGGTGTCTTAGTGAGATCCTGCCCAGGGGTATGGTACAGTAATGCAGATTAAATCAGCATGCAGAAGTGGTAGTAAAACTAGATCATACCTAAAGATTAAGAGGATAACAGTCCTACTATAAATGAGGAAGTAAGGAAGATTATAAGTGTATGTAACTGAATTTCTTGATGCATAAAATTGGGAATAGTGTCTACTCTGCACAGCTCCTAGAGAGGTAACATGTTTAAGGAAGTATATATACTAAGTTGATGGGGAACTGCATTGTTCACTGAGGCAGAAAGAAGTCTCTCAACTGTGACTAAAACTGTGCCAGTAAATCCTATAATAGCTATAACATTATTTTATGTTGATATTGAAGCCAGCAGCAAATGGCAAAGCTCACATCTGGAGTGTCACATGGCAGGTCTGAAGCCAGACCTTCCAAATTGGGTCTACTTCAGTGCAGCCACTGCCCTCACAGGGGAGTCTGACACATCTCATCACTCAGCGCTCCACAGAGCTTCAAGAAAAGGGGGAGGTACATCTAGCAGGATTAATGCCAGGTACCCAGTCATCCCATCATAGTCAGGAAGCCTCGGCTCATCTCCGTATGAAAGCTGGCTCCACTATTTCTCCGTCCAGTTGTGGCATAGCAGTTTGGTACTAAAAAACCTGCTGTAGATAATTGCTGTGATCAGTTATGCAAATTCCTACATATTGTTACATCTGATCTGACACCACCAAGGTGGCCACTCATATATTCCTCTTTCTAGAAATGTGATGTGCCCAACATCGTATGATCATCAAAAACTCCATCCAGAGTTCTCTGAAAGAAGCCAAGACTACCGTAATCATAAAGAGTGCCTTTGTGTCTGCCTTCGGGACATCAGCATTCACAACAGAATTTATGCACACAGAAAATGGACTTGCATATCATCATGTCTGTACATTTCGGAAGCTAGACATCTTCCTCCGGAAATTTATGAGCACCCATTTCCAACCACATTATGGATGTCAGTGGAGCAAAGTTGTACATAAATTTCTGCCAGGGTGCACAAACTCTCTGATGACTGCATGCCCAACAAAAAGTTCAGCTATAGCTCAGTTCCAGGCAGTTATCCATAAATACATCCCATGATTGTAAGACCTCTCTTACACAAATGAGGATACTGTTACGACACATGGAAAGCAGTCCCAGGGCTAGTTGCTATGGGTGTTGCCCGAGAGCACTAGGATCTGACGGACAGTCAAAAAGCTCAAAAGAGATGAGAATCATTTCCCCTGACAGTCAAATGGTAAGAACACCATTCTCAGTGTTTCTGGAGAAAAACAAAACCAAAAAAACCACCAGCACACCGGATGCATTTTGTACCAGAAACAGAGGTAGTACAATATTTTGCAGATATGGTGATTCAATATCCAGTTTTGCTCTGGCCCTTCTACTGTCATATAGATCTAAGTATGGATCACAATTGCTATTTTTCACTTCCTCTAACATTGCCGCTTTGAAGGAAGAAAAACAGTGAAGGTTTTCATAAATAATATGCTGGTGGCCAAATTATGAGCTTTATACTTACTTCAGTCAAAAACCTAACAGCTTTTGTAAAGAGCTGCATTCATCCCTAAAAGTACATTAAAAAGAAGTAAGAAGCGGTTAGAACCTTTCCGTGGGCATTTGAAACAGAAAACAGAATTTTCTTTAATAATTTCTGCTGGCTGCTTACTTCGTTGAGGCAGAGTACAGCTGTATGAAGGACATACAAACAAGTGCCCGTGCTCACTACTGATCGTAGCACTGATGTGACAGCCTTTTTTGCCCTCTTACTGTGGGGGAAGCTGTGAGAACCGCTGCACTGACAATGAATGATGTGCTTTCCAGCAGTCTGTAACTGTAAGAAGAAAGCCTTTCCAATCACTGCTCAAACGCTCTGCTTTCCTTTGCTTTAACTTAATTTTCTCGTCACTCTGGGCCCTGTAACTCCGCCTCTTGTTGCACAGTATATTTTTATAGCTCATCCCCAGCTGGGAGAGAGTTTCTTACCCTGACCCTGCGTATCGTTCAATGTTTTTCTCAGCAGCTTCCCTTTGATTGCACCCAGTCATCTGCCAGCAGCACCCTGCTTTGGCTGTTTGGGCTGTTTTCCTGCCCACCTTTCCTTCCTGCCTCATGGGTGGTCATGGGTGGTTCATGATACGCTCTTTTAGACGCAGCAGGCAGCTGTCCATGCCTCAGAAATCACAGACAAGTGCAAACGCCTCGATCGCCGAGGCTCGCCGCTTCGGAGCCGCTCCGGCCAGCAGCGCAGCGACCGACCGCGAGGCACAGCGCGCTTTCGCTCGCTTCCT
The DNA here is from genome assembly GCF_905368555.1 of Meleagris gallopavo. Taxonomy (NCBI): domain Eukaryota; kingdom Metazoa; phylum Chordata; class Aves; order Galliformes; family Phasianidae; genus Meleagris; species Meleagris gallopavo. Next base: position 74,976,151 of record NC_139435.1, read on the forward strand.
CACTCACGGATCCCCGAGGCGACGGAGCGGGCGGGCAGCTCTCGGCCGGGCAGTTCTCGCGAGAGCGGCCGACGCGGCGGGGACGTTGCCGGGGCGCCGGCTCCGCGTCCACCCCTCGCCTAGAAAAAGCCTCGGGGACGGAGCGGAGGAGTCGGGCTGTGAGAATCACCCAGCCCGATGTGACGACGAGAGACCGTAAGCTGCTCGTACGCGGGACTGCGCGGCGAGGACGGCCGTTATCGCCGTCGGGTGAGCGAGAAGTGCGCGGGCTCCCGTTAACGAGCCGGCAGCGGGGCGAGGGCAGAGCCGGCAGTGCCGGCAGCGGGGCGGGGCTGATGAGCCGCTCGTCGTTACGGCCGTCCGGCGGTGTCGGTGTGCCTGCTGGGTGCCGATGGCTGCAGCCCGGCGGGAGGCGAACGCCGCAAGAGCTGCGGGGACCCCGGTGCCGTGGGGTAGGAGCAAGGCAATTCCTTTAACTGGTGTGGGTTTTGCGTAAATATTTTATGTCTCTGTCTGCACGCGCTGTCTTTGGGTCATCTTGTCAGCAAGCAAAGTCAGTTGCAGGTTCTAAGACAGGGAAGCAGATTAAAAGCTGTTTTTCTCTCTTGGCGCTCTCTCCCAAGCGTTCAGCAGTCCACTCTATTTAGCTGTGACTAAAGGCAGCCTCATTTTCTCTTGGCCACCTGGCAGCTCACATAACTACTATGTGAGGTAACACAGAACATTATCAGTCTTCATTGTTGTTGTTTTTTTCCTTCCATTTACTTGATAGTCCAGGAAACTTTTCACAGCTGAGCCATTGTGTTTTCTTCAGAAGTTAGAAATAAGACTGGCAGATTTCTGTCCATATTCAGCCATGCAGCAAGGTACTGGAAGAACTGCATTATTTCATCCCACTCTTCTGTGAGTTTCTATTATTTACCATGTAAGAACAACTTCTTTGTAATGTCTCCCTTGTAGAAAAATGACATGTTTATGTTCATTGCCAACCCTTGATTTCCAGTATATGTTCAAAATAGTTGATGAGTGAAGGAATGCTGGCTGGTTTTATGCTAAGAAAAAAAACCTCCACAAGTTCATGTTTAGTAAAGTACACTTTTTTTTTTTTTTTTTGCTAGATGGTCTGCTAGTTTCTCCAGCCTTCTGTACCATGAGGGAACATTTTGTTGTTTGAATTTTTATAGCTGCCTATTTTCTGTGTGCAAAGGGATAGATTCCCTTACATATGGGGTATTTTTAACTCATGGGATGTTGTAACTCAGTGTAATAACATATCAAAACAATCTTCTGTATTGGTGGTTTGGAAGACAGTTGTTTATTCATTAGAAATATTAGAAACGTAATAATCCCATTTGGTAGTTAGTTTTTCATCTGAATAGTAAGTTCCGCGTGGAAAAGAAAATAGCACTTAAGTTTAATTACATGTTCTAAACAAGATTTAACAACATATACACCTTTTTAAATATCCCTCAATAACGTATGCTATTATTGTCCTTAGAACCACTGGACGTCCTTGTCTTACTGGTTCAAAGCATGTGAAAAATGTTTATCTGGAAGAATAGAACAGCTGAGATTTTTTATTTGTACATGATGATACACTAAATTCTATCACCTTTAATTAACTTGGTGCCATAATTCACTGCTGAGATCTTCATATAAAGATTGCTGGGGCAATGCTTTCAGGGCCAAAACTTCAGCTAGACTGCTTTGTGTTTTGAAGGAATTATGCAGATACTTAACATCTGAGGGTCTAGCCTTTGGCTGTCATCTTATGAAGTCATTGCTTTCTGTGGATTTCCTGGCATTGGCCTTGATCGAGAGCTGGTGAGGGATAAAAGCCCTTGGCTGGTCTCGTATCTGCACTTTTTGCATCATCTTTGAAGTAAGTATCATCTTTAATCTAACGTTGTAAAGTAGTTTAATTTATAATGATTAGAAAGATGCAAAAATATGTCAACTTTGACGTACCTTTGGAAGATCATAACATCGTATAGTGGCTTACGTAGGAAAGGACCTTGCAGCCCCAACCCCAGCAGCTCAGCTGCCCAGGGCCCCATCCGACCTGGCCTTGAGCGCCTCCAGGGATGGGGCACCACAGCTTGGTCTTCTTGTTGTAGCTCGTTAGATTCTGAAGGGCCTGCTTTCTGGGCGTGTCCAGTCCCTCTGGATGGCATCCTTCTCTTCTACTGTATCAACTGCACCACTCAACTTGGTGTCATCCGAAAACCTGCTGAGGGTACGCTTGATCCCACTGTCTGTGGCATTGATAAGGATGTTAAAGAGCACTAATCCCAATATGGACCCCTGGGGACACCACTTGATCTTTAGATGATGTTGCTCACATTGTCCTCACTAACATTAAAGAACTGTGTACTATCTGAAGAGGTGAATAATATTAAAGATATTTAAAAAAAAAAAAAAAAAAGAATTTGCTACAAATAGCAATTTTGAGCATCAATGTTTTTGTGTTCCAATCAGTTTTTCAGAGAGTAATATAACAACACAAAGCTGCAAAGCAAAGAGGAAATGTTCTTTCAGTGTTTTTCTGATTGGCTTATACCACACTTTAGCTCCCATTGTTCTAAATCTAGAATGATTTTTTTTGTGTGTGTGTGATATCAGCCAAGAATCAGGTAGAATCGAGTAATATTATCAGACCTCGTGTGTTTTTTTTTTTTTATTTTTTTTCTTTCTAGTTTTTAATCTGGTAGAGGTATTTTGAAGAGCTTGTGGCCATAGCAACCAAAGTTGTTTTAAAGGCTGCAAAAGGTTCAGCTGTCTGCAGAACTGATGATGAAAAAGCAAGAAGGAAAAACTGAAGTCAAGAAGTAAGAATGGCGCATCATTAATCTATCACTAAGAATTTCTGTTCTAAAAGTAAGCTAGAAAAGGAGTCTATAAATACTTACGCTTAGAGGAATGTGGAATTGTAAATTATTTTCCTTGAGTTCTTATATTCAAGTTTATTTAAATATGAGGTTGACATAATCTCTGTTTATGCTTTTGTTTGTATAGCAGTATATTTGGAGATGCTCAGGTAACAGAAAATGGTGGGCCAGCAACTCAGTCACTCTCTTATAGCAAGAAAGGATTTAAAACATCCCTATAACATTATAGAAATAGTTGCTAGTCAAAAATGGTTTTTTTTGGCTCCCAGTCCTGTGAAGTATTCGTTTCAGTATGTGTATCTATGTGAATATAGAGATAGTTGCAGATACTTTTGTCTCGATTCAGGATCAAGGACTGTATGTCCATAAGGCTTCCAAAAGTTGAGGCAAGTGCTTCCTTCCCTCTCTGGCACCTCATGCCTGCTCTTCCTCAGGTGTGCAGCACCACTCCACACTCATAACAGGAGCGTACACTTGGTGCTCATCTGAAAAGAAGTGTCAGCTGGAATATTGACTTAAGACTCAAGCTAACGTAACATAGTAGGTGCAGCAAATACAGTCCATGCAAATACATTCCCCCTGTATTCTCAGAAGTGTTAGTCTCTTATTCTTGTCTACTTTTGCTTCAATCCTGTCTGCAGTGGCTTTGTAAGCAGCTATTTGCCATTCAGCTGGCTCCTTGCAAAACATCCTCGTGTCCTGTTTGTACTGCTGAAATTAAGACTGTTCTCGGAAGATAGATCAATTGCCTGCTTCCTATTCATAATTAGTTCTTGAGACCACAACAACTACATGCAAGCATAAGGAGAGCACAAGTGGACATTTAAAGAGGCGATTTCAATGGCCAAAGACAGAGCAGTACATTTCTGTGGTCTGGTGTCAACAGATGCGTCATTCATTACAAGATGAAGAAAATCCCAAAACTGTGTGGAGCCAACTGAGGGCACAGCAAAATAAATGGATGGTCAGAACCAGATGGATGTATGCATTTCTCAAAATTCCCCTCTTTTTATATAGCAGTATAGATGGCTATACTTGTCTTGTCCTTAGCATGCTTCAAATACTTGGATTCCAACCTTTTCTGACTTCCTTGTCAGTACCAACTGGAAGTACAAATCACCTCCCTTGACATCAAACCCGTAGCAGTTAGGTGTAAAGTTAAGCTGGCTGAAGATCAGATTTGGCTGCTATGGACATCCTAAGTGCATCTACAGCAGAAACTGAATCGTTCCCATCCCAGATAGCTGTCTTAAAAAGGGATGGATTGCTATCCTTAATCACTCCTTTCTCTTTGCTGAATACATAGGGAATCCAAGTACTGACTTAAGATGCTATGTCTAATTTTTAGATGGCTGATTCTAGAGAACAGAAATCTTATTTTAAGGAGGCATACAAATCCTTACATGCAGTACTGCTCTCATAGATAGCCTGTAGTTAACAGAGTAGTTCTTATAGGCCTGGGATGTAGGTATCCTCAGTATTTTGAGGAATAACTGCTCTGTCCTGTACTCTTGGTGTATTTGTTTGGTGTTGGGGGAGTACTGGTCCATTAGCATCCCAGTATGAAAGGCACTCAGAGTCTGTAAGATATCGTTTGAGCTGCTGTTGATTAGATCTAATGCTGTAAGGACAGAAAAAGAAATAACTCATGTCCCTTTAGGTGCTAAGAACCCCAAGTTATGCAGCACCAAAGAAGCATCTGATCCAACACTGTGCAGACCCCTTTATTTGAAGGGGTACTCCCATTTTGATAGTTTCCCAACGTGCCAGCTTTTTGCTGTACTTCCTGACAAAGGCAAGATCACCCGAGTGGCATAATCACTGTTACTGACTGGGAGCTGCCGGCAGGCTCCTCTGGTACAGTGAGGCAGCTGAGTTCATCTACGGCCAAGGATTTGTGCAGAACAAGACTGAAGGCCAGGTGGGATATGCAGTGCAGGAACGTCCTGTGCACGTGAACTGTCCTGTCACGGAGCACTGGAACAGGCTGCCCAGGGAGGTTGTGGAGTCTCCTTCTCTGCAGATATTCAAGTCTCGCCTGGATGCCTACCTGTGCGACCTGGTGTAGGGAACCTGCTTTGGCAGGGGGTTGGTCTCGATGATCTCTAGAGGTCCCTTCCAACCCCTACAATTCTGTGATTCTGTGAACTGCTGGGTGGATCTCTAACTGCTCGTGTGTAATGATCTTCCAGTCAGGACTGTGACTGTATCTTCAGAGCATTTTCTAACAGGTAGCCCCATCTGCCTTCTGTGGAGGCTTTGCAAAGTTCATTAGCTACAAACATGCCTTATTCAAGAGCACTTCTGTTCCTCGTTGCTTTGCTGTATGTCCTAAGCTCTTTACTTAACAGTTGCTTTCCTGCAGCAAGTTAGCGCGTGCTGAACTGAGGCATTACAGAAGCCCTGCACGTGGAGTTTTTGTGAAGGAAACGTAAAACATCGCAGTGCTGAATCAACAGGTGAGAACGATGCACAGAGCAGAGATCCATGGCAACTCTAGCCTAGCGTAGGAAAGTTATGTTCACTTGTAACCTTTAATGTCAGGAAAGGAGTTCAGTGCTGAGCTGTGTATGCTCTGTTTTTCTGAGTCTCAGCGTGACTTATTGAGTCAAACTGACATCTCTTCCTGGAAGGCAGGTTCCATTTGAGACTCTTCTGTGGCTCACACACTCAGATGACACACGTGCACACTTAAAGGTTGTGAATGAATGGCTCTGGGTCTTTTGAAATGCTGCTTTCCTACCTATCTACTTCAACAAGTAAATAGCTTTGTGTCAAGTTAAAGATCAGAGTGCATTATTCTAAGTGATCGTATTTGTGGCTTGGAGACAATCATTATGGCAGATTTCCTGCTCTGAAAAGTACTGCTCTGGCATTTAGCTGGGAAACAGAAATTCTATTGAAAAGACAGACCTCTTCTGTTACTGAGGCTTATAGTCTAGAAGTGCTTTTTTGGGAGAGCAATTTGAAGGAAATCATCCTGAGAGCTTGAGACATGTCTAACTGTAGACAGAGCTGTTTAAGTCTGTTTCTGACCACCACAGAGCCAAGAAGAAAGCTACCCCAACTCCTCTGAAGGGATCTCAAATGTGCTGCATTTACCACACTACTCAAAATTGATGGTATGGGGCCAGAGCAATGGAAATCTGTGCCCTAATATACAGTTAAGTCATATTATGGGCCTTGCAGACAAATTTAATGTCAACAGAAGGATCAGAATTTCCCTTCTCCTATTAGAAGCTTTTAGTAGAAAAGAAAATAAGGCTTAAAATCATACTTGTTAAACTTACTATTGTTTGGAAGAGAATATCGGTGTACAGCGTGGCAAACGCAGCTGAATGAAAGGATTTTCATTTGTAATTGGCTTGGAGCTAATTTCTTTTTTATTAGGATCTCCTCTACCAAGATTTAGTAGTAATCAGAGAGCTGAGGAGGCTTCCCACGCTCTTTAGTTGCAGTAGCATGTGCAGTGTCAGCTTACTAGATCTGTAGGTGAAGTCTGTGCCCTGGATCTCAAATCCCTGGGCCCTGCCTGCCTTTTAACTACATTTCTGGCTTTTCATCTGATATTCCTACCCTTGTTTACAGATTCTTGATTTTACCTTGGTAATCCATTTTGGCTTGAAACGTTACTCTGGACTATGAGCTTTGATCTCTTACTAGGTTAACAAGAGTCAGAAATGTTTAAAATGTATATATCATGGATGTGAAGTCAGAGCCCCATGGGATCCTGTTCTCCAAATTTAATATCTGCATAATTAGACTCTAGACTAATGTTACTAGAATGCCAACGATAATAACTACAGATCTGTACTAGTACCAGTGAGGCAACCAGGTGTATCAATTCATCAGCTGGAAGCTACTCTTCTGTCAGAGGTGGATTGGCCTGTCAGCCTCACCTCTGTCCCTGGAAAGGTGATGGAACAGCTTGTGCTGGATACCATCTCCAGACAACTGGGAGAAAAGGAGGTTATCAGGAGTAGTCAGCATGGGTTCACCAAGGGGAGGTCGTGCTCGACCAACTTGGTGGCCTTCTATGATGCTGTCACATGCTGGGTGGATGGGGGAAGAGCAGTAGATGTAATCTACCTTGATTTTAGAAAGGCATTTGATACTGTCTCCCACGACATCCTTATAACAAAGCTGAGGAAGTGTGGGATAGACGAGTGGACAGTGAGGTGGGTTGAGAACTGGCTGACTGGCAGAGCGCAGAGGGTCGTCGTTGGTGGTGCAGAGTCTGGCTGGAGACCTGTAACCAGTGGTGTCCCCCAGGGGTCTGTGCTGGGTCCGGTCTTGTTCAACATCTTCATCAATGACCTTGATGAGGGGATAGTGGCCACCCTCAGCAAGTTTGCTGATGATACGAAGTTGGGAGGATTGGCTGACACGCCTGAAGGCTGTGCTGCCATTCAGCGAGACCTGGACAGGCTGGAGAGCTGGGCAGTAAGAAACCGGATGAGGTTCAACAAAAGCAAGTGTAGGGTCTTACACCTAGGGAGGAATAATTGCATGCACCAATACAGGCTGGGGGATGAGCTGCTGGAGAGGAGCTCTGCAGAGAGGGACCTGGGCGTCCTGGTGGACGACAGGTTGGCCATGAGCCAGCAGTGTGCCCTCGTGGCCAAAAAGGCCAATGGCATTCTGGGGTGCATTAAGAAGAGCGTGTCCAGCAGGTTGAGGGAGGTGATCCTCCCCCTCTGCTCTGCCCTGGTAAGGCCTCATCTGGAGTACTGTGTCCAGTTCTGGGCTCCCCAGTACAAAAAAGACAGGGATCTCTTGGAAAGAGTCCAGCGGAGGGCCACAAAGATGGTGAAGGGCCTGGAGCATCTCCCCTATGAAGAAAGGCTGAGTGAACTGGGTCTGTTCAGCCTTGAGAAAAGACGACTGAGAGGGGACCTGATCCAGGTTTATAAATATCTGAGGTGTGGCGGCCATAGCGGTGAGGCCAGTCTCTTTTCAGTGGTACGTGGAGACAGGACGAGGGGAAACGGCCATCAGCTGCAGCATAGGAAGTTTCGCACGAATGTGCGTAAGAACTTCTTCACGGTGAGGTGACGGAGCACTGGAACAGGCTGCCCAGGGAGGTTGTGGAGTCTCCTTCTCTGGAGATATTCAAGTCTCGCCTGGACGCCTACCTGTGCGACCTGGTGTAGGGAACCTGCTTTGGCAGGGGGGTTGGTCTCGATGATCTCTAGAGGTCCCTTCCAACCCCTACAATTCTGTGATTCTGTGAGCTGAGAGATCTGTCAATTTCTATTGGCATTTCTGTGAGCCTTGTGGTGAAAGTGTTGAAGACAGGTGAAAGTCAAGTAGGTTGGTATATTAAATGATCATTCTTCACGCTGAATAGCAATTTCATGCACTTTGAATCCAAGTATAAGAGCTTCTTGTTTTGTAACTTGATCACAGCACAGTAACTCCCAAGCTTATTTCTTAAAGGCTTGTCTGTAGTCTTGGTTGATTATCTTCCTACAGTGAAATGTAGGAGATGGAATGAAATGTAGGGATGGAAGACAGCAGCAAATATAGATCACTGATTTACTTTATTGCAGTCATTATGTCTACCCCAGGAGGACTTATAAGCAATTTCTGTTTCCCATCTATTCAAGCTGGAGTAAACCTTTGCTCCAACTGTACTAAATGTAACTATCTGAAATGTGTTTTAGTGTATCAGTAGCTAAGAGTGAGACTGTTCAGAGTCATTGAGGTCAAAGGCTTACAGGTAGTTTTCAGAGCTCAAGACAAGTAGCTCTGTGGGCACGTTGCGTAGCCACGGTCCCTCATGCATCCCTACTGGCGGACTGTCAGAGTGCCCTGTGGTTCCCTTTCTGCCTCTGCACTTTACTTTCCTTCTCAGGGAATCAGAGTAAGAGATCAAAGGCAGAGATGACGTGTACAGTATTTTGCCCACTTTATTTTCTGGAGAAGTGCCTTCAGATGTCTTGGCACAAGTTTTTCCCTAATGATTGCGTAGGGCTTTGCATATGGCTGCGGACCAGCACTGTAGGCCAAGTTTGAACACACAGCACAAAATGAATGGAGGTGCCCCGCTCAAAAAGAAGCAAAATTGCTTCTGACAGATTCTCGGAGATACCAGGCAAAGTATTCACAGGTAGACCAGTAATCATAGAAAGAAAAATTGTACTCACCCAACTGGTGGAGGGGCTCTATGGCTACACACCACTCCATCACAGGAAGCAGCCTAGGTCCAAGAGATACTCTCTTGTCGTGGTGTTAGGATTTTTGTCAGTATTCCACATCAAAACATCACGCAGTGTATTGGGAGTTAAAGGATTAGTCCTGCAGTCCTGTGGCTGGTCAATATTTTTGGTTTCCTGTTCTCAGAAGAAAAGAGTGAACTGCAACTCCCAGAAGACTTCACTGTTCCATTTCCATTCAAACAAAAAGATAAAACTGACGGAGTCTCAATGCTGCCTCTTTGCTCTCTGTGCTCCTGGCTGTCTCACCTGTAGCACTAGAGTAAGGAAGCAGTTCTGCAAACTCTCTCCTATTCTATTTGAGTCATTAGCTTCAAATCTCATCATATTCTATTATCTCACATTCTGCTATTGTATTTTGTAAATTAAGTTTTTCCCCTAGTTCACTGCTGCTGGTTTTCTTGCCTAGGCCTGTCTTCCCCCACGCTTTTCTCTTCCCAGTCCATAGATCCCTTCGTTCCCTATTACCAAACCTGACCAAACTATGACAACTTCCTTCAGTGACCGGCCCTTACATGAGTCCAGGCTAACAGAAGTGGTCTTATTTTCTGGGGAACATTTTTGTTCCTTTGTTTTTCTTTTAAGAACTGTGCAAGCTTTGGGTAGCAGCATCATGGTAGCAAAAGGAGAAGATGTGAACTTACCAACAGGTAGGACACAGTGCCACCTGCAGAGCCTGAGCTGACTTCAGACGGAGCACAGAGGGCACCTGAAGAATGTGGGATAGGGCATAGTGAATATGCCTCATCTTGCTAGAGGATCATTAGATGAGGTCACTGGAGGTAAAAGGTAAAGGAGTTTAGGCTAGACAGCAGGGATTTATCTGAGCATCAGCCTAGTAAGGGCTGTGCAGAATATATCATCGTGCCAACCTAGCTTCTCCACATCTCACTTCTGAGCATTGCACAGACTTTTTGACGTGCTGTACATTCTGACATGGTGGGAGTCAATAGTCAGGAACCAGAGGAGATAGACCATACGCTCTCAGCCCACCTTGGTTTGGAAATGTCTTGGGCTGATGCAAGTGAACAAATCCGGAAATAAATTTTGTTGCTGTATCTTCAGTTAGTGAGCAGGTGTAGCTTGTGAGCTCTCAGGGCCAAATCAGATAATATTCAGGAAAAGCAGCATTACCTTTAGAGTGAGGGTGGAACCACTCGTATGATTAAGTTCTGAAGTCTAAACTACTTAAACTCCAGACTGAATGAATATAGCTTCGCATAAAAATAAAGACGCGTAATTGCCAACAACATGCCTTGAAAAATACAGCTCTGTAGGTGTTAGATTCTTATATCCTATTAGGGAAAGATAACTGTGTGTTTCCTAATGATTTGATCTGGAAACATCCAAAGGTACAAAAAGAGTAATTTCAGAGAATTTCAGTTGGAATCACAGAATCACTGATTCTGGAATGGCACCCTTGGAGATTTTCTAGTCCACTGCTTGCTCAGGTAGGACAGATGTGTCCAATTGCGCTTGAGCATCTCCAAAAATTCCATCACCTCTCTGGGCAATCTGTTCCGGTGTTTGACTGTTCCTGGAGAAAAACTGTGGTTTGGTTTGGTTTGGTTTTTCCTGTTCATATAGACTTTCACAGGTGTTCACTTTGTGTTCATCACTTCTTATCCTGTCTCTGGGCAGAGTCTGGCTTCCTATTCTTCATTCCTTCCTATCAAGAATTTACATCATCAACAAGATCACCCTAACCTCTTCTTTTCCAGGCTGAACAGTCTCAGTTCTTTCAGCTTCTCTTCATGTCGGATTATCCACTGCCTACGTTATTTCTGTGTCCCTTCACTGCACCTACTGCAGCAGCTCCCTGTCTCATACCAGTAAGCCCAGAGCTCCAGATGAATCACCCCAGAACTGAGTACAGGAGAAGGAATTCCTCTGCTAGCCTGCTGTCAATGCCTTGCCTACAGCTCTGGAGGCCGCTGACCTTTGCTGCGAAGGCACAGTGCTGGCTGGTGATCAGCTTTTTGTCCTTCGGAACCCACAGATTCCTTTCTGTAGTGCTTCTTCCCATCCTGTTGTTCTCATTATGTACTTGGGAGTCATTCCTTGACAGACGCAGGACTTTGCATTTCTTCTTGTTGAACAGCACGTGATTCTTTTCAGCCTAATACTGCAGCCAGTCCAGCTCCCTTGGAATGGCAGCTCACTCAACTAGTGCATCAGCAGCAACGTCGTACCATCTACAAACGTCATGAAAGTGCACTTTGTCCTAACATTCAGGTCCTTAACGAAGACAGACAATATGGGCCCTGATGTTGTCCCCTGGCATACTTGTTGTGGTTTCAAAATTTCTGTTATTGGCACATTCCACATCGTAACATCGCATAATGCACAGGGAGTTAAAGAGTTAAGGCTCCAGTTCCTTGGATTGTTGATAGTTCCAGGTACGTTTCACAGAAGAGAAAGAATGAACTACATCTCCCAGAATACTTCACTGTTCCAATTCCATTTCCTGTTTAGAGGGAAAGAGAAAACTGGGAGTCATAAGACTCCTTTTTCTGCTTGGGTCTGCAATATATGCTCCCTAGCTGTCTCACATTAGAGTAAGGACTTCAGTTTTGGACAATCTCTCTCTTGTTTATTTGATTTATTAGCTACAATTCCAGTTGTATTGTATTATATTGCATTCTCTCACATTGTGCTATAATATTTGGTAAATTAACTTTTTCTCCCTTAGCTCATTGCCGCTGTTTTGCTTTTAGACCCATCACAGGGCGTGGGTCCGTGGGTCCCCCTTTTAGTCAGGGATCCAGGTCAAACCAGGCCAGAACCATGACAATGCTGTATCTGAATAACTGTGTAAAAGGCACTAAGTGCACTGAGTGGACTTCTGCTCCACCATACGTTTTTGTTGAGTTTGTATTATGGAGTTGGTTGTATTGAAATGGAGCTTAATTGTAACTTTCCTAAAATCAGAATGCTGTAATGTCATAATTCCAAAGACGTTCATTGCATGTTTCCCATTTACAAGTATTTATAGCTGACCTGCTGTTACTGAATCCTAGCTAATTTTATATTTACTTTTATTCTTTAAAAGGTAGAACTGTTAGGTGAGAAGATGAAAAATTCATTGTACTCTGCAGAGAAGAAAGACCACTTTCTTTGTGTGAACGGCAGAACAGCCCCACGGCAAGATTTGTAGGGTGAGTTAATGCCTTTTTCTGGACTAACTGAAAAAACATAGAGAAGGCGTGGAAGCTGCTTGCAGTTCTGAAATGGGGGATGTATGGCAGAATAATTAATCTTGAGCTCCAAAGGTAAATACAGACTGAGAGAAGTTGTAATGACTGCAACTGCACAGTGTTGCTCAGTTAAGGAAAAACTAAATGTAATGCAGTGGAGAAAAGGGGAAAGGAATGAAGAATTTAGTGTTCAGATCACATACACTGAGCCAAAAATTTCCATATATCACGTGTGAGATGCTTCTGCCAAGTGACAAAGCATCATTGATTTTCCCCCTACAGACTAATGGCAGAAGTGAGAGGAAGCACCATAAATTTCCACCAAACACTGTAGGTATGCTTGCTTCATCACTTTTTTCCCACTCTCTGTCAAGGCTAGTGGGGTAAGAATCCTCAACAAGGGAAAAACTGGGGCAAAAGTGCTAAAAGAATCTGCTGGGGAAAGGTGAAAAGGAGTTGGGCAGTGTTGTCTATAAGAGTGGATGTGATGATGCCCCAAATTGCAGGTGTGCTTTGTGTTGGACGTTGGCAGCAGTATTTTCTTTGTGTGACTCTGCTTCGTGGTGTGAGTGGTAAGAAGCAGTCAGAAAGCTCACCTGGCTGTCTGCTCAACAGGCACCACACTGAACCTCTATTTCAGTGGTGAAAAAAATGGCGAGTATATGATGTCTGCTAGCAGTCAGTTTGGGTATGCAGTTTTTGTGGGAAGAATGATGGCACTGAGGAGACAGCTGGCCTTTAGGGAATCTGGCCTTCCAGTTGTCCCTGAAAAACAGCTTATGCTACCATGGCCCGGAATCACAGAATCACGGAATCATAGAATGGCCCGGGTTGGAAGGGGCCTCAAGGATCATGAAGCTCCAACCCCCCTGCCACAGGCAGGACCACCAACCTCCACATTTAGACCAGGCTGCCCGGGGCCCCATCCAACCTGGCCTTGAACACCTCCAGGGGTGGATGGGGCATCCACAGCCAGACCTTCCTGGAAGATCTAGGCATTCACTGTAGGGACTACCTGAGTTCAGTAACTCCTCTGCTACCCATAGAAGTACATGAAAATAGTGAGTAAATGATACTACAGCACATCAACCAATATGAGTACTGCTGCTAATGCTGATGGAGGTAAGTGAATAGATGGAAGAAAAAATGGGAAGTTAGAAGACACAGAGTTCTCCTAAAACATTGGCTGAGAAAGAGTTTTACTCACATAAGTGTTTCCATGTATGAAAGTGGGATTGTTTACATGAATACATCTTTGAAGGGTTCAGTCTTTAGCAATGTCATCTTTTTCACTTTAGAAGATTTTAATGTGACTGTTGTACTTTCTTTAAAAGGCAAACAGATATTTTACTGTAGTCTTTTCTTCTACATCTTTTTAGTTAAGTTTTACATAAACTGCTTTACATGTGTGATTTTTTTTTGAGACCTTTTGTGCTTTTCTTCCTGTATGTTTGCCAATTTCTACATTTGATTCAAATTAATGAGTTTTTGAAATTGTAATACATTCTATTGGTTATATTGCAATGAGTCACAAATATATCTCATGCTCCTCTCATTCCCTTTGATCACTTTGTATGACTGATGTCTCAATACTGGGGTACTTTCTTTCATGTTTCTTGTCTTTTCCTTTTGCAGAAATTGCTGACCTTCACACAACCCTTCATCCATACTCTGTTCTCATAAAAGTTAATATAACCACAACCTTTAGGCTTCTTTTTAGCTTTACTCTTTCTCATCTATCATAGATGAGCTGCATTTAAGCTACAGCCAACAGTACCTTCTTGCAGGTCCACGCATTGGAGATAATGGAGGTCCTTGCTGTGAAAAAAGGGGAACAGAGATGCAAGGCTTGCTCCTGCTGGACAGTGATCACCATCATACAAGTGAAATTGTTATCCTACTGCTTTACAAGGTAAGGAAAAAAAAAAAGGAACAGAATAGATAAAGCAGCAGAACTATTCCTTGTCCTTAAAACATAGTGGCATTTAATCATCTGGATGTTATGGTAGTAACTAATATTCCCACTGGCCTCACTGAAATCTTTGGGGCAAAAAATACAACCTCCAAGGTCTCTAAATCCTTCTTATCAGTGACATCTCAGATATAAATGTTCACACAGGTTCCTACATCAGGTTGCTTTTTTTACTGTCAGAATTTTACACAGAAAGTTTTCTAAAAGCTTTACTACTTAGTGGGAAATGAATCCTCACTTAGAAGGAACCTGACAGTTTAAAGCCAAAATGTTGGTTAAAATAAAGCAAAATAACAGTATGCAATAATGCAACATCAATTAAATAACTTTTCTTGGGGAAAGAGTTCATAAAGTATTTTTTATCAGCTCACAAATGTTCAAGAGGAATCCATTCTGTTAAAAAGAGCTCAGATACTTTCAGTACTTAAAGCTGAAGATACATATTATGAAGTATGAAATGCCAGGAGATGCCTTAAACTACTGACCTCTCCATCTGTGCCTAGCAAGACAGGATCAACCATAGATGTATATCATTTACCACTGTCTAACCTGTTATTGAAACTCTCAGATGATGTAGATCCTGTCTGTTGAACCAGCAGTACATCTCATTGTTTAATTAGCTCTGCTTTATTTTTCCTCATGTCTGCTTGGATTCTTCTGTACTTCAGTTTAAGCCACGTTTTGTCTTATTGTCAGTGGATTTATGTAATCCATACATAATATGTACGTATGATGCCATGGGCTTCTCCTGCCCTATTCCCTACAAGGCTTTCTCCTCTCTGTCGTATAAACCAGTTGTGAAGATTCTCTTTGAATCCTAGTGATTAATATTTTCCTTTCTCATCTTTGTTATTTTGTCAGTGTTCAAGGAGTTGAGAAAATGACAACATGGCACAGAACTAGTGGCTTAAGCTCTCTTCTAACAGCTGTCACTAATCCAGCCAACTGTACAGTATCTGTAAGAATTCCTATGTATTCCTTTTTCTCTGTTTTTTCTTTTAGAGAAGATGATGGCTGTACCACGAGACACAAGGGGCCTGAGAAAAGAAGAAAGTAAGTTCACTCATCTCTGGGCCCTGCAAACAGTGCAAGGCAAAACCTCTTACCATCTGAAGGCCCTTTGTTGAGCACACCACTGATGAATCATCAAATATCCAGTGTGGAACCCTGCTGATAGCAGTAAGGTGTGCCAATTAACAGAATAATGATGTAGATTGCTCTTAATCATAATAACCCATTAATTTTCTGGAAACTCATACTACAAATAAGACAGTAGCTATCCAAGCATCCCAATCACCTAAGTTTGGTACAGTAGTTTCCCTCCAGTGATTTTCTTCCCATTGGGAAACTGTCCTCATGGATTATTTTAAAACCATTTTTCTTGTCTTTCATACTCCCTCTGCTTCCATTCATTCTTGTAGTCTTCTTCCCAGATGCTTCTACTGAGAGTGTCAATAGGAAAAATACAGCAATGATGAAGCCAATGAGCCTTCTTGCTTCCCCGGAGAAACAACTAACAACAGATGTAGAGAATCCCTCTTACTTATCCTTGAAGAATTAAACTAGGAGATTTGAAGCTGGACGAAGGGTTGCTTTCCTCAGTTCCTCTTAAAAAGAATAAAATAAAAAATATACAAAGCATTAGTGATAGAATACCACTTTGCCACTTACTGCTTTCTCAGAAACGTGCCATTGTTGCTAAGAATCGTATTGCCCCTATGATTTTGGATCAGCTGTGTCCTTGAGAAGTCTCCTCCAGGGCCATGCGAAGCAGGTATTCATGCAAAGAATAGGAGTGCTGGAGATGGAATATCATATGTGCTTCAGAGTTTACACATGGCATAGTGCAACAGGCAAAGAGGCATAAGGGAGGAGATATGCAGAGCAAATGTGGAAGTTTCGTGTGAGATTTGGAGGTGGCAGGGGGGAGGCTGTTTGTAGGCAGACTCGAGTGTTACTTCAGGCCTTTCGGTGAGTACATATTGACTGACAGTCGTGTGTTCCTGCAGAGCAAAATGTCAGGCTCTGAGATTTGTCTGTGCATGTAGAAGCCCGGCCAGAACCCCTACAATTCTGTGATTCTTCTGAACTAGTGAATAAGATCGGATTAGAGAACTAGCTAAGAGGAAGAATCACTGTACTTTGAGAGTCCAGTTTTCTCCTGACTTAAAACTGCTCAGAGACAGAGAAAAAATCTGTTGCCTTAAATGGGATTGAAGTGGTGTGAAGGAAGTCATTGTTTCGCTTAAAGTAAAACTAGACATGCAGTAGTTGAAATGGTCTTGTGAATGGTACTAAGTCCTAGCACCATCTCACAGAGATACACCAATACTCTTGTGTCTGTCAAGCATTACAGTAGGTCGCAATCAAAACCTGGTGTCCACACGTGTGGACTTCTGTATCTGCATGTCACATGTCTAGGTGTCCAGTGGGGTCACAGCTGTGGCACAGAATGGGAGCATCAAAGATGATTTAGGTTTAGGTTGGATTTGTTCTGCTCCCATTCCCACTGTGGTATCCTTTGGGAGACATATCCTAGTGAAGTCCCTGTAAGTTGTAAGGAAACCCAAATTTCTTTTCTCAGTTGACTTGGATAAAAATGTACTTGGGCATGATGTTATTCAGTAGGAGCAAGTATGGCAGAGTCTGTCCCTGAAATGTTTTAAGGACACTGTGCCCCCCACATCCCCTTTGTTTTTTTTCTCCTTTTGAGAAGTGCAACAGAACCAGGGAAATGATGAGGCTGATAATTATCAGCCTGGTGAGTGATTGAGACATCAGCTCACTAATTAGAACTCCTTACACTTGTTTTGTGTTTTGTTCTTGTGCTCACAGTGTTTGATATATTCTGTAGGATGGAAGAATGAAACGGTGTAGTGACTGTGATTACCATTAAGAGTCATGAAATTACACTCTGAGACCTCTAGCAGGAATCATCTCCTCAAAAATCCCCTTTCCTGATAATTAAGGCCCTTTCCCAGCAGATCTATGCAGATGCAGCAAAGTGTGGGGAGCAGTCTAAGGAAAATATAAGGCTAGGAAATTGGTTGTTCCTCTCTGATTCAGAGCTGATAAGTTAGTTAATCTGGCAGAGCGGCCTAGGGAGAACTGTATTTTATAACATAGGAAGAAATAATCTTACAAAATGTACATCCTGAGTAGAAGCAGCATATCTCAGCTCCCCTTTCTTTCATCCACGTATTGCCTACAGGATTCCCAGGGCTGGTATTTCAGGCTGGTATTTCAGGCATACAGAAGGAGATAAAACACTTCTCCCAAGTTCTTGCCACTGTTGCATTTTTCTCGGCAGAAACCTGCATTAAAATTTTCTGGATGCTCTGAGACTGTATTGCATCAATTATATGTACAAGAGGTAGAAAAATGTCAGCAGATTTATAAATCCAGGAAATTCAGCTTTTACCACAATTTCTCTTCAAGATTTTATTTTATTCTTTCTCTGTTTAAACATGGGTAGTTGATAGATTATTTTTTTTTTTAAATAAGTTTCAGTGGACAAAGTTACAATCATGTCCTGATTGTGAACAGCTATGAGAGGTGATGAGTGCTTCACATTACTCTACCAAATCTGGGATTTTTCTCTCCCATTCCTGTGTCTCACTTCAGTGCTGTTTAGTTTTTCCATTTTGAGCTTCTGAGAGTGGTCAGCAGTCACGTAAATAAAAATGCTTGAGGTATGATTCACTGAGCCATCACCAACAAATGGCATCAAAACATGCTTTTTCCTGACAATGGACACTTGAGTCTTGATCTTTCTGTCCATCCCACAGGCTCTCTGGCCCCATGCCTTCCTGCAGTGCAGCAGTGATGCTCTTCTGGCAACCAGACACTCATTTCACCGTGTTGTTCATCTCCCCAAGCTGGTTACCTTTCTGGTCTCGTTCACTTTGCACCTTCCCTCTTCCTCAACTCTTGATTGCCTGTGTTGAGGTCATTACTTTATTAACGTGCACCTTATTTCAATATGCTTGTACCACTCATAATGTCATTATTCCATCACAAGACATCTTGTTATGGCAATTGCAGTGTAGTAGAGACTTTCTTCTGATGTGATAAAGAAAAAAAGAAGATTTAGTACATTCCCGTTTCAGGGAGAGCCTGATTTATACACTTTTAATTGCTACAATGAAAAATAAGGGAGAAAATGTGGAATTGAGAAAAGATCTAGGAGCTGATGAAATCAGTACATAGGTTGGAGTGTAGAAAAGCTCATTAAACTCTGATGAGTGAACATGATTTTAAACATAGATGTTTTGAATCTGTATAGAGTACCAAATTTCAGTTTTTGAGAGAGAGCAAAATAAATACGTACATGCATATTGATATAAAATGGATACTTTAAGAGGCTGTAATGCATTCTATGGAACAAGGAAGTTATCAAAAATTAGCCATTTGAAAGAGATAGCTGAAGTGTAAAAAGGAGCAGCACTAGAATTCTTGTTAGCAGTAAGAGCAATGGTAGCTGATGCTAGAGTTTCCTTGGACCAGTTGCTGCTGGGAACAATTGCCCTGGTTGTCTTGGAGGAAACATCACAAGTTCTGATCAGATGAAGCTGGGTGTTCTTCAGAGGTGACTGTACAGCATGGACAGCTGAGTGAAAGGAATGGTAATCTCACACATCCAAAGAATTAAATGCCTTTCAAACCTGATGGCAGTGCTGTTACTCTAAATGTTGATAGGAAGAATCGCCACTTTTCATCATGGAGAATCCTAATCTTGCTCTGCATGAAGAATGTAAAGTGAAGTATTATGGCATAGTTAGACATTGAGGCTCTAATTTTGATGAGCCCATGAAATAGGCTGTTAAATGACTACATTTGTTTGAATCTTGACAATGGCATGTAGGGGTAATTTTGAATTTCTGATGCTGTGAAGAAAGGATCTGTTACCATACATGCAGAATATTAGTGACACATCTGAACTTTTAATGAGTATAATTGACATGGAGAAAAATACCCACATCCATATAGATATATGAAGAACATGCCTTTGGCTGCAATGCATGGCTAAGAAGACAAGAGAGCAGCAATTAGTTTTCTGGATCAAAACGAATGGGTTCTAAGTATAAAATAGAAATGCACTCTTAGACTTACAACAACAGCGGTTACTAAGAGCCATGAGAGACCTTTGATTGGAAGGTGGACACTGATTCAGCTCAGTTTGGCTCTAAATGTGAAGCACATTTCCTGGAGTTGTGGAGCAAAACTTGTCTTTTCTGGTAGAGAAGCAGGAACCTAGAAGGACTTCTGAGACTAAGCAAGCCTGTAATGCTTCTCATACCTCCATGGAAATATGTCTCCTGGGAGCTTCAGTTTCTCTGGGGGTTGTTCTTAGCATGTGCACACTTCATTTAATGTCCCTGACTAAACAGTCCTCTGCTACTTTTAGGAATGAGGTTTATCTTCTAATTTTAGAAGAGCCCAGGCACACAAGGCAGGAATTCAGTGATTTTCTGTGATTCCAGATAATGATGTCATACTGACTTGGAGCTTTCTGTGCTGGATTGGGAGGTGAGGGAACTAGCACAAATTTTCTGATATTTTTTCCACGGTAATTGAAGATTCTACTTGGAACTTTGCAGATTGAACAGTAGAATGTGAAATAGCCAGAGGCACAGCTGGCCCTGAGAGACAGTCTCATACCATCAAGTAAAGGGAACAGACTTCACATCAGGTTAAAAGCATAAGTAGTGCTCTTGTCTCAAGGAGATTCAGTAGCATTTCCATATCTACGAAAGTAGGTCATCTGGCTCTGAACTTCCTGGATTCATCTTTTCTGGAAATTAAAAGAGCAGCAGTTGGAAGAACCTGGGACTACAGGTATTCCAAATCAAAGCCACCATTTATCCAACATGGTTGGAATAACCCACCTTCTGCTTGATCTGGCCAGAATGCCACAAAGCGTTCTGAATTATCCTGGAGGTGGAAGCAGCAGATGATGCCATGCACAGAGCTGGCAGTTGGACTTCTGGTCCTTCTGTGATGGATGGGAGTTGGACTTGCTTCTCATTCCCAAAAGCATTTACCGTCTCAGTTGTGAACTTGGACTTTTTAAAATGGAAAATCAAAATATTTTCTTCTCAAAATTGCTGGCTTCTTTCTTCTGCACTTGTTCCTATTCTTATGCTTTTAACTAGTCTGTTACTGTGATATAACATCTCCTCATCATAACAACTTTTAGAAGCTAAGGAGTATGAAGGCTTATAGATTAATACAAGCTGGTAGAGGTGTTTTGTCAGTAAGGAATTAGTGAGCAGATGTTCTGTGATACCTTCTGTACTCAGTGGTGTTGATACTTGCAGAACTGTCCTTGCTGTTGATGATCACAGCAGCCCTTTTCGTGCTGAGTTCCTTTGAGTGTCACTGGGATGTAGCTCATGACAGCAGAGCAAATAACTTCTATAAACAAATATTTTAAAGTCCATTATCTGTGATGCCTTAAACTATTCCTTTCCCCTCCATAGCAGAATTCCTACTTCAACTTTACATAAACGTGTCGATTTTTTATTGGTTGTGATCAGAGTTAATAACATCCTGAGCCAGTGTCACATTTACTGACGCTATTTAACCATATTTCCTTCAGTTTTGGTAATAATTCAGAACAAACCTGTCTCACTGTTTTTCAGAGTGAAATGTTATTCAGAGTCTCCTGTGCTGTTGGTTGTAAGATGGAATGATAATGAATTGTCATTATGCTAAATTCCCCCACTCATATTTATTTAAAACTCACTCTCTTCTTAAATGATTTTCCTTGGTGTCAAACCCGGATTAGTCAGATGTGAGAGCAAAGAAGAGATCTTCTAGGTAACTGCAAGAAGAAGCTATGTCCTGTGTTCAGCATTGACCAGGACCAACTTTGGTAGCTGGTACATTTTGTGTAAAATGCTGAGCAAAAAGTGACTGAATTTATTCAGATCAGAGAAAATTGGTTCATGCTACCCTTTGCACCTTATTCTTCTGACTTTAGATCCTTCCCTGCTCAGGAAATCTCTGTACCTAATGTTATTTATGTTTTGTTTACCTCAGAGGATCTCTTCCAGTACTGATTCATCTTGTTCATTCCTATCCCCTTGAGTCTCTTTAAAATTTTAGACTTCTCAGATGTTGATGAAAGTCTCCTCATCTGAACGACCATTTGTGTGAAGATTAACCATGTACTCTCTCCATGCCATGACTGTGCATATTCCACTCAGCCATTACTATGCTTAAGAAATCTAACTTAGAAGATCTTTCTTCATGTAGAAACTCTTGCATATTTTTGATCACTCTTCTCAAAAGACATCCCTTTAGGTGATGGACCCGAGAAGGACCAGGACAGTGCACCAAGGAAATCATGTATATACAAAGAGACATGCTAATGTCTCCCTCCTTCCTTCCTTCCTTCCTTCCTTCCTTCCTTCCTTCCTTCCTTCCTTCCTTCCTTCCTTCCTTCCTTCCTTCCTTCCTCCTTCCTTCCTCTTCCTCTTCCTTCCTCCTTCCTTCCTCCTTCCTTCCTTCCTTCTCTCCTCCTTCCTTCCCCTCCTCCTCCTTCCTCCTTCCTCCTTCCTCCTCCCTCCTTCCTCCTTCCTCTTCCTCCTTCTCCCCCTTCCCTCCTCTCTCTCCTTCCCTTCCTTCCTTCCTTCCTTCCTCCTTCCCTCCTTCCTCTCCTTCCCTACCTTCATCTCTTGAATATAGAATTCAATACACTGAATTTCATTTACCATTTTTGTTGCCATCACTTAATGAGATTCTTCTGCCAATCTTGATAGTTAATGCAGATGTTTGGTGATACTGGTCAGTCTTTGTACAGTTTTTGTTGCAGCTGCTTAGTGTGTGTTAATGCGTGCCCATGTTTGGGGTCAAACAGTGGTAGCTGGGTAGTAGGTGCCCAGTAGGCATTTCACAGTGGTTGAAAGTACGTGGCAGAGCAGAGCCAAATTTTCTCCCATGCTTGGTTGGGCACTGCCACTTTTTGTATGATAACCTGTCGGTTCCTCTGCCTGTGATGGTGAAAGCTGGGTTGGAGCTGAAAGATCCGGAGAACTTCTGTTGTCTCACTGTGCTCAGGAAATACTGGCTATTGCAGGAAAAGTGTCTCCACACGTTTACAGTGATCTGAAATTCTTTCTGCTGTTTCCTCCTTTTCATCATCATGTGTAGGCTCAGGAATGGGGCTCCACGTGAATTTAAGGACCACTGATTTCAATACATCTAGAAATCAATAGCTCCTCCAACATTGAGTGATTTCTTTGCCTTTTTTCAGGAACAAATCTTAATGCCCGTTATTGTAGCTATCAGAGAGGAGATAAGAAGGAAACATAACTTTCCAAATGGCAAATCAACATGCTCACGTTTCAGCCTTAAGTATTCATGAATATTACCCCCCTTGCTTCTTTGAAGAGTTTTGACATTTACTTAAGTAATTACTGTCACCTTTAAATGGCTGCCCATATTTTGTCCTTTTGTAAATCCTTCTACTGCTCTATTTATGCCTTTGTTTCATCTTTGTTCTTTGAGCCAAGCTTTGTCGGGTCTGCCAGGTGTACTGTGCACACATATTCTGAATTAATCTCTCCACTCTGTCAGAGCGTTCATTTATTCAAAGGAGGTGGGAGGAACGAGGGGAATTCAGCCTGAAATACTTTGGTCTTGGTTGTCTCTGTCAGTTCCTTACACCTGGCAAAATGCAGCTTCCTCTGAGAACCATAAAAACAATATCAAACATGAGCATTCTCAAGTAAAATTCTTTGCTATCAATGCGTCTCAAAACAGGATGACGGATTCTTCAAAATCTTTTATTCCAAGAGCTTTGCTGCACTCTGTACATGGCCATCATGTAAAGTCAAATGGCAGCCCTGTTGCTGTAGCTAGGCACTTTGCTCTGCAACCCATCTAATATTCACATGAGCAAATGTGTCCTGAAAGAAATGTCATGCCTGGTTTCTACACTTGGGTAAGCAGATCTGTAGGTACAAAATGATGCTCTCCTTCATGGGAATGAGTGCTGCAATGATGTCCCACAACTGCAACTGGCTGGAAAAGTTTGGCGGTGTTGTGTGGAAGCTGAGGATATCACTGATTAACTGGGCACTCATCTCGGACACAGTGATGTCAATCAGTTGATATTCACATTTAAGCAATCAAGAGCCCAGAGGAAAACTTACAAGGCGATGAAAGAAACAGTGGAGATTCTTCTGAGCCAAGGTAGACTCCTCCAGATTCAGTGTGACTCTTCCAGGTGATCTGGAAGAACCTGGCCCTTACATTAGAACAAAGAGTGCCTCTGAGTGACTTTGTTCTGCCTGGAAGTGAGAGGCAAAAAGAACCAGGAGGGATCTAGTTATGAGTTCATCCTGAATAAAACCAAAGTTACTGCTTGAGTTGCAACACTGGTTGAAAGAAGAGATTTGTGAACCCAAAGTGCTTGCACAAACTGTTGAAGACAATCCTGAATCGATTTCATCAGAGCACTGTAGAAGCTGTATAAAAGACCTTAGATCCTGCTGAGAAGGGAGGTTTGTGGAGTTTCTTTGAAGGCAGTTAATAAAGACCGTCGGAAATGAGCATCTAGGGGATGCTAGGAAAGCCTTAGGGAGTGCTGAGAAGAATCACCCTGGATATTCATTATTGTAGGCTTTATCTTTGGCCAGAGCTTTGGGAGAAAAGAAAGCCTGAGTAAAGAAGAAAAAAAAATGAGGTTCCTTTTAAGGTAGCTGTTACAAAGTTTATCTCTTCTGCCCCTCTGTCAGATTCTCGGTTGAGGAAAAAACAGACCAAACAGTGACCATGGAGAAATGAAATAGCAAACTTGTGAGGAGTCAGAGTTCCCATTTTTGAAAAGCTGCAAATGGGTGATGTTATTCCAAAGAGTCCTACAGAAAGGTCTGTGAAATGATGTGTCTAACCTTTTAATGCCAATCTGTAGCTTTGTCATGTCTTTTTATAAGAAAACAGCTTTGTCATCTTTTACGGTCTGAAATTCTTAGCCTGTTGGCTAAGAACCTGCTGGACAAAACTGACTTGGTGAGTTTTATTCTGTGTTTATGCTTTGAGCTTTGTCTTTCTGCTTGTGTGTCTTCAGAGTGCCTGGAAAGCTGTGCAGAGGAAAAGGATCTGGAGGTGTCAGTTGACAGCTGAACACAAACCAGCGGTGTGTTGATTTTTCTGTTACAGACTCTGAATAGATTGTGTAGGTGTATGTAAATTCCTTTATCTTTTTACTATTTTCCTACTGTGTGTCTTCAAGTAGGTCAGGAGTAGTTACTGAAGGAAATAAACTAATAAAAGTATGTACTGAGAGATCTTCTGGTTCTTAATTTGTAATTCCAGGGGAAAAAAAACCTCTAATCTTTTTCGTTTTCCCTTTCTGTAGGTACACTTATTTTTTATTTTTTATTTTTCTGTCATAGGCATTTATGGAAAACGAAATTAAAACTTCCTTGTTTAAGCGTTCACTTAAAGCAGATTTAAAGCTCTCTCCATAAGTAATTTTCTCAGCAGATAATCATTGAGCTTGGCATCTCTGTTCCCCGAAACATTATGATGTGTTGACTCATAAACCTGCCCCTGTGACACAGCCGTGCTCTGAGCTCTGGGTTTATTTACCAAACAGACCGAACACACATTTCTTTCTTTCTTTCTGCTGCAGAGTTTGTATCTGACCCCATGCAGCAAGTTAACAGATACTGTGTGCAAGAATAGAGAGGATTGTTTTTATATTTTGCTGTTCTGTGTCGAGGACATGCAGCTGCTGCCATCTTCAAAAGATGAAGATAATTTGTGAGTTAGGAGACCAGACACGATTGCACTAAAGCAATTCCAGGCCGAGTTTATGGAAGTAAGCTGTAGTGTTTATGAATCAACAGATGATAAAGTTGCAGTGGACGGAGGTTGAAAGCTTAGTATTTCTGTGCTGAGGAAATTACCCAGCTTCCAGAGGAACAGGCAGACATTATAGCCATGACTCCTGCGTGGATTTTGTTATGCATGTCCTTCTCATTGACGTAGGCCCTGAGTCTTCAGAATCTGTAGACAGAAGTGCCTTTAAACAATTTGTGTGTCAGTTTTGGACTTGGCCTTAGGGAAAAAATAGCCTCGTACCACTCCCTCTCCTCAATTTTGCATGCAGTGCACGTCGGTGTAAGAGCCTCTCCAGAGAGTTGTAGAGTTGTCCTTGTAGGCTCTTGGTGTGTGCTTAAGAAGCAATCAGAAATGTGCCAGAACATCCAGGTGCATCTCACAGGGTTACCTTCCTAACTAAGTGCTGCTCCTGGGCCGCCAGTCGGACCTGTGCTTTTTCTTCATGATGCTTTTCTGCAACGTACAGCAAGGCATGTGACCTTTGTACGTAAATCAAATGTGTCGTAGAATCACAGAACCAGAGAATAGCCTGGGTTGAAAGGGACGATGATCATCTAGTTTCAACGCCCTGCTACGTGCAGGGCCACCAACCAGCAGAGCAGGCTGCCCAGAGCCACATCCAGCCTGGCCTTGAGTGCCTGCAGGGATGGGGCATCCACAGCCTCCTTACTCTTCTCCAGTGTGAGAAATGCTACTGCTGGGGCTATCTTTGAATTTGGTCTGTGTCTTCATGATGTTCTAGTGAGGCCAAACATCTGCAAACCTGTCTAAGTAAGCGTGGCTGACAGCTGCTTTGTGCTTCTGGAAGTCTGTAAACCCCCTAAATCTAACTAGTAGCACAGTGTGGTTGTGAGAGATGTGTGAACCCGTAGCCTGATTCCACCCTTAGCTGTGTAGCCTGTCTGCCACTGGTGAGAGTGGCTTCTATTACTGTTGATACACATTTCATGCTGTTGCCAAAATAATTTAGAAGTGCAGATTTAGAAACGTTGACCTATTTTTTCAAGAAAAATGTTCACATTTTTACCAAAAAATAAAAATAAAAAAAAATCATAAAAAGAGATTTGAACTCTTCAAATCAGAATAATTCCATGGAGGCTGCAGTTCAGTTGCCTTGAATTTCTATTCCTCTATAGATGACTTTTCTGAGCTACATATATCCAGAAGCAAAAGTCAACTCTCTGGGGAAAAAGTTCATCATGGATGTTGATGGCTCTAAGACCAACTTGAATCAGTGAAGGTTGCCAGTGACGAAGTACTTGGACAGGAGACAATTGAAATGCAGCTTTCAGATTGCTCAGCACAGATACCTAAAAGAAACTGAGTGTAATCAATTGAGTAAGATTCTCAAACAATTGTTTTTGAATAAATTGGAGATTTAAAAATAACCATTTCAGGTACCACTGATTATTTTATGACTTTGAGAGAAAAGTTAAGTGAAAAATAAATTAGGCTTGAAAGCTGTCAAACATTTAATATCAGATCACCTGTTTCAAGCACAAGCATTATAAATTAGCTATCATTTGCTATTTGTAAACTTCTAAATATTTCCAGAGTTGTTGCCAAGATAAGTAGAGCGAGGAGATAAATATCTCTTTGGCCATCTGAGTTGCCAAGAGATACTGCTGCCTTTTGAATGAGCATCAGCCACTCAGTGAGGAACCACCCAGAGCTTAAAGATGGTCCAGATTCCCTCAGTGCTACTAACGTTTGACTCCACAACTGAGGACCTCCAAACGTAAGGCATCTACAGCAACTACATTTGATGGTCTCAATTTACGTGGCTAAATCTTGAGCTGAGCTACACAGCTTCTGGTTTGAAGGACTGTTAAAATTAAAGCCTGCCACCAAATATTACAGCCAACATCTTATCTCATGACATTTTGTCTCTCTACAGAGGGATCTGCAGACTGTGTCACAAAGTATATGACGAAAGCATCTCTTAAATGCACTCTTTGCTGAACTGAACACACACTGCTTCAGTCAAGTGTTAATGAAAGTTGGCTGTCTTTGTGTGTTTGCACAACAAAATGACCATCAGAATATTGCCTTTGAGAGCTGCTGCTACTCAGCTACACGTGTATCTAATCTAGGAGGGCTGCTCCAAAAGTAACGCCTCCTCTTTTATGATGCAGGCCCATGCTATCAGAGGTGACTGCTGGTGATACGGCAGCAGAGGCTGAACCTTCCTACAAACATTCCATTGCATTTTGTTGGCAGGCCAGCAGGTGGCAGCAGAGCTGCAGTTTCCCTCGAAATCAATAGAAGGCATTACTTTTGGAGCGACTGACGTGTGTATGTGTCTGTCTGTCTGTCTGTCTGTCTAAGTATCTGCATGCACATGTGCACAGCAATGAAAAATTCATGGAAAAAGCACCATGCAAGGAATGCAAGGAGCTTTGTCTTTGCCAACTACTGAACAAAACATTGCAGTGTTTTTCTCAATAATGTCCCAGACATTTCAGATTGGAGAGAAGGAATTTGGGGGACTGACAATGGCAAGTTAAGCCTCTTTTTTTCATCCTCCACAGAGCTAAAATCTGGGTACATTGGGGTAAGACAGGAGTTCTGCCCAAACCCCAAAGCATTAACTCCAAAGTGCTAAAGTGGAAAGACAGGAAAAGTGGAGAAAATGTTGTTCATGCATCCTGGGAAACTCTAGCAGCTTTGTGCCATGGTAAGAGGCCCTTTCTCCAGGAAGATAAGGACACATCAATTTTGCTAGAGAAGTGAGATCGTGCTTCCTTGGGAAGTAAAAGAAATACATAAATAAATTTAAATATTCCTCCGAAATGTTTTTGGCTGAGACTTTTTCAATCCACATCTTTAACCTTTTGAAACGTTTCTATTCTTTTTTTTTTTTTTTTTTTTTTTTGACATGACTTTTTTTCATTTACACTCAACTTTTTGGTCACTTATCTACTTATCTGTTGGTAAAATGTGTCAGTGCTTCAAAAACATGTTTAAAGACAGAATTAGTTATGCCAAGGATGAAGACACAGCTAGAAAGCCTATGTCTTCTTCCATTAGTTTTGGGCTTGTTATGATACATCCTTCATGAGACAAGTGCTCACAAAAGAGTTCTGGGAGTGTCTGTTTCTCCATTTTCTCTCCGTTTTCTAGTAGCCAGAACAGCTGTGTTCTCAAATGAGGATGTTTGGACTCCATTTTGTCTTCCATCTGACTACTATGCACTGAACAATCAAGGATGAATCAAGCGGAAATCAGCTTCTCCATGCTCGTGCATGATATAAGATTTGAGCTATCCTTCTCAAGACATTCACAGATGCCACTTACAGTCAGGATTCTGATGCAGAGCTGCTGTAACAGCCAAAGCGAGGTGCATTAAATGCCTGCTTATCAATGCCTCTAATAGAACGCATTCCTATATCTAAATATGCACAGAAATATGTATGGCTTTTTGATTTTTGTATATATTCATGTCTATTCCACGTATTTTAAATAGATAATTATATATAATTGATGTGATTTATATCATTATATAATTAACGTTTATAGTATGTGCACACATGCATGAATTCTGTTCTTCTTCTGCTGACCAGGGATAACTACCTGTGGGAAAACACTCCCAAGTCTGCCAACAGAGTGCTGTTCACAAGGTCCCACCCAACCCCGCAGTTCAAGCGGACAAAGCAGTTGTGACAACAGCAGCAGATGAGCCACTAAGGTGGAAAGTCGACCTTTTCAACGTAACAGCTGGGTAACTTGTGTCTCTGTTTTAATCATTTTGCCCTTCTTTGTGCTCTCCTTTTCCTGCTGAGTCAAAGTATTGGACTTGGAATGCGTATCTGTGTCAAGCGGAGGTAGGGCAGAGATCAGGAGAAGAAGGAGATGCAGAAGATGGCTAAATTCCCAGCAGAATTAACTGTCTGTTTCTAAGGATCAGTGAGAAATTAGCCAGCAGCACATCTGAGGAACTGCCAGTCTAGGTTTATCCAGCTAGCTTACCACAGGTGACACCAGCAAGCAAGCAATGAAATAAAAATACTAAGCATGAAGTGCCTTTTGCAAAGAGTTGCCAAAGAATTTCAGATCAGTACATACTGCTGGGAGGTTTTGGTCAGGACTGGAGCTATTTCATCAAGGATTCCTGTAAGAATGCTGCCATCATTGCCCCCCACTCATTGAGGGTGCCTTCATACATTGCAGTTGTTGCAGACACTCAAAGATGTGGAAGGTTTGATAGGTAAAAGAGCAACTCCCTCCTTTTCTGTGACAGTTTGTTGTGTGTTCCTTAAAAATTTGCATTTAATGTGTTAGACTCCTAAGTCAGTCAAGAGAAAGTCAAGATGTTTTTGTTTTCATTTTCAGAATGTAGACGTTGTTGGTTGTTTTGTTTGTTTGTTTGTTTGTTTGTTGCATAACTAAACGTCGTAAAGAAACACAAATAGCTTGAAAACCATTGTTTCCAGAATACATCTTCCAGTTGACAGGAATAGCATTTCTTATTTAACCTGGAGCTAGAAAGGATGGATAAGGAAAATGGCAGCCCTACACTTGCTTATTTAGAAAAAATATATGTATATATATAGGTGAAAGGAATCGTGTAGTTCATAATGTAGCTATCAGAATATCTGCTTTTTTTTTTTTTTTTGGTCATTTATTGATCTTTCTTCCATTTCAGATTAATCCAGCGAACTACTAGCTTTGCAGAATTATCCCTTCTCCGCAAGCCAAAAATACTTCAGACACATCAGAAGATTTCTGTAATACCTTGGCACAGCCTTTCTCCAGATTAGCCCATGGAGGGCTGAAATAACTGCAGATTCTAGCTGACAACGAGCTGCTTTCTAACAGACATTCTAAAGGAGAGACAGAGAATCCTGTTCTCAGCTGCCACAGGATGAGGAGCTCACAGCTGAATCTTGGTCAGAAATCCATCAGGGGAAGAAGGGCCCTGAGGCTCTGCAGCAATGAGGAGGCTGTACTGCAAGTTTATGCACAGCTCCAGCCATGTGCAACTGCTGTCTAAAAGGCAGCTGTATCAGAGATAAGCACAGTTCATCTGTCCAGGCGGTGTTCATAGTGGTGCCTTTTAATTTCAGGAATCCTACAGAGCAGATTTTAGAATGGAGTTATGTTGGTGTGACACAGCATGACATCTGAAGCAGAACAGAGCATTTCAGGGCTTCTTTGGAAGAAAAGCAAAGGAAGTGAAGATGACTTCATTGTTTTTACAGGTCTACTATGGATCACAGAATAGAATCATAGAATCTTAGAATCACTCAGCTTGGAAAAGACCTTAAAGATCATTGAATCCAAGCACGACCCAAGCATCCTACCGTAACTCTAACAGCCCTCTGCTGAATCATGTCCTGAGCACCACATCCAAAGGGCTTTTAAGCACACCCAGGGATGGTGACTCAACCACCTCCCTGTGCAGCCCGTTGCAGTGCTTAACAGCCCTTTCTGTAGAGAAGTGTCTCCTGATATCCAGCCTAACCCTCCCCTGGCACAACTCGAGGCCATTTTCCCTCGTCCTGTCACCTGTCACTGCCCATAAGTCCAGACTGGAATGAAGCAATGTTTTTTGACAAACTTAACGATAACTTTTTTTCTAATTCCTGTCTCATGGCGTACAGTGTCATCCACAACCAGGTGGGACAGTCAAACAGAAGATGAGCAACAAGGCTGATCTCTGCTTAGCCTTTGAGGAACTTTATTTCTCTCAGTCGTCACCTAAGAAATCCCTGATAAGCTTCAGCAGGAAAAGGGGACTGTTTCACAGGCAAGAGACTACCTGAGTTTCTGATCTCTGACCATAAGAAAAATTCAAAATCATAAAGCATCTCAGTATTAAAACCTTCATCATATCCATCAAATACACTCAAAGTCTTGGCTCACAAGCATTTGAAGCATTTGAGGCCATTTGAAGCATCTCTTCAAGCACTTCAAGCTCGTCTGCCCAGAACAGGAGGCCAGAATCAGTTTTAATTCTTCTTCAGGCAGCATGGAATTTCTACCTGCCTTGGTATGCAGCAAAGACACTTGGCTTTGGATTTATAATTAATGCATCCAGAAATGGCCTCCTCTTACTGAACCAGTCAAAGTTATTAGAAGTACTTCATGTTAATAAGGATTCCCCAATCTTTCAAAGTCTCTGCTTAACAAAGTGATATATAAAAAATACAAAAACCCACACATATTTGTTAAATGGAATGTTTTCTACGTATTTTTTTCTTTACATCTACCCTATGGTTTAAAATCTATCCCTTAAGCCTCCCTTATGATTTTGTAGCATGCAGGTTATGCATTGGAAACAAAGCAAATTTTCACTTGCATCATCCCAAAGGCTAATGTCAGCCTGTTTGCAGCCACGACCTTGCATGGAGATGATCTCTACTCATAAGGGTCACTGGAAATCACAGCAGGAGCTCTGGGAGGTGTTTGTGTGTCCCCACTGCCTTCCATTACTTTTTCAAAGTAATGAAGAGCTAAGAAGGATAAGAGTAAGCAGCAATGCAACAAACAAAACTGAAAAAGACAAAAGACCCCCAGAAGCTCTGTTGGCCCCTTGCATCAGAGCTAGAAAGAGTCTGGAAGACAGTAAACTGTTACCTATGCACGAGAAAGAGAAACAAAACAGCCCAGAAGAGTAGATTCTTTTGGCTATTTGGATTTATATTCTTTCTCTGCATTCCTTCTTTTCTCTTAACGCTAAAACTTCCAAAAAATAAGCACCAATGTTAGCTTAGACAAAACTCTACTGGCCATTGACAGGCCATGACCCTGTATCAGCAGTTCAGAGGATAATCTCACTTGTGTTGAGTTGGCCTTCAGGAGTAAGGAAATCATCCAACGCACATGGCACTGCTGCATTACACAGAAATGTGTCCCCTGTTAAGGACTCTGACAACACAGAATGCTTGGGAGCAAAGAGAAAGTACAGCCCACTGAATCCATAATTTGGATAATCCCCTTGCAAATAGCTGACAATCAACGCTGTCCTGTCACAACAGATTCTGTTTTTTGATGCTCTGGACTGCTGGAAAGGTGAGGTACTTGATTTGGAATTCTTGTTTGGTTAAAAGAACAATGAAAAATACAATGGATTTCACTGCCCTTGCAAAGCCAGAAGGAGCTGCATTGGCAAGATGAAACTATTTTCTAAAGGTAATGCTGAGAAACGTACTCATCCTTCGTATAATTTCTGCTTTCTTTGAAGTTATTTAGGAGCCTTTTAACTCTTAAGGCTAAAGAGGAATCAGGAGGAATCCAGAAGGTTTCAGGTGAAGAAAACTGGAATAGATTGCTTTTATTTCTTGCTTTTAATTACATTTCAAGCACCAGGTCCTGCGCTTTGGTCACGACAACCCCGTGCCAGCATCTCCAGGATTTGGCTGAGGTAGAATTGCAACCACCCAGTGATTCTAGAAGGTTGGGGTGGGGGGTTGGAATCTTCTGGACCTGTGACCGGTGCTCTTGCCTCCCCACCCTGTCCGTCATGGTGGAGCAGCCTGGTGGCCCCTATGATGTCATAAGCGGCTGGAATGAGGGCAGGAGCAGTGCGTGCTGCGTCCCTTCATTGGAGCGCTTGAGCTCTGCCTGAGTAGCTCGCTTGTTGCACTTGTGCACCGCCTGAGCACCTTGGTTTTCACATCCTCTTGTGCAGCATCTTGTAGGTAAGCTGAGACAGTGTGGGAGAGACGGGTGGGCAGTGAGGGCTTGAGAAGTGCTGGCTGGCGGAGCTCACAGTATCGTATTGCTTACTCTTGACCACCACGCATAATTTTCACCCAGTCCAGGCATTCCAAAACAATCCCTAAAGGTGGCATTTGTCCCATGAATTTTCCCTTGTCGCCTTTGCTAAACTGTGCAAGCTCACTGAGCGGCTCTTTCTCTCTCCTCTCCCCCCTGTGCCTGCTGGCCTGGTGCAGCTTTTGCTCGTGGAAGATCAGAGCAAAGTGACAAGGAACGGCTGCGGATTCAAGGCATTTGTCTGCCTCGTTCTGATCTCTTGCCAGGTACATGCCATGTTTGGTCCCCCCACATGCTTTAGCAGCCCGTGTCGCCCCGTGTTTAGTAACACAGCCTCATCCAGCTTTGATGGGACACTGGTCCCGTGTGGGTTTTTTGCACTTCCCCTCCAGCTCAGCCCTCAGAAGGATGCTGTCTGTGCTGCTGTGACCAGCTGGGCTTAAGGAAAGCAATCCCTTAGGCAAGGAGTCCTAGCCCCAGTGCAGCCTTGTGCAGAGCTGCACAGCGTGACCCAGGGCCACAAGCATGCGTGCTTCGGCTGTGTGAGTGTGCTGCCCGACAGCAGTGGGGAGCACAGCAGAGCTGCAAGCAGAGGAAATCCACGTGCAGGGCTGCACGTGACTGAAGAAAGGGGTTGTTTCTAGAACATGTGCCTATGCCAGTGGGTGACTGAGGGTAGTTCTGAAGAAGACTCTCACTAGTGTGGAGTGTGAAGAGAGAAAATACAAGTGTGCTTCTTTTCAGTTCCAGCTTGTTGTGCCTGCTGGGATGGGCGTTGCGTGCAGCGAGATCAGCCGTGAGCCTGACCTGGCACAGATGGAGGTAGAGTACGAAGCCCTTATTGCTCTTTGTTCCCTGACTTGAGCCAGCAGAGTGAGCTGCAGATGAGCTCTCCTGCTCTTCAAGAGAGAGAGAATCCTTGTGACTCTACTGGTGTCACTGAAAAGCTGCCCTCAAAGCTTTCTTTCCTTGCTACGGGCATCGAGATGGCCATGAAAGTCATAGTAGCAACAGAATCAGATCTGGCGTAACAAACATGCAGGAGCATTGTCCCCATCCTGCCACCTGTCTGGGTCAGTGCCCTTGCTGATCAGTGTGGGCAGGGAGAGATGCATCTTGGCATTGCCTGGCGAGCGCCTGCTGCACACCAGGAAGAGAAACAAGTGTTCTTAGACTTGCCGTTCCTTCCTATGTGCCCATGATCAGGACCGAGTGCATTTCCTGCAGCTTTCTCTGCTGATGTGCTCCTCAGCCTGACATCCTCCTCGTTTGTCCTCAGCTCCTCACTGTGGCCTGTGCTCTCTGTTGCAGACTGAGACCAAGGGGAAGCCCCTGCTGGTTCTTGAGGAGTCATCTCTTAATACTCCAGCTATTGCTGCAGCTCATGTTATTAAGAGATACGTTGCCCAGGCACCGGATGAACTCTCCTTTGAGGTAAGCAGTTCAAGGCGTTCCTTGTTGCCATGTACAAAAGAGCATCAGGTGTGAAGGTATCAGCAATATTCTCAGACACCTTCAGAATGTTTGTTGAGGTCATTTGAGCTGTGCTTCCTCCCAGCCGTGCTGAAGCTGGGATTGACGTTGCAATCTCTTGCAGGTGGGAGACATCGTGTGTGTTACTGCTATGCCAGCAAAGGAGCTGAGCCCCTGGTGGAGAGGCAAGCACGGCTTCCAGGTAGGCACCAGCTTCAGACCTGAGCATGCCACTTCAGTAAAGGCAGGAATCTCAGCTTAGAGCTGCTCTGCCTGCACAGGATGGCTTCTGCACGTCAAAGGTTTCCCCGTGCCAGCCTCAGAGGACCTTGCCTCTGGCTGCAGATGTAGAAAAATTATTATTACCTTTATGCAGGCCATTGTCTGCTGGATAGTCTTATGGAGCGTCAGGCAAGCACGTTCCAAGGAAAATGTTGTGCTGCTTTTAGTTTAACAGTTCAGACCTGGGAAATGCTGCATGCAATAGTTGGCCTCTCTTTCTGTTCTTCTTACAGGTTGGATTTTTCCCTGGCGACTGTGTGGAAGTCATTACTAACAATGTTCCTGAGGCTCTCCTCAACTCAGTGCCAAAGCCAGGTACGGATGTTACATTTGATGGTGCAGGGAAGCAAAGGGGAATCTTTTTTGGGATGTGTTCCGTGTGTAATACCTCCCTTCTCCATCCCACGTTATCCTCTGTGTTGATGATCCTTCGTGCATACCACGGGGCGTATGGCTGCTGTTTTGTAGGCAGGGAGAATGAGGGAGGGCAAAGGCAGTTCTCCTGGAAGTCAGGACGAGGCTGAGAACAGCCAGTGTCCGTGGTGGACAGATAGAGGTTTGGCTTTGCTAGTGATCCACTTGATCAGAACGTGGCTTTTCAAGACGATCCTTAATCCCCAAGTAGAGCAAGCTAAGCAAGAGGAGTGCATTAAGCTCCATCGGAACGTGCAGACATGTGGCCCAATCCTCCTGTGTTTATGACTGGATTTGGGGAAACCCTAGAATCCTCCTAGAATGGCTTGGAATGGAAGGGAATTTAAGCATCATCAAGATCCCACTCCCCTTCCTCAGGGTGGGCTGCCAGCATGCACATTGAATGCGGGACTAGACCAGGCTGCCTACGGCCCCATCCAACCTGGCCTTGGTCTCCACCAGGGATGGGGAAAATCCATTTTTGTAGGTAGTTGTTGGTAATGTTCTTCCCGTTTTGACGTGTCAAATGTGTTGTGCTCGGCCTCGTCCAACTGAGCCAAACCTGGAATGACCTGGTTTCTGCATTTTGTTGTGCAGCGCCAAAGAAACGCGGCAAGCTCATCACCTTCCTTCGTTCCTTGGTGAAGGCCCGCCCAAAGAAGCCGAAGGAGCGGGAGGTGGAGAAGGAAGGGCTGTTTGGCTGTGACCTGGGAGAGCATCTTCTCTGCTCTGGTCGCGATGGTAAGGAACAGCCCATTGCTGTGGGAGTAGATGGCTGAAGGCTAAAGTGAGGCGAATGCTCCTAAGAGACAAGTACATTTGTATGTGCTTCAGCCAAGCCTGGCTGGGCTTAGTGGATGGGACGTGACGGGAGCACAGGCTGAAGCAGGACTTGACTCAGGAGCTCCACTAAGCGCTGGCACGTGTTCTTTAGTCCCCCAGGTCCTCCAGAGCTGCGCTGAGTTCCTTGAGCAGCATGGCGTGGTGCAGGGGATATACCGCCTGTCCGGCGTCGCGTCCAACGTCCAGCGCCTCCGGTAAGAGTGCTGCGACTGACACAGCTGGACTGCAGGTGGGTGGCTTTTACTTGCTTTCCTCTTTCTCAACCATTTTGTGTCCTCCTGTCCAGCTGTGAATTTGAGTCTGAGCACATTCCCGAGCTGACCGTCCGCGACATTCACAGCGTGAGCTCCCTCTGCAAGATGTACTTCAGGGAGCTCCCGAACCCTCTGCTCACCCACCAGCTGTACGACAAGTTCTCGGTAAGCACAAGGCAACGTCTTCCCTTTTCCTCTTCCCTGGGCCTCTGGGGAGATGGCTGCAGCAGTGCCCCAGCTCTGAGGCCCTTTTTCTGTTAGCCCCATCAGCTTGACTCGCATGTCTTTGCCACGTCCTGCATCGTACTGATGCCACTTTTGGTGGTGCCAGGAGGTGGTTATTTCCACATTCACAGTGCTTGCGAGAATTCCCAGGTGGTTTTTGTTTTTTGCCATTCCCCACCTACTTGTAGAACGGGAATGGGATGAATAGCCAAGTGTACTTGGAGATGAATGCCCAGTGCGAGGAGCTGAGCTGCCCACCCAGGCTGTAAAGCGGCCCAGTGCTTGGACTCCTTGTCCTCGGTGGCACCAGCTGCGTGCCGCTCTGTTCCCCAGTGGCCTCTTGGGAGGCAGAAAATGTGCCTCGGTGCTGCCCAACAGCACACTGTCCCCATAGTTCCCCACCCTGCGGCAGGTTTCTAGCCTGATTTTGTCTCTCTCCCTTTCTGCACTCTTCCAGGCTGCTGTTTGTGCCGCCACAGATGAGGAGCGGCTGGCCAGAATGCGGGCCGTCATCCAGCAGCTGCCCGCTCCTCACTACAGGTCAGTGCTGCCCTCAGCCTGCTGAGCTCAGCCCTGCTGCACTTCAGAGGGCACTGGTGCCATTCCAGGCTTTGTCTCCCGCTGCAACACGATGCCTGTGTGTGCTGAAGCGGTTGAAGGCTCCACGGGGTGAATTTATTGGGTCAGTTCCTGGGCACGGCGGCACGCTTGGTGCAGCTGATGGCTGCGGCTGTGCTGTGCTGGGGCTTGGTGCTGCAGCGTGGCACTGAGTCAAGTTGGATCTACTTGGTGCTCAGTG
The DNA here is from genome assembly GCF_905368555.1 of Meleagris gallopavo. Taxonomy (NCBI): domain Eukaryota; kingdom Metazoa; phylum Chordata; class Aves; order Galliformes; family Phasianidae; genus Meleagris; species Meleagris gallopavo. The sequence continues at coordinate 75,013,292 of NC_139435.1, forward strand.
ACAGTAGCAGTACCAAGAACCAGCATGAATGGAGGTTTGCTTTGTGAATGGCAGCACGGCGTGCTCCTTGGTGCTGAACACTTGCCTGTGTTGTTTTCCAGGACACTCGAGTACCTGATGAGACACTTGGCTCGTCTAGCTGGGAGCTCCTCCATCACCAACATGCACGCTAAGAACTTAGCCATCGTGTGGGCTCCAAACCTCTTAAGGTAAACTTCTGGTTCCGTTTCAACACAACGCTTCCATCTGTTCTCCACTTAAGAAAAGCAGTCCTCCCTTTCTCTCCATCAAACGTGCTCTTCTCCTTCTACAGATCACAGCAGAACGAGTCTGCCTGCGCCAGCGGAAGAGCTGCCTGCATGGAACTGCAGACGCAGTCGGCTGTGGTGGAATTTATCATCACCCACACTGACGTCCTCTTCTGCTCCAAATGCAGCTCAGACATGGCAGATGGAGCAGGTGAGTGTCTTCCTGCATGAGCTTTCTCTTGATCTGACACCTTGACCAAATGCAGGCCTTCTCCAAGACCTTTGAACTACGCTTTTACTATCGAGGGGACAGCAGACTTCAGCAGTGAGCTGCTCTTCATTACGACTGTGTCCTTTGCCATAAACACACCTCTGAGCCCATGGTTATTTTGAGCTCCTCTTCTTCCAGTGGCTCAGATAAGCAAGTCTGAGAAAAATTCCGCACCTCCCCCAGAACTGCGATGGCCGTGCTGCTGCTTTCTGATCCTCGCTCTTACCTGTGGTTTTATCTTACAGCGCATGGTTCTCTCTCAGCACCCAAGTCTGTGTGGGTGTCTTCTGCTGCCACAAAGCTGCTCAGCTTGGAGGAGGCACAGGCACAGAGGCGAGGCCACAGCAGCTCTGCCATCATGCCAGAGAGCGGGGACATGGAAGTGGAAGAAGGCCCTGCAGCTGTACAGGGCAAATTCCACAGCGTCATCGACTTTCCATCCGAAAGGTAAAGAGGACTTCCTTTTCCAGTACCTGTCGTCATTGTTTGGGTGGGTTTCTGTGGGTTTATTTCCATTATTTCTAGTGCCCAAACTTGCAGAAACTAAGTTACGCTAATGGTGGGGTTTTCCAGATTTCAGAGCCAGGTGCCTGAAACCAATTCCGGTTCTCCTCAAAGCAGAGCTGTTGGTCAGACTTGCTGGCACTAGATACTAACCATGGCAGTGAGATGGGCCGATGAGGTGTCAATCTCAGAGTCAGAGATGCTTTTGTAGTTCTTTTATGGCTGCACAGTTCCTGCCAGCTCAATCAAAGCCATCCCTTAGATGCTGGCCTGCACAGCTGTGGAGCCTTTGCTCACATGCTCTGCATCTTGCTTGACACACACAACTCACAGCACTCCGTGTTTTCTCTCTCCAGCGATGATGGGCTGTGTGCTTCCATCAGTGGAGAGCTCCTAGGAAGCACAAATGGCTGCAGTTCAATTGAGAGCCTTCCAAGTAACAACAGTGATGGACACAAGGAGCTCGTCCAAGTTCAAGCCCTGATTTCTCCCAGCTGTGCTGAGGATGCTGACCTGAGCCTGCCAGACACCACAGTCACCAGCCTGGACTGTGACCCAGTGTCTCTGCAATGCAGCCCATCCCAAACACAGGCTGAGTGCTCCGACAGCAGCACCTCCATGCAGGAGCAGGTTGGCATCAGCGAGGAGACGCAGAGCCTCTTGGAGGGGGACTTGCAATCAGGCCTCCAGTCCCAGGCACCGGACAGCAGCACTGAGAGCTCTGAGCCGCTCTCTGCCTGACCTTTCCATCCAAGGGAGGATGATTCCCATCTTTACCCAGATCTCTCACGCCCTCCTGTCTTTTATATAATAATAAAAGCACACTTGTGCTCACTCAACGCCTTGACTGCCTGTGGAGTCTTCATTCACACAGACTGGGCTGAATGCAACAAGCAACAAGGCACCTCAGCTTGCAACGCTGAGGCTGTGGGGTGCATGAAGCAGAGCTCCAGGTTTGTTCCCGTTTTGTCTGGCTTTGGGACGTCTGCAGCTACCATTTGGTCTGGGAGCAAATAATCTCTAGCATCCTGGATGCTGCTGATGATAATCCCAAGCTTCCTGGCTGTGGCTTTGTGATGCCTTTCAGGGCTTTTTGATGCATTTTGATGCCTTGGCTGCTCCCTAACACCTGTCATCATCACGCTGCTGCAGGACGAGCTCACCCTGACCAACGTCAGGCAGTACTGCTTGATCTGCAGCTCATTGGCTCTTGCAGAAGAATCAAACAGCAGAACCTTTTGCTCACCCTGCAGCACACAAATGCTACAGAATCGGAAACAACTTGGGAAGCTCTGGGTCTGCAAGACTGCATGGACATGCACCGACAGATGATGTCAGTTGCTCTTCCTTTTCCCACTGATGCTGTCACTCCATTGTAGAAGGCCACCAAATTGACCAGGCTGCATGTCTCTGTTTCCACTGTTTCTGCATTTCCTTCTTGTTGCCATCTTTTCCTCAAAGCAAAAGAATTTGGAGGTAACCACCTACAGTTATGTGAGCGATTTCAGCATCTATTTCTGATCATGGCAGTAACTTCAGAGGTCACACTTAATTTACGGTGCCTGTTCTAATTCTGACCAAGGTTGTAGTTGCAGCTGACTTCCCAAGGCTGCAATACGTGGTGGTGACACAGCCTTGGGCTTCTGCATTTGTGCTAATCCCACGTTTCCTTTCTCTGTCTCGCAGGTCAGCTCGTGCTGGAAGCAGATGGTATCCCAGAATGAATGAAGGTCAGTGCAGGAGCAGCTGCTGATGGGAGGAAGGAAGTCCATGCGAATGAGCTCTGAAGCATCTGCAGGTATGGTACTGGAGGAGGCAGCAATGATGTCGGAGGGCTTCCCAGCAGGAAGCTGTCTCATCCAAATGCTTGCTGAGTGTTTGGAAGCCCAAACCCTTCCAGCCTCCAAGCTGAAGGCAGCCCAGAGGCAACATCTCCTTGGTCTGACTGCGTGGTGCCTGAGCAAGAGGGTGATCTGAGCTGGATGCAGAAGAGTCATCTTCATTTCTCTGTCATTTTACTTCAGATCACCCCATTGGGTGACCATTCTGCTGGTTTCTTAAAGTTTGGATCGAGGAGGTGACCCCTCCCTTTGCTTATGATGAAAGCACAGAAGTGCTGCAGGCACTCACCAAGGTTGCAATCATTGCTGGGGTGGGAGCGTTTGTCCCACAGCTGGTGAGCAGAGCTGGTGCTGTGGTGAGCGTGCCGCATGTGGACACAGAGCTTTGGGCCTCCTTGGAACAGATCACCCTGTGAGAGCCCATCAGAAGCACTGCTGTGGTGTGTGCGTGAGCTGGGCACAGCTCAGGCTGAGCAGAGCATACAGGTGAGCTGGGTTTGGTGCTGGGAAGAGCATTCAATGCCTTCGGTGTATCTTAGGGAGAAATGTTGGCATTAGGTGCCAAAAATCTTTTCTCCTCAACTGCAAAAGGACAGCGCAGCTCAGACTCCTTAACCTGCTGGGGCAGGGTGGAGGCAAAGAGTGGGCACTGCCCTCCTGCAAGCTGTGCTTGGTTATGGTCTGCCAGGTCTCTGCTGCTCTGGATTTCTTCTGAGAAGTTTGTTCTAGCTGCTTGGAGTAGTGAAAGGTGGGGAAGAAGTGGTGATCAAGAACCAAGACTCTGCACGCTAATTTTGGATGGATTTAACTGTGGTATCTGAAGACATTGTTTCCATCAGAATTATCCCAGCACGGTGCAGCCATAGGAAAACCAACTGAGCCTAGTAGTTATAATTTTTGCAGATGTTGTGAATATGCTCCCAAATGTTTCCTTTAGTGATAAGTAATGTCTCAGCACTCTGATAATCCTATCTCTGGCACAACCTGGAACCTCTCTGCAAACCTTGGCTGCCCGTTCCCAGCACCGTTTCTTCCTTCCTCTCTTTAGAAGCAGTGTGGTGCAGTTCCCCGTGTTTGTGAGCAGCAGCCAGCAGGCTGCCAGAGACCCAACAGAGCTTTCAGCGCACAGAGGGACGCGATGGGGATGGACCGTCCTTACTGCCACGCAGAAGGGAGTTTCTGCAGTTCTCTGTCATGAAGAAAGAATAAAGGTTGGATGTTCCTTCTGAGTGGATGCAGTGCTGTAGGGGATGTCAGGTCACCATTCCTTTTGGGGTGCAGGAGGGAGCGGTGAGAAGCGACGTATTGGTTTGTGTTTTGGCTGTCAAAGAGGAGTTCTGTTTTTAGGAGCAGAAATACGGGCTATGATGGAAAACAGGAGGGAGAAGGCTCCTACCTGGATAGTGGGCAGAGCTTTGGTGACTGTGGCCATTTGCAGTAGAAGTTTTGCTGTTTTGCAAAGTGGGGTTCAGAATGGCAGCTGATGATGAATGGGAGCCGCTCGAAAGACAGGTTTCCACGGTTAGCTGAGGGCATTGAGCTGCTTTAGCATGCAGTCTCTGCTCTTACTCAGCCAACAGCAATTCTCAAGGGGAATTCTGAGAACAGTAGGCTAAGCAATCATCTCAAGCCATCATCTTCTTCCATTAGGAGGAAGTTTTTCACCCAGAGGGTGGTGAGGCACTGGAACAGGTTGCCCAAGGAGGTTGTGGATGCCCCATCCCTGGAGGCATTCAAGGCCAGGCTGGATGTGGCTCTGGGCAGCCTGGTTTGTTTGGTGGTTGGCAACTCTGCACATAGCAGGGGTTGGAACTGGATGAGCATTGTGGTCCTTTGCAACCGCGACCATTCTAGGATTCTGTGATCTCTCATTTCTGTGTGGTGGCCATCGTTTGTTTGGCAGTAATGACAAACAGAGGTTTTTTGGTTTTGTTTTGGTTGGTGGTGGTTGCGGTGGGTAATGACAAAGCAAGTGTCACTATGCAGCTGGAGAAATAACTGAGCAAACAGGAGAGAATGAGAAGAAAGAGCTGCTGACAGCAGTGCTGTCTCAGAAGCCATTGTGGAAGCATGAGAGAGGGCAACATGGGCAGCTGATGGCAGCAGGGTGATTGATATGTGTCTGTGGGAATAAATGGTGGTGGCTTAGAGCTGAGTGAATTCCTTTGAGAGGCAAAAAGTGTGTCTCAGCTTTTGCCGGAGATAGCATTTTGTTTGCTGATGCACCTTTGCTCAGCAGAATTTAGAGCTGTCAGGCAGATTGGGGTTCACCTACCATGTGGGTGGGAACAGGACTGTAATGTTTTTTGTGAGTGCGCTGCAGTTTAAACATCAGTTTCTGTTCTGGTTGTAGAACAGTGTCTTTTGTTTTTTGGGGGGTGGACATGGGCTGACAGGACAACGCTGCTCCTGGTGTCTGTGAAATCAACACACAATCTGTTGTTGTAGGGACGGAGCCTGAGCGGCCTGGGGATGGTGCTGGGCATGGGGGAAAATGGAAAGCCTCCCCAGGTAAGAAGCTCTTGTGAGCTGTGGTTGGCAAACTGAAGAAACTACGCTTGAAGACCAGAAGTTTGGGTTGACTGTGCTAAAATCTTCCTGCAAGGAGATGCTCTTCAAGTATTTCTTGTTTCCTTTCTGTCAGAAGCTGATGCAAAAGCAGCCTTCCTGTGAAGTGCAGGGGAGGAGCACAGAGTGTGGCACAGCACCTAAGAGAGGTACAGACACACAGCAGGCATCTGGGTTTGGTGCGCTGTCTTTCTAGTTAGGCTTTCTGTCCTTCCCTGGGACTGTTGCTGCATGTTGCTTGAGGTCTTAAAAATGGCAAGATCTGTATGAAAGCAGTGAAAGAAGTCTGTTCTGAGGGAGCTCCTCTCCAGGCTGGAGTGCATCCTGGAACAGCAGGTCCCAGCTCAGGGAAACACCTTTCCCCGCAGTTGACATCCACTCTTTCTCCAAGACGCTGGCTGGAAGAAAGTGCAAGGACTTGGAAGAAGAGAAACAAAAAGCAGAGCTGTGGCCTGCCAAGAAACAAGTGAAGGTAGAGTGCAATGGGGAGAAGGCTCAGAGGATTCTGCAACAGAGCAGAGATGGTGTGCTAACTCCAGCAGCACACCCTGGGCCTGCCCCAGCACCACGTAAGCAGTTACGGACCTCAAAGTTAAGAGAAAAGAAGATGCTGTGGTAGCTGCCCTGGTGAGCTGCTTCCCTTATCAATCACATTGAGTTTGCTTACGGTTTGCTTTGCGTTTTCCTTCTGTGTAGAGGCAAAAAGAGTTGAAGGCTACAAAGTCCAAAGGCAAGGACATGCCAGAATGTGTAGCCCCATCTTTTCCCATTAACTACATACTGGTCTTCTGTATGTCCCACTGGAAATATTCCCTGAGAGGCCTCCTAGCCAAATTTCCTTTGTCTTTTTGCTGCTATCTGCTTCTGTGGTACCCATGTTTCTTGCTTTACAGCAAGAAGAAAAGACAGAAAGAGAGGAGAGCGGAAATGAAGAAGGCTTCTCTGAGAGCTGCTGCTGCACGTGCAGAGGTGAGTCCTTGGCACTTACAGGGCAGCACAAGCCAGCCCAACTCAGTGCTCCATGTCTCATTGCAGTCAATAAACAATCACAATTATGGACTCACAAGGAGTGCACGGCCTGATTTGTCCAGCAGCACTCATGAGCTGCTGCACCACCTCCTCGTTATTCGCCTCGCAGTGCTGGGTCAGAACTCCCACAGCTCAGTCTGTAAATGCTGCAGTTTATCAAAGCAGTGGGCACACCAATCCTCTGCGTTGCCCACAAGTGCCCTGTCTGCAAAGCATGTTGTCATGGAGTTAACTAGATCAATTTATGCCCGTGACAGGGGGGCAGTAGGCCCCTGCCCTCCCCCCCACCCCACAAAATGGGAAGGAAGGAAGGAAGGGAGGAAGAAAAAAAACAGCGGCAACAATCTATGGAGGAAAACTTATTTTACTAACTATGATACCGGAATGCAAGATAACACAATATAATACAATCTGATTGAAATTGAGACTAAGAAATCAAATAAGATAGGAGAGAGAGAGTTCCCGAGACCGAGTCACACCTGAAAAGCTTGGAACGGCCAGGAAAGCACCTCCAGCACCCACTGCCAGGCAGTAAGAGACCGCCCCACCCGGAAGGGCCAGATCCCATGACTTCCGTAATGTATAGGGATAGGTGCCTGGAATTGGAGCATTAACACTTGAACTCCCAGTACACTACATGATGTTTTGATGCGGAATACTGAGAACCAAAAAAAACCATAAAACCATGACACATGTGCAAGGAATTACGAGTAGCACAGCCTGGCCACAGGCAGGCTAAGTTAGAGAACAGCTCCATAGAGATTTCTGAGATGTCCCCAGGGCAGCACTCAGCGTAACTGAGCGTGTGCACCTCTCTCCTGGCTGGTGTCTCTGCTGGGGGAAGAGGGGCTCTGCCTGCTGACTGATCCCAGAAGGATCAGCTCTTCTGACTTCCCTCCGATGGTTGCTTCCCTCATCTTCCCCCCTCTCTTCAGCTGTTTTTATACTACGTTTTACCCTACAGGCAGAGCTTGAGTGCCTCTCATCATTGCATACCTTTGTTCTGAGTTGTGTAAAATTGTCCTGCTTTGTTTTCAAAAGCCTAGGCTAAAAACTCCAGAGTGCATGTGCTCACTGAAGGGTTGTAGCACCTCGGAAGTGGATAACTTTTGGCTTGGAGGTGTTTTTTAGTTCTATAATGAGTGTTCTTAGTTTCATAATGAGCAAATACTGTTACAAAGTGTTACACAAAATGAAGGAGAAAGCTCTAAAGCAGGCAGTTGGGATGCTGGCATGATGATGTTACAAATGTGATTAGTGCCATGATGTTATTATTAGTATGGTAAGAGTTTGCTAATAAAAAAAAAAAAAAAAAAAAGGGGGGGAGGGGGAGGAGAGGATTTTGGGAATACAAGAAAGAATATTCCAAGCAGAAGCTGTGGAGCAAGATAAATGGCAAGAGAAAGCAAAGCTGAGAACCAAGAGAGAAAACCAAAGTCACGTAAGCTGCGTGATGGCTGCATGATAATGACCCTGACTGGAGGAGGAACTGCCTGGATAAGCACCTGCATGCATGGTGAAGGGTGTCTGTATGGAAAGTTTTGTTGACACGGAAAGGAAGGTGGGAAAGTTACAAGACTAATTTGGGAATCTCTCTAAGGGATGTTAGAACCTGCAATAAGTGGTTTGGATAGTCAGTATCTGAGTCTGTGCCTCAGACACCACAGTGGGGTGGGTGTGAGAGTATGTTAGAGCGTGCCAGAAGATACGGGGATGTCCTTGGAGTGCAGTAGGGCATATTTGGAAATATTTGGAAAGAGCTGAAGAGGCCTCGAGCACACTGAGGAGCTGTGAGAAGGCACTAGGGTGCTGTGAGATGTCTCTTGGTCTCCCTGCAGCACACACAATTGCTCTGGGGCACGTCTGGATGTCTGCAGAGCAAACTGTGGGGCCCTGAGAAACCTCTGTGGCACATTAGGGGGCACTGGAAGCCAGAGGTCAACAGGGGAGCCCTTGGGCAGCCCTTGGTAAGGCTCAATGGGGCCTGGAGTGTAGGAGCAGCTCGTGCTGGTTGCACCTGCTTGGCTGGGAGCTGCTTGGCTGGGAGGTGATGCCTTGGTTTACTTAATTTAAGTACCGGATGATCATTAAATAACACTATTCAACATTCCTTAGAGATTATTTTTTCCCAAAGTTCTGTCACGCAGCTGTTGCAGCTTTGCTAAATATGCTGAGTTTATTCAAAATGCCACTGCTGCTCCTAAAGCACTCGAAGTGCGTTTGGGGGGGAGTGATAAAACGGCTCTGACAGACTCATCGTTAAGATGCGTTAGGCGCCAATCCAGGCCTCGTTGGGCTGCATAAATTCAGTTTCACCACCGCATTGCGCCTCCCTTCGGCGCTGGAGCGGAGCCGGAGACGCACCCAACATGGCGGCGGTGTGTCACCGGGTCCCGTTTCTACCTTCCTCCCGTCACGCAGTGGGCGACAAGAGCAGTTCCGGTTTCGGCGCGGCGGTGATTGGTCCATCCTGTCCCCTGACCGGAAGCGAGCGTTCCGCCGCGAAGTTGAAACGCGAGGTGCCGGCCGGGCCGCGCTCCGTGCAGCTGCCGGCTGCCCCGCTCGATTTCGGCCCGGCGCTGCGGTCCCGGCAGCCGTTGCGGTATGCGGCGGAGGCCGGTAGGCGTGGGAAGGGGGCTGGGAGTCGCGCTGCGTGTGTCTGCGCTGAGGCGGCGGGGCTCGTCGGGCGGAGCGGCCCTTCGTCGGGCGGCCTGCAGACGGGCCGGGCTGCGCTGTGCCGGAGCGGCGCGCGGGGTGGGAGCGGAGCTGAGACGGCCCTGCTAACGGGCAGAGCGCTGCTGGGCCGCTTAGGCCTACGGGGAAAGGCTCCCGCTGCTTCCCAAGGAGGCTCAACAAGGCCAAGTGCCGGGTCCTGCTCTTTGGCCACAAGAAGCCCATGCAGCGCTACAGGCTTGGGGCTGAGTGGCTGGATGACTGTGAAGAGGAAAGGGACGTGGGGGTGTTGGTTGATGCTCGGCTGAACACGGGCCAGCAGTGTGCCCAGGTGGCCGTTAGGGCCAACGGCATCCTGGCCTGCATTAGAAATAGTGTGGCCAGCAGGAGCAGGGAGGTCATCATCCCCTGTACTCAGCTCTGGTGAGGCTGCACCTTGAGTAGTGTGTTCAGTTTTGGGCCCTGGAGCTCAAAGAAAGACATTGAGGTCCTGCAGTGTGTCCAGAGAAAGGCAACTATACTGGTAAGGAGTCTGGAGCACAAGTCTTATGAGCATCAGCTGAGGGAGCTGGAATTGTTCATTCTGGAGAAGAGGAGGTTCAGGGGGGACCTCATTGCACTCTACAACTGCCTGAAGGAAGGTTGTGATGAGGAGGGGCTTGGCCTCTTCTCCCAGGCAACAAACAGGGCCCGAGGAAATGGCCACAAGCTGTACCAGAGGAGGCTTAGGTTAGACATAAGGAAGGACTTTTTCTCTCAGACAGTGGTCAGGCACTGGAATGGCTGCCCAGGGCGGTGGTGGAGTTACCATCCCTGGCAGTGTTCAGGAAGCATCTGGATGAGGAGCTACAAGATATGGTTTAGTGCTTGTGGTAGCGATAGTAGTGGGAGGACTAGACGATCTTGGAGGTCGTTTCCAACCTTGCCACTCTGTGATTCTAAAGCTGTAGTCCAACCCTGGTGCTGCTGTGTGGCACAAAGCTCTGAGGAGTGTTCTGTACTGTTAGCATAAGGGAAGTCAGCGCCATGCAGTGCGATTTGTTACTGCTAGGTGAGAGGGGACGCGCCTTGGTGAGGAGATGGGCAGTGCTGGAGCTGCCCCTTCTGCTTCTAAGAGTGTGTCCTAAGTGGGATGTGAACACTGCTGCTCTTCCTCACTGCAGGTGCTTGGAGGAGCTGAAGGTCTTGCAGAATCCAGGATGTCTGTCAGTGACTACCAGGAAATTCTCAAGTACTATGAATTACATGAAACAATTGGAACGGGTAAGCGTGATCTTTGTACAAAAACAGCATGCCTAACAGTCTGACTCAGCACTCTCTTTATCTGAGACTAGATGAGTTGCTCTTCTAAGATCCCTAAGTCAGGTTTCATGTGCATAAACTTGAAATTGAATTTTGAAACCAGTTGGGAATTGATTATGCTGATCACCTCCTCCTCTAATTAAAACATTACACACAATGTATGCTAGGTACTCTCCTTTCCCTGTAACATTATATTAGAGAAGAATTCACACTCAACTGGAAGCATTTTTGTTTTGAATTTTAGGTGGTTTTGCAAAGGTAGAACTCGGACGGCATCTTCTTACTGGTGACAAAGTTGCAATAAAGATCATGGACAAATTTGCTTTAGGGGTAAGGCAACAGATCTTTAAATATGATAACATCTTCTGCTGGAGTTGTGGAGTTCTCAAGGACACAGGGAGGTGGTGTATAGAAATGCAGCCTCCTGGTCCCATTGCCTTTTGAAGGATGCTGTAGGATTGGAAAAAGTTCAACAGAGCACCACAGATCTTGTTCCTTGTTGTTCAGAGGGCAATACTCTCTGGCTGTAAAATGGAGGAAGTTCAACATGATTACAGCAATTTAACAAAATGCTAATGCAAATACTACATGTTTTACATTTCAGCTTTTGCTGATCTGTGTTGTAGAATTCCTGTGGGAGTAATGTCAGCCTCTGCTGAGTTGATGTGGAACTGTGTACTGTCACAGATATGCTTTGACTTCTTTGTTCCACAATAGTCAGATGTGGTACCTGGTCTGTCAGATTAGTTAGCAATTTCATAGCTTGCTTTTCTGGTCTCTGAAGGATGAGTCGCCTCGTGTTAAAACAGAAATGGATGCCATGAAGAACTGAAGTCATCAAGATGTTTGTCAATCATCTCACGTAATAGAGACATCAGAGAAAATACTCATGGTCTCAGAGGTCAGAAATAGTGTTTCTGCCAGGCTTAAGGTTACTGTTTTTATCTTTAGCAGTAGACAAGAATGCAAAAATGAAGCTGAAGTGAAATGATTCTTAAATATCTCAATGGTGAATGGGTTCAAGATTCATTGGTTTGAAAATTAAGTAGAAAAGGTTACATATTCTGTCTTTTTGTAAAAGCCACTAATCAGCATTCACAGTAAGTGAACTGGTTTTAATTCCTAACTTAGACTTCAGGTTTTTAAAGCAGCATCTTCAAAGTCTGCAGGACACCAGACACCCCATTTTGTTGTCATCTCCTGAGTGATTTGTGCCACCCACGACATTGAGTGCAATGCTTCAGGTGCACAATTGGAGGCAAGGGTCAGATGTCTTTGCTTGTGTGGTCTGCCACAGTGATGGCCCATGGCAGAACTGGAGCACTCGTGTGTGCTGCTCTGATTGAGCACAGGGAATGGAAGAGCATCCTGTCCATGCTGTGCTGTGCTTTCTGTGCTCTCATTGTTCCTTATCCTTCTCTGATACATTCTAAATACATTGTCAGATAACTTGAGCTTTCTCGTGACAGTGTTGTCCTGGAGGGGAGCTGTTTGATTCCATTGTTTCTAAGGACCACCTTTCCCAAGAGGAAGCTCGAGTCTTTTTTTCAGCAGATTGTTTCAGCGATGGCTGATGTTCACAGTCAGGTTATGGCCACAGAGACCTCAAGCCAGTAAGTCTTCCACCCCCTTCACAACTCCTTCCCCAATATGTCATATGGTAGGGAATATCCCTTTGGCCAGTTTCAGTCAGCTGTTCTAATTCTGTTCCCTCTCACTTCCTTGGGCTCTCAGCTGAGAATGACTTTGGCTCTGTACAGCACTGCCTAGCAGTAACTCCAAGCATCAGTGTGCAATCTAGAACAAAAAACCTGTAGTACCATATCAGACACTGAAGAAAACAATTCCAGCCCAGCTGAAACTCAGACACCCTTCGTTATCTCGTGCTTAGAATTCTTTCTCTACAGACAATGTCAGATAATTATTACTATTCTATACTAAGTTCTGCAGCTGAGCTGGATTTTGTCATCCTTGAAGAAGAATCTTCCTCTGAAAGGGGAGTAAAACATCATGCTCCTACTGGGAGCAGAGCAGAGACACAGATCTGATATGAGTGTTGGTTTCACACTGTCCTTATGCCCTCTGTTGCAGTTTGTATCTAGAGAGAGCCCTTGTGTGTCAGTCTGTTGTGTAAACTGCTGTAGTTTTGTGCCTCAAGGAGGAGTGATCCTTTAAACAAATGGTGGCTGTACAGAGGGTATGGGGTGAGATGCATGCCTCTGGCTCCATCCAGTGGGTTTTCTGTCACTGAAGGCTTTAAGCACAGGTTAGGTACTGGAAGGTTTGAGTATTTCTACACAAATAGGTTAGAACTTTGCATTTCTGAAGTTGCTGATATCGCTGAGTAAAGCAAATGATTACAGCACAAGCATTTTCCTGGGCATCTTACGAAATGCCTGTATCTGCAGAACCTTTCCCCTCTGAAAAAGAAAGCGTTGTCTATTCTTTTTGGAAGGAACTGGCTTCCAGCTGAGAAGCTGATGGATTCATGGGCTCAGACAGTCACTTGGAATGGAGGTGACTTGTAGAGATTTGTGCCTGAACCTGCTGCTCCGAGCATCCTGAGACCAAGTTTCTCAGAGCTTTTTCCCTTTTCATCCTCAACCTCTCCCAAGGAGGAGGCTGCGTGCTCTCTCTGGGCAATCTGTTCAGTGCTTGAAAAGCTTTTTTTCCTTCTCTCCAGTCTGCTGTTTCAATGAGTGACTGTTTTCTGTCCCTATCCCACCACGACCTGCTGTCCTGATTCTCAGTCTGTCTTCATGCCTCCCTTGTGAGCGTTTAGAAGCTGCCATGAGGTTCCTGTGCACTCTGAACAACCATCTTTCTCCCCAGTTTCTCTTCACTGCACAGACTGGAGGCCATGCACAAAAGGTGCTTCAGGTTGTTATCTTTCCTGGCCAGAAACTAAATAGAGTCTTGTAAATGTGGTCCAATGAGTGTGAAGCAGGGGTGACTTGTCCTGGTCTGGTTGTGCTGCTTTTTAATGCAGCCAATTATACTGTGGTGCTTTTTTGTCTGTCAGAACACACAGCTGGCTTGCATTCAGCTTGTGGTCTCTCACCACTTGTCCTCCTAGTCCCCAGGCCCTTTCTAACAGATACAAACTAGTATTTCCCACCTGGGGTATGGGAAGATGGGTGCTTGTTAGCAGTCAGTGAAAATCTCTACGAGAGAGAGAGGGCTTTTAGTAGACTGCTAACCAGTGACCACAACAAGAACTAACAGAAGAGAAGATATGTTTCCTTGGGCATTCAGGTGAAAATCATTCCTGACTGCTTTTTCATTCACCAGGAAAATCCGTTGATTGATGAGAAACCTGTTTCTCATAATTTGAAGCTGATAGACTTTGGGCTCTGTGCAAAGCCAAAGGTAAGAGTATCTTAAATCAAATATAACGTGCCCCCAAGTAATGCATGTTTGACCACAGTGTGCAACAGGGACTTGCCCAAACACCCTAAATTCAAGCTGTTTCTGTGGTCGAGATGCAATTGCATCTTGCTTGGAAGGGCCTTAGCTGTGTGAGAGTGAACAGAACAGAGAGTAGACAGTGCTTGCACTGACAGTTCATCTTAGTAGATGATCAGCTAAGGAAAATAATGCATCATGCCAAGGCTACATAAGATAAGTGAGCAGCTTGGGATCTGTACACTGATACAATACTCGTACATTGTCTTAGACAATGTTTGCTTAGTGAGGTCACCTACTGAATGAAAGCAAAATCCACAATGAATGAGAATATGCCCAGGAGAAGAAGCCTCTGAGGCTTCTGCAGTGTCACTAGTAGAAAACACAAACTCTGTTAAAGGAGATGTTTCTATTTCCTGTGTTATTCCAGGGAGGCCTTGATTCCCACCTGAACACATGCTGTGGAAGCCCAGCAAATGCAGCACCAGAGCTAATCCAGGGCAAAGCGTATATTGGCTCAGAGGTATGAAGGCCAGTGTTTGTTGTTTGTTTGACACCTCTCCCCTCTTTCCCTCCCCACAGGGCGTTGAAAGGCAGTGGAGCTCAGGTACCTCACTTGGTTTCCCTCCTGAATTCTGCTGGGTTGCCTTGCTCAGTAGCTCTCAGAAGCTGTCAGTGGCCACAGACTGAAAATGCAATTGGCCACAGCTCACACAGCTGGCTGGTTTGTCTCTGGCTAATCCTTCTCTGTCTCCACCAATCGTTCTCCACTTTAGGGCTCTGTAAAACAGCAACTTCAGAGATCTCCTTCTCTTAGTAAGTTTTGGAAAGAGCAATGTGCTCTGTGAATTATCCATCATCTGTCAAACTTTTGTGCAGTCTCAGGATCTGACACGGGTTGTCAGCCTTGTCTTTAGCTTCCCAGCTGTGTGTGAAGACTTGCTTCCCTTGTGATGCACAATGTACTAAAGATTGAGAGACGAAAAGGTGCAGAGTTTTTCCAGCTTTGATTTCATGTCTGGAACTTTGGAACCCACTGCTTGCAGTTGTTAATCTGTCCCAAGTGGTCTAGTTTGGAATGCCCTCGTACTTCTTGGATTGCTCTGCTGTTCAAGATGGAGCAATTCTTTCAGGTACCACTGCACCGCTGCTGTTGGCTTCTAATTCTTGCTTTGTTTGTTTGTTTTGCACAGACTGCTTTTCAAGCCTCCTTTTTCTTTCCAGTCAGAGTGAGAATTGCACTGGGAGGTGTATGAACCTGGTTGTGCCTGTACATAAAGAGAACAGCAGCAGAGCCTCACAGGTGACTGCTGCCAGCTCTCGTTGTAGCCAGGAGCACGTAACTGTGCCAAATCCCTTGTGATGGGTTTGATTTCATTTTTGCCAGTGAAATCCTTGTAGACATAAGGTACTGCAGCAGGGTGATGAGCTGAGATGAAGATATGGGTTTTAGTAGTGCTTTAAGTTGAGTGGAGGAACGTTTGAATGAGGGTTATGTGCTTTCTTTGGGACCATAAGGTTTTTTTGCGGAGGGAAAGAGCCAGCTTTTCATGGGCTATATGTAGCCTTTGGCAAGGGCAGACAATGCAATCTGTCAGTAAGCCATTGGAGGTGCTTCAGGTTTGTAAACTTGTCCTTTTATTTTTTAGGCAGACGTTTGGAGCATGGGTGTACTGCGGTATGCTCTGTTGTGTGGGCTTCTTCCTTTTGATGCTGCCAGTGTGATGGCACTCTGCAGGAGGATAACAGTAGGTATCAGTGGTGCTAGAATGCACTGAGAAGGGAACTAGCTGAGCGTGACAGGAGGCCTTGCTTTTCTGATGGCAGAACGTGCTGAGCTGTGCTGTGGGTGGAAAGGCCTGTCTGCTGAGGATTGTCCCTTTGTTTGCTGCTGTTTCCACCAGGATTTTGTGGATTTGGTTCTACGCTTGGTTGACCTATGTGGCACTGTAGCCTGATTCTATAATGTGAGAGCATACAGAGTTGAAGGAGAAGAATTTACTTGCCCGTGGGCTAATTTTTGTGTCTGGTTCCTCAACTGGCTGCTCCCTATGCTACCTGCAGTAAAAATAGAAATACATGGTTTGATTTCCCAGAAAGGAATGTTATTAAGTGCCAGCTCTTCTCATGTCTAGGAAGAGCAAAGTTGTGCACCTCCTCTCAGAATTTGCTCTTCCAGAATCAGGAGGAAATGTAGGAGCCCTGCTGATTTGAATTCAGCAGTTGGTTCTGTTTCCTTTCAGAGTGCATAACAACCTGAGCGTGTTAATCAAGTGACGTGGCTTTTTAGTCTGGTATGAACTGTGTTGTGCATTGAGACTTTGTCCATTTGTAAGCAGGCCTTTGTCCATTTCTGCAGGACTGCAGGAAACCCTTTGTGCTAATCCTTACTCCTAGATGCAGAATGTGGCAGATGGAAAATGCTCCAACTGCTTCAGGTGTTCATTTCCTTAAAATTGGGAATAGTTTTGGACTGAGAGTTTGTAAGCAGAAGGGAGCTCTTGGAGGTGTCAAAGATTGTTTCTGCACCATTTAGTTCTATCTGTCTGATGCACACAGGAGCTGAGAGCTGCACTGCTTGAGCTGGTGGGAACTTGGTTAAGTGAACTGGGAGGAGCAAGTTTCAGAACTTAGTCAGAATGCAGTAAAAAAGGGATAGTCTCACAGGCATTAAGATTCTGGCTTGCTATTTCTGCACTGAATTTGTTTTAATTTGATGTGGCTGTGATCTGAAAAGCGCTTGAAATGCAGCCACTGAGGCATTGTTGTGTAATTGACTTTCACACGTTGTAGATCCTAAAATATCCTGGAATGTAAAACTCAGCACTGGTTGAAGTCTACTGCTTGAATCAGGATCCTAGCATCTGTGCTCAGTGCTCTTTTCCCTGTAATGCTCCACATCAGTTCATCTTGGAAATTGTTAAGGAAATGGACGATGCTGTTAGAACATAACTGTTGTTAGAACAAAGTATTTCTGGTGTGATCTGAAGCATTTTGTAACTCTTGTGAGCAATTTCCCTTCCAGCATTGTCTTGTGCTGAAAATTCTCCAATAATAACATGGTACTAGTTACTGGTTGTAGAAATAACTACACTCTTAATAATTAAACAGTCTTCAAGCAGCTTGCATTTGGGTGTTCTTAATTGTGCAGTATAACTGCAAGTGATTTGTAAAGAGAAGATGTTTCCTAGAGGAAGCTGAACGTACTAAGTATGCCTTTGGGCTGTATCTACGCAGTCCCAAATACAAAGTGCTCGTGGAACATTTACTGTAACCATAGTTCTGTAACTGCTCTTCCCAGCTGGGGTGTTTGACCTTCCTTTTGGTGAAGTGATGAAACACTGCTGGTCTCTGTTTGTGCTTCTAGGCACCTGGAAGTTGTTAGGAAAAGAAGAATTGTCTCCAGCTCTTCTCGGTGATGTAAGTAACAGCTTGAATGTTATCTTTTCTGGCCCACTGTTATCCTCGTAGAACGGGAGTGATACTACATTTCTTCAGAGGCTGCTGACAAGTGGTGTCTCTCAGGGGTCCATCTTGGCACCTTGCACATCTTTATCAGTGACAGAGAGAGTGGAACCAGAGTGCACCTTCAGAAAGTGTGCAGGCAGCCCCACCTGAGAGGTGCGGTGGATAAAACAGGAGGTAGGGATGTCTCATCCCTGGTTTCTTATTCAAGGCTGGGTTGAATGAGGCCCTGGACAGTTTGATCTGGTGAGTTGCAACTTTGCAACTCGGAGCTGGATGGTCTTTAAGGTCCCTTCCAACTCAAGCCATTCTGTGATTCTCTGGAACTGTGCTTGTCCTCCTTGTCTCTCACTTGTTTGGCCCGTGTGAGAGGTTGGGGTAGCGGGGTTGGGGTGGGGGTGGGGATTGGAGTGTGTGAGAGAGAGATTCTTGCTGTAGGTACTGAGAAGCTGCTGTGCATTTGAGCCAATGGCTGCTGCTGGCCACTGGGTGCCACTGTTTCTCTGAAGAACAGCTGTGCTGATGATACAGCACAGGGTGCTGTGCATGCCATGCAACTGAATAATTAAGAAGGGAGAGAAGTGTGACTTCTGCTCCAGTGAAAATCTCATCTGCTGACAGGCTTTTGTAGTTGAATTCAGAACCTGTTGCCACAGAGGGACCAGTTGCTGAAGTTTGGAGACTCTTTCTGTTTACTCCTTGCAGTGTTTAGCCCTGATACTGGCTACTTAAAATAGAGAATCTGAAATGGTGGCTAACTATTGCCTTGATTGCTGCATATCAGAAGACTGTGGTGGTGAGATTTGGCTCTGTGAGATGACTTGAAAGCTGTTTCTTCACTCTAGGTCTTGTTCTTGCAGCTGGGACACCTTGATGAAGACTGTGTAACAGAACTGTCTGTGTTTCACAACCAGAGCAGAGAGAGTATGTCGGCATTGATGTCAGAGGTAAGAAATGGATGTCAGTAATTCATTGCATTTAAGCTCACTGCTGCAGGAAATAACCTGACTGTATTAACAGACTCTAATGCTTGCTTATTCTCCAACATGAAATATTTCATACCTTTCAGAGCTAAGGTACCCCTGCTGAACTCCACAGTCTATCTGTAGCTAATAACTACATTTCTGAAGTTCACATTTATTCCATTTTTCTCCTTTAGTTTTGTTTTCTAAGCCTTTCTGCTATTTTCTAGCATGTTAAAATCCTTGTGAACCTCTGGAAGTCCAGATAGACTCAAAACAGAAACTTATGGATGAACAACAGATGTCACGTGCTGGCTTAACTCACTGCTTTGAAATGTTTCCTTAACAAGTGGAAAATATCAGCGCATCACTCAGACAACCCAACAAGTTTTGGGAATTACAAGTCACAAACTCTTAAAGAAATGAATGCATTCCAGTAACTTTTGAAAATCAATGAGAAAAGCTAAACTGAGTGCTTCTAGAGATATTGTCTAAATGTTAATAATGACATTCCAAGCTGCAGAAGAGATTTAAAACAGGATGTGTACTCTTGAAATTGAATTGTCTTTCTATTAGATAGAAAGTGGTAGAATTTGGAAGGATTGTGAAGATTTCCGTATAACTTTAGTAGGAGTAGATATAAAATGTAAGTTTTACCTAGGAGAGATCACTTGTGAAGTCATTTCTACTTTGCTTCAGGTACAGAAAATAATGAGAACAAGCTACCTAGAAGGGGAAGAAGTTCTTCCATATTAGTCTGTGATATTTTCACAGTCCTTTATCAGAGGACTTCTAATGCCTTACAAGTAATTCAAGCTAATTGTACTCCACTGTGAGTCTGTCAAGCACTGTACCCATGGTTCTCCTAGTAGTCCAAAAGCTGCTGAGAATCAAGCTGAATGTTGATGCTCCTTGGAGCTGGGCTGAACCATAACCCCAAAAATGGGAGCCCAGCTGAAATGCTGTGCAAAATGCATTAATAGGAGCTTTGCCATTCACTTCAGGAGAGAGATTCTAGCAGCAGCAGCTTTAGTTTTCCCTTTCAGCAACTGTACTGCTCTGAAGCAAAAACAAGAGTAGTCTGCTGCTTTGTCTTAAACTTGTTGTGTGAACAGCTAAGGTCTGAAACTACCCTGATGTGATCAGACATCAGAAGGTTGCACATCAAGGGGAAACTATTCCAGACATGCAGAAATGTTTAGAACGCCAAGCTTTCTTTGTACTGACAACTTTTCTGAAGAGACCTACATACTCTTGTTTTCCAGTGGAATTATGAGCAGATGTCAGCAACCTATCTCTTGCTTCAATCCAGGAAGGTTCGTGGCAAGCGCATCCACTTAAGGATTCCATCCCAAACAGGACAGGCCAGTGCAACACAGTCAGCAAGCCTGGGGGTAAGTGTTAGAGTTCAGCACAACATCCTGGTAAAAATGCTTGTGTGTGCTAAAGCTCTGCCTGGGTCAACAGCCTGGTGGCCTAACCATCTGTAAGAGAGATGTGTGCAGCCAGCCTTGGTCATCAACTGTGGCTCTACGAGAAGGCCACCCACTTAGTGTATGAAGGCAGAGGATGTAATCTTTCTAGATTTCAGGGAGGCCTTTGATCCTGTCCCTCGTGGCATCCTTCCAGACAAGTCATCCAAAGGTGAGATGGACAGGTGCAGGCTCTAGGGAGTGGCTCAGTGGCAGAGCTCAAGGAGTCCTAGTGAATGGGGCTCCCATTGACTTGGATGCAGGAGAGGCGTGCATCCTCTGCAGGTTTCTTTTCCATAGCTGCTGATATGTAAGTGGGAAGTGCTGGAGGCTCCCTGGAGGGATGAGAGGCCTTAGGGAAGAATCTGGATAGATCAGAGCGTTAGGCAATCAGCAGTGGCATGGAGTTCAGCAGAGGAAACTGCCAGGCACTGTGCCAGCAATGGAATGAGGACAGAGATGCAGATTAGGAGACAAGTGTCTGGAGAGCAGTACTAGGACAGGGTCTAGAGGTGCTGGTGATAGCAAGTTTAACATGAGCCCTGGCAGCCAGGAGGAGGGGCACAAAGCTGCTAAGAGGACTGGAAGGTGTGTGCTGTGGGGAGAGGCTGAGGGCACTTGCATTGCCTAGTCCAGAGAAGCAAAGGCCAGGAGATGGCCTCTTTGCTCTCTGCAAGTCCCTGAAGAGGGAAGTGCAGAGGAAGGTGCTGTGTTTACCTGGGAGCCAATGACAGGACGCTCAGGAATGGCACAGAGCTGCATCAGGGGAGGTTCAGACCAGACAGTGGAAAACATTTCTTTACTGTTAGTGTGGCCAGCTGCTGATACAGGCTTCTTAGGGTGGTGGTTGATTCCCCACCAGAAAAAATGAAAGCCATGCTGAATTTACACAGACAAATGGAGGTGATTGCTCTTGAGGAAGGACCTTGCACAGAGAAATGCCCTTTTGGTGCATGTTGCCAACCTCTCACTCGGCCATGTAGACCAATAGTAGTATGGAGGTTGGAGATCTTCCTGCTCTGGATTGGTTCCTTTTGTTGTCTCTTGGTGGGCTGTTTTCTCCAATCTTCAGGCCTGTAAGATCTGCCAATGCTTGCAGAGTCTCAATTTAGTCTGTCTTACTTCCTTATCTTGCAGTTAGAGTAAGCTGTGTGGCCTTCCTTACTTGCAGCTGGGTGAAAGTCCAGCAGTCTGTGTCCTTAGGCTTCAGCAAATTTAACTGCATCTTCTAAGCAAGTTCTGTGCAAGATTATTCTATTCAAGTAGCACAACAACTTAGAGAACAAGAAGAGCCTTATGAATATAGAATCATAGAATAGAATCATAGAATGGTATGGAGTGGAAGAGACCTTTAAGATGAGCTAGTTTCAAACCCAAGCTATAGGCAGGGATACCTCCCTCTAGATCAGGTTGCTCAAAAGTCCTATCCAGCCTGGCTTTGAATGCTTGGAGGGAGGAGGCATTCACAACCTTGCTGGACAACCTGTTCCAGTGTCTCCCCATCCCCACAGTAAAAAATTTCTTCCTGATGTGTAGTCTAAATCTACCCTTTTCCAGTTTAAAGCCATTTCCCCTTGTCCTGTCGCTACCTGCCCTGATAAAAAGTCCCTCCCCAGCTTTCCTGTAGGGCCCTTCAGGTACTGGAAGGCCACTCCAAGGTCTCCTTGGAGCCTTCTCTTCTCCACTGGAGCTGATGAGCTCCAGCTCTCTCAGCCTTTCCGTACAGGGGAGGTGTTTCAGCCCTCTGATCATCTTTGTGGCCCTCCTCTGGACCTGCCTGAACAACTCCATGTCCTTGTGTTGAGGGCTCCAGAACTGGACGCAGTGCTCCAGATGGTGTGTCAATGAGAGCAGAGTAGGGGGGCAGCATCACCTCCCTCGAACTGCTGGTCATGCTTCTCTGCTTTAAGGCTTATGCTTTCAGATCTGAGATGCTTTAAGGTTCAGTTAGACCTGAAGAGGTGAGGCAACTGCGCTATCTGTGAAGGTCCCTTCCAACTGAGCTGTTCTATTCCAGACAGTTCCGACCACTCTTTAAAATGTTTTAGCAAGCTGGGCTGGTCCAACAAAGTGGCATCACTGGAATAAGCAGTGTACGTGGTGCACTGTGAGTGCCACCCACATTCTGGTTGTTCACACAGGTTTCATTTTTGTCTTAAGACTGCATGTGGTAACTTGTGACGTTGGTCTGATGGTAAGTTTAAAAAGTGAAGGTAGGTATTTCTGAGAGGAGAAGTGCAGGAGTATGATTTCAGCTCATTTTTGTTAGATATTCCTGAGAGTTAAACAATTAAAATATTTGTGTTGTTCTCCTGGAAGTTCTTACCTTCAGGATAGGTTAAAGCAGTGCCTAGAGATGTAATAATAAGTGGTGGAAGTATCTCTTGGAAGTGTTGAGAACATCACTGTCTGGGGCCAACTGCTGCTCTGTAAAGCTGAATCTTCGAGCTTTGTATTGAGCTGTCTCCACAAATTCCAAGCTGCTCCACAGAGCTCTTTTCCAACATGTGGATAATAGAACTTTTTAGGCTGTTACTTAACATGCACTATTAACTGTAATTCACAGCTTTCACATAAAGGAGAATGTGGAATGCAACTTTTTGACATAGTAAATCCCTCAGTGTCTGTCCTGAGACCAGTGGCAGAAGAAGAAAGCAGTTCTGGTCCTCATCCCTTCCAAACCTGTAGCACTGAACTGCGCCGGCCCCTCAAAGGCTTGAATTGCAGAGCTCTGGGGGAATCAGTCTCAGTTGTCTGTTGTAGTCTTGTTGTTGTAGTTCAAACTATTTTATCACTCTGAAGATGCAGACTAGAGATAGATAGGAGGCTGGCTTTAAAAGAACTACTTGCTGATGGTGAGAAATCCTGACTGAAGACAAATGAATCCTCTACTGCAAAACCACACCTGCTTTGGTTTGGATACTTTCTTTCAGAGAGCCAGTTCACAACAGTCACCCCAGTGGAGAAGCCCAAAACACCAACAAATACATACGGACTGACAGCAACTGAGATTCTTCCTGAGAGGAGGTAAAAGCACAGTTATCTGTATATGTTTTTGGTTTAGAGCAGTGCTGCCTTAATCAGTGAACAGCCTAGGAAGCGTTCTTCACAACAGCAAGCTATATTTCCTTTCTCCTGGATAAAATTTTCCTAAATCCTCTTTCTGTATTCACTGGGAAACACTGAAAGCAGAATAAAAAAAAAAAATAAAACTAGAAGTGACTCATCTTCAGAATGCATTCCTGTGTTCCATAGCCTAAATCCCATCTTGTTCCATTTTCTCTGAGTGCTGCGGTTTTAAAATGCATCTCTGAGCTTAAAGCTCAACTAACTTGTAAGCAGAAACTCTCATAATACACGACACTTCCTTTTGTTTTCTTCATTCTGATCTGAGAATATTCTAGCAGTGCATCTGAAACAACTACTGTCTGATTGCTGAGGAAAAGCAACTAATTAATTTGGTTTTGTAACAGGTGTCATGCTGTGGATTTAGATCTCAACCTAGCTCATGTGGATAGCAGCCAAAAGAAGAGAAAGGCCAAACTACTTGGAGGTCTTGAAAGAGGCCTAGATAAAGTGATTACAGTGCTTCCACCAGGCAAAAAGAAGCAATTCAGCAGACATGGGCCAAGAAAACTTAAGGTATGTTTGCTAGAGCAATATTTGATGGGAGTGATAGCTCTTGGAAACATTCAGTACTATTAGGAATGGCCTTGTGAAAAATTCTGTGATCTGAGCTGCCTGCACTCCAGAAAATTGCACTTGCTCCTTCTGTTCTTCTATTAATATAAGGGCCCTGTTGCTGACCATGCTTTTTGTATGCCATCTCACCCAACTGGAGGAGGATGCAGGGTGGGTTTAAAGGAGTCGTAGCTGAAAATATGTAATGCTGTTATTTCTGTAGAGATACTGCTAGCTTTCCCTCTGGTTTGAGGGAGTTTTGATAACATTCCTTGCTCCAGTCCTCGGGCACTTATCCTGTTCTGTGTGAGCTTTTAAAAATGCAAGAGAGTTGTTCAGCAGTCACTTCTTCCAGCTCCCTCACTGCTTGTGGGTGCATCCCATCAAGGGCCGTGGATCTGTGTGCATTGAGTTTGCCTGGCCTGTCTCTAATCAGCTCCTTCTTGACCATCAGGACGTCTTCCTTTCTCCAGACTCATTCTCTTACCTTCAGAGTCTGGGTTTCTGCAGGGCAGTCTTATCAGTAAAGAGTGAAGCAAAAGCAGCGTTCAGTAACTCCACCTTCTCAATGTCCTTTATTGCCAGGACACCCTCTGCATTCAGCAGTGGGACCTCATTTTCCCTCATCTTCCTTTTGCTACTGATTTCCTGAAAGATGCCTTTCTTGTTGTCCTTGGCCTCCCTCACCAGATTGAATTCCAAGAGTGTCCTAGCCTTCCCTGTTGTAATCCCGCATGCCCTGACAACATTTCTAGATTTCTACCAAGTGGACAGACCCTTTTTCACATTTCACAGGCTTTCCTTTTTCCCTTTGAGATTTCCCATGAGCTCCTTGCTCATCCTTGTAGGTTTCCTGCCACCTGCGCTTGATTTCTTCCCCATAAGGATTCGCGAATTGTGAGCTTGGAGGAAGTGGTGCTTGATGTCTACCAGCTCTATGGGACCCCCTTGCGTTCCAGTGCTGTAACTCATGGGCTATTAGGCCCTTGAAATGGTCAAAGTTGGATCTCCTGAAGTCCAGGACTGCTGTGCTAATGATTGCTGCGTTTCTTGGATGCAAGATCCTGAACTCAGCTGTCTCACGGTTGAGGCATGCAAGGCTGTCTGTAAACAAGAGGATTACTTTGTATTTTGCAGTTAGGTTAAATGCAGTTTAGCTTCTGTATTCTTACCTGGAAGCTTATCCAATTGGCACTTTGTTAAATGGAAGATGGCATTGTCACAAGTTCAAGACATTTGGGACTACAAACCTCCCCAGCTAATTTGACAAGCGTCCAGACTGCACCAATAATTCAGGATGTTGAGTAGTCGGAGACAAACATCAGTGAGATTTGTGGCCTCTAGAAGCTTCTGTCATTCTGCATCAGTTTCCCTCGCCCGTGGCATTATGCAAGATCACTGATGCACTTCTGTGGGCACCAGATTACAAGAGTGGAAGGTGAAACTTTCTGTAATGTTTGCTGCAGATGTTACAGAAAGGAGTCCTGTGTGTTCTAGGTTGAAGAGGAAAGTGGAGAACTGTCTTTTTCTTTTTTTCTCTCTCTGCCTTTTACATCCACAACCTGTGTTCATTTCTCAAGCTGTTTTACCTTCCTGTCTTCTCTGATCTGTCTGTATGACAGTTACAGTATTTGTGTATTTGTGACATGACCATTGGTGTACTATCTGTTGTGTGCAGTATTAGACATGATATAAACAAACAAAACTGCAACCATAAACTTAAGGTTGGAAAGTAGCTTGTTGTTTTGTTGGGGTTTTTTTGCACTCTGATAGTTGGGGGCTAGAAAAGCCTCACGGAACCTTGTGTGTTCCTTGACATCTGAAGCACTCAGTCTCAGCAGAGCAGCACAGCACAGGCAATTCCCCAGCCATGTGGGAGGGGTAGTGTCAGAGGATGCTCGAAATATGGGTTCATGGCTGTCTTCTGTCATCCTGTCTCTGTGCTTCCCTGGCCCATCACTGCTGCTTTGGATTTTATGCTGGTTTAGAACTTGCACGTGCTTTGCTATTAATTGTCCAGAAGTTGTTGGTTAGTGTTCCTGCTATTATTCCAGTGTCTTTAACGATGATCGTACTGGGGAGCTGAAGCATTTGTCTGTATGGTTAGATGTTCTGCAGTTTTCAGCATGAAAAGTTTCCGTAATATCTTCAGTTTTGGGAAAAAGATATATTCTATGATTCTATTTTATTTTTTTTTTAATGAGCTGTCTGCTTTTAGGCACACTGTAATGTTACCAGGACTCAACTACTGAATCCAGACCGACTGTTGAATGAAATAATCTCCGTCCTTTCAAAGAAGGGGTAAGTGGAAAACAGAATGGTTTCACCTTGTAAATAGTCAGTTCCATGGCCCTTAAAGCAAATATTTTAATTTGCTTTCTCTTAAATGATTCTTCTGCTTCTCCTTTGTTTTGTACAGCTACACCCTGCAATGGCAAAGGAAGCCAGGCTTTGGCAAAGAATCTCTGAAGTTTGAGTGAGAAGTGTGTCGGCTCGGTAAGAATGAAGCAGTTGGTATCAGGAGACAGAGGCTCAGAGGGGATGCTTGGGTCCACAGGAGGCTGGCGGAAGACATTTTATCCTTTAGCTGCCACGTGTGACTGCTGCTCAGAAAGCCACAATGTTGTACTGAGGCTTTAATCATCACTTTAGAAAACTCAGTTTGGAAATGTAATCTGTGATCTCCTTCCCAGCTGTATTTGAGAAATCTTGTCAGCTCTGATAGTTCTAACCACCCCCTTTGTGTAAATGCCCACTGCACGTTTCCTTTTCTTACGAGAACTGTCAACTTTTGCTACACGTTCTGCAGTTGTAACTCGAGTGAAATAAAATTCCTTAAACTACCCCCTAGCTCCACTGCCCCATTTTTCATAGCTGCTATGAAAAGGAAGTTACTGGTGTTGATATGCTGAGGCTCACTTATGGTACGATTCCAGTTATCAAGTAGATGTGGTCCAGAAGTGCATTTGCATATTTCTCTTCTTGTCTCTTCTGTTTAAGTAGGATTGATTGAGATCATTAAGTAAGTCACAGCTGTGGATCACAGAGTTGAAAGATGTGCTCAGTGCCATACCAACTAGAGCCATCCTCAAGAAAGGGGAAGTGGAGAGGGCCAGGACTTAAACTGTGCTCCTCTGTAAAACATTGCTACAGCTGATTCCTAAGCCTCTGTGATGCTTAGAAAGTGAGTGTTCTTTCTGATGCTCCTGTTTTCCCTGTTGTTTTTTTGAAAGGTAATTTAGCACCTTTAAGTTGCCGTGAATGAAGGAAACATTTCTGGGGGGTTTTGAAAGCAGCTGAAAAGGGGTGGTGTGATGTGTGCACAGAGAGCCAAGAGAGTGGCAGCCTCCTGCAGCTGCTCCTCCCCTCCACCCCCCCTCCCGGGCTGCCTCAGGTCTCTCCCCAAGATGGGGACCCAAACCCCATTTCCCCCTCTGAAAAAAAGCTGAGCACAAAAACCAGAGAAGCGCAGACCCCTTGGGAGTCCTCGGCCAGATAACCCCGCTGGAAAAAACATTTCTATGCTCTCGGATGGCCCTGCTGATCAGTGAGTCTGACCAGGAGGGGTTTCCATCACTTACTCACCAACTTACTTCCCTTCAGGGCCAGGTACACTTAGAGAGGACTCTCCCACAGACTGTTAAAATGCTATCAGCTTTGCTGGGTAAAAGGAAAGCATTGACCCTAGGTTAATACCAGTAACTTCTGAGATCTGTCGAACTAGGAAGGAAACATAGCAGTTGATAGAGGTGTTAGGATTTCCCTCATAAAACAGTACATCTCCAGCTTGTTTTTCTGTTATGCAGTGATCCCTTTGCCTGCATCAGGATTGTGAGGAGAAACCCCAACGATATCCAACTACGCAGAAGTGTTTGAGGGTAGTTCTTTTGGAGCTTTTCTGCACACAAACACCCCCTAACAGCTAGAAAGGGGTTGGGGCTCCCAGCATCGTGCTGCAGGTTCTCCTTCATGAAAGGAACTGGGGTTTTTCTTGTCCCCTTTTTTTTATAATTTTTAAAAAGCCCACATAAAATTTTCCCCCCTTTTTTTCCGGGGGAAATGAGATTTTTTTTCTTTTTCCTTTTCCCCGGGAAAAGGGGCTGAAAAAAAAAATTTTTTAAAGGGGCCCCTTTTAAAAAAAAAAAAATTAAAAAATTCCCTTAAAAAAAAGCCCTTCCCCCGGGGAAATTGAAGCGGGTTTTATGGGGTTTTTTATAAATTTTCTTTTCCCAGGAATGTTTAAACCAAAAAAAAGGGGGGGTTTTAAAAAAAAAAAAGGGGGGGGGGGGGGAAAAAAGGGGGGAAAAAATTTTTTTTTTTCTCCAAAAAATTTTCACCTTTTTTTTTCCCCCTTTAAAAGGGTTTTTTTTTACTTTTAAATTTGCTGTTTTCTTTCAGGGTGGGGGGAAAAAGGGGGAATTTTGGGTTTTTTTTATTTTTTTCTTTTTAATGTATTCCAAAAGGGGGAAGGTTAAAAAAAGTTTAACTAAATTGTTTTTTGTTTTCCCTGGTAAAAAAAGCTTTTTAAAATTTTTGGGGAAAATTTTGACAATAAAAGGGAAAAGGGGAAAGGGAAAAACATTTTTTTTCCCAAAAAAGGGAAATTTTTTTGGATGGACACAATTTTTGGGAACCCCAACAATAAAGGGGGGGAAAAGCGGGGGGGCATTGTGGGGGGCCCCAGCCTGGGCCCCAATTTTTTTTTTCCCAGGCAACTTGAAAAGAAATGGGAAAAAATTTAAAGGGGAATTTTGTGGAGGCCTTTTTTTGGGTTTTAAAAAGGGGGCCTTTGGACCCCGGGCCTTTTGGGTTCCTTGGGGGGGGAAATTTAAATGGGGCCCCCGGGGGCCCAACGGAAAAAAACCCAGGGGCCTTGGAATGGGGGGCCTAAAAAAAACAAAAAAAAAAAGGGGGGGGGCGGGGGCAGGGGTAAACCCTTAAACTTTAAAAAATTGGGCCCAAAAAAAAAAAAAAGGGGGGAAAATTGGGGCCCCACAAGGGGGGGGGTTTTTTAAACAAAATTGGTTTTTTTTTTTTGGTAAAACCCCCGGCCCAAACCCAAGGGGGGGGTTGGGGGGGGCCCCGGGGGATTTTTAGGTTTAATAAAAGGGAAATATGGATGATTAAAAAAAAAGTTTAACTGCGGGGGTCATTGGAACCGCTTAATTTTTTTAATCTTGGAAAAGGGGGACCCCTAAGCGGAGATAGCCTGGTTGGTTTAAAAAAGGGCAAAAGGGAAATCGGGAAAATTAAGGCTTCGCCTCCCCTCCCTGGGGGTGTGGAACAGCTTGTTGCTGGTTCCTCTCCAGACAACTAAAAGGAGGTTATCGGAGGTCGTTTGGGTTAAAAGGGAGGCTGCTCGAAAATTGGGTGCCTTTTATGCTGCACATGTGGGGTGGGAAAAGGGGTAATGAATTTTTGTTTTAAAACTTGATTTTTCTAAAAATTTAAACAAAAGTAAATTAAACTTTTGTAAGTGATGGGTTGGAATCTGCTGGCAAAAGGGTTGTCGTTGGTGGGGGGCGAGGGGGGGTGGAGATTCCCGTGTGTCCCACCCTGTGGGGGGTTTTTTGTTAAATTTTTTCAAGGGATTGATGGGGGAAGTCCCATCACATTTTTGTGATGAAGAAGTTGGGGATTGGTACAGCCTGAAGGGGCTGTGCTCCCTTTCGGGAAACCCTGGCAGGGGGGGGCAAAGAACGGTGGGGTTAAACCCAAAGCAGGGTAGGGTCTTAAACCTGGGGGGAAAAATTTTCACCCCAATAATATGGGGCCTAAAGTCTGCGGGGGCCCGGGGGGTTTTGGGTTTTAAACTTGGCCTCCCGTGTCCTTTTTGGCCAAAACAATTGGCATTTTCATTAAAAAGGCGTTTAGCATCGAAGGTACCCCCCCCTTTTTATTGTTAAAGGGCTCATTTTGGGTTGTTCCAGTTTCTCCCCGTAAAAAAAAAGGGGGGGATTTTGGGAAAAGGCCAGGGGGGGGGGCCCAAAAGGTGAAGGGTGGAGATTTTTTAGAAAAAACTAAGAACTGGGCTGACAAAAAGAAATGAGAGGGGATATAGGTTTTATAAATATTATGTGGGGCCAAGGGTGAGGCGGTTCTTTTCATTAAGGGGCGCACAGACCTGTTTATCAAAATTTTTTAGGGTTGAGGCTATTAGATCAATTTGTTTCCGCTTTGTTTTATGTAAATAATGTATTAACTAAGAAAATTACTATTCTGACACGTATAATTTATGCAAATACTGAAGAGTGGGAAATGTAAGTAGGAGTGCCATGTAGAAAGCTTCTCAAATATCTAAATGCTGCTGCGTTTTCTTGAGAGGGTCCAGCTTATTTGCCATCATAACCAGTTCCTAAAGATTTAGCCTCTGGGTAAAAGCTCTCTGCTTGAGAGCTTCAGTAATACACTGGCTTCAAAGAAGCTTTGCTTGCTACTTTCTTGTCCCCAGTGCCCATGTAATGCTTGGGAAATATTTTCTGTTACCTCAGAATAGCTTGCATACGTTCACAGATTCATTTTGTCACCAGTGCCACACGGTGTGTCACACCTTTGTCCAGTTGTGATTATGTGAGATGCACAGTGCTCATTCCTTAAGAGCCCACAGTGAGCTCTTAAAACTTACTCTTGATACTCAGCTACTCAGTCTTCTACAGATGTCATAGTTTTTATGGATTCTCCTTGTTCTGAGCACAGGACCAGGAGAAAGATCCTTCTCTTTTGGAAGTGTTTTGCCCCGTGTTCTTCAGGGATCTCATTCAATTTCTTCTGGGTTTTCCCACTGTTTGCAGCGTTGGTGCCAGGTCGTGCACCTGCAGCATCCTACAGCTTTGGCACTGCTGCATTTTCATGCAGGGAGTCTGTTTCTTAGTGTTCTGTGAAAGCCAAGAGCACTTTCAAACATCTTGACCAGAGCTTTCATAAGACAACAGGAATCTGCCCTTGTAAGAAGCAAAGGAGGCCGGCAACACCTGGGTTATGTTAGGAGGAGCAGGTCAGTGCTGGAGAACCTTCCCCTCACTACTGGTGAAGCTGTCCTGCAGAACCACGTCCAGTTCTGGGCTCCCCAGCACAAGAGGAGCGGGGAGCTTCCATGGAGAATGCGACCAAATGACACAAAGATGGGGAGGCATCTCAACTCTCAAGCATTTCCTTCTATGAGGAAAGACTCGGGGAGAGCTGGAACTGTGCAGCCTGCAGAAGAGAAGGCTGATGGGGCATCTCATCAGTGTATATGACTACCTGGAGGGAGGCTGAGAAGAAAACAAGGGCTGCTTAGTGGTGCCATTGGTGGGACACAAGGCAACAGCTGCTCAGGTTGCTGAGAGAGGTTGTGGAGTCTTCATCTCTGCAGATATCCAACGCCCAGTCGGTCACGACCCTGACCAACCTGCTCAAGGTGATCTCTGCTGGAGAAGGGCAGTGTACTCAGCAATCTCCAGGTTCTTTGTGTGAATATAAGCACAGTGGAGGTGATAGAAGCAGTCATAACCTATTACCTTGTTCTTTACTAAGTCTGAC
The DNA here is from genome assembly GCF_905368555.1 of Meleagris gallopavo. Taxonomy (NCBI): domain Eukaryota; kingdom Metazoa; phylum Chordata; class Aves; order Galliformes; family Phasianidae; genus Meleagris; species Meleagris gallopavo. Next base: position 75,044,234 of record NC_139435.1, read on the forward strand.
TTTTAGACTTCCAGGATAGCAGCATTTCATTCCAATATCTGGAGTACCTTTTGAATCCCAAAAGCCATACGGACCCACATTAAGTCTTGATTCAAAATAGTGCATGGATATGTTGTTGTTTTTTTCTTTGGATGTGTGTGTTTAAATAGATTCAAATAAATTTATTTACTATATTCTGAAAGCATGTTTTGTATAGCTAAAAACTTGGACTAATCCAATTTTCCATGAGCAGGCATGTTGAACAGAACACACATTTTCTAGAAGATGAAAACTGTACAGTTAGATAATGTGAGTACAGCTTTTGTACAACATGCAATATCACTTACACAGTTTGTCACATTAAAACAATTATCAGGCAGACGTGCTTATTTTTGCCAGCCACCTCGAGTAAAATCATGTAGATATCCATCAGATAACCAGTGAGCAGTTGCCGTGGTTTAAGGGAGGAGTGTTCTTTGTTAGAGAAAATACGATATTCCACAGATGTGTTTGTTTACATCACCTTATGCTTTTGGCAGAGAATTTATTCAGCTTCTAGTATCCGGTTATTTATGCACTGCTCAGTAGCTTTTCTGCACTCCCTAGAAAAAGCTCCTTTAAAAATCCTAATGTGACACCATATATTTTTACTAGACTAGAAAATAGGTACAATTTCAATTTAAATTGAGATGACCAGACAAATCACTCTTAGATCTACCAAGCTCTTAATTGCAACTTTCCATTGCATGCATGCGTAAGTATTTCTTTATTTATTTCCAAGTGCTCCTTCTGAAATACTTACTAGTTTGGTTGGTTGGCTTTTTTTGTTGTTTTTTTTTGTATTCTGTTCTTATTAAATATTTTCTTACGGTTAACAACTTCATGATTAAGCTTTAATCATGAAAAAAAGCTAACCATAAATGGTGGAAACAATTAGCCTGTTCAAGTGTTGGGAAAATAAGATCTGTATATATTTTGAGGTGACTGTAATTCAAGGAACTTCCTTTGTGGAAGGACAGCAAAGAAAAGCAGTCTCACTTCGAGTAATGGGCAGCTTTCATTGGGTTTCCCTAGCAGAGAATGAACAATCATGCTTCATCTAGTGGCTTTTCTTCAGTCCTTCCAACTCCATTTAGAAAGTAACTATGAAATGGTAAAGAAATGCTTTAGCCAACAACACCCAAAATCCTATAATCACCGTATCATCTACGTTCTGAGCCAATATGCAACAGTGCTGAAGATATCTCAGCTTGTCAGCAGGTCCTTCTTGCCTCTGAAGAGAACCTGCTATGGGAGATTCTGCCACAGAGAGCGTCCTGCTGTAACTCCACAGAGGGGGGCTTCCCTGTCTTCCAGGGGCTGGCAGGCATGTCATGGTAGGTTGGAGGAGAAAGGGGTGTCCCACAGTACTGTCCACACAAATCCTTTTCTGCTCTGGGAGCACTATGAAAAACCCTTTCCTCTCACTTGCTGCTTGGCCTGTGTTCTTCCGTTGAAAATGTGGGCAGCAGTGTCCTCAGGAGGCCCAGCAGGAAGGATGCACAGAGCAAGAGCTGTGTCGCTGCAGCCTGGGACTGGGGAAAAGGCATGCTGCCGGTGGATGAGAGCAAAGCCCTGAGAGTGAGGTGCTAGGAACAGCTGGGTGGAACCTTCCGCAGCAGCAGTACCTGTGGACAACACTACATGCATGGTCTTCAGTATGCTCAGAATCTGAGCACGTAAATCACAGCAGGTTTCTGGGCATGTAAATAGGAAGGCTGGAGAACAAAACGTGCAACTCGAGCACAAGCAGGTTATTTAAGTGACCCCAGACATGGAATTCTTGGCCATTACTGCTTTAAGATCAGGGCAAACCCATCAACAGAGGCATGCCTGCCATATGCAGTCTGCACCTGAGAGCTGCTGAGTGCTGGTGTGAGGCTGTTGTGGCTCGTGTGTGTGATTATTAATCTTGAGCTCACGCCTGTCTGCTGAGCCTGAGGAGATGGGAGCACTAAAAGCACGAGTTGCTGGGGCTCTGGTGGGGCAGAGGGGCACTGAGCCCTGCGGTGAGCAGTGCCGAGCAGGTGTACAGACCGCAGAACCCCTCTGCTGCCAGTGTGCATTTGTTGGCAGGGGTTTTCTCTGTGCTCTGATACTGACCGTGCTTGTTTTCCACAGTGCTAGGAGTAGATCTATGTAACTGACCTGAGTTTTTGTTCTACTGGTCAATAAAATTTAACTGGAAACCACTGTAAGTCATGTGGAGTTGAAGCAAAATGTGGTTCTTCTTTGTTTTCAAGGTCAAGGGAGACTTTTTTCATGAAACCACAGATTTTATGTTCCCCAGGAGGCCAGGCTGCGAGAGCTGGGGCTCTTCAGCCTGGAGAAGAGAAGGCTCCAAGGAGACCTTATAGCGGCCTGCCAGTACCTGAAGGGGCCTACAGGAAAGCTGGGGTGGGACTTTTTATAAGGGCAGGTAGTGACAGGATGAGGGGAAACAGCTTTAAACTGACAGAGAGTAGATATTAGGAAGAAATTCTTTCCTGTCAGGGTGGCAATGCACTGGCACAGGTTGCCCATAGAGGTTGTGGATGCCCGCTCCCTGGAAGCACTCAAGGCCAGGCTGGATGGGGCTGTGAGAAACCTGGGCTAGAGGGGGTTGGAACTGGGTGGTCATAAAGTCCCTTCCAGTCCAAACCATCCTATGATTTTATGACTTGATGTCTTTCCTGCAGCGAGGGGCCCAAAACCGAACACAATATTCAAGTGCAGTCTCACCAGGGCTGAGTACAGAGGGACGATCACTTCCCTGCTCTACTGGCTGCACTGCTTCTGATACAAGCCAGGATGCCATTCTCGGCCACCTGGGGACACTGCTGGCTCACTTTCAGCCAAGTGTTGACCAACACCCCCAGGTCCATTTCCTCTGCACAGTCTTCCAGCTACTCTGCCCAAGCCTGTAGCGTTGCCGGGGTTGTTGTGGCCGAAGTGCAGGACCCGGCATTTGGTCCTGCTGAACTTCATCCCACTGGCCTCAGCCCAGCTAGCCAGCCTGTCCAGATCCCTCTGGAGGGCCTTCCTTCCCCCAGGCAGACCCACGCTTCCTCCCAACTTGGTGTCATCTGCAAATTTAGTGAAGGTGCACTCCATGCCTTCATCCGGGTAATCAATAAAGACACTGGACAGGCCCCAGTACCAGCCCCTGGGGAACACCACTAATGACCAGTCTCCAGCTGGATCTAACTCCATTCACCACCACGCTTTGGGCCCAGCCATCTAGCCAGTTCTTCAGTTAGCTAAGAATGTACCTGACCAAGCCACAGCTAGCTTTTCTATGGGAATACTGTTGGAGACATTGCCTGTCAAAGGCATTGCTGAAGTCTAGGTAGACTGCCCACAGCCTTTTCCTCATCCACCAGGTGGGTCAGGCCATCATAGGAGATCAGGTTGGTCGAGCAGGATTTGCCTTTCATGAACCCATGGTGGCAGAGCCTGATTCCCCAGTTGCCCTGCACATGCTGTGTGATCTTCCTCGAGATAATCTGCTCCATAACCTTTCTTGGAACCAAGTCAGGCTGATGGGCCTGCAGTTCCTCAAATCCTCTCTACAACCCTTCTTGTAGATGGGAGTTGCATCTGCAAGCCTCCAATCCTCGGGACCATCTCCAGTTGACCAGGGATGCTGACAGACAGTGGAAAGTGACTTGGCAATCTCCAAGAGAGTCACACCACAGCCCCTGCTTCCTTGCCTGCCCCTTCTGAAGAGCTTATAGCCATCCATTGCAGCACTCCAATTGTGGGGACAATCCCACCAAGTTTCAATAAAGGCAACTAAATCATAGTTTGCCTGCCACACGAAATTGAAGCCTTCACCTCTTGTTCTCTCGCTAGTTATCTGGGAGAAGAGACCGACTGCCACCAACTGGAAAAGTTTAACTTGACTTTCAGACACATCTCGCTCAGAGAGAAGCTGAAATAACCATCATAATGCTTAAAGACACTTCCCCCAAAAAGAGAACACCTTCCAGAATCTCATCTTGGTAACACTGGCTCCAGAGACTTCTGTGAGCAATCTGGAACGCAAAGGCAAAGCAAGTCACTCACTTGGAAAAGATAACGCAATAAATAGTGGGCTGACATGTAACAGGCTGCATGAGATGATACACTGGTCTTAGCAGCTTTCAAGTCATCTTTCCCTGTGCTGTGTTTCTAATACGCTGTGATTTTGAACAGATTTTTAGCTCCATAGAAAACTTGTTCTTTTTTTCCTTTTTTTTTTTTTTTCCTCTCTCTCTCCTCCCCTCTCTGGTCTTCTGCAACCAGTTTATAAACTTGAGGATTGGTAGGGCATCCCTATCTGCTTCTTGTTTTCCTCAGTTGTACACAGGTGTGCAAAGTTCAAGAGCTGTAATTTATTTCTTTGAGGGCAAATATTCAAATAGAATCTTAACAAGATCATCTCCCCCTTTCGCATCCCATTCTGGTTACAGACAAATAGGCTGAACGGATCTGTATGCCTGCTTTTATTTTTTCCCTGTATGGAGAAGTTTTTCTAACTGTTTTCCTGTGTATCATTCTACTTAGTGGTGGTCTTAGAGAAAAAGCTTATTTCTGCTCTAACAGAAAAACTCAAGAGCTTCTACAAACTCCACACTAAAGATAACAAGAGCAGCCAGCGAATTTTTGGTGTGTCAAAGAGAATTGATTGAATTTGATATCAGAGACTGTTCAAGGTAAATTAATTAAATTGGCTAAGTAGGGCTCAGGTGTTCTTAGACAGGTCACGATGATCTCTTGGTTGCTGCTGGCAGGCCAGGTTTTATTTAAATGAGAGTTTCAAAAGAAGATCCTCCTTGCTATGCACAGAACAGAAAGAAAGAAAGAAGGTAAAAAAAGTTAATCAACAAACCATAATATAGACGAGCACATACAGATGAGCACAAGCTGATCTTGAGAAGCAATCATTTTTCTGGGCAGTTTCATTCAACACTGGAAGGCTATGCTCTCGAGTCCTGTCCCTAGTAGAGGCACACTTAGCACTAAAATCATCTCCGTGTGTCCTATCAAATAAAAACAAAATAAAAAATCCTGAGCAAGTACATCTTGATAGGTAATTTTTGTGTATTAACACTTTTATTTTAACCACAGCATGGATCTTTAAGAGTATGCCTTGTAAATAATTAGTAGAACTCCAATTAGCAACAGCACACCAAACCTTTTCCCCCAACTTTGCTGAGCAATAGACAGAGAGAGAGTCTGTGGTTATAAGACAAGGGGAAATGGTTCTAAGCTCAAAGAGATTTAGGTTAGATATAAAGAAAAATATTAAATATAAAGAAAAAAGACTTTTTTCAGTGAGGATGGTGAGACTTCCAGGGTGAGGCTGGATGAGGCCCCAGGCAACCTGATCTAGCTGTGGTGTCCTTGTGCATTGCAGTTGGACTTGGCAGGTGCCTTCCTAAGGATTCGATGGATATATGCTGCATTTTCTGCAGGAAGTTATCTGAACATCACACTGGATGCAGCCTTTCCAACTTTAGCATTGATTCCAGTGCAGAAAGAAACCTCCCAGAATTTAGTCACATCCCAAGTTAAGATGGCTTTACACTTCTAATGATGTTTTGCACTTTTGACAGCACAGGATTATCATCTCTGTCATTTCCTGGCCAGTGAAAACGTACTGACTGTGATGTGCCATGGAAACTCTATCGTGCTGAGCCGTGACCAGAGACTTCCCGCTCAACCGTGGTGGTCAGTGGTGATCGGTGCTTGTATGACACAGGCAATGCTGGTTTGCTGCTTGGATGGCACTACCTGTGATGCATCATTCCAACTTGCTGTGGTACGCCTTGTGGATCTGTTGGTGGCTTTTCTTCATATGCCCTTTATTCTTTTGCTGACACCCCCCCGTTTAAAACCCAAAAAAGTCAGAAGAATTGTGAGATCCCATTATCGTTGTTTGTATTTCTACAGGAAAAAAAAATAAAAACCAAGATCAAGCGAGCTCTTAGCCTTCTGCTTTACAGTAGCTGTGTATAGCTGTGTACTCTTTACTGAGCACCTAGCAGGGGACTCTCCACCTCACACACATCCCCATAACTGTAGTAGTCACTTACAGAGCAGGAAATTTCCTCCTGGCAGCCTCCTCATAGCCCACTCCTGTCACCTCTGCACATCCCCTGGTGTTTGGGACATTTGCCTTGCCCCATACACACTACCTCCATCTTCCCTTTTGGTACACAGCCAGAGAAGTTCCTATATTCTCTATGCAAAACATCCTTGTAAACTTCTCCCTCATTTTCCCTTGCGGGAAGCTAGATATAACCTCCATCTGTGGGGCACACCTGGGTCCACCTGTGGGTCCCTGTGTGTTCAGAATCAGCCACAGCTTGGCTCTGTAAAAATATCCTTCTTCCACTGTGTCCTCCTTCCTTAGGAACTCGAGCGGGGAGAGTTCAAGGCTGGTATTCTTTTTTATTGGTTGAGGATCACCAGGGTGTGCAGGGAACAAGCATCAACCATGCATATATCCTACTTTCCCAGAGGTCCTGCCTGCTTATCTCTCTACTGACTCTGGTTCCTAGATGTGACAGCCTGTTCTAAAAGGTTGTCTGCTGTTATGGTGTTTATTTTAACACCACCCAGCAGTCAAAGAATCACAGCATGGTTTTGTTGGAAGGGACCTTAAAGCCACCCTCCCCTCAAACCCCTACCATGGGATGTATAACAATCAGAAAGACCAATGCAATAGAATGCTATTACAGGAGATGTAACAACAAGGGAACTATTGCCATAGAAAGGTGTTACAAAGAAAAAAGCACTCACCCACCTCTGAAGATCTAGGCTCATAAGGGAAACTCCACCACCCAGTACTGTGGGAAAATCTCTGCATGTACTAACTACTTGTGCAAGCCAATTCTCACACTCCCCTCATCCTTTCCATGATGCCAGGCAGCTACTCTGAATACGTTTCCCTGGGGACGTTGACTAGAAGTTGCTGGAGCATGACTTAAAAGCCCTCTGGGTTGGAAATGCAGAAGTTGAAGTCTTTTTCTTTACAAACGATTTGCAATGATATCTTGCTTCTAGGAGCTGTATACGTGCCAGAATCCAAAAAGTAGTGTAACTTCTAGGCTCTTTAACTCACTCTTCTCCTAAATCCTCTATATGCATATGCATATATATACATAAATATATATAGGATATTATATATATATATACATATATATATAAATATATTATATAGGAATTGTTAAGTCATGGCCTGAAACAGTGATTGAGCACTTGTTGAAGAGGCATGGCCTGGGAGCACAGGTGCAAGCAATTTACCTGTGCAAGCAGAAGGGGTGGACCCAAGGCCCACACCTCCCCAACCTCATTTAAGGGCTGACAGCCAAGAGAAAAGATCTCTATTTAAAAATTGCTTCTTTCTGGGATTTTTCTAGCAAGCCTTTATCTTTGGAGCAAGGTAAGCTATTCCTTCCTTACCTTTGGACTGTGAGTGATACCTTTCTTGGGTTATCCATAAGCTGATTGGAGGTAACTCTGACCTCTTTTTCTTACCACACATCATATGTCTATGTGTTATTTCATACTATCAGACTATGTTTTTGTTTCTCTGAGTATAGAAATGAGTACTTCTTGTCTCAGTTTTAAAGTAGTGTGTCTCGGGTAAGTCTGTATCTGCGTAGCCAACTATTACAAAAGTTCTTAAATGCATTAAACCTGGACAGTCATTTTTTCACTCATCTGCCTAGATGCCAGCAGGCTGGAGAAATAGCCAGGCTGAAACTTCATTAGTTTCAGTAAGGATAAGGGCAAATCCTGCATCTGGAGAGGAACAACCCTGCACATGCATATATGCTGGAGAGTGTTCAGCGGGAAAGCAGCCTTGCAGAATAAGAACAGCAGGTCCTCGTGAACATGAAGCTGAACGTAAGGCAACAAAGAGTGACAAGGACACGTTGGTGCCTCCAGCAGGTCAAGGGGATTGACCCTGCTTCTCTGCTCAGCACTGATGATACGCATCTGAAGCGCGGCGTTCAGTAGTGGGTTCCCAGAACTGGAAAGAAAATGAAGTGCCTGAAGCATATCTTTCATGAAGAAAGGCTGAGAGAAATGGGGACTGTTTGGAGAAGGGGAAGCTCATGGAAGAATCTCACTGGTGTAAATGTCTGAAGGGAGAGTGCAAAGAAAATGGAGCCGGGCTCTTCTTGGTTGTGCCCAGTGCCAGGATAGGAGGCAATAGTTATGAACTGTGAATGGCCCTGCTGGGACAGGGGTTGTACCAGATGGCCTCCACCCTTCACGGTTCTGAAGCTGTGCAGAAGGCTGGAGAGCGTGTCAGAAGGTCCTTACAGTTTTCATGCCCACCTGCAATTTTCCCTTGCTGTGAGAAGGATGCGGTGCACGTAACTACTGACTTTAGCTGTTGCTTTAAGAGCCAGGGCAGAGAACCACAAACAGAGCCTTGTTATCTGTACAACATGACACAATGTCAAACATTTTATTGTTTGACAGAGGCAGTTTTTATGAGCGTTGAGTATTTTTTTATTGTAAGTCATCTAATTTCTGAAAGCCATGTTACACAGTGATCAGGAGAACCTCTATGAGAAGTGGGGGAGGCATTTAGCTTGATCAGCCTGGAAAAGACATTATCTTGGCAGGCTGTAATAGTGCTCTCTCAGTATCTCAAGGAGAGTATTAATAGGCAATGAGAGGCTTGGAGGAGACCTCATTGCTCTCCACAACTCCAAGAAAGGAGGTTGTAGCAATGTTGGTGTTGGTCTCTTCTCCCAGGTAACCAGCAATATGAGGAGAGGTAATGGCCTCAAGTTGGTGCCAGGGGAGGTTCAGGTTGGATATTAGGGAAACATTCTTTGTAATCAGGCATTGAAGCAGGCTGCCCAGGGAGGAAGGTGGTGAAGTCACTGACCCTGGAGGTGTTCAGGAACCATGGGGACGTGGCACTGAGTGAAGCGATGTAATGGGCATGGTGGGGATGGGTTGGGGCTGGACTTTGTGATCTTTGAGGTCTCTTCCAACCTTAATGATCTATGATTCTAATTTTAAGAGTAGAAACATTTTATGAGATTTGAAAGAACACTTTGGATGTGAGAGGCAAAGCTGGGAATAACAAGAACATTTCATGTTGGGGCAGATCTAATGCCCGAGTCCTCAATATCTTCTCTTAATTGGCAGGGAGACAACAGGGGCCAAGGAGCAGGCTGCAGCACCAGAGCAACCACATGAATAAGCTGCTGAGCTCCCTCCCACCCAGCTCATTTCTTACTGCTGGCTCAAGAGTGGGTACAAGGGCAAATGGGGCTGATCTGGCATTCTATTTGTTTCTGTCTTTCTTATGTTCTCCCTCTTTACCCAGATGCACACATCAATGATGCCAGTATCACATTTCCCACATTTCTCAGGAAACCTGAGAGGATGCCTGGTAAGTAGTCAGAAAGTAACAAACAAACAGAAAAGCCAGACAACACAAGACATTCTTCATTCTTTATGTAAGAAGAGAAAATTCCCAAATACAGCATGTAGAGTGAATACAAGGCTGTTTGTGTATGGAATTGGAGTGTATGCTAAGCATGTATGGTAAACATCGTGATTTAACAACTAAAAATGCGTGGCAAAAAATAATGTTAAAAATAGAAAATGAGTAGTGTGATGTATACAGATTATTTAAGCTACTCAGAATGGTTAGAAGAACTGGAACACTGAATCCAAATTGATGGAGAGCTGCACTGCAGAGTGCTTGTTGGTCAACCAGCTGTATCTTTCTCATTTTCCTACCTACCTTTTGCTCCTGAATACAGAAGCTTCTCCTGCAATTATAGTGTCTGAATTATTGGATAAACAAGCCTTGCTGGGGATGAAAAAGGCTGAAGCATGAAGTCTTATCTGGCATGTTTTCAGTTTCACGTTTGGGAGCTAGTATCTGAAAGGGCCAGGAGGGGTGGGCACTGGAGGGAAAGAAGCTGTCCTCAACATGTATATAAAAAGCTTCAATACGAGCATAATAAATTTCATAGCATTTCAGTGGAAGTGGAACAAAAAAAAGGACTATAGATGGGGGGAAAAAAAAAAACTTTCTGAATGCTCCACAAAAAAAATAATAATAATAATCTGCTTGTGCACAGTGATGAGAATACAGAAAAGAGCCCTTATCCTATGAACAGCCACCCAAGGGTTCTGCCAATGGTTCTACCCGAGTCATTCTCATTCAGCATAGCCAGTTTTATCAGATCATCCCACCCAAGCTGATTTGAATTCAGGAAGGCAGCCCCTCAAGCACAGGTGTGCTGCCAGCACAAGTCACTGTGCCTGTTTCTGGTGGGTATCAGATATAAGTCTTGTCGTTGGTTCTAATTGCTGACTATAAGGCTGCTCTGAAAGCTGTGTCTCTTATGTGATGATGTTGGTCCACAATATCAGAGGTGGACGCTGGTGATATGGCAGTAGAAGTTGAACCTTCCCACTAGTATTCGTTACATTTTATTGCCTTGTGGCAGGGGGCTGCAGAGGGGCACTCTGACAAAATGGCATCTGTCATGAAAGTGCACATGAAGCAAAGGTGTGCCTCGGAATTCCTCCAGGCAGAAAAAATTGTGCACACTGAGATTCACTGCTGCTTGCTGAACGCTGATGGAGAACAAATGCGAGTTCAGTGAGGCAGTGGGCAGTGTGTTTCAGCAGTGGTGACAATGTCCGTCTCCACTGGTGCAGATCTGTGTGAGCAAGGCATGCAGGCTCTTGTTCTTTGCTGGTGAAAATGCTAATGGTGGTGACTATGTTGAAAAAGGGTGTTCTGGACCTAAGGATTTGTTCTGTCAAACAAAGTTTGACACTCCTTGTTGCAGTTTTCATAGAAATAAATAGGAGGCATTACCTTTGGAACAACCTATGCATGTAAAGGCTTCAGATGGAAACAGACAATCTTGAAAGACTGAAAACAAAATGTTTTAAATCTCAGCACAGACCAACTTCTTGAAAATAACCAGGCGACAGGTGTAGGTTAAAACTTCTGCGGTATTTTTTTTTTTTCTCCTGTACGAAGACCTCCAGAGTAGCACGTGGTATCCTTATTATTACAGGGACACTTTTTGAAATATTGGGAGGATTTGCGCAGTAATGTCTGTAACCCTCCCTCCCCTTGTTAGGAAGCACAAATGCCTCAGGCACCGCTGTGCTGCTGTGGACTGAGCACAACCACCAGTGGGTGTCTGATTGGGAACCAGTGTGCTTGTCATGTGCTGTCACAGTAGAGTGCCCAAGCCATGCGTCACGTGGCGTGCCCTGGTGAGTGATGACAGCATATATCTTTGACAGCAACACTGTGTGTAGGCCACGTGTGTAACTTTTTTTTTCCATTTTGTGGCTCTCTGCAGGCCCAATACAGGACTAGGCAGCTGCTAGCAGCACACAGCTGGCTCTGCACACAGTGTCTGCAGGCTGGACAGCAGAGCCAGAGATCTGTGTTCTGCCATCTTCCCTGACGTGACTCCACTGGGCTGGAATGCAGATCTATCTTACAACGTATTCTGCTAACCTTATTGCTAATAGCCTGACTTCTGAACGGAACGAAGCCTTTTTCTGCAAAAGGAGCAAGCAGGTTGGCGATGTGTTTTTTCCAAAGCTGTGTTTTGAGAGGGAGGGGGAGATCTTCTCTTTCAGTGCAGCTATGCAGAAGCCATAGTGGGAAATACCTTCCTTGTGCTGGGTTTCTGGTTTTGCTGAAAATGGATGTGACTTTTGGAAAAAAAAAAAAAAAAAAAAAGGCAGCTGTGGCATTCGAGTAGAAGAGCATGTGGTGACTGAAGTCAGACACTAATGGCAGATGCCACAGAGGAGGGCAGGCTGCGTTCTTTGAATGAAGTTTCAGAGAATAACAGAAAAGCCCCTTTGTGCTTGGTTTGCCCAGTATTGCTGAGAGGGAACTCTGCCACTTGCTATTGATAACTGTGCTCTGTTCCTGTGGCTGCTGCTGAGGGGCCTGAGGATGTGAAGTGGGCCAAGCAACAAGCAATGGGAGAACAGAAGATGTACAGAAGGGCCCCTTGAGCCTCCACGGATTCCATTTGTCCAAATTTGTAGGAGCGGGAAGAAAAGGTGTTTCGATTTTGTGTCATTTCTGTCCTTGGAGTAATGAATATAAGCATGGAAGAGAAACCTAAGTAGTACCAAATGAACTTGAGACCTGAATCGGAAATATCCCATCTCTGTCTGTTCACTGAGTTTGGGATCAGAACTAACCTGGATGCGAAGAGAAAGACAGCCAAACGTCCGAAAGGAAACATGTTCCTGCTTATGCTACCATGCTTTTTGCAGCGTCACTTTCCTGATGAAAGAACATCTCCAGATGTTGCAGAGACAGAACGGGGGGGAAATGTTTCTGCTCTCCGTTACCAAAAAAAAAAACTTTATTTTCTGTTTGCAGTGGGTAAATGCACTGAAACAGGTTTGCCCAAGGAGGTTGTGGATGCCCCATCCCTGCAGGCATCCGGGGATGTGGCTCAGGGCAGCCTGGTCTGGTGGTTGATGACCTGCACATAGCAGGGGGTTGAAACGACATGATCATTGTGGTCCTTTTCACCCCAGGTCGTTCTATGATTCATCCTGTGATTCTGTCAATCTAGGCTAAAGCACAGAAGAGAAAAAGAACAGTGTCAGAGAGGAAATTCTCTGTTGTGCTTGAAACAGCTTGAAAACCCTAATGCAGGACTGCAGTCTCAATTATTTTAGTACTGAGAATATGAAAGCAGGTTGACCCTCAGCTTAGAGAGCTAAGAAAGTAATCTCCAGTGCTTATTTATGGAAAGTAATAAGCGCGTGTGTTTCTCTCCTTGCTCTAACAGTGATCAGGATTGGAAAAAATTCACTTTGCCTTAGGCCACTTTTCTTTCCTCTGCTACGGTGCTTGGAAATTCCTGGTTGGTAGGTGCTGTGCTAATTCCTTGTGACAAAAAGCTGCCTGCCTCTGAGGAGCTACCTACCTCCACCCTCAGGAGTGGTCAACTCTGGCACTTCCATCACGCACCCTGAGAGAAGACATAATCAATTCCCCATCTGGCACTTTGTACTGAATACCCACTTTTTCTGTTTGATAGCAGGACTAAATTAGTTATTTAGCAATGAGATTCTAATTTAAAGTGAGCAACAGCCTTGACAAGGATCATTGTTCAAGGCCATCCCCCCTTTGCTTTCAGATGAGAGGCCCGCAAATCCCTGGAAGGTGATAAATAGACAATTAGACAATAGATGTATTTTGTTAGTTCTACAAAGCTCCCTTGTGCTGTCAAGAGTCACAATAAAGGGGGCTCTGGTAAATTGGTGGGCAATGAAAGCCAGCTGTTCGGTCATCACTCCTACAGACACAAAGCCATATGTGGTCATTTACAGGACATCCCTGAAAATAGATTGAGCCACTAAGACCAGGGGGAACTAAAAATACTTGACAAAGTTGCCTGCTCTTCATTTAACAAGAGTAAAATATCTAATGGGTTGTAATGGAAGCTATCAATCACACCTGCACAAAGCACAGCTTCAGGATCTTACTTTTAACTGTTAATGCAAGTTTTTATTCATCTGTGGCAAGTCAGAAGTGAGCATCTCGTGTGCAAGATGATGCTATATAACTACTTACAAATAGCTTGGGCCCAGCAGCACTGGCATAAAGCATATCCAGAACAGTGCAATAAAAAATGAACAAAGAACTATAAGCAGCGGCCTGATGAAAGACAGATCTGTTATCCCTACCTAGAAGTATCCCATTTAGGACTGCAAGTAAGATGCAGTTTCTTCTTTCTGTTTATTAGATTCTTTCTAGGCAAGGAGATCAAAGTAAGCGTAAAGTTATTTCAAGTTAGAGTTATTTCAAGTATCTGTTCATTAAGGAAAAATATTTAATGCGCTTCTCCTGGAGGTATGAATGTCTTAGGTTCAGCTGGGATGAAATTGTTTTCTTCAGAATGTCTGAGGCAACATCATATAGCAGAGAAGCTACCTCAGGGCAGATGCTATCTCACAGATGCCATGTTTTGGTTCTAGCAGAGAAAACAATCTTGATAACAAACCGATGTATATACCTACTGCTAAACCAGTGCTATATCCAGCCAAGGCCATTCTCAGCAAAGCTCTCAAAAAGGAGCTGAGAGGGAACAGAATTAGGACAGCCGACATAAACTGTCCAAAGGGATATTCCATACCGTATGACATCAAGTGGAAGGAGTTTTGAAGGAGGTGGGAGTTCATCTGGCTCTCTTCTACTGCTTGGGGGCTGGCTGGGCATCAGTTGGTGAGTGGTGAGCAATTGCTTATGTATCACTTACATACTTTATATGTATATGTATATATGTATGTACATATAATCATAAACACGATTTCTCAATCTTAGTAAATAGTTTTACCTCAACCCATGAGTTCTGCTTCTTGTTTTCCCTGATTCTCACCCCCGTTCCATTGGAAAGATGGGAGAGTAAGTGAACTACTGTATGGTGATAAGCTACCTGCCAGGGTAAATCACAACAGGCATTTTTGGTGCTCCACGTGGGACACAAAGCATTAAGATAATAGCAGATCTGACCAGAGCATGCTAACATGGGGTGTTGCAGTAGTTTGTCAATTCATGGTCACTATGTTAATTTTTTCCATATTTATGGAGTTCTTTGAGAGTCTTCTCATGAACTATATTGTGTAGCACCTTGCTTGCTGCCTATTTTCCTTGCAGCACTGTTTGTCATCTCTGGGGGTTGGATTAAGGTTTTTATTTTGTTATGGCCTTGGCTTATAAAGTGCTTAAATTGGCAGCAGAGAAACTAATGTTTTGTGTTTATTTGGCCTTGCGGTCATCTTAGGACTTTAGAAACCATACTATTGACCCTATTAGTAACTACACATATTGCTTTGTCTCCCAGCTATGGAGGAGTAAGGAAGGGCACTTTCCAGCAATCCCTCAGCATCCTTTTCACTTTTCTTTCTTTCCCTAGGGCTCAAGAGCTAGTTAGAATAGCTCTTGAGAATTTTGAATATCTGTGGGATGTTCAAAGTAGCATGCTCCTATTATAACATGTCGTGAATGTGTTCAAGATTAAGCAACTGTTTAAGAATATCACCCAGAGATCTACACTGAGGTGGGATCGTTCCGACTGGCAGGGAGTGTGGGATGCTGTAGAAAGGTGAATAACCCTCCAGTGGTTTGAACTTCACCTTTAAAAATCTGCAGAATCCTGAAAAACTGGAAAGGTCTGCAGTCGCCCTGGCAATCCTAAAGAAGCATTAATCACTGGAGCATGCCAGGGCCTGGCCTATGCCTACTAAGCACTGTTCAACACTATTCAGCATTCTCAAGGGAAGAGAATACTTCTGGATCTGACGACAGTGCAACAGATCTTCCAAATCCTGTGATGTACCAATAGTAGCTCTATTTTATGCAACAGGTCATGCAGATACTCTGAGCATAGTGATGGATGGTGGGGCCAACAGCCTTGACTTAGTGGGCAGTGAAGCCAACCAGCTGGGATCTCTTTTCAGTGAAAGTGACACTGACAGAGTGATTGGAAAAGGGACGCAGTCTTTTACCGTATGGCAGTGATTATTGTCAACCATGAGGGAAAGATATCCCTTCAAGGAACACCTGGTATTTAACCCAGCCAAGTGGGCCACCATGAAGAAAGGTACCCAGTACTTGAAGGAACAAGCTGTGGTGGAGATGATATATGAAATTACCCTGGATGACAATACCAACTCCCAAGATCTGGATGACATGATACGTGACTTTCAATCACTTTTTCCCACCACCTCAAAAACAGAAACAAAACAGCAAAGTTTTCTGTGAGCTGCAGTACGTTTCTTCTCTCCTGAGACATGCAGTGCACTGCATGATGTGATGGTTTGGAATACTGATAACGAAAAATCATAAAACCACCACATTCCATCCCTTATTCCACATCACTACATCATGCTTAATATATATACAAACAAAGGTTAACATGCATTAAACACACACATGGACCTATATATACACACATGGAATTACTGATTGCACTCCACTAACATCAAATTGCCTTGTGGTACACACTGAACATTCCCATTTTTCTGCATCACCCACTAGATGAACCCAGGTTCCTGAGAAAAACAGAGAGGTTTGCCCTTTGCCCAAGCTGCAAAGACCCAAACTGCTTTTCCCAACACGCTCTTTACATGTACTGCAAGGACCTTATCTCCCTCTACAGTATGTAGGGAGCTGCACTGGGTAGGACCATCTCAATTGGTAGATCCTTGAGTACTGACCTACCGGGTGGCTTCTGCCAAATGCTTCTCCCAGTGCTTGGATGTTCCACCACCCATTTCTAATGCTGTTCTTGTGAGTTTCCGCCATCTATTTGACATATTCCTCACTCTCTCAGGATCACGGTCTTGGCATGGGTTGTTAGGAACAGACATGGGGTCATACAACATTTCCACCATGGCTATTTCCATCAAATACTGGATAACTTTTTCAGTAGCAGTCCATTTTTTCATCTCAGGCTCCAGATCATCTTCGAAGGGACCGATTTCCTTTCCAGCCAATAACACTTGTTCCAGAGGGTGGTGGCTCCATCCAGACATCTACTAATTCCTCTGTCAATATCTGAGTCTTTAGCAATGCTTCTAGTTGGCAAAGTTTGTCACCATCTAGAAACACACTATTAGCCCCAGTGTCTCAACACTGAAGCAACCAAGTTTTGTTCAGGTGCTGTGTAAACTCCTTTCTTAAGCCTTGGATTTCAGCCATTTTCAGAGGTTTACGAGTAGTGGTAACGATGACTTCCTCCTCCTCACTCTCCTTGCTTTTCTCAGTTGCCTTTCTCAATGATTGTGGTTTTGCGTAGGGTCCCTCACCTGGATCTTCCTCTCCTTCCTTCTCTCTTCTTCTTTCCATTCCAGATGTGAAGACACCCGTTTCCATTTCTGGCCTTCCCCTGGGGCAGCTGACATCGATACTGGTGCTCCCTGTGATTGATCAGGTTCAACTTGGAGACTTCCCCCTCTGGCTTGAATCTCAGCTCAGAAACTCTCTCTCTCCAAAACAGTATTGTATAGAGCTTGGTAACCACGAGCCAAGCCCCACATAAGTTGTACCTCCTCCAATCTACCTAAGCCAGCCACAACATCCCTGAAATACTTGATTATTTTCTCAGGATTCCACCGGTGCTCAAGAGTGAAATCCCATGACACTGGGGGTCCCCACACTTCTAAGGGCAGGTTCTAAGGAGGTTTTCATAAACCTCTCCATACTCCCTGCCACTCAACATCCTCTGGTTTTGGGGAAAGCTTCCTCCAGATAATGTAAATGAGGAGGAATACATTCAGGGGAATTGATCATTAATTCAGCATTCCAAAAATGCATAAGGAACTGAGAAGAGAACCTAGAAACAGTCTAAATATTGTGTTATTTGTAAAATTAGCTACTCCATCTGGGATGTAATTGTCAATATTCAAATCAAACAACATTTCATATAGGTACCAGATAGGTTCTCCATCAGTGCTCTTAATTGATTTTGCACATATACAACTCCAAAACAGAACATGATGAACTTAATAAGAAACCAGTATGTTCCAAAAAACATAATAATAATTTTAATCCCTTATACATCCTTTATGAACTCGGTACAGTGTCCAGAGTCTGGCAGAATGGCCAGCCTACCGTCTATTCTATGAAGGTCAAAACCAACTGCATCACTCTACAACTCTCTGACTTTAAGAAATCTTTTTTTTTTTTTTTTTTTTTTTTTTTCCTGCTGAAGTTAAAGGGGGTTGTCAACATTTTACAGGCCGGTTCAGCCTGGTGCTGTAACTAATGAGGCAGAGGACCCATGGACCCAAGCCCTGGGAATGGGGAACAGAGAAAAGGGAAAAAGGGGGAAGGGTAGGGAAATGGGAGATGAGCCTAAAAACAGAACAGCGGCAACAATCTGAGGAGAAAAGTTAATTTACTAAATATGACATCAGAATGGAAGGTAACACAATATAATACAATATATAATTGGAATTGAGGTGAATAAGTTTCAAAAAAAAAAAAAAAATCAGAGAGAAAGTGTCTGAAACCAAAAGCCTTACTCTAAAATTGAAGGTGAAGTGGCTGGTGAGCACACGTGCTGCCATAAGTGAGAAAGAGGAAAGTCTCATGACTTGTAAGGAGTTTTATTTTCACCCTGAACACAAAGTCCTCTGGGGTATGTACTTCTCTTCTGAGAACCAGGTACCTGGAAAATGGGCAGTCCATGCAACTGGAACATTAACCTGTTGTCCACTAGGAACCCCAGGTCCCTCTCTGCAGAGCTCCTCTCCAGCAGGTCGTCCCCCAGTCTTTACTGGTACAAGCAGTTATTCCTCCCTAGTTGCAAGACTCTGTACTTCTTTTGTTAAACCTCATCTGCTTCCTCTCTGACAGCTCGGCAGCCTGTCCAGGTCTCACTGATGGCAGCACAGCCTTCTGGTGTGCCAGCCATTCCTCCCAGCCTTCCCATCAGCAAACTTGCTGAGGGTGGCTACCCCTTCAACAAGCTCACTGATGATGTCAAACAAGACCAGACCCAGCACCAACACCTGAGGAACTCCACGAGATACAGGCCTCCAACTGGACTCTGTACAGGTGATCACAACCCTCTGAGCTTGGCCAGTCAGCCAGTTCTGAGCCCACCTCACCACCCACTGATCTCTCCCACACTTCCTCACCTTCTTCATCAGGATGTTGTAGGAGACAGCATCAAACGCCTTGCCAAAATCAAGGTAGACTATATCCACTGCTTTCCCCCCATCCACCCAGACACTGATGACGTCAAAGAAGGCTACCAGATTGGTGGATCATGACCTCCTCCTGCTGAACTCATGCTGACTACTCCTCTTCCAATTGCCTGGAAATGACATCCAGAACAAGCTGTTCCATTCATTGCCTTTCCAGGGATGGAGATGAGGCTGACTGTCCTGTAGTTTTCCAGATCCTCCTTCTTGTCCTTTTTGAAGACCAGAGTGACATTGGCTACCATTCAGTCTCCAGGCACCTCTCGCATTCTCCAAGACCTCCCAAAGATAACAGAGAGCAGTTCAGCAATCACCTCTGCCATCTCCCTCAGCACACGTGGATGCATCTCAGCAGTGCCCATGGATTTATGTACACTGATGCTGCCTAGACGCTCTCAGACCATCTCCTCCCTCACCAAAGGGAAGCCTTTCATTCCCCAGACTCTCTCACTTAACTCCAGGGTCCCAGATTACTAAGGGGGAGTCTTTGCAGTAAAGACAGAAGCAAAGAAGATGTTTGGTATCTCTGCCTTATCGGCACCCACCGCTAGCAGAATGCCCCCCTCCTGTTGGAGGGGACCCACATTTTCCCTAGTCTTCCTTTTACTGTTGACGTACTTTTAAAAGCCTTTATAACTCCTCTGCCAGATTCCAGTCCAAGTGGAATAAGGCTGACAGCAGTCTGTAACGTTATCGTAGAACGGTTTGGGTTGGAAGGGACTTTAGAGATTCTCTTGTTCCAGCCCCCTGCTATAGGCAAGGACACCTCCCACTAGACCAGGTTGTTCACAGCCCCATTCAGCCTGGCCTTGAATGCCTCCAGGGAGAGGGCATTCACAGCCTCCCTGGGCAACCTGTGCCAGGCAAGCATCTTTTCCTTATATCTAGCCTAAATTTACCCTCTTCCAGTCTACAGCCATTACCCCTCATCCTATCCCCACATGCCCTTGTAAAAAGTCTCTTCCCTGCCTTCCCTTAGGCCCCCTTCAGTTAGTGGAAGGCCACTATAAGATCTTACAAAGTCTTTTTTAAGTCTTTTTTTTTTTTTTTTAAATGCAGGCTGAAGAGCCCCAACTCTCTCAGCTTGTCTTCATAAGGGAGGTGCTCCAGTGCTATGATCACCTTCATGGCCTTCCTCTGAACCCACTCCATCAGCTCAGCATCCTTCTCAATGCTGGGGGCCCCAGAACTGGATGCAGTACTCCAGGTGGAGTCTCACAAGAGCAGAGTAGAGGAGCAGAATCACTTCCCTTGACCTGCTGACCATGCTTCTCTCGATGCAACCCAGATCCAGTTGTCCTTCTAGGCTGCAAGAGCACGTTGTCAGCTCATTTTTGGTTCCTCTTCAAAGGGCACCCCCAAATTCTTCTCCTCAGGGCTGCTCTCAAGCCATTCTTTGGCCAGCTTGTATTTATGCTTAGGATTGCCCCAACCCAGGTACATGACTTTGCATGTAGTTTGTTGAATTTCATAAGGTTGGCATGGGGCTACCTCTCAAGCCAGTCCTGGCCTCTCTCTTCAGTCCACGCAACGTGATGGTGCTATGCTCTGAGATACTTGCAAGAAGTACTCCTTCGTGTGTGACACAAAGCAACAAAAATGCTCATTTAAACTAAACTAAAGGAGACAGAATATCCTGAAAATAATTTGATGAAGATCCCATGCCCTCCAGGCAATGTTGGGCGCCACAGCAAGTTGCTTTGTGCTGCAGTGAAAGGAGAGGGAGAAAAATGTTTCCAGTCTCTCACTAGTTGGTGGCAGAGGTTAACATGTCTGATATGGAGGAAGTGGACCTGGACTTTGTTCAGAGGACGTGCTTGATGTTGACTCTACATTTAATCATTCCCAAAAACTGCTAATGTGGGACTCAGTGGCTCCAGGGAGCAGTAACAGGAAAGAAACCCTTCAACTCCAGGGTCACTTGCTTAAATCCCGTCCCTTAACGTTATTATTACAGCACTAGTGCCTTAATGTTACTATGGTTTTCGTGCTAATTTGTGAGATTAATTATTGTCCTTAGAAGAGGTTGCTAGCAGACAGCTATCTTTGTAATGAACTTCAAGAGTTTGAGCTGTGAATGCCAGTACAAAGACAGAGGAACGGCATCCAGCCACAAAAGAAGGTGTACACACAGCATTTTGCATTTGAAGCAACGTCAGTTGTTGAGGGGAAGGTATTGAGAGATCTCTGCTCAGAGAAGGAAATCTCCAAGCCATCAAGATGGCTTGTCCATAGTTTTAAATTACTTGGAAGTTGTATAATCTCTTATGGTTAATTAGACGCATATTTAATTCTGCCAAGCAATTCACAGTCTATTATGAATGTGCAAGACATTTAAACAGCTTGAATGTTCCTTGTATATTGTCAATACAGGTATGCCTGAAGTTCCTCCCGAGCCAGATATGCATTCAGAAGTTGTTCAAAGAAAACAAAAGCTAAAATCTCAGTAATGCTTTGCGTCATCACAGCCTGTGATTCTGCATTCAGTAACTTTTTATCTTAACAAAAGGATATTGGTTTGTATGTTCCTTTCATGTGATAGTTGAGTCAAAAGCCACTGCAGCTTTACAAACTGGAAGCTTTTTCTTTTTCATGTGTGTGTTGCCATACTCAGCCTTTCTCACACTGCCTCCCATTGAAGAAAATATTTAAACTAGCAATTTACTTATGCATCTTATGTATATATATATTAAAAGTCTTACGACTGCTATTTTACGACTTATTTAGGCAGTGTCCTTTAGGAGCTGACTGCAAGTAGATGTGCTGGAGAAGTCAGTCCTCCAAGCAAGGCAAGGCAAACGCTCTCATCATGGAATTACTAAGCTGTACTTCAGCCTGCATATCCAACGGGCTAGAAAGCCTGCTGTCTGGTTCTGAGAGCCCTGAGAGCTAGCTTGGAACACGTCTTTCTGAAGAGTGGAAGCAGCAGAGCTGACTGATGAATTAAAGCCAAGGGAAAAAATAGCATTTTGCTTAATCACTTCAGCAAACGTGTGCTTTCAGCACTGCAGTCATCGTACGGTGCGTGTGCTATTGAACCACGTTTCTCAGGTCTCATCCTAGGAGAGGTGACAAGAGACAGACCAAGAGATGAACAAAGGTCTTTTTATTCCCCTTTGCTGATGGGAATGTCTGCCTTCTCACCGTAGGGGCTATTTTTTCACTTGAATATGTAACAGCTACCTCCACCTGCATGACAGGCACCTCCCACAACTCTCTGGGACTACATGACAACAGCAGAGCTTCAATTTTAATAGACTCCATGTAGTTTTCACAGAGAGGAGCCTTAAAAACTCCCCAAGGAGAGATCATCAAGCGGAATGGTCCCCAGTGCTGGATTTATTAGCAGGCAGGATGGGGAGCTTGATTAGCCCGCGTGGCTGAGCAGACATGCTGTCAGACAGGCCTCTTAATCCAATCAGTTACCTGTCGGAGGGAGAACTGCCTCCAGCTTCCCAGTGCAGCGGCACGTCCAGGGATTGATGTGCCACTGCTTCTGCAAGCCTGCCACCACCAGGAACGCTTCCCCGCAGAGAAAGCTCCTTTGTTGCGGCCAGCGGCTCTGGGAGTGACATTCTTCTGGAGAAGGGGGGAAAGTTAAAGGGCACAGTGAGCGCCTTCCTCCCCTAACAGCACTGTTTGTTGTGCACGGACCGGAGCTTTCAGGAAAGACCTCGTATAAGCACAATTAAACCTCTCAGAGGTATTCTGGTATTTTCTCTTGTCCATTTTCATCTAGGCAGTGGCTGAGCAATGCCGTTGAATAGGTGCTACATAAAATTACTGTACTCAGAGCTGCTAAGTTAACCAATGGGCTAGATGGTCTCCGACGGGCATCTGTGGAAGCTTTCCTCAAATAAACTGATCCTACAGCACCGTATGCTTTGCTGGGACTCTTTACACAGCACTACCAAAAAGAGCTGCCCAGACACTAAGAATTCCTAAGTTTAGTAGAGAGTCGTTTTGATTTAAGTAGCAACTACCTCAGGATCTTATTGTTGGTGATGGGCAGAAAGAGGCAGTGCTGCTTTACAGAGCTGTTGAGGTTCAAAGACTTTTGTTTGAAGAAAACAAAGAGAATTCTCACAGCCCTGGAGCTGTGTGATAGCCTTGCTGTTTTGCTGACTGAATGGGAAGAGAGAAATATGTGAGATCCTTCTACCTGCCAAAACAGAAAAAGGCGTCTCATTTCCACCATGCATGATGCAGCAGAGACTGGAAACACAGATCCACGCTTAGTTTCCCTGACAACTACAGAACTTCTAATGACAGTTTGGAGGTAGGAAGACCAGATGCAAATGGCTGAGTTGCCAAGTCCTTGTGAGGGAACACACAACCCTCTGATTTAGCAGAGGCACTGCTTGGCTCAGACTTCCTGGAGCAGAAGTAATCATCTATCTGCAAAGTTCAGATGTTGAACTACTGATGTATCAGAGGGTTTTCCCAAGGACGTGGCAAACAAGTTCAATTTCAAATAAGAAGCCCTATGAATAAACTTAATTAAACTGATAAGAGGGTAAAAACATGCTTATGTTTATATATATATATGTATATACATATATTGTAGCTTCTTATTACTATGTGGCCATTAAAAAAGCATGCCAAAACATGAAATATTAAAATGCTTGTAGCTGCCATGGCTGCAATCTCAGATGTTTTCTTCCTTGGTCTCCATGGACCCATTTTAATACATATGCAATGACAGCTATACTAAAAAAAATTGAGAGACAGAAAAAATGAGAGATGGAAAAAGAGAGAGAAAGAAAGTTAAATGGCACAAGATACAGAGATGTTTAACAAAATTAATCAATTACAATAACATTCAAGGTGGAAACCACAGCAGAAACCAAATATGAAAGCAGCCACAACAAAACTCTGTAATCAGAAGAGCTGTGTTTCTTCCATATACCTAAAGAAACCTCTGGAAATTTCACAAATAAATGTGGTTGGCCACACAAAGCTGAGCACGTGTGCTTTTTCAGAACTGGAAGAAATAGTGAGGACAGTAGTGGGAGCATTGCTGGGATCAGCTGGAGGTGAGATGCTGCCAGAATGGATTCTGCTGGAAGCCTTGTGGGAGCTAGTGAAATAAAGAGCAAATTGAAGCAGTAACAGTTAATGGTGGTTTTCTGTAGCTGAGGTAGGTTTATGCCATTTACTACCTGTGTTTTTTATACCTGCTTCACTCTGGAAAACAAGAAAACTATGTGGGGATGCAGCTTGCATCATTTGTCACTGAGTAGGTGGGTTAAACCTGACCCATCGTGATCAAGAGTTAAGGGAATAAGCCTCATTGTGGCTTTTCTGCCATCAGGGTAAATGTATTTTATTGTTAGTAAAGCCATTCCTCCCTTTTCTCTCTACCCTACCAATTCATGAAAGCAGAACACACTGAAGTTAAACTCTGGAGGTGATTTCTACCGTTGTGCTACGTTGTGCCTTCAGTGCTTGGTATTTATAACACGTTCTTTGGGCTTCTTTGAATATCAGGGCAGGAAGGCTGCAGCCAGCAAACTTCCAAGCCCAAGAACAAAACTTCCAGTTCTCCACTTCTGCTTACCACCCACCTTCTCTTCTTGGCACATGCTTGGTGCCAGACTGCCTCACTTCCTGCTGCTAGTGGGCTCACAGAATCATAGAATGGCCTGGGTTGCAAAGGACCACAATGATCATGTAGTTTCAACCCCTCTGCTGTGTGCAGGGTCACCAACCAGCAGCCCAGGCTGCCCAGAGCTGCATCCAGCCTGGCCTCGAATGCCTCCATGGATGAGGCATCCACAGCCTCCTTGGGCAACCTGTTCCAATGCCTCACCACCCTCTGGGTGAAAAAATCCGGCATATCGAGCACTCACACCGGACTGGGAGCAGTGCAAATACAAGAAAGTCAGTTACTCATGCCTAAGCATCTCCTGCACAACACGGATGGAGCCTGAGAAGTCTTTATTGCTCAGCTGTTCCTTCAAGAGCGATGTATTTTGACTGAGCAGATCACACAAATGACGGAATTTTCAGAAATGCTGACCTCCTGCAGACAGGTGGTTTGCAGTGTCCGTGGTAGGCAGAACTTGGGTACACCGATGACTGCCTGCAGGAGCCCCCAACCCGCGGTTCCCGCGGTTCCCCAGCAGGTGGCAGTGGCGGGCAGGAGAAGAGCTCTGCTCCGTTCGTCGCCGCCCGGATCGTCGGAAAGGGAAGAAAACCGCACGAGCTCCGAAAAACTGTAAAGCTGGAGCTGAAATGTGGCTGTATAAACAAGCAAATTTAAGTCCTCCTGATTTCTTCTTTTCCTGTGATACGCCGAACGTGTTTGAGGCACGCTGGTTTTACTCTTTTATGATTTGATGGTGTGACCCAACACTCAAGAACGGTAAATTCCTGTAAATATGAGCCATAGAATATTTAAGGTTGGAAAAGACTCCTGAGATCATCCAGTCCAAACTCCCACCCACTCCCACCATGCCCACTGAACCACATCCCTCAATGCCACGCCTCCTGAGCACCTCCAGGATGCGACCCCACCACTCCCTGGGCAGCCCATTCCAGTGCCTGACCACTCTTTCTGAGAAGAAATTCTTCCTAATACCCAACCTGAATCTCCCCTGTGCACACAGGCTCAACAGAGGCCATTACTTGGAACTGAGGAAACCACATGTTCTAACGCCACTCAAAGTTTGAGTGACCTGAGATCACTTCCAAAAACCCAAAACCCTGTTACTCCCTTGTATTTTGTAACTCTTGAGCACTTAAAGAGGGACTGTGAAAGGTATGACTGGGTAAACACGACATCACATCAGTTTGACTGGGTCAAATAGGTAACATGGAGTTAAAAATTGTCTAGAATATAAACCACTGCCTTGAAAGAAATCACAAGGTTCAGAAGAAATAAAATTGTTTTCCTTATAATTAATACAAACACGTCCCACTCTGTGTCATCTTATGGAGTTAATGTTCAATTATCACAATTTCAGTGGGTGAATTAGTTATTTTCTGAAAGATCAGAAACCCATTTTAAGGCAGAGGAGGCTGCTCTGTTATTTGGGAATATCCATCCCACAGTTTCATTTTCTGGTCTTTGAAAGAAAAACCCAAGTGATTATATTTTAAATCATAGGATTGCAGAATATCCTGAGTTGGAAGGGACTCATAAGAATCATCAAGTTCAACTCATTTAGTGCAAGGAGACTTAAGAAAAGGCTTAAAGTAAGCACCTTCTTAAGTGTGTATGCATCCTGAAAATGTAAATAGCCTCACTGAATGTCTCCATCTGCTAGAGAGCTTGCTAGTAAAATGCTATGGTATTGTTTCTGTTCTGAGTCCTTGTGTACCTATACAGGGACAAACCTTGTACTATTACTGAGTGGTTATTCAAGTACATCTTCAATTAGTATGTTGAAGCAGTGCAGCAAAGCATATCCAGAAAAGTAATAACATACATCAGATAATGGCTATTTTCAAGTGAGCCAGACTACAAAAAACTTTCCAGCACTACAAATGGAAATATCCAGGGTACAGAAAGATTAAATTTACTGGAAGTTCAACTGAAGTGAAGTAAAAGCTTCATTTTAAAGAATGCTAGAGATATTTTCCCCGTGTCCTTGTGAGGCCCCATCTGCAGCACTGCGTCCAGGGCTGGAGCCCTCAGTACAAGAAAGACAGAGAGCTGTTGGAGAGGGTCCAGAGGAGCCACAAAGATGAGCAGGGGGCTGCAGCACCTCCCTACAAAGACAGGCTGAGGGAGCTGGGCTTGTTCAGCATGGAGAAGAGAAGCTGCGGGGTGACCTCATTGAGGCCTGCCAGTAATTAAAAGGAGATGATAAACAGAAGGGGAATCAACTTTTTACAATGGTAGACAGTGATAGGACAAGGGGGAATGGTTTTAAGCTCAAGGAGGGGAGGTTTACACTGGGTGTTGGGGGGAAGTTCTTTCCTATGAGAGTGGTGAGGTGCTGGAACAGCTGCCCAGAGAGGCTGTGGATCCCCGTCCATCCTTGAAGGTGTTCAAGGCCGGGTTGGATGGGGCCCTGGGCAGCCTGGGCTGCTATGAAATGTGGAGGTTGGTGGCCCTGCATGTGGTGGAGGGTTGGAATTTGGTGACCCTTGGGGTTCCTTCCAACCCAAGCCATTCTATGATTCTATAATTCTGTATCTAGAAGCCCTGTAATTTAGAAGCTTCAAGTAACTTTCCACATAATTCAAAGTTTTAGAGACCACAGACCTGTGAAGTGTGTCAGACTTCTTTCTGCCCAGGTCCCTTGCAGATCCCTGCAGACATCACTTGTTTTCTGTTTGTGCTTACCCCTTTGTAGGGAAGGCTCGGGTGAGCAAGTTTACAGATCTGGAAAGCTTCTCTCAGATCACATTTGTGTAAACTACACTTATTGCTTTGGAAGGGCACAGGCAATGAGAGGGTTGAGAGGGAAGCTGATAAGAAGATGCAAGTTGGGCTTGTGTGGGCCTTGTTTGCTGAAGAAAGGGACAGTTTTCTCCATTGTGGTGGTGGTATCTTCTCCAGGTTGTCTGGGAGGCCAGTGATGTCAGGACTCACAGGCACTGCGTGATGCTGACCAGAAGACTGGCTGTGTTGTGTCTGAAGTAGAGGCTTTCCATCACTTTGCACTTTCTGCATCTATTTCTAACTCCCAGCAGGACTCAGAGGGTGGTGACACTGAAACAAAGAGGTTGTGGATGCCCCATCCCTGCAGGCATTCAAGGCCAGGCTGGATGTGGCTCTGAGCAGCCTGGTCTGCTGGTTGGCGACCCTGCACACAGCAGGGGGGTTGAAATGAATGAGCATTGTGCTTCTTCGCAACACAGAATTCTATGATTCTATGACTGTGTACACAAAAGTTTGTCTTCGTTTATCTTGCTGACCCAGTGCTACTCTGTCTGCAATACATGCCTCTAAGTTATGCTCCTATGGACCCCTCCCAATGACAGACAGAGGTAGGATAGAGCTCTACCAGCACTGGAACCCATCGGTCTTGTTGAGCTGAGGGGAGGACTCGTTCCTTGCAAGGGCAGAGACCTGGGTTTGAGCAGAGGCCTTCTTTCTCTGTGGCTCATGAAAGGCAAAGCTGCGTAAGCAACATGCCTTTTGTTGGAAACTAATTAGAGTTAGACTGGTTAGATGCAGTTTGTGAGTACCAGTATGGAATGCCCTCACTGCAGAATAAGAATGCAATGTTTCTGGCGTACTCTGTGTGAAGAGCATCCTGAGTCAGAGCCACAATAAGGGCAGGCAATGCAAGCGTAGGACTGGTTGATTGGCCTTATGAAACTATTGGTGCTTACCAAGCCAGATTCCATTTTAAAAAGCATCAATTCGATAGCTCTTCTAATGCTACTGATTGAGTTTCACTTCCATTTTATAAATGACCGGGCTTCCTTCTGAGTTCATATTTCTGCTCTTCCCTTGCTTTTGAAAAGAAGTTTCTCTTTTTCTCTTCATATTTTTACTTGAGTGCTGAACATCATAAACTGAAAAATGTTAAATTCCATCTGTGAATGTTTCCGTGTTAGCAAGAAGTGCATAAATTGTTGTTTCAATATTTCTTCTTTTATGCAGTTGGTAAAACTCAGAATCGTCTCGAGCTTTCCTGCAGCTAAGCTTAACCCACACAAATATAAATGTAAGAAGCCATGAAAGCACTGAAGTTTGAAATTTTATATTATTTATAAATCCAATAACCCACCTGTCCCCCAGAATTCTGAAGACCAGAAACCTGATGCTTCCAGATGTATGCAGGCAGCCCCACTCTTGGACATGGCAGGGCTGCTCACAGAAGCTGGAAATCAGCTGGAAATCAGACACATCCTTCCCTGTCCACAATGACAGGGAAGCAAGCCAAAGCAGTAGTATGAAGGAAGCATGTGGCAGATAGCATAATGTAAATTATAACTGCATGGGGCTGCTGGTCAGACAGAGTCAGCACAGTGTAATGCAAAATGCAGAGTAGTTGCAAGAAGTCCGGGCTTCACTGGTCTGCACACTTATAATCAAAACCTAATATATGTAGTTGTTAGGACTTTCCTGTTGTGAGTGGTTTTCCTCTGCTCTAATTAAGGAGCCTGCCTTTTAAATCAACTAACGAGGCATTACTTTGCTGTAAAGAGGCAAAGATACCTGGAGATGTGTGGACATTTTCTGTGACACAGACGTGTCTTTTGCCTTGAGCATTAATTGCTCATCACTTTGTCAAGCACCATTCTAACTGTACCTTTTTTTTTCTTTTTCCATTTTCAAAATCTTTCCCAAGAAGAATGAGAATGTGTATGTATCCATCATTCAATAGTCCAAGAACAGACACCCAGGAAGCACTTCCTATGACTTATCTTCATGTAGTATTGTGTTTGTTTTTGTGGGTTTCTGCTGTTTTATGAATTAAGATCTTCAACGTCCCTGTCATCATCCCCTGTCATTCTTAGATTCTACTTTATTGGTGTCATTTGTATAATAGAAGTCTACTTTTAGGCATAGGTAAAGGTGGTGGGGCTTTTATCGCATAAAAAGCCTATGGAAGATAAAATGCAGCTCCCCAAATTTCTGAACAGCAAAACACCCACAAAACATGATGTTTAGCAAGATGTAAGACCCAGTTTTAGAAGTGCTTCCTTAGCTCATAACAAATCTTAAATGTCCAAGCACACAGTGGAAATTCTGTCATTTCCACTGGGGATTACAGAGGCATTTTGTTCAGGTTGCATTCTTCTCCTGCCCTGCAGAGAAAGCTGTAAGAGAAAGACAAAGGAAACTGGTGACACGGTGGCCAAAAGCCTTCTGTCACCCAAGTGCAGACACGGGTGCTTAAAACCTTCAGGAATAAGTAACATTCATTTGAAAATAAAAACCAATCAAGGTGGTGACAAGGCATACTATTGCATGTCAGGCATCAGTATATTTAAGAGACCAACACTGAAGCAGGTGGACCTCTTCAATTGTGATGAATGAGAACGATTCTCAGCAGATTCACAGGGGGTTGCCAGTTATTTAACAAACGACTTTTCCAGAAGAGATTTGATAAGATCAGAACACTGGGTATATCCACAAAGTGTAGATTTCTTTGCACTTTCATTTGCTAATAGCTCTCTGTGCAAGCGGTGTGGTGGAGAACTGGGAGTAATATGGAATAACATGAATAGACTTCAAAAATGTATTTTGCTCACTCCAGTCAACATGTCCCTGTAGGAAAGAAAAAGCAGGAATTGATGTAAATTGCCCAGCAGCAGTCAACTACTGATACATCACTTTGTCTTAACGAATGAATTAATGAGTACCACCTCCAGGTCTGTCTTGGAAAGGACCTTTTGTTCACAGGGCAGCAGAAGTCTCCTATTACAGTAACTGCTGCAACCTGGTGCAGACCTAGAAAGTACAGCTGATTCAGCTTTCTAGCTTCACCTCAAAGCCCTTCAGGAGATTTCAAACGTGGAATCTGGAGACTGAGGTACCCTGTCTTGGTATGTGGGAGAGCAAATGGAAATTAAGAACGACAGTCACAGCACTTTTCAGCTTTAATGTGCTGATGAACTCTCATCATAATTAATTTTAGAAAGGAAAACGGAGACTATTGCACAGAGGTCTGTCAAGAAACTAGCATCCTTCAAGCTCTCCTTCACTCAGCTATAGTCACTTCAGCCCACCTGTCTGAACTTCTCTGTGGTTTTGTAGCATGTGAATGGAGGCATGTGATATATTTCCTTTTACACCTTTTTTAGATTTGAAACTGGACTTTGATGCGTCAGAAAGCTGAACAATAAATACACAATCAGGAAACAAAAACACTTCTAGGAAGTATCTGTAATTGGTCTAGCTTATGATTCCATCTCTTCTGAGCCTCACACAAATCCCTGCACTGCAACAAAGACAGTTTAGTGACAGTTTGGTCACTAAAATCATGGAATCATAGAATGACTTAGATTGGAAGGGACCTCAAAGACCACCTTGTTCCAGCCTCCCTGCTACAGACAGGTTTGCAGATGTCGATCAAACACTGGATCAGGTTGCCCAGGGCCTTATACAATGATAGGTTAAGTTTGGAAAGCATCACTAAGATCACCTCCAACCTGGCCGAGAGAAATCAGAATGTCTCAAGGTAGCACTTAAAACATTGTGCATCCCTTTCCTTGCATATCCTTCAATAACAGACAGGTGGTGGTCTTGGGTCCCAAGCTATGTAGCTTGAGCACTGCAGTAAGAAGCATGTAGCTCCATGTCACCACGTGGCAAAGGGATTTAAGAAAGGTCTCCATTTGCCTAGATCTCTCTGCTGTGAGGGAGGCAGCAGCTCCTCCTGATTTAGCATCTACAGACTTCGTTAGTATACCTTCAAGTTCTGTACCCAAGTCATTTAGGAAAGTATTAGATAGAACTGGCCCTAAAACTGAGCCATGGTGAACACCACTAACGGCATCATTTCAGCCTGATGTAACCCCAATTTTGTGTAACCCTTTGAGTCTCACCTATCAGCCAACTGTTCACCCATCAAACTATGTTTTAGTCTAGCTGTATGCTGGACATCTTGTCCTGAAGGATATTGTGCGAAACAATATTGAAAGATTTCCAGAAATTCAAAAGAAACTACATCAACTAGCTTCCCTTGGTCGGCTAGATCACAAAAAAAGGCCTTGTCAGTTAAGGACAATAAGTTGGTTAACCTGGGCTTTCCTCTCAGATTGGCCGTGAGCAATGACTGCATTGTGTTTCAAGTGCTTTCAGTAACTCCCAGAATAATCTCTGTAATTTTGCAAGGCACTGAAGTGAGACTGACATTACCTGTAATTACTAGGGTCTTCTTGCTTGCTTCTGGAGACCTGGACAGTTGCATGTTAGTATGGGAGCTCATTCTGGGTCACCACGTTACCTTTGGGGACAGCTTTCAGCTGAGTCAAGGCCACGGCTAGATCTAGTTCTGTGTTTTCACAGCTTTTGTCATGCTTTTGCCTCTGTGGGAAAGGTCCCCTGCTGCAAGCCTCGACTCCAGAGCTGATAGTGTCAAAGTCAGAGAAGAGAAAGCTTCAGGGAAACCATACAGAGTCCTGCCATTACCTAAAGTGAGCTTATAAACAGGAGAAAGGCTGACTGGAGATGCCCAAGGTCAGGCTGGATGAGGCCCTGGGCAGCCTAGGCAACAAGCCTATGGCAGAGGGTGAGGCTGAGGGGGCTTTGAGGACCCTTCCAGCTCAGCCATTCTGGGATTCTATTATTCTGTGATAAAGTCCAGCCTTTCCCTCACATACAGAATTTACTCATCCCACACCCCAGCCCCACCTCCCCTGCCTGCTCATTGCTTCTGAAGAGCCTGCAGCTGTTATAGAACACCAGTCCCTGGAATCTTCTCACCAGGTTTTGCTTATGCCAGTGATGTCACCACCAACCTGGAACTGAGTTGAGATGTCTGACTCCTCTTGCATGCTCCTCATGCTGTCTGCACTGACTGGTATAGAAACATTACAAGCAATGTAATGTCGTACACGCAGGGAAAGCATGACCTTTACAAGCTGATTAACGGAAACAGCCCAAACTATTTTAATATAAAACTTCATGGCTTTCCTCATTACATGGAGAACTATTGCTTCAGAAGTCTTTGCTAGGTTTTAGAAATGTCTTCTCTTTTCAGAGCATCATTTTCAGAGATACTGATGACCTACTTGCCTTCTTGAGCTTAGGCAGAGATTGCAACTTTCAACTCTACTCCACCAGGTCTGCCCTGGATAAAAACATCCTCTGCCCTGAAAAAATGCCATTTTTAATTACCTTTCCCGTGACCTCTCATACAGCTAAAAGTTTGCCTTTGCATTTGGAGAAGACTGAAGAAATGTGGACAAAAGACAGACCTTCTTCTATAGAGACAATATCTTTAGCATATCATAGAATATATGTCACAGAATGGTCTGGGTAGAAAAGAACCACAGTGCCCATCCAGTCCCAACCCCCTGCTGTGTGCAGGTCACCAACCAGCAGCCCAGGCTGCCCAGAGCCACATCCAGCCTGGCCTTGAATGCCTCCAGGGATGGGGCATCCACAGCCTCCTTGGGCAACCTGTTCCAGTGCCTCACCACCCTCTGAGCAAAAAATATGCTTTATTCTACACAAGAGAAGTTGTCCATCTTCAGTACTGCATAGAACAAGTATTCCCAAAATTACCCTTTTGTAATGCTTACAGATCAAGATATAAGGCTGGGAACTTGTGGAAAACAGTGGACAGGGGCAAATTTTTGTTTGCTGCAAAATGTGTGCACTTGCAGCCCAGAAGGTCAGTATTATTCTGGGCTCCATCAGCAGAGGGGTGGCCAGCAGGGACAGGGAGGTGATTGTCCCTCTCTACTCTCTTCTTGTGAAGCCCCATCTGCAGTGCTGTGTACAGGAGCCCCCAGTACAAGGAAGACAGAGAGCTGCTGGAGAGGGTCCAGAGGAGAGCCATGAAGATGATCAGGGGGCTGCAGCACCTCCCCTGCAAAGACAGGCTGAGGGAGCTGGGCTTGTTGTCACCCAACAGCCTTCTAGTATTTAAAAGGAGATGACTAAAAGAAGTGGAATCAACTTCTTATAAGGGTAGACAGTGATAGGACAACGGGGAATGGTTTTAAGCATAAGGAGGGAAGGATTAGATTGGATGTAGGGGGAAGTTTTTCACTGAGAGGGTTATGAGGTGCTGGAACAGCTGCCCAGAGAGGTTGTGAATGCTCCATCCATGAAGGTGATGAAGGCCAGGTTGGATGGCAGCGTAGGCAACATGATCTAACACTTGATCTAGAGGTTTGGAGTGATATGTTTTGCCATATAAGGAGTGAAAACTGTATTACCAAACCAAGGATACAAGCTGCAATTTGGAGCTGTTTGCCTTGGAGTTAGATGGTGTTGCTGGTCTAGATAGTTTAGAAGGTGCAGGGGAGAAGTCTTTCCTGATTCCTCTCAGACAGTGACAAATTCCTTCCATTGGTCAAAGCCTTCAGATCACAATTCTGAGCCTCAAAAAACATTACCCCCAGGATGATTGAAATACCTTGGCTGATGCAAAGATCAGGTGGTCAGTTAAATCAAAAATAATGGGAAGTGCAACCAGCATTTGGTTTGCTCACCATACCTGGGTACTGAAGTGTATATCGAAGTCAGCTGTAAAATTAAAGCTATGCATCAAGAAACTTACAATGAGTGGTGTGCAATGTGCTTTCCATGTCCCTTCCCAACTACCACCTGTGACAGCTGTTGTTAGCTTTAAGAGTATCTGTCTGTGTTGTTCAGTGCCCTGCAGGGGACATTGGATCTGAGGTTTCTGTAATAAAGGCTTAAAAAGAAAGATACTGTCAGGAAAAAAAAAGAAAAAGAAAAAAGAAAAGCAGTGTATCATGGTAAGCCATTGCCATCTGGGATCAGAAGAATCAGCTGTACCAATTTGAGGATCTATAACAAGAGCTGAACTGAGCCCTTCAATCAAAATCAATTCCTTACAATAAAGAATATACACTTCCCTAAAAGATGCTCCCTTCCCTAAAAATGTTATTTGGGAGAGTAAGGAAACGGGCCTGATGACTAAGCTTACATTCTTACTACGCTGAGACTGGAGCATACACGTTTCAAGTGTTACTTCAACGTGGAAAGTGGAGCTCCTCAGGTTCCTCCCCACTCTGTGCTACCATTCAGCAAGACCTGGACAGAGTTAGGAATGGAGGAATCTGATGAGGTTTAACACGCATGCATGTGGTTATTCCTTCTGGGACCCTGCTCTGACATAGGTGTGGGTTTGAGTGGTGCTGTGTGGAGCCAGGCTTTGGGCTCAAGGCATTCTGTTGGTCTCTTCCAGTCCAGGATGTTCTATTATTCTGATTCTATGATTCTGTAATAGCTCTACACTACTGGCTGAAAGGCACCAAAATGAGGAGAGGACGTGGAGTGGGAAATGCCATGCCCAAAAATAACAAAGGAGCAGGTAAACATAAACATTTCTACTTACTTTTTATGTGACTTGCCAGTGTAGGAAGTGTGTTTAGAGGAAGTGTTCCTTTGTAGGAACAACTTTTTTCCTTTTTAAAGATATATTTTTTTTCTGTCTCCTTTCCAGTCCACTCAGTTTTGAAGCAATGAGAGTCCAATCAAGGGCTATAGGCAGGTCACAGAGGGCAAATTACTTGCCAAAATAGTCTCTCTGCAGGGTTTTATTGGTGTTCTGTGTTAAGTTATGTGATAAGTCAAAGTTAGTGTTGCATAACATTCTCCCAGTACTTCTTGTAACCTTTTTTTTTTTTAGTGCAAAGAGTGATTCACTTTCTGCAATGCTGCTGTTGCTTTATTCCTGCTGAAACTTTACAGATAGATGTTATTGCTCTACAATATCTGCTGCCTATTCCTGCATTTGTGCTAAACTCACATCTGCTTTTTACCAGATTACATGCTTCTGAGTTACTAAATCCAGGTTCAGCAGAAGTGTGCATCTTTTCTGAATTTATAACTCATTAGGTCTTTGAATCACAAAAAAAGTCACTCTGAAACCTCTTAAGTGCATGCTACTTTTTGACTAATATTTACTAAACCAATAGACCCAAAACTCTGCTGGTCCTGATGGAGAAGACTGGATTGTGCAAGATTTGTCTTCCATGTTCCCTCAGGCCACCAATTGTAACTCTGGACTCAGGAGGTCCCTCCATATCCCTGTGGATTCCTGCTTTCGTAGGTGTGATGTAGCAAGAGAAGGACATCAGAAATGTGCTTGTTATTCCTGTACAAGCAAGCAATCACTCATGGGAAATATAAATCAAGTAAAAATGGTAGGGAGAGAGGGAAGGGAAGGGAAGGGAAGGGAAGGGAAGGGAAGGGAAGGGAAGGGAAGGGAAGGGAAGGGAAGGGAAGGGAAGGGAAGGGAAGGGAAGGGAAGGGAAGGGAAGGGAAGGGAAGGGAAGGGAAGGGAAGGGAAGGGAAGGGAAGGGAAGGGAAGGGAAGGGAAGGGAAGGGAAGGGAAGGGAAGGGAAGGGAAGGGAAGGGAAGGGAAGGGAAGGGAGAGGTGAGATGAAGTTGAGATGAGGTTGGATGGAGAGGAGAAGAGGTTTGTTTAGTTATTCTCTCTTGAAGCTAGGCAGGCAGATACAATTGATCGATTCTTTGAAACAGCCTACAGTGCATAGTGAACCAAGCCATACCATGCCCAGGAATTCTGACTTTTGGGGGTGCCCCCAAGGGAAGTCTTGGCGTATGGCATCCCAAGTCCTGCCTTTGCCTGCACAGCACCTGTCAACACCTGAGAACAGGGCAGGGGAGATAGGCCCTGTGTCCAGAAGGGGTAAGGAATGGTGTTGCTATGTACTAAAAAGACAAGGCAAGTAGGAGAATACTCCTGCTTATTTTGTAGGACCTTGCTCTGTGCCTCTAAGCTCATTTATCCTGAACAAAGGTTGAATTGGTGCACGGTGACAGTTCATGTCAGCTGGTTCTGTAAGGTTGCTCTGCTCACGAAAATGCAAAATTGCTTCTGACAGGTTCTTGGTGATACCAAGCAAAGTATTTGCCAGTCAGACAATAGAAAGAAGGCTTGAACTCACCCAGCCAGAAAAGAGTATCTTCGGCTATGCAGCACTCCATCTCAGGAAGCAGCCCGTGTCTAAGAGATATTCTCCTTTCAGAGGCTGGCTCTTCCATGAGTTCAGGGTTGCTTCACCCTGGGTCCAGCTCTTCTGGTGGCGTGGGGGTACAGGTGCAAACAGTTTACCTGTGCTCCATGGGCAGCCACACCACCGGGTGCTCAATCACCAGTTCAAGCCATGACCTAATAGTTCCTATTCATAGGTTAAGGGTAGACTTGCAGGTTTTCTACTGGTAGCATTAGGACTCAGTGGTGAAATCAGTGAGAGGAAGCCTCTGCATTACCCAGTCTTAAAGAATCCTTTGGTATTCTTACGTTCTACATTCTTGGGAGAGCTTTTTGCAACTGTGTTCTCCTTGCCATGAAATACAGACTTCTAGTGGCATTGTTGTTGATTTGGGGGTATTTATTGATGAAAGATTCAACATGAGCCAGCAGTGTGCGCTTGCTGCCCAGAAGGCCAATACTATAATGGGCTGCATCAAGAGAAGTGTGAGCAGCAGTGACAGGGAGGTGATTCTGCCCTCTACTCTGCTCTCACAAGACCCCCACTTTGCCACAACCTCCCTTCAGGCTGTTGTGGAGAGTGATATGGTCTCCCCTGAGCCTTCTCTTCTCCAGACTGAGCAATGCCAGCTCCCTCAGCTGCTCCTCATAAGACTTGTGCTCCAGACCCCTCACCACCTTTGTTGCCCTTCTCTGGACACATTTCAGGGACTTTTTTTTTTTCCTGCCCCCTTTACTCTGCTCTCATGAGACCCCATCTGGAGTACTGTGTGGAACCCCCAACACAGGGAAGACGTGGAGCTGTTGAAGCAGATCCAGTAGAGGGCCATGAAGATGATCAGAGGGTTGGAGCATGTCCCTTATGAGGCCAGGCTGAGAGAGCTGGGGCTCTTCAACCTGGAGAAGACTCCAAGGAGACCTTACAGTGGCCTTCCAGTAGCTGAAGTACAGGAAACCAGGGGTGGGACTTTTTATAAGGGCAGGTAGCAACAGGAGTCGGGAAAATGGCTTTGAACTGGAAGAGAATAGATTTAGATTACATATTAGGAAGAAATTATTTACTGTGGGGGTGGCAATGCACTGGCACAGGTTGCCCAGTGATGCTGTGGATGCCCCCTCCCTGGAAGCACTCAAGGCCTGGCTGGATGGGGCTGTGAGCAACCTGGTCTATAGGGAGGTGTCCCTGCCTTCAGCAGGGGGCTGGAACTGGGTGATCTTAAGGGTCCCTTCCAACCCAAACCATTCTGTGATTCTATGATACCAAGAGCTCCCCCATCTTCTTTTTCACTTATTTCTCCATCCAGTCTTTTGTCACATACTCAGACAATGCAGCCACCTTCCTTCGGCAGCACCCCCCTCCTCTTCACATGCACAAGAGATGCAGCAGTAGTGTGTAAGCAGGAACACTGCCTGGTATCCACATTCACCGTCTGTGTGTTATTGCACTACTAATAAGTTTCCTGCAGTTCAGGGGAGGAGACGGAAAGACAGAGCATCACTGAGCAAGGATTCAGATTAAAGGACAAATGTGGCTGACCAAAGTGAACAATTACATGAAGCAAAGGGAAAATAACAACTAAAGATCTTTCATTGCAGCCAGCTAATTATCATGAATTCTGGACTTAACTGTTCAGGCATAGAATTAAAAACCTTAATTATATTGTCACCTTTGTCTCTCAGCTCCCATTGCCCACAAATGAATCCATTGACTCTAACTGCTGCTGATGAGAAGAAATAGATGGCAGTCCCAGTGAGGTGGGAGAGGGGAATTTAAAAAAAAAAATAAATTGAGAGGCAACATGCTGATGGCTGCACAGCTGGGTGACAACTACATTCCAGGACATTATAAATTAAAAATACTTTTAATGAGACAAATACGGGTTTGATGGATTTCATGCTTTCCCTCCACTCCCCCCCTCCACTTCCTATGCTCTCGCTGCCACCACCGTTGCCTTTTTAATTTTAAGTCATGCCTCTTGTCAAATAATTTTCCTGTCTTTGCCACCGGCTCCCCAGAGAGCCTCATTTGTAGTCCCATGAAATCTTTAGCTTGTGTTTTGCTGGAGAGCAGCGGCCACAGGTGACACATCACGAGGCAGTCTGCTGGCTGAGACAGAGACCCTGTCGGGTGCTGTCCCACGGTAGCTGTTTGTGAGCAAAGAGCAGCCCTGCCTGCCCCCGGCTGTTGTTGAGAAGTAAGATTTTGCTGGTAAGAAACGTGAGGGTTTGACCCCAGCTGTGAGATAGAATTCTCAGAGCCGCACGTGGCCAGAGCTCCCCTGCTGCAGCCCTGACGATGCAGTTCGGTGCCCACTTGAAGCCCACCTATCCAGATAAAGATACAAGGTTTTGGTGGTTTTCTTTTTTCCTTCGTTCCGGGGATTATTTTCAAGATATCTCAAGTTCACATACTAAAAGCACGAGCAAAATGCTGGAGACTACCAGGCAGACCCAGGGAGAGGTCTTGCAGCTCTGCCCCTGCTCATTATGGGCAAAATTAAGGCACAACTTAAGGCACAGGCAATGCTGTTGCAGAGCTCAGCTGTGCTGCAGCTCTGGAGGCACTGGGCACACCTGAGCCAAAGCCTTCTCAAGCCTGACAGCGTGTTTTTAACGTGTGTTGTCATGGTTACATGGGGTGAGTTAATGTGACGGAACTCAGGAGTGGAGCAGAGGGGCTTGTTTCAGACATAGCTGGTGGACATGGCTGTGTCAGAGGCAGTGCATGTTTACACCTATTTATTACCTCGTGTAGCAGCAAGACTTCCAGCTGTGGGTTTGAAAGCTTTGACTTCAAACTCTATTTGTGTTCTTCCTCTGCTGGGCTGTTGGACTTCTTCTGCCATGGTTTTGTTCCTCCTCTGCCTGCTGCAGCCCCCTGTCAGTGTCTGGCATCGGCAGGAGGAACTGTGCACTGTTCAACCCTCAGCAGTGGAGCCACTGTCCCAGGTTTTTGAGTAGGAGGATAAAACATATTCCCTGATTTGGGCTGCCTGCATTCCATAGGCAATAACCTAGCCTTTAAACTGATTGCTGAGTCTGCAGGGTCTCCTTCTGCTGGTTTTATTGGCGTGTTATTAACTATTAACAAATGGTTTGCAGCACAACCTGAATTCTCTGGTTACTTGTGCAAATTTTTAAGTCTCAATGTAGAATCCTCTCTTTAAATGCATATTGTACCACTCTATTATTTCTTCCATCTGTCATACATTACAATCTGGACTTTACAGCAGGGCAGGCCTACAGTGATTCAAACTGTAAAGCTATGCCATGAATTTTTAAGTCATCCACTCTGCTCTTCCCTTGTGCAGATGCTAACAGTAAGCCCAGTGAAATCTCACCATATCTTAGCTGTTCAATGTAAACATAAAGCCAAAACATCATTTTCCATCTAGATGTATAAATGAGGTTTAACATTACTTATGCTAACTCTGGTCAGATCTGCCCATGCTTACAAACTTCCTATAGGTACTTCAGAGTTGTGACGTCAGTGGAACTTTTAAGGACTTTGAAAACACACTGCAGAGCAAGCTGGGGGCAAGGGTTTCTATTTCAGTGAGTTGCAGTACCCACCTCCCCTCATACACATCCTTTTTTAGAAATTATTTTTATTCTTTATTGTTAAGAGTGAAACACAAGCTACAAATTTAACAGGAAAAAAGTCCATTTTGAACCTTGGCAATGTTCAATGGCATCAGAAAGTTGCACCACAGCATTAGAAATGGCTTAACAGAACAAGAAAATCTGAACCAAGAAAATGAAACAGAGGAAGTAGAAACAAATTGTTTTAAGCTCATTCGGAAGATGATGTACTTAATGCACTTGATTCAGTTCAGCTTCCTCTTGCTGAAAAGTTGTTTGTCACTTTGTTTTGTTTTACAATAATGTACTACCTCTGTAATATATTTTCATACTGAAACCACTGCCTTTGTTGATTTAAAGCTCCTTTCCAACCACAGCCAGTTTGTGATTCTGTAAGGGCTTTCTGCAAGTCCTCTCATGCAAAGCCCTGCTGAAGCAGGACCACCTAGAGCAGGTCGCCCAGGACCCAAACAGTATTTGAAGGTCTCTAAAGAGACTCCACAGCTTCTCTGGGCAGCCTGCGCCAGGCACTGTCACTTGAACAGCATGGAAGTGCCTCCTTATGGTCAAATGGAATCTCCTGTGCTCTGGTTTGTGCCCACTGCCTCTCGTCTGGCACTGAAAAGAGTCTGATTCATCCACCTAGTACTGACCCCTGTGGCTCACTGCTAGACTTTGTGTCACTGATCACCACCCTCAGTTTGTGACCAATAATCCAGATTTTAGTCTACCTCACTGCCTGCCCAGCCACCTCATACTTCATCAGCTTTTCTACAAGCATCTTATGAGAAATAGGATGAAAAGCCTTACTGAAGTAAGTACTGAAGTCTAGGTAGACTACGTCTATTGCTCTCCCCTCACACTTTCTGCCTTCTCATCACTGAAGATGATCAAGTTGATCAGTCACAACTTCCGCTTGGTCAGCTTACTGGTCTTGATAATTCTCTTGCTGTTTATGCACCTGGAAAAGGTTTCTGTGAGTAGCTGCTCCATCACCTTCTCAGTGACGGAGGTGAGGCTGAGCAGCCTGTACTTCTCTGGGTCCTTTTTTTGCCCTTCTTAAAGACAGGAGTGACATTTACTGTTCTCCAGGATTCAGGCACTTCCTACATTCTCCAGTATTGGTTGAAGACTACTGAAAGTGTCTGCTTCATGCGTTCTGCCAATTCCTCAGCATCACAGCAGAGAACATCACCCAAGATTCTAAATAGAAAAAAAAAAAAAAAAGTCATAAGAATCTTTAGAAATTCTTTGCATTGCAACGGTAGTCCTCTGTAAGATCAGCTTAGCACAGCAGCAGTGTGCAGGCAGCAATCTGAGTTAATGCTACCAAGCAGGCTGTTACAGTCTCCTGAAAGGATTTCTGTGTGTTAATGCTTCTCAGGCTCTTGGGATCTCTTTTTCCAGCTCACCCACCTGCTCCAGGCATGGTGTGAGAATTGCTGGTGCATTTGATGTGAGTACTGTTAGGTGTGATGCACTGAACATCAGAGGGACACAAATCCTGAGAAGTTTCTGCCTCTCCTGACTTGATAATGGGAGCACTGGCACTGCTACCAACCTGCTCTCATGAAAAGGCTGCGTGGGAAGAGGAAGAACAGGAAGGTAAGCTTGTGAGCTCAGACCCTGGTCACACCACCAATCAGACAGCTTGCTGCAGCCTCCAGTACAAGTTTGTCCTCAGCAATTTAAAAATCTGTTCAGTTCCTTCTCTCATTACCTCTAAGTTGTCTGCTCATTTCTCCTTTAGGTTACCCTGATCTCAATTCACTTGTCCTTTCTGTTCCCACACAACTTCTTTCTTCTAACATCTCTCTATTCCTCTCCATTTGTCACTGGTCTGTGGAGATGCAGTGCATCCTGACAACAAAAGCAACCAACCACCTCAGCTTTGTTCGTCTCATTGGAGAGCAGGGAACAGCTTAGGTACAGAAAATCCAGAGGGCAAGGGTCCCTTCATGTGAGCCAAGGCATCAATGTATTTTCTCTGAGCTCCTGAAATTTCAAGAGCCTAAATGCTCAGCTGCATAGAAGAAGGAGCAGGCAGTATCTGTGTCTGCTGGGGCAGGAAGGGGAAGCTCCCAGGAAAAAGTGAGAAACCTGTGATTTCTGGCACCAGTCATGGAGTGGACACAGTGCCCTTTCTCACAGCAGCAGCACCCAGCAAAGCACAAAAGCCTGTAGTGCCTTATGGTCAAATTCCAGGAGGAAGCAGCAAGGGATTGCAGTGGGAGAACTCCTGCAGACCTGTCCTCTCACCTGAGGAGGTTTGCTTCCTGCAAGGGACTCAAATTAAGGACGCTGTGAAATGAGTGCCAAGGCTTGTACATCTCTCAAACCATTCCCCTCCACTGCTCTTCTGTGTAAGTGCCAAAGTTAGTGCGAGGGTAGTCTGGGAAGTGTCAGTGCTGACTTCACAGCTCTAAACTGATAGTCAGTGGGTCATGAAGGGGGCTAGAGGGCTAGAGGAGGAGTAGGTAGATCCTGCAGTTCAACCATTGGTTATGCAGCTAGCATTGGCAACAGGGACCATAAGCCCCTCTCTGTGGATTGAAGGCTGCTTTGAAGAGATGGCATCTACCTAAATAACTGGCAAAGATATATTTGCCAACAGGCTTGCCTACTAGGTACAACTAGGTTGTAATCAAAACCACATGAGGAAGCAGTAGATCAGGCAAGTGAAGGTTACAGTGTAAAGTAGGTGATAAGGACTCCATAATCAATACAACAGGGCTGACATGAGTCCATCCAGAGTATCCACATGAAAAAATGAAAAGACTTACAGGAAAGGTTTTTATACCTTTTCTGTGAAATCAGTACAGATGTCTCCAAAATCCTCGTACACAAAAACATTCAATGTGAGGACCAAACAGGAGGAATTAAAGGTCTGTGTGCAGTTTCACAGTTATGTTGTCATCAAAATCACAGACACAATGGCAGGATGGCTTAGACAACTGTCATGATGCATGGAGAGGACAGAAGTTCTTTAGGAAGGATAAGCCATGAAGAGGAGGAGGGGAATTGGCACTTGGCCCGAAAAAGCATCTGGCATCTGGTGGGATGGATGACACACTACTTAAGAGTTTATGAATTAGGAGGAAAGAACAGTCTGATGTGGGCACCGTGGTGCTGGGTATCTGCTGCAGACTCCCTGATCAGGAAGACAAGCAGATCTTCTGCTGGTACCACAGCAGCAACAGCAAAATGAGAACTAGGGAAAATATCGGCCCAGATTTTAATGGCAATGAGGACCTATTCACAAAGGACATGGGGAAGTCTGAATGTCTTTTTTGCTTTCGTCTTTCCTGGTAAGACCTCAGAAGTCCTTCAGCAATGGTCCGTAACGACCTCAGGTCCCTGAATTCAGTGGAAAAGCCAGGGCAAAGCAGAGAGAGTGATGAAGTTAGGAAACATAGCCAAACACCCTGGCTATGCACATAAGTTCATGGGGCCTACATAAGTGCATTTGTAAGTGCTAAGGGAGCTGGCTGCAAGACTTCTCTTGATTGTCTTTGGAAGGTTGTGGTGAGGAAATAGTCCAGGAAGCCATTATTACGTTATTACATACATGAAGGACAAGAAGATGAGCTAGAGCAATGAACATAGGTTTACAACAGGAAAGTCAAGACTGATGAACCTGGTATCTTTCTACCATTGGGGTTCTTTGGACAAGGGAAGAGAGGTGGGGCTTTGTCTTGGCTTCAGCACATCTTTCTAAACTGTCTCTCATAAAACTCTCACAGACAAACTGATGAAGAACAGATGGACAGTAAGGTGGGGAGAGTTGGCTGACCAAGAGGGCCTAGAGGGCTGTCATCAGTGCTGGTGGGCAGTGACTACTGGTGGACTGCACGCGTTGAAAGTGGAGCAAATATCTTAGTGACATCTTTCTCAGATAGAGTACGTCTTCAGCAAGGTCACAAATAACATAAAAATTAGGAGGAGTGGGTGATGTGGCTGTGTTGCCATTTATGGAGACCTGAGCAAGCTAGAGAATTGTGCATAGAGGTATACCATAAAATTCAACAAATGGAAATAGAAAGTTCTACATCTAGAGAGGAATAACAGCATCCATCAGGACAGACTGCTCTGCAGACTAGCAGCTGTGGGCCTCACTGACAGAAGCTGGGCATAAGCCAACAATGTGCCCTGATGGCAAAGGAGGTTGATGATATTCTAGGATGCATAAGGAGTATCATCAGCAGGTTGAGGGAGGTGATCCTTCCCTCTGCTCTGCACTGATGAGAAACATCTGGAATGCTGTCCTGCTCTAGATCCCTAACAGCAGAGACATGCACTTTACTGGGAGAAGGTCAGTGCAGGATCACAAAGATGATTAAGGGACTGGAGTAGTATGTGTCACTCAAGGAGTGGCTGTGAGCTGGTACTGTTTGGTCTGAGGAAAAGGAGATTCAGGGGGAATGCTATCAAAGTCTATAAATACCTTACAGAGAAAAGTATAAAAGACAGAAGAAGGCTCTTCTCAGCAGTGAAGGCAATAGCCATATGTTGAAATAATAGAGATTCCATTTAAACACAGGAAAAAACATTTTACTAAGAGGACAGGTTGTCAAACACTGGAACAAATTGCTCAGAGAGGCTGTAGATCCTCAACTTTGGAGGTGTTCCAAACCCAACTGGAAGTGGCAATGAGCAATCTGCCCTAGCTGGCTCTGCACTGAGCCAAGGGGATGGGCAGGACATCGTTTAGAAGTG
The DNA here is from genome assembly GCF_905368555.1 of Meleagris gallopavo. Lineage (NCBI taxonomy): Eukaryota > Metazoa > Chordata > Aves > Galliformes > Phasianidae > Meleagris > Meleagris gallopavo. Next base: position 75,088,858 of record NC_139435.1, read on the forward strand.
TCTGTTAACATCAAGCACACTGCAGTCCTGGGATCTTCCTGAGAACAGTGGACAGAAGACCCAATCCCTGAAGCCTCGCCCAGCTGATGACAGTGCTGTAGGATGGGAACTTCAGAAAAAAATCCTTCATGGAAAATGGCCCTGCACCAGAAATGGCCATCATTGTCAGGCTTTTTCACCTGGTGTGAAAACACACAAAGCTATCAGGGAGAACCAGTATTGATCAACCTTTAGCTTACTAATTGCAGAGTCCTGCTGTACAAGTTAATGTGTAGCAGACTCTCTTTTTCTTTTTTTTAAATCACTGTTTAGTTTAGAAGAAGCTGAAGATCAGATGTGGAGCAGTGCATATTATTATTGCCAATATGACTTTAAATTGCTCTCCTTGAATTATTTGGCTTTACTCATCATCTTCATTCTTGCTTTAATTTTTTGCTGTTTTATAATCAGATGCTGTTATATCTGCATGTGATGAGCAGGTCATTTGCATGACAGCAGTTCCACTCCAGTCTGTGGAGTTCATTTAATTTAAATGTTAAAACAATTAGACTGAAATAATAAACCTTAAGAAAAAATATCTTTGCTTCTTCATGAAGTTTCTTTGCAAGCACATTCTGGCCTTTACTAGGGGCATTTTCATGACTACTAAGAAGAAAACCTAATGAGTCACCATCCCTGGATGTGTCTAAAAACCATTTGGTTGCGGTGCTCAGGGCCATGATTTAGCAGAGGGTTGTTAGGGTAGGATGGTTAGGTTGTGGTTGGATTCGATGACCTTTAAGGTCTTTTCCAACCTGAGCAATTCTATGATTCTATGATTAATGAAATTGTGGAAGCAATGACCACTTCAGTCAGACAGTCCTGTCTGGTTGAATATCTACTCTACGTAAAGTTGCAGGAGGCTGGTAGCCTCAGAGATGGTGTCTCCCATCCTGTAGCACAATAATGGTAAAAGAAACTGTCCTTTGGTTCAGTCCTCTGGCAGCTAAAGCCTGAAACAGCTAATGAGCCTAGTATGTTTGCTTCCCTACTCAGAGAAGTTTGTAATGCAGTCAACTGAAGTGCAGGTTTTTATCATGCCACCCACCAGATGCTAATTCCCTTTACGATTGGGTCCAGAAAGCACTTGCAGGAAAAGTTTGATGTGTGCAAGATAAATCAAAGGCAGGATAATTAACATCAGAGCTGATTGTACACAATAGGAGTCCACAGTGCCCCTTTAGAACAAGGGAGGGGCTCTGTATCATGAGGGGTGTAGGACCAAATATCAAAGACATTAAAAAAATGTGAAGCTTTGAACATGATTCCCTAGGCTATGATAAGTTTCCTCATTTCTTCTTCCAAGGTGTTTGAACTTAACTTTAATTCTTGAAATATTCCATACTGCTGTGAAGGAATTGTTTTTCCTTTTGCCTTTAAGGGAAAGTAGATGTTTCAGAGTTGTTTTTTTTTTTAATTGTTATTCTAGGATATGCAAATTTAAGCTAAACGTTAAAAGGAATATCTGTCTTCCACACACCCTTTAAGAAATGCATTTTATCACTATTTTAATTGTAAAATCAAGCTAGTACTCTGCAGGAAGCAGTGGTTTTTAGAGCCTCTAAGACTGCTGCCTGAATTCCCTTGCCAGATTTTATTTTACTTCTTGCTTCTTAATTTTTACTTTTGACTTTCATGAATACCCCGGGTTTGCCCTCAGAAGTGATGACTACAAACGCTTCAGAAGAAAATCCCTCATTTTTGTGCCATTAAAAGTGATGTCTGAGCTGGAAGCGTGCAGTGTTGGCAACCTCGGGGTTACAGGAAGGCTGTACTTTCTGCCCGTTGCTTCTGCTGAGCTGCCACTGGTGACAAAACTGAGTGATGAAAAGAAAATATTGTGAACATGACCAAAGCAAATGGGTAGCCATGTTGTGTTCATGAACAGAAGAGAACGTCCAGTTATTACCAACTGATGGAGCGAGAGAAATAAAAGATTAGCATAGGCTCCCTGGAATGTAATTCAAACCTACCTGACAGACATTGTACTAAGAGAGATGAACGTTTATCTTTCCCTTCCATTAAAATATCAACATTTGTCTTTAAAAAAATTGCTCAAAAAAAAAAAAAAAAAAAAAAAAAGATGATACTGGGATGCTTTGCTGAACTTAATAACCTGATGAGAGTGAAAAATCTGTCAGATCTTACAGGAACCAGTTAAATACATAACTCACAGTCCATCTTTTGCAATAAATTGCTGGTTTAAACATGGTACACATACAAAGTTCTTTGTAATGGAAACTAAACTATTCAGACCTAATTACAATAAGATCAAGTTATTGCAGTCTTCACTAACCTGCAGATAGAATGATAGAATATTTTAAATAATGACATTTTTTAGGAAATTCCCTGAATGTAAGGGTCAGATCTAACAGTTTTTTTCTCCCCTTCCCCTTTCCCTTTCCCTTCCACTTCCTCTTCCCCTTTCCCTGTCCCAAGTTGGTTCTGTGACTGGAAATATTTATTCTATTAAATCAAAAAGGATGTTGCTTGAGGACAGGCTGTTAAATCAAACTTCTCAAAGCTCCAGCGTTATATTTCTGGGTGTTGTTTTTCTTTGTTTTGGGAGACATCCATTTATTTTTGTTTGCTTGTATTTCTCTTAAGTATTGCACTGTGAAACCTTAAATAAATGCTCATTCTGCAGCTCCCACTCCAAGAGATCATCTCTTTCTTCCTGCCAGCAAAAATCTGTGATTACCATGAATTCCAGACTACATCATGTTTCTTTCTGGCATGGCTATCCTTATTAACTGCATACAAGGTAAAGAATCTGTTGCTTTATTCCTGGGCAGTACTTGAGACTGAGGTATACGAGTTGAATGTTTCAGCCATGCAGAGGTACTTATCCTGCCTTGAAATTTCGGCCAATGTGAATATTTTGCATTACTCTACAACTTCCCTAGGCATAACTCTCACATGCATCATATACGAATGGGGACAGTAGTATCCAGTCCAAGGTCTGCTGAGGCATTCTCATCTGTTTTGGAGACTTGGGGTGAGAACCCAACCTGAGCTCAGAACAAACAGACTGAAGGGCTGTCTGATGTTTTTCTATAACTCTATGATCTGTTGCTCAAAGGTCAGAAAAATACTGGCTCTTCCCTGGGCTTCTTTCTCACAAGCCTGTTTCTCTCCCTCATGTTCAAATATTCCACCCAGCGTGCTTCTCCCTCAAAAGGACTAGAAAAGAAATCTTTAAGGAAATGAACCAAAACGTGGCAGTCTCGGAGATGCTTCTCAGTTTGGCACTTCACTTCAGCTTCTCTGCCTCTGAACAGTCTGAATTATGGGACATTTTATAGCTCTTGGTTTTGGAAACTGCCTCTGCCTTTATGGGAGGTAGATTTAATATTTTCCTCTGTCACAGATTTGCAGTTTGCCAGAGGACTGGGAGAATCAATGAAGTCTCAGATTCTGCAAATGTTTTGAAACAGAGAGCATTGGAATGTGTTTTTAAAGCTCTGCACAGTAAGGCTTTAATCCAATTGAGCAGTCCTGAAATTTTCTGCTGGTAAGACGTAACCATAAATATTCACATGCAAGAGATCTCTCCAAGTTATGAGCAGTTTGTGAATGTCCTCCTAATAGACTTTGTGAGCACAGCCTTAGCACCAAAAAGACGTGCGTGTTCCCGATGACAATTAAGAAATGCAATCTTCTGTGTTTCAGTTCCCACGTCTCAGTCTCTAGCATTAAACCAAGAGCTCTGTTTGCTGGCTGGAAACACTGTGTGCTCTCTAAACTACAGCCAGTCAACAGATGTCAGTGTGTTCATTCTGACAAAACCTGATCACGCTTCCAGAAGGGCAGCGTCAAAACCCTACTGACTTTTAGGAGATGAGGCAGAGCAGCAGGGTGTTCAGTGATAGCAAAGGGGATTCATTTTAGCAAGCCACAGTCTCTGTCTTTGCCTGTGCATTGCTAATGGGATGCAACAATATACAATATTGAGGAGTTGTATAGTAAGGGACTGTTACTTTTCATAAAGTGAAAACTTTATTGCCAAACTGAAAAGTAAGGGTTTTTTTTTTTTAAATATATATAAGATCAGCTAGAAAAGTCAATATTTTTGGTCATGTAGTAGGAAATGAGCTATTTGGAATCTACTGTGAGATAAGCTGAAAATTGTTGAAATAATTTTGAAATTAAATAAAACAGGGCATGATAATTGGCATCGATTTACTAAAAATCAATGGACATCAAAGGTATTCTTTTTTCCAAAAAAATATGCCTGATTACACAAAACACCAAGTTAAGCTGTTTGTAAAATTTTAACCTACCAAGTTGTTATTCGGTAGTGTGAAGACACAGTTCCCTCTGGAATTATGGGTGACATCTTTAACAAAGCCAGTGAACATCTGTGAAATATAGTTTATAGAGGACAATGCTTATAGCAAAGTTCCAAGAGATTCTCAGGGAGGTTGGCCCTAAAGTTGTTCCATTAGCAGCATCCCAGGGGAACACTTTGTGGTGTGGAACCTGGGAGCCCTTCCAAGACATGGCTGGGAAATAAGTCTTCATTTAGTTAGTAGAATTGTTCTTTCTCCATCTTATAACTGACAACGGTGTCCATTTGGAAAAGTTTCACTCACTGATGTATCTAAAAAGCTGTAGATTACCTGATAGCTATTTATGAACAGTGGTAGTAGTGTTCAGAATCAATGGTTTTAACAGCAAATTTTCCAAGCCTGCTCTTGTTCTCAGGACTGTTTACTTCCCTGGCTGTAATCTCTCCTCCCCCATAAGTGCTGTTGTGACGTGAGACTTCTCCTACTGGAAATTTTTCTCAGTTTTCCATCTTTAGAGTTTCTAAAGATATTAGCGCTGTGAAGGGCTGACAAAATGAATTCTGACAAAAGATAATTGCATGAATCTTTTGTAGTCGAGCACATAAAATGCCTTAGCACTGTCAGTTCTTATTTCACTCAAAGGTGTGTCAAAGCTACAGTGCTGCCCTAGCACAAGCAGGGGTGACAAGAAGTGCTCCACGGCAGTTTTGCAGATCTGTATCCACGTGCATTGAGAAGTTATTGGTGTTCTGATGTTTTGCTTTACAGAACAGAGGTAGGTGGATAGAAATTTGAGAAACAAGTAAGCCAAGCTGACATCTCAAAGAAGTTAATTCTGCTCTTGTGGTACTGGCATATTGACATGACATGGTCAGATTGGGATAATAGTAGTTACAGTGGGGAACAGACCTAGTGACTTGTCACAAAAAGGAACACTTCTTGTGAAGTAGGTACTTTTCCTCCCCAAAGAATGGGGAAATAAATTCAGGTGGATGAAGTTGTCTGGTCTTGCAGTACCTGTTTGGCACGTGGTACGTGGACCAGTGGCAGAGCTCCACATTAGAACCAGTATTCCTCAAGAAAATACACACACACACATGCACAGTAAAGGGGAAAAAAGCAAACTGTGCATGCATTTCCCTTTAAATGCACTTCCAGGGCTGCTGACTTTGTTCAGACTTCTTCTGCCTCCACTCATGAGTTTGTGAAGCCTACAGAAAGTATGGAGAAAAAGAGCACAGCTCCTCTACTGTACCATACAAATTACAAATCACCTCTAAAAGGCATCAGGCTGCCTATCTCTGCATGTTATCACACTGTGCCTTTTGTTGCAGCATCTGAGCTGTGGCTGTTATTTCAAAGAATTGCAGATTCATAGACTTGCCTGGGTTGAAAAGGACCACAATGATCATCTAGTTTCAATCCACCAGACCAGGCTGCCCAGAGCCACATCCAGCCTGGCCTTGAATGCATGAATACACAAAGAATATGTGGTCAAGCAGAGCAGGACGTGGCACTGAGTCTCTTCATGCATTTGCTGGCCAGCAGATACCAGGCCAGGCCATCAGTGCTACTGAGTATTTTCAGCATTCTCTTCAAGATGAAAGACAAATCTGGAGGAATTTAAGTCCTAGAGCAGATTCTGTGAACCTCCTGAGGCTGCCAGCCTAGGGGATGAGACTTATACCCTGGTTGGAAAAGTCTCCAGTCGTGTGCAATTGAAGACCACACTGTTGGAGCAGAGTGAGAAGATGCCTTGGCAGGACACAAGGAGCTCCCGGCAGTCTGAAATGCGGAGACAGAATGGGCAGTTCTCTGCTTTTTCAGACATTTTCTCTAGAAGTGCCTTGCCAGGTTGCCCTACGAGTCTCTGTTGTACTCTTGAGATATCTAAGATGTCCCACTGCAGAAGTTTCCCAGTTTTACCCAAGCAAATATTGTTAACAAAGGCCTTGTTCTGCAGACATCTCATGAACATGAATGCTCACTGCCCTCAGGGCTTTAAAGTTATTCCACAGCACTGCTAACTGGTGGTTCTCCATTCAGGAGCACACATCTGTAACTCTCAGATTTAATGAGAGCCTGTCATGTCACTGTGCCTTGTTTTGGTATGCTTGCTCTAGCTGTTGGCCAGCTGAAGTGAGTAATTAATTTTTCAGCACATTCTACTTGAAACCAGTAAAATTTCACCAGCAATAAACTCTTAGCATATGTGTTTCATAGAACTTTGCAGCTTCCCTCATGGGGCTTTGCCCTGAATCTTTGTTACTGCAACTCCAATGGCCTACGCAGAAATCTTTGTCTTACGATACTCATCCAGGAGGAGGTACAACTGTAAATATTGAATTTATTATTTTATGCAAAGGCCGAGCTAAGTATTATCTTTTTCAAAACGCAGTTACAATGATGCGGGAGGAAAGGGAAATGTTTGGACATTTGGAAAAAGATAGTGCACAAACCTTGTGACCCTGGTCAGGGAGTTTTAAATTTAGCTTACTAATTTTCAGGTAAGCACTTCTCTCTACACATAACAAGCATGAAAGCAACAGGCTCTGGTAAGTGAAAGAAGTATTGGTTTGGCTTCTGTTGTACTTATTTCCAGAAAAGCCCGAGTTAATTATGCACAATAACTGAGCAGACTGTGCTGGGGAAGGCACACCTCGGGTACAACGTGAGAATCAGCCATGTTGTGCAGGGTGCAGGAGCAAGAGCTCACTGCTGCAGACAAGTCGTCAGAACAAGAGAAGCTGTGTCACTGACATGGCAACATTTAGGTCAGCAGAAGAGGCACTTAAGTGACTCAGAGGTACAAACTCTTTTAACTCGCTCTTGTTGAAAGGGGAAATCTTACTTTCTCCAGACTCTTTCTCTTATCTTTGGGATCTGGGATTCCTGGAGGACAGTCTTATCATTAAAGGCTGAGGCAAAAAAGGCGTTCAGTAACTCCACCTTCCCAGTGTCCACCATTGCTGGGCAACCTGCATCATTCAGCAGTGGGATCGCAATTTCCCTCATCTTCCTTTTGCTATTGATTTACCTAAAGAAGCCTTTCTTGTTACACTTGACCTCCCTCACCAGATCTAATTCCAAGAGTGCCCTAGCCTTGTTGCATCCTTGCATATTCTGACATTGTTCCTACATTCCTTCCAAGTGTGCAGAACCTTCTTCCACATTCTGTAAACTTTCTTCCACCTGAGATTTCCCTCAAGCTCCTTGCTTATTCATATGGGTCTCCTGACATCCCTTTCTCCACTAATAGGGATGCCCCAATCTTGAGCACAGGGGAAGTTCTGTTTGAATGTGTCTCAGCTCATTTGGTTTCCCTCACTTTCCAGGGCCCTAACCCATGGGATGCCTCCAAGCAGATCTCTGAAGAGGTCAAAGTTGGTTCTCCTCACATCCAGGACTGCAGTTCTACTTATTGCCTTGTTTCTTCCATGCAAGATCTCAAACTCAACTGCTTCATGGTCACTGCTTCCAAGGCTGCCCTCAGCCTTCACATCCCCAGCCAGTCCTTCCTTGTTTGTAAGTACAAACTAGCTCAGCTTGTGACTGAGATCTTCTGGACATACGAAACGCAAGAGCAAATTAAGGCAGCAGTACGTCCAGATTTCCCCCACAGTTTTCTTTTCATGCAGCGTAACTTCCTTCTCCTTGAATCAGCAGAGTTGTTGTAATCCTCTTGATGAAAAAAAGCTGCCCTCCAGACCTGGCTGGGCAGAGCAAGGTAGGACGACTGTGTCCCAGGCCACCTTAGCCATTAAGCCAGATAGAGGGCTGATGTGAAGTACAGAACAGGTCTGGCTTCCCATAATAATGCCACCTGCCTGGTAGTGGGAGAATCAAAACCTGCCATCTCTCAGTGGTTACTTCAGCTCATTTGATTCGCCAACACCCTGGGATTGATGTTTAATTCCTGGTTTCTTGCTTCAGTAAAATTTGGAAAAACAGAAGAAAAACAGATCTTTGCTTTTCTCTGCTATCATATTTAGTCAATTCATTAACTTTGTTCTCTCTCAAGCCTCCCTCCAGTTAGCCAGTAATTTCAGGTGCTAAAATTCTAATTTAGCAACTGTGCAAGAACAGAAGTGAAATTCACTTCTCTGCCTTTTAGGGGACTTTCACACATAGTAAATGAACGCAGCATTGTGGTCATACAAAAGTTAGTTTATTTGGAGAAAAAAAATCTGTATAATAGACAACTGGCAAACTCAGCTATCAAAAATTACAAGCCCTAATGGACTCAGTCAAAGATATTCTATCTCCACTTGAAAGGGCTAGCAATTTGTCAGCCAGGCATAATTAGAACTTGATGAAGTGCTGCAGCCCTTCAGCATAATGAATGTGACGATGTGTCTTGATATAAAGTCCTTTCTCTACTCCCATTGCATCCCATCTGCGTCCTCAGATTCATACAGTGCCTTGGCCACATGCAAGAGAAAGGAACAGTTAAAAGCTGACAGAAACACATCCAATGATAACTCTAGGTTTAACCTAAAAAGAAGGAAAATCTATGAATGCCCATTCAAGCTGAAATGCTAAGAAATCATTAATAAGCTAAGTTCAATGATGATGACAAAAGAAATTTAGGGATTAAATGGAATTATTGGCATTTGCTTAAATTTGCCCGATTTGACAGCACAAGAAAAAGATCTGTGCTGGGGAACTTGCAAAGGAAAATACAATTCAGGAGGTGTGAACTCATTGCTGGCCTGACAAGTATTGAAATGCCAAGCAAACACGGACCATTCCTCAGCGACTCCTTGCCTGTCTGCTGCTGCGTTTGCTGGGCTGAACTCATCCATTCACAGACAGCTCCTGCCCAGGGTCAGAGGCAAAACATCTGGCAATCTGCTTGTTCACCTACATGGAAAGGAGCAGTCACCCCAAAGATGTGTTGACCTCTGAGTGTCCAGAAGGTTTCAGTGTTCTCTTCTTTGGCAAACCTGAAGTAGGTCCATCTCCATTGCACTGAGGCACACTACTTATCTCCTTATGCAAGATTTCTGTCTGCTGGCTCAAATCATCTCTCACCCTTTCCTCGGGTAAATAAAGATGTTCTTCACTTTTATGGAGTGAATTCCTTATTGGGACTATTTAGAGCAGCACTGCCGAAAAAGAGCAGGGGGTAATGGTGGGTGGGAAGCTGGACATGAGCCAGCAGTGTGCCCTCTCAGCCCAGAAAGCCAACTGCATCCTGAACTGCAGCAAAAGAAATGTGGCCAGCGGGGTGAGGGAGGTGATCCTGCCCCTCTGCTCTGTGCTGGTGAGACCTGGAGTACTGTATTCAGATATGGAGTCCTCAGCAGAGGACAGACAAAAAAACCTGCCTGTGGGATGGAACATTTCTGCTACGAGGACAAGCTGAGAGCTGGAGCTGTGCATCCTGGAGAAGAGACAGCTCTAATGTGGCCTGATAGCAGCCTTTCAATTCAAAAAATCTACAGGGGAGCTATAGGGAAGAAGGGGACGAGTCTTCAGTAGGGTCTGTGGTGACAGAACAAGGGGAAATGGCCTCAAGATTAAAGAGTGTAGATTTAGGTTAGATATAAGCAAAAAGTCTTTAAAGTGAGGGTGGTGAGGCACCGGAAGAGGTTGCCCAGTGATGTGGTTGATGCCCCTTCCTGGAGACTTTCAAGGCGAGGCTGGATCAGGCTCTGAGCAGCACGATGGAGCTGTGGTGTCCCTGTGCACTGCAGGGGAGTTGGACTAGATGGCCTTCAGAGGGCCCTTCCAACTCTAAGGATTCTATGATTCTGTGAGTCTATGATTTTAAGGCTGAATTATCTTCATTAGCAACAAATTAGAAGTCTAGTAAGCTAGAGACTATACCAAGTTCAGCTGAGATGAGATTGATACACAGATGTCTGCTTCCATGTTTCAACTCTTTTAATGGCCCTGTATACAAATTGGCTTCTGCAGCAAAGCAGGAAAGATCTGCAACCCAAATCCTCATGAAGTATCAGGCTTTGGCTTTATTTTGAAGCAGAATCTTGGGAAGCTACGTGATGGCCTGCAAAAACAGTTCTCCATCAGAAAGCAAGAAAGCAAGAAATACTTTTGCCCAATCTCTGTTTTATTTTTTTAAGAGCTTTTATTGCCTCAGCATTAAATAATTTTTAAAATATGAGATCATGCATTCTTCCTGCAGAAGAGTGAAGAATTTCTTCTGATTAAGTATTTTAACCTTTACAATGAGGTTTAAATGACACTTGTTAATGATGTAAATGATTGTTAATATTTCTACTTGAATTGTAAACTTTCTTCTTTAATTTGATTGAGCTAAAGCCATTTAGTTCTAGAACTAAGGCTGTTCACTAACCAGAAAATCTGCTTGAGTTTTCAAAAGAAGACCTCTGGCTGTTACCATGGGATACTGGATCAACAGACCATTGAGTTGAGCCAGCTTGATCCTTTCCTCCTCTTTTGATTTCATTTCAAGTGTTGTTATCCTGAATTTTTCCTTCGTTTCTCTAGAAATGATGTGCAGAGACTCCAGCAGGGTTTTTAAAGTCATACACTTACAAGGCAGAAACAAGTGGGTGAAACAGCGATTTAGGCAGCCAGCTTTGCAGAGCTGAGGAGGTTACAACTCTCCTTCATTGTCTTTGTAGTTAAACATCACTCCTTCTTCATGATCCCATTCATTTCTCTGATCTTAACCTGGATTATGATTTTTTGAAGACATCTGTATTGAATTCGTCGGGCAAGATTTTGATATTGAAGGAGGCTATGGGGCTAGACTGAGAAGAGCCCAGAAGCAGCCCCACATTAGGTAAAAGCCATCTCTACCTGTCTCCAGAAGGGACACGCTGCTGGCAAAGCTGACACAATGAGCAGTGCTGGTTACACCTCTGGGGCAGCATATTTGAGAAAGAGATAAAACTTCTGTGAAGCAACATCTGGGAGACAAAAGTGAGAAAATGAGAGAAAAAGAAGGGGAGGAGGAGCAGGAGGGCAGGAGGTGCTCCAGGTGTGGGGCAGAAGTTCCCTGCAGCCTGTGGGGAGATATCCACGCTGCAGCTCACGCAGGAGAAGACTCTGTGGTGGAACTGCAGCCGTGGAGAGAAACCTGTAGTGGAGCAGATGGTCTGGCAGGAGCTGCTGCCCATGGGAGATCCACGTTGGAGCAGCCTGTTCCTGTACTCCATTTTACAGATCCACGCCGGAGCAGTTCTTGAAAAGCTGCAGTCTGTGGCAAGAACTCATTTAGGATCAGCTCAGCAAGGACTTCATCCTGTGGGAAAGATCCCGTGCTGCAGTGGAAGAGTGAGGGGCAAGGAGAAGCAGAGATGAATTGCTATAAACTGACTGCAGCCCCCACCCGCAGGGTTGTGGCACCCAGTTTCTCTGGGCGGCGGTGCCAGGGCCTCACCATCCTCTGAGTAAAGAATTTCACCCAACATCTAATCTAAATCTCCCCTCTTTCAATTTAAAACCATACCCCTTTGTCCTGTCACTACCAGGCTATGCAAAAAGGAGAAGCTTTCTGCTCGTGTGTCTCCTTTCCCTTTCTTTCACACAACCCTTCTCCCTGCTGCAAAAAGGACACTCAAAATGATGGTATCTTCTCCGGTTCAGACATCAGATGAGCTGTTTTAGAGTATATTTTAAAGCCTCATACCACTTGTCCACTGATGGACTCTGTTTCAGCATGCTTAACCCTTGAGGGTTTAGCTGGATGATCTCTAAAGGCCTCTTCCACCCTAAGCCATTCTATTATTGCAGCTAAGCAGAATGGGAGCCTGGGGAAAGGCAGTGTGGTGCTGGGAAGACAAAGAGCTGGATGCCCTGGCAACAAGTGGGAGAGAATGGAGGCTGATCTGCGTGAGGTTGGGCCCTTGAGGTGAGGAAACTTCTTCTGTGGCAATCCCAGAGAGCATTTGCCCTTTGAAAGCTATGGGGTTGGGTGTACCTGCATGGCTGTTTATGTTATGCATGACTCCAGATACATTATTTGACTTTGTTGCTTCTCATCACTGTTTTATTATGGTGAAGAAAACATTCTATTCATGCATTGTATTATTTACACAGCAATCTGTATTGGAGTAAAATATGAACTATTTAAGATGCAGTGCAATCTATTTCTGACAAAACGTGATATACCTCTTTTTTTTTTTTCCTCCTTAATCAGCAAGTTACCTTTTCCCCCCGCTTTGTGATTTTAAATTATGCCCCTGGTTTAATTCAGTGAAAGAGGTGGAATAGACTTAAGGACTGAAAAGTCATCAAAACTTTATTCAACATCACTTTATTTTTGTACTAGGAGTTCTGCCAGGAGCTGGCCAGTGTCTCCTAAGTCTGGCAAAGAAAAAAGGATTCGTGGTGCACCCTGGAGCTACTCTCCCACTCTGCATTAGCTGACTTATCACCTCTGTAAGCAGTTTTCTGGTTCACATGTTCCTCTTCTGTAACAAGTTTGAAGAATACATCTCTGATGTGTTTCTCTGCCCAGGGACAACTGGTGAGCCTTGAGGGATAACTCAGGGGAAACACACCTGTTTTATTGTCTACAGCCAATAAAAGCACTGATTCCTCTATCCTCAGGTCACCCGATTTCAGAGCTCAAGACAGAAACCAGACGCCCTCTTACCTGCAGAGATGGCACCATAAAGCCTCTGTTCTGCAAGGCTAGGAAAAGAACTTTTTTACTGCCTTCAACTAAAAGTATAGCGAACCAAAATTCATTTTTTAAGATTTTCAGTCCTGCAACCATTGCTTCTGCTGGGGACAATAGGACACCCTATGAGAATGGGAGAACTGATCCCAACTTCAGACTTACAGGCAACACCATATACTCTGCTCCAAACTACCAGCAGCAGGAATTCAGGAGTCTCTAAAGAGCTCCACAGGCAGATACAAACATTTCAAACCTGAGTTCTAGGTGCTGGTATTATTAAGTATTAATGTGATGTTTCTTGAAACCAAGTTAACTTGCTTGGCTCCTACTGAAGCTGGAGGAAGCTGAGTCCTGCATTTCTTTAAGGTCTACATTTTTGGTTGGAACACCTTCATTTAGTTCACAGAGAAATTCTCCCACACAATAAATAAAGTCACGTTTCATTTTTATCAAACAATCATTCTTTTCAGTTGATATAAGCATTATATATGTCTGATAGCAAATTTTCTATGCCCATCTGAAAGCATCTTTTTGTTAAGGACCTCTATCAGAATTGACTTTGCAACTAATAACGTGGTCTTTTTCACTGAACTCAAAGGTCCCTGTTGGCTTTAGCAAGCGAAGCATTAAGGAAATAAAATATTATTTTTTATAAATGCATGCTCTGAAGTTTGATTTGTTGAACGCGTTTCTTGAACTGACAAGTCACAGGATGTGTCTGCAAAATCCACCAGGAACTTTCAAAACTGGAGCACCACTTCCTAATGACTGGCTACCATGAGTGTTTTTGGGAATCCGTGTTTTGTAAGAAAAATCTTTGTCCTTTGAAGAAGAAATCTCACTTTGTGTGTGTGTGTGTGTGTGCGTGCATGCAAACAGAACTTCTCTTTCAGTTATTCCTGTGGATATCCTCTGAGCCCTGGTGTTGCAGAGTTCTGAATCATCCTGCTGTTCCCTAGCAAAGGAGTACAGCAACAAACCCTCCTGTTACTGTACAACTTTATACTGTTGTCTGTGTGTTACTGAGCTGTGCAATATGTCTTCTGCCATGGGCAGAAGGGTGTCAAAGGTGGTTTCCCATGCTGGAAAGCATACCTGAATTTCTTCTGATGGGTTGCAATGATGAAAGTGGCTGAGTTGTGCCAATGCCATTTCACAGTAGCCTGTCAATGTTAACTGCTATAAGTGTAGACACCAGCAGAGCAGATGAGGCCTCTGTACAAAAAGCTTCTGCCTGTTCAAGCTGCAAAGCAAAAAATGTAAACTATAGTTGACATAAATAGGAAACACAAAGGAATGCATCTGCACACAGTGCAGAATTCCTGAGGAATGGAGAAGTCTTGTCAATACAGTGGTGGAAAATATAAATAGTTGATATCGCTTCTCTATTCATTCAAGAAGTATTTAACATCTCTAAGAAAATGTCCACAAAAGTAGCTATGAAGTTCAGAGGAAATGTGCTTTTGCAGAGTATAGGGAGAAAGCCAGAGGAAAGAATAAACTGTCAGACTAGTCTGTTTCTTCTACCATGTCCTGGAGCATCTGCAGTAAAATACAGAATCAGCAATATTTGAGAAACTAACATCTGAATTTGTCTGTGAAGCACTGAGAAAAGCTGGATAAATGATAACCAGAACAACTCATCATTTAGCAGTGATGCTATCTTCTACTTTGGAAGGCTTTGCTTGGCTTTATCTGCAGCCTGGGAAAAGGAAAAACCTGGAATAAAATGTGCTGCGGCAGTCAGAAAGGAGAACAAAAGCACACAGTGACTTAGACATTTTACAAAAGAATGGAATGCTGGAGATAAGGGAAAGCTCTGTCCTTCTTGTGTTATCCACAGAGGAACAGAAAAGGGTCCTGTGAAGAAGCAAAGTGGATCCCCTTCCACCTAAGAAGCCAAGGAGCAGTGAGCACAGCAGGGATACCAATTGTGCCCCATCTTACAGTTGAATGACACGTATCTGCTTGGGTTTGTAGGATCAGGAAGACAGGACAAAGACAAATGAACAAACCCAATGCTGTGCAGGGAGTGCCTGGATGGATGTGCAGAGCCAGCAGAGCCAGTATTTACTGCTCAAGAAAGCAGAACCAGGACCGAACTCAACATGGAGGCATGGACTCTGTGTACCATTGAATGGTTGCTGTGCTCCTCAGTGGCACCTTCCTACAACAACTTGTGCAGCCTGGGCAGCTAGGAAACCAATATACACCTGGGACTAGCGCCAAAGGAGCGATGTGTCCAAGTGCTGTGTGATGTGAAAGTAACTGAGACGACTAACAACTTGTTTTTCACTTCACTGGTGCCTTAGCAAGAACTAGCACAGAAACTGGGACTGGGTGTGGGGGGAGGAGCTGTTTCATCTCAAGCAATGCCACTTTGTTCCTTGAGATGCACCCACTGACATCTGTGCAGGGGACAGAACAAGGGGAGGACACCCGGGATGCTGATCCCCCTGATGCACCCATGCCAGATAAGGTTATTACAGCTGTGCCAGGCAATGCTTCTCATGAAATATTCATGCCTCAAGGCCTAAGCTAATGGAAAGAGAGGGGAGAAAAAATCTGCAGTTTGGTTGAGTTTTATGAGCGTTCACCACAATGTTTCTAGATCTTTTGAGCTCCCACGGGTGCCAATCACAGTCTACTCCTTTCCTTCATAGCTGCAGCTTTTTGCAGCTTCCTTTACACTCAACTGAATGACAGCAACACCTGGATTCTGTTTTTGGTACTCTGACTGCAATTCCTTAATGTCTTTTCTCTCCCATCAACCAGGCACTTACTTTCTGGTTGATGACATTCTTAAGCCTGAAAAAGAAACTGAAAAAGAAACAGCACAAACAAGTCAACAAGAGGATATGTCCTCTTCCAACAACAGCTCCAAATCCAGTTATGGATCCTCATGAAGCAGAAGACTGTAAAGAAAGCTGCGCACACTGCTGGCTGTCACTCCAACTGTGCTGGGAGACATCCAGAGACAGACTGCACTTATTCAGCTCTGGTGCTCTGAACTGTCAGTCTTCTCCAACCTTGACCTGAGCCTGCTCTTCCTTCTGGTGGGTATGCACAATGCAGGAAAAGAACTTCACTGGGGACAGACTAGTAACAACCTGGTCTTCCCCGCAAGTGGGAGAAGTTAGGAGGAAAGATGATGGCTTCGAGTTGTTCCAGAGGAGATTCAGGTTAGATATTATGAAAAAAATATTTTCTGTAGGAGTGGTCAAACACTGTAGCAGGTTGCACGGAGAGATGGTGGAGTCACCATCCCTGGAGGTGTTCACAAATTGCGGAGTGTGGCACTTGGGGACATGGCTTAGTGAGCATTGCTGTGATAGGTTGACAGTTGGATTTGGTGATCTGAGAGCTCTTTTCCAATCTTAATGATTCTGTGATACTGTAATTCTATGACTCCATGATCTTACGGTAAGTGAATGGGCTGATATAATGAAAACATGGATGGCATGAAGTGCTGAATGTAGCAGGAGAAATGTTCACCTGAAGCACCTCCTGCAGCAGCCGACTGATCTGCAGGAGACAGCCAAAAGGCCGTGTGCTACCAGGGAGGCAGAGATAGAGTCAGCCAGTTTGCATTAAATCCACAGTCTGGGGCCAAACAGCGCCAAACTCCCCCACTGGCATATCCAGTTGGAAGGGAAACAAGCAGGGATGGGAAATGTCAAAGTGCCACAAGAAGGAATAACAAGAGAAAAAATCCTGCCCCAAAGCCTGAGGTGCCTCTGCAGAAACACTTCACGGTTCTCCAGGCTGAGAAGGAAAAAGAAACAACAGCAGGTAAGTCATCTGAACTGAGTAAGGCAGCCAGCCGTGCTCCCAGGGATATAGCAACTGCTGCAAGTAAGAAAAAACGATGGGTAGTAGTGGGGGGTGATTCTCTTCTGCAGGGCACAGAGACACCCATTTGTCACCCTGGCCCACTGTCTAGAGAGGTCTGCTGCTTGCTAGGGGCCCGAATCAGAGATGTGACTGAGAGGCTGCCAGACCTTGTACATCCCACAGACTGCTACCTGCTGCTGCTCTTTCATGCGGGCACCAGTGACACGGCTGTCAGCAACCTGAAGAACATCAGGTTGAGGGACTACATCAAGTGGAGACTGGTAATGAGTGGTGTTCCTCAGGGATCAGTGCTGCGACCCACGTTTAACATCTTTGTAGGTGACATGGACAGTGAGATTGAGTGCACCCTTAGCAAGTTTGCAGACAACACCAAGCTGAGTGGAGCAGCTGACATGCTAGAGGGAAGAGATGCCTTCTGGAGGGACCTGGACAGGCTGGAGAGGTGGGCCAGGTGAACCTCATGAAGTTCAGTGAGGCCAAGTGCAAGGAACCTGAGCTGGGGCAATCCCAAACGCAGATATAAGCTGGATGGAGAATGGCTCGAGAGCAGCCCTGAGGAAAAGGTGTTGGGGGTGCTGGCTGATGAAACCATATCCTGGGTTGCATTAAGAGAAGTGTGACCAGCAGGTCAAGGGAGGAGATTCTGCCCCCTCCCTGGAAGCATTCCAGGCCAGGCTAGATGGAGCTGTGAGCAACCTGGTCTAGAGGGAGGTGTCCCTGCCTACAGCAGGGGGTTGGAACTGGGTGATCATAGAGGTCCTTTCCTACCCAAACCATTCTGTGATTCATTCTTTATATGTGTGCGATTGTGTTTGTCTCTTGGTCTGCTGTTGTTGGCAGGCTGGATGGCCATGTGCCCTGCAAAGTTCTTTTCTCCTCGGAGTTGTCTCCAGCCATTGGAGAGCCAGGAGGGAAAGCTAAATGGATATATAGGAGTGTGGTTCACTCCTATAAACAGAAAGTGCTGGTGGCCATAGCCAACATGGAGATAGGGACTGCTAACCAGGAGGAGACACAGCCCTACAGGCTGAACAGTAGTGACCAGGATTAGATCAGTCCTTTCTCAACAAAATAAGGAAGGATTTGGGGACACGGCAGGAGGAACAATCAAATGGGATGGCAGGTCCCCATTGTGAAGAAACACAAGCGGAACTTTTTTGAGAAAAAAATAAAAAGAAATTAAAAAAAAAAACTCCTAACTTTTCTTTCCCGTTATCTCTCCCGTGGTATGCGAAACTTCCCTACTCATGTGTGGCTGCCCTGTCTGTCTGACAGAGAGGCACTGAAGAGCTGACAGTGTACAGGAGACAAAAAGGGAGAAAAAGAGTGAGAGCAGCAGCAGAGAGGCTTGTCGCAATCCCCTGCTTGAAGCTGGTAATTAATAAATGAAATGCCCTGGGACTCCGCTAAGCTTCTTCAGATGACTTATCTGTCGTGGGCTCGGCAAAGCATTAAATGGCCATTTTCTGACAGAATGACTTCACTGCTTTGGAGCTTCCTTGACTTTGTGCGGAATATTTCTCCCCTCCTCCCACCTATTTTTCAGTATTCTCTCTTTCTTTCTCTCTCTCTTGCTCTCTCTCCCTCTCTCTCCTCCTGGTTGATGGCTCTAGTTCATTTCTGCCTATTTAATTGGGCCCCGGATGAATTTACTCGACAGGGCCATTCATCATGTGGCAGTGGCTGGCGGACGAGCCCAGGGGGAGCAAGGCTGACAGCTCCGGCAGCCTTGGATGCTGCTTGACTCTGGAAGTTCACATATTTGGGCATTAGTGCAGCTATTAGTTTAACAAGCTTCGTTTATCCCTGTCACTACCACTTCAGCTTCCCATGTAATCATTTGAAATGTAGATTACTGCTAGACAAATGGGACAGAGCAAGAGTACACAGGAGGGAAAAAAAGTGACACGGATTGCTTGCTAAGAGCTTGGTTTCTTATGTTGCTTTTGTTGTTGTTTGCTTGTTTTCTTCCCATCTTTTCATGCTTTCTAAAGTGTTTTTGTTAATTTAACGTTTGCGTGACTTCCACTGTAAGAGGTTTGTCACCTGTATCTGCCCCTTTTTGGAAAATATTTGGTAGCAATTTGTTGACCCAAAGTGTACGTTTAAAGCAATCATACAGCTGCCCAGGGATGCAGAAGCCTGTGCACACTCAGTCCTCAGACTTTTTCTGTCTCTACTTCAGATTCTTGAAGGTCTACCTGTATTGTGGGTCACAGCCCATGCTTTTGAGAAAGCATCGGCCATGCTGATGCCTCAAGTTGCACCAAAGGAGGTTCAGTTTGGATGTTAGGAAAAATTTCTTCTCTGAAAGAGTGGTCAGGTGCTGGAACTGCCCAGGGAGGTGGTTTAGTCACCATCCCTGGAGGTGTTCAAGAAACATTTAGATGTTGTACTAAGGTTTAGTGGGGAAATGTTAGTTGTAGGTGGGTGAGTGGACCGGATGACCTTGGTTCTCTTACCCAGTATTGTGAATCTGTGATGATGTGATTCTGTGCCTTGTTCCACAATAACACTGGTGCATCTGCTCCCTTATACCTCCCCATGATTCTGCAGTGTCAGCTCACACACATTGTACTGCTAGCAGAATGGCAATGCTCTGTGTTCAAACTTATCAGTGATGAAAAATATGTTTTATTGCAAAGGAAAATGAATCAGTGCTCCAATTTAAATGTGTACATTCTTCTGAATTCATCTGGCCCAAACCTTGACACCTTTATTCTCTGCTCAGCAGAGAAGCTCTTCTCTGTCAGACCACAAGCCTGTGCTCAGAGTTCCTATATATAGCCCAGATAAGTCAAGTCAGTCTTCAACCGACCTTTGGATCAATCAAACACGTCCTCCTCCCTCAGTCTCTTAACAAATAAAGTTTCCAGATGCAAAACTATTCCATCAGACTGACCCATCTCCAGTTTATCTCCATCTGCTCTAAATCAGAGATGTTTTACTTTGCTAATGGTACAACTAGTGCTGCACTGAGGATTACCTTTCCTATCTATCCTGCCATCCACACTCCTCAGACCTTCAGAGGCTATTTCCTCAGCACAGAAAGGACACTGAGGTGCTGGAGCAGGTCCAAAGAAGGGCAGGAAGGCTGGTGAAGGGCTTGGAGAATATGCCCTACGAGGAGAGACTGAAGGAGCTGGGGCTGTTTTGTCTGGTGAAGACGAGGCTGAAGGGAGACCTTATTGCTCTCTTCCAGTATCTGAAAGGTGCTTACAGCAGAGCAGAGTTGGTCTCTTCTCACTGGTGACAGGACGAGGGGAAATGGCCTCAAGTTGCACCAGGGTAAGTTTAGGTTGGATATCAGGAAACACTTCTTTACAGAAAGGGTTGTTAAGCACTGCAACAAGCTGCACAGGGAGGTGGTTGAGTCACCATCCCTGAGTGTGTTTAAAATCCGTTTGGATGTGGTGCTCAGGACATGATTTAGCAGAGGGTTGTTAGAGTTAGGGTAGGATGGTTACATGGTGGTTGGACTTGATGATTTGAAGGTCTCTTCCAACCCGAGTGATTCTATAATTCAACGATTCCTGAACTGTTACCTACAGACAGATCCTGGTAGGTCTTGGTCAGTTGGTTTGATACCTTCTCCCTTGCCATGCCCTTTTCTTTGTCGCTGTCTTCCAGAGATGCACACCTCCTTCCTACAAATCTAAGGTCATTCCATGTTCATAGCTGTATGAATTTGCATCTTGTTGTGTGAAAGATGTGTGGTTTGAGTAAAAAAGAAAGAAGAAAAAAAAAAAGCCAACTTTTCAGATCTGATTGTTCTACAAAGTTAGACAGAATCGCACAGAATGGCCAGAGTTGGAAGGGACCCCAAGGATCATGTATCTCCAACCCCCCCACTACATGCAGGGCCACCAACTTCTCCATTTAATACCAGGCCAGGCTGCCCAGGGCCCCATCCAACCTGGCCATGAACACCTCCAGGGACACCCTACTAACTTGTGATATGTGCAGATTTTACCTGCAGGCAGGTTGAGATTTTCTTCCTGCTCCTTAGTAGAGCTATGTGAAATTTAGAAATTCTACTATAGGAGGAAATCTTGTCATTTGGCACCCCTTTCCTTACCAGATGAGGCATTAAAATTCAGGAAATTCTTCAGATGATTGTCAATTTTTTTAGTAGACACTGAAATGTGTCATGAGAAAACATTAAAATTTTCCAAAAGGGAATTTCCCTGAATTCCCTGGGGTGAGATAT
The DNA here is from genome assembly GCF_905368555.1 of Meleagris gallopavo. Classification (NCBI taxonomy): domain Eukaryota; kingdom Metazoa; phylum Chordata; class Aves; order Galliformes; family Phasianidae; genus Meleagris; species Meleagris gallopavo. The sequence continues at coordinate 75,109,874 of NC_139435.1, forward strand.
GAATGTGTTATTTATCTCTGGAAGGAAAGAGGTCAGTTGCAATTATCTTGTAGTCCCTCTTTCAAAGAAAAAATCCTGGCAGATCTGGTTTTGGGTGTGATCGCTGGCATTGCCATGATTCATTCTATTCATCTCTTGTCTCTTCCCCTCATTTGAACAGCAAGATCTCCAAGGTGCAGCTTGTGATGTGTTGTTATCCTTTTCCAAGCCACTGCAAAGTGACACAATTCATTTATCCCTTCCTCCTTTGCAGCTCTGAGACTCCCCTGAGGGCCTCAGCAGCTGGTGTCTTCTCCTAATGAAAACAGTTCACAGGTTTGTGTCAAGCCTAGTGGCAGATCAGATCAAAGGCACCTGATTTTCTTTAGCTAGCAACAAGACTGAGAATTGCTCAGCTGTTGTATCACCTAGCCACCTCCTGATTCCCCTGCCAACACATCTACGACAACTAGGAAAATCCTGGGCTCAACTCAGGGACTAATCTCAGGCTTCCACCTCTCGACTGACTCCGTAAAGCACCTTAAGGACATTCCACCTCCATAATGCCAGGGGAATGCGTTTGGAAACCAGACCTTCCCGTAGCTCAGTGTATTGGCAGGAGATAAGTGGGATGGGGAATTGTTCACTGAATGGCAGAACTAAAGGGGTTGGAAGGGACCTCTGGAGATCATTGTGTCCAGCTCCTCTGCTAAAGCAGGTTCCTTGTAGTAGGTTACGCATCCAGACAGGTTTCAATACTTCCAGAGAAGGAGACCCCTCAATGTCTATGGGCAGGCTGATCCAGAGTTCTGTCACTCTCAAAGTAAAGAAGCTTTTCCTGATGTTTATATGGAACTTTCTGTGCTCCACTTTGTGTCCATTGATTCTTATCCTGTCTCTAGGAACCACTTAAAGAGCCTGGTCCCATTCACTTGAAAGACCAGAAGAGGAGAGATGTGAGAGAAGCAAGGTAGTAGAAGTGATTAATAGGTGCTCTTCTCCATGTCTGAGTTTGAAAATCACAGCTCTGCAATAGCAGGTCATCCCTAGGCTTCCCTAGATGAACTGGAGAATGTCCCTGGCCAGCTGTGGGCTACTTCTCTTCTGGGATGGTTCAGCTCCAGACCATTTTCTGGGCAGCCTGGCCTGGTGGTTGGTGACCCTGCACATAGTGGGGAGTTGAAACTACATCATCATCGTGGTCCTTTTCAACCCTGGCCATTCTGTGATTCTATGATTCATTCTCAGGGCTCAGAGCTCCACTCTCCAACAAACAGGAAGAAATGTATTGCTTTAAGGTGCCTTGGATCCTGCTTTTCCCTCCATGTAGAGAGCTGCCCTCTACATCACTTTCCCTGGAACTTCATTCAGTGTCCCTCCGCTCTCAGGCTGGGCCATCCCAAGGGGCTTCATTCCTTTATTTTACATGGAATCAGGTGCCTTCATTTATGGCTGTAAGTTGTTTGTGATCTGCCCTGCATCTGTGCTTCACCAAGAAACCTGCCTGCTCAGTACCTGGCTCCCTTCCTCCACCTGACTGACTAGGCTGGTGTTTTGGATGCATTCTCAGTGTTCAAAACAAACTTTGTGCTTCACAGTAGACTCCAATGCTGCAAACAAATTTGACTCACTTCAGGAGGATCCAGATGGATCTGAGCATGCCAAAAAGCCCTACTCACACACCAGTTTCTAGAATAGACCAGTAATATTTCAGAGACAGCCACTTCTGTCAGACTTGATTCTCTCATGGCCTTGCACTTAAATGATACATTAGCAACTTTGCTACTCCTATTCCTTGGTCTTCATTATTAAACCTTATGCAGAAGTATAAACAATCTGAAGCAGCATTGTTCTGCACAGGGATGGTATAGCCAACCATCCATGAGAAACAGCTGAGCTCCTACATTGTCTTACATGGTAAGAAATGCATTCCCCCCAACCTATGACCAAATATGTCGGTCAGAGGCTGAGGAGAGGAGAAGATAGCCCTTCTCATGTTTTCTGCTATTCCAGTTTGGTCCTATGGCAGCTTTGTAGAGAGTGTTGCATGGTCCTACTCCTGTGGATCCCATCACCACTGGAATGCCTGTGACTTTGAAGCAGGATGAAACAGACTCTCGAAGGTGATGTTGTCACTGCCTAATGCTGATTTCTTCTTTTCTGGCATGTTTTACAGACAGTGGCTCTCTTGACTATTGACTACTGATTCGTGACTACTGGGCAAGTTCCTTGTCTCTGATGAATGCCTTGGTTAGAGTGACCACAGTCTTGAAAAATAAGACAATATTGCTGGAGTTCAGCAATATTTCAGGCTGGTCATTATTTTTCTAGCAGTCACCTTGCTCCCCAGCACCTTCACGGACGAGTGTAAAGCACTTGGAACCCCATTCCCAGTAATTTGCCCACCAAGTTTTTCCATGACGTTCTTGCAATCCAGGAGACAGACATCTGGAGATCAAATGCAAAACTGAGAAGTTTGAGGAGATAGAGCATCATAACTTGGTGCTGGTTTTGTAGTCAGTTGCTATGTCCAGTCCGGCCCTCCTGTATCACAGAGGAACTAATAATTGTTGCTCTTACTGTAATTAATCATAAGCTATTAGTTAATTACTAATTAGCTAGTTAGTATCTATGAGTAGCATTAGAAGGTCTTACATGCTCAGTAATTTTTTAAGGCAGTTCTTTTAAATGAAAGTGTTTTCTGCTTTAATGGAATGTCTCTGTGGATAAAAGCAGCACTGTGATATATGCTTTGCAAGGCTGGGGAAGTAAACTACAGGATAACATGCTGACTGCGTTCGGTGACTTTTTGTTGAATAAAAATCTACTGAATTATAACACATCTGTTCTCTATGATCTGCCAACAGCTCCAGGGAGTTGAATGCAAATGGTTTCTCAAACCTACATCCCCCGGTTCCTAAGCAGTTTCTTCACTCCTCCCCAAGCCAACAGGTAACTGACTGGTCAGGAGTGAGCTCAGCTCTATTGTCACATTTCCCGTGAATCAGTGATTTTGCTTCATCTGTCAATGGCATTGGCAGCCTGCTTCCCTGGGGAGATGATCCTTCACCTTCTACTTTGATATAGGGAATTTGGCCCAGGATTTACCTCTGGTCACCCTTTGCAAAACACACTTTATAGCACCATGCACTGTCATGTCAAACCCATTGGGCAGAGCTGGGTATCACATTTAAGGGTGTCTGAGGCCTGCTGATATCTAGCATGTTGCTACTGTCAAAACCAGTCCAAAGAGCCATGATCACCCATGGATATGGCTCATTTACCAGTTTTTCAGCTGAATAAGTAGAAGATGTTAGAGAAAATAAAAGCAACTATAAAGGAGCCGTTTCCTTGCTAACAGCAATATTCGGGTAAAGAAGAATGATTATACATCTTCCTGCATTGGGAAACTTATTTTCTTTCAAACAATGATCTTGATTCCTGTAAACCAGACTAGAATATGACAAATAAAAGCTAGTGTCTGCTGTCCTCCTTATTCCTGAGATGAAATATCAGTAGATTTTACCAGAATTGGGAAATAAGAATAGACTCCATCACTAGAGAATAGACTAGCAGTGATCTTCGGTTGGCTGACTTTTGAATTTAAGGCCTGAAAGCCAACATGCAATCCACATCTACTGTGAGATGTGCAGAAGAGCGTACATGCTGAAGCCTCATTTAAATCAGGCAACTTTCCTTTTCATTTTCCAAATACTTCTCTTTCCTTTATGCTTCAAGGCTAAAAAGAAAAGAAGAAAAAAAGTTAAAAAAAATTCAACATTGGAACAGTAGTTACAAGACTGGAGTTCACAAATGGAACATAACTAAAATTACATAGCTAATTAAGATGTATGGTGGACTGAAGCTCATTTCTATGATACTAATTGCATACTTCACCTCCCTGTTTAATGGATCAGATACTCTGAAAATAAGCCATTTGTGATGTATGGTGACTGAGGTTTCAGTGAGCAGCTCCTGCCCTCTGTCCAGCAGTAATTCAGGGCTACGTGGTCAGACCTGAGGTTAACGGCATGAATTGGTGATCCTTTCTCCTAGCTTTATAAGGAATTTGATTTTGCATGTGCCTTGTGTTTGGTCTGCCTCAGTGCCCTCTCTCCTGAAGGCACACACGTGTGGGACAGCAGAGTTCTCTAAAACAGTGTTTCAAATGCAAATACTGATTTGCTGTAATTTTTCTCTATGGGTGAGTCATGCTAGAAAATATAGTCACCACTCACTTAGTTAAACAGAGGAATAGAGTTAGCTAAGAAATTAAAATAAATTAATACATTCAACTTCGTTATCACTTTTAAGAGCCTAATCACATTGCATGGATTGTATCTCATCATCTGCCAACAATGAGGCATATGTGGATATTTTTCCAGGTCACTTGCTTTTTTTTACCACTCCTTACATGCCTCTTCTCCTTTACTTGAACAATATTCTGGGCTTTGCCATGTGAGAACGTGTTTGGGAACTCACTGTGCCTGGCTGCTTTGGGAATCTAGAGGAGAGTTATCCAGCAACTGATTCCTGACTGGTGGCTAGGGATGGTTTCCCAACCTTACAGCAGAAAAAGAGCCCTCAGCAATGTCAGCTGCTGCTTTTCAGCAAGAAACAGCCCTTTGGATGTTGAGTCCATGCAGCATTCAGTGCAGTGTGATACCAAACACTCTGGGTTATGACCTTGGTGATGGACTGATCACCAACTGAGTTTCTTGTTCTGTACACCAGAGCTTCCAGCTCTGCATGGCACGCAGGGCTGTGGTAATTACAGCATAACTGTAACATGGTCTAAAGTCCTCACTCTGCAATGTGTTTTTCTTCCATATCTGGACAATTCCTGGAATTCTCCTTTCTTCTTTGGTAATAGAGGCTAATGACTGCCTAGCCTCTCTGCAAGGGTATAAGAACAAATGTGGTAAATATGCTGCATTGTTAACCAGTATGAAAGCACACAGGGAGAAAGGAAAAGAAAATCCACGTGTTTGTTGTTGTTGTCGCTGCTGAATAGTCGAGGTATTTCTCAAAAGCAACACCACTCAAAAAATCTCTGAAAAATCACTGCGTAAAGGACAAAAGCCTGGGGGTACATCTAAGGGAGCCAGACAAATATTTTTAGATTAAATATTTTAAATACTGCACTAAGAAAGAATGTCTGTGTTGAAGCACTTGACACTGCAGCAGGAGGATGCTCCCCAACCTTGCATCTTTCTCCATAAAAGGTGTGAAAAAGGCAGACAAGGCCAGCAAGCATGCCTGAAATAAGCAGAGATACTTTTATCTCTCTACTTCTGAAGGAATATTAGCTTTGCTATTAACAGATCTGAAAAAAACAGTCTCAGTGTCTTCTCTGTATATGTATAAAGAAGACACATATATGCAAGTGCTCAACTGGCCACACATAATAAAACAAGTGCAAAAAGCATCCATTTGAGAAAAGAGAGCACCAGTGACTCCTTTTCCTGTTGAGCAGAATGGAGTTCCTCCTCTCCTGGCAAAATGGAATGAACAGAATAGAATAGGGCAGAAGGGAACAGAACAGAATACAATACAGTATAATACAGCGCAATACAGTCGTTATAGCTGGAAAGGACAAAAGGACATACACAGAGCACCAAGTACAACTGTCAAATTGATTTGGGGCTGACCAGAAAATAAAACATACCATTTAGGGTGTTATCCACATGCGTCTTGAACACCGACAGGCACAGGGCATCGACTGCCCCTCTAGAAAGACTGTTCCAATGCCAATCTACCCTCTCATTAAACAAATTTGTCCTCATGTCCAATATGAATCTCTCTTTGCTCAACCTTCTGCTGCTCCTGCGTATTATGAAGGAACTGTTATTTTCCTTCTTCAGGATGCTGAAGGGAGCAATGAGGTCACCTCCTGCCTTTCTCTCTCCTGGACCAGAAAACCCAAGTGCCCAAAGCTCCTCCTCACAGCACACACCTTCCAGTCCCGTTGTCCTCCTCTGGATACTTCCAGGACCTTAACATCCATTTTAGACTGTGGGGCCCAGAACTGCACCTAGGATTGAAATTGAGGCTACACCAATGCTAAGTAGAGCAGGAGGATCTTCTCCTTTGAACAGCTGGCTGAATTATGTTTAACACACCCCAAAATGTGGTTTGCCCTCCCGGCTGCCAGGGCACGCTGCTAGTTCATGCTGACTCATGTTCTGCAGAGATACTCTCCAGCCACTCATCTTCTATTCTGTGCATGTGTTCAGCGTCCCAGAATCCAGTGTCCTGCAGAACCCAGCAGCTTTCTTTCTTGAGCTTCACTTGTGGCATTGCTGATGGCTGACTGTGCCAGTTTGTCTGGATACCTCTGCAAGGCCTCTCATCTTTCCAAAGAAGCAATGGTTTAGTATCATAGAATCAGAGAACTGCTTGGGTTGGAAGGGACCTTAAAGATCACCCAGTTCTAATCTCCCTACCAAGGCAGCATTCCCAATAACCCGGGGTAGCCTAGAGCCCCATCCAACTGGCCTTGAACACCTCCACAATGTCTCTGGGCAGCCTGTCCCACTGCCTCACCACCCTCTGAGCAAAGAATTTCCTCCTGACATCAAATCTAAATCTCCCATCTTTTAGTTTAAAACTATTCCATCTGGTCCTATCACTACTATTTGGATAAAAAGTCAGTCTCCCTCCTATTTACAAGCTCCCTTTAAGTACTGGAAGGCTGTAACGATGCTGAGGCCCCAGGCCTGGAAGCAGCTCCCCAGGTAGAGCCTCACAAGGGCAGAGCAGAGTGAAGCATTTTGCCAGGCCGAACAGCTTTACAAAGCTGTTTTGTAGCTATTAGCAGTTATGGACCCTTTTTGGGGTTTATTCAGGTTTATTCAGGATATTACGAACGTTACACAATAGAAGCAGAATGCACCTTACACTGCTGGCTGTGGTAATTAGCAGTTAGTGTAGCATTTCCTAGCTGCTCCTTCAAGGTGCTGTACAGATGCTGTTTAATTAATTGTGTGGCACTAATAGCACTACCTGGGATCCTATGAGTGGTTGTGTGCACAGGGTCAGATTGTTTCGCTACCCAGCTCTCTCTTGGCTAGAACTGGCCATGACACATTTAGTCATAGCTCTGTCGTGCTGTTTTCAAACAGGTCAAGCAGTAATTCTGTTAAGTGTAAAGAAAGATTTTCTTGAAAACCATTTGCAAATGCTGTTCTTTTCCTGAGATCTGTTACTTTCTATTTCATCCTCACCAAATAAAAAGTGAAAAAAATAATTGCACAGGAAGCATTTCCTCTTTTCCATTTATTAATATTTTATTTACTTTTTTCTGTACATAAAGGATGAATTGCTTGACATGATGCCAGATAACCCAGGGTCCATCCAGACGCTGCCAGTATCTTCTGATTTTGACATATAGGATTTCAGCCATTCTGAAACATACCTGCATCTCCTCAATGTTTTCCACGTGTTCCTTTTTCCTTAAAATGTGTACATGTACATCTGACTGCTTGCCCAGAAGTATACTGTGAGGGAAAGTAACAAAGACCCTCCTAAAATCCAGAAAAAAAACTACATTCGTTGTCTTCCCTTCATCCACTCAGTGGGTGATCTTATCATAGAAGGACATCCACCCACCTTTATTGTATGTAGAGGTAGACACAGTGATGAGATGAGAAAAAAAGGCAGAGGTACTTAATGCCTTCTTTCTGCCAGTTTTTCTTAGTGAGACTGATTCCTCTCAGGTACCTAACCTGCTGAGGTGCAAGACAGAGACAGGGAGTAGAATGAGGAATTAATAATCAAAGGGTCAGTGGTTAGCAAACTCACAGAAATCCATGTTACCAGATGGAAACCACTCAGGGGTACTGAAGCAACTGGCAGAAGTGCTTGCTAAACCACTTTCAATAGTTTACCATAAGTCTTGGTTAATTGAGTAAGTCCCAGGTGACTGGAAGTTGGTAAATGCAATGCCAGTCTACAAGAAGGGCAGGAAGTAGATCTGAGGAATTATAAGCCTCTCAGTCTGACCTCAGTAGCAGGAAAGATCACAGAGCAGATTATTCTGTGTGCCATCACATACTGGGCAGCACAGCCGTGTGATCCGATCCAGACAGCGAATGTTCATGAAACGCAGACCTTTCCTGACTAACTTGGTCTCCTTCTAAGGCACAATGACCTGCTTAGTGGAGGACGGAAAGGCTGCATGGTTTTCCCCTGGAAAAACTGGCTTCTCGTAGCTTGGATGGATGTGCTATTTGCTAGGTAAAACAAACTGACTGTATGTTTGGGCCCAAACGGTCGTTGTGAATGGAGCTGAATCGAGTTGGTGTCCAGGCACAAGTGATATTACCCAGGGCTCAGTACTGGGGCCAGTTTACTTAATATTTTTATCAATATCGATAATTGTGTTCACCTGCAGTACGTTTGCAGACAACACCAAGTCAGACTAAAATGTTGATCTGCTTGAGGATAGGAAGGCTCTGCAGAGGGATCAGGAAAGTACCTTGGCAGAAGAGGTCTTGGGGTGCTGGTTGACAGCTGACTGAATATCAGCCAGAAGTATGCTGATGGGCATCCTGGCTTGTATCAGAAGTAGTGTGGCCAACAGGTGTCACAGCACTGGTGGCATCACACCTTGGGTAGTTTCTCACCCCTCACGACCAGAAGGCTATTGAGGTGCTCGAGAATGTGCAGAGAAGAGCAAAGAAGCTGGTGAAGAGACTAGAAAATAGGCTGTGAGGAGTGGTGAAGGAACTGATGCTGTTTGGTTGTCAGAAAACCTCTCTGCTCTATGACTACCTAAAATGACATTGCATTGAGGAGGGTGTTTATTTTCTGAGGTGACAAGTGGTAGGATGCAAGTTGTGCCAGGGGAGGTTTAGGTTGGTTATCAGAAAGATTTTATTCACAAACAGGGTGACATCATGTACCTAGACCTCAGTTCCCAAAAACACTCTTCTATCCATACTAGAAAGACATAGATTTGACAGGTGGACTGTTGAATGGACAAGGAACTGGTTGCAGGATTGTACCTGGAGTGGTGGTCAATGGCTCAGTGTCTGGATGGAGATAAGTGAGGCTGAATCCCTCCCAGTTCAACACTAGACTGATGCTGTGTAATATCTTCATCAGTGATGGTGGGATCAAGTGAGCCCTCAGCAGGTTTGGGAATGTCAAGCTGTGTGTTGTGGCTGACGTGCCTGAGGGACAGGTTGCAATTCGGAAAGACCTAGACAGGCTGAGCAGTGGCCCCAGGAGAACCTTATAAGACTCAACAAATCCAAGTGCAAGAACTTGCAACTGGGTTGTGACAACCCCTACCATCAATACAAGCTAGAAGATAGAAGGATTGATCACAGCCCTGCCCAAAAGGACCTAAGGGTCCTGGTGGATGGCATGCTAGACATGAAGCAGTAGCACGTCCTTACAGCCCAGAAAGCCAACAGTATCTCGGGTGGCATCAGAAAAGTGTGATCGGCATATCTGGGGAGGTGATCCTGCCCCTCTCCTCTGCACTGGTGAGACCTCAGAGGAGGGTCACAAAAACAATCCAAGGGACTGGAGACCTCCCCAGTGAGGACAGACTCAGAGTGCTGGGGCTGTTCAGCCCGGAGAAGAGATGGCTTCAGGGAGACTTAAGAGCAGCCTTTCAGTATCTAAAGGGAGGCTAAAAGAAGGAATGGGACAGACTGTTTAGGAAAGTACGCAGTGACAGGTCAACCAGAGGTAGTTTTAATCTAAAAAAGGGAATATTTAGATTGGATATAAGGAAGGTTTTGTTTCGTTTTGTTTTTTGCAATAAGGGTTGTAAGGAACTGGACATTCAAGGTCAGGTTGGACGAGGCTCTGAGCACCTGACTGATCTGTGGATTCTCTGTTCACTGCAGGGGTGTTGAACTAGATGACCTTTAGACATCCCTTGCAACTCATCCAACGATTCTATGAGTCTTTCAAGCATATTTGGGATGTCCCATTTCTGTGCTGTACTTGCTCTTGCTAAAATTCATGCAGTGAATTGGTCAGCCGTTTAATTTGTCAAAGTCTTTCTGAAGGCACCTCTACCCTTGAGGGAGTCAACAGCTCCTCCCACTTCGGTGTTGTCTGCAAACTTACTATACTTTCAAGACCAGTTCTAGGAGAAGATCATTAAAAGTGATTCTTCCTCCAGTCAAGAGCAGCCATCATTTGCCTTAATCTTGATAGCACACAAAAAGAAGTAGAAATCATATGGTGGGGAAAAAGGCAGATTATTCCTCCATTTTCATGAGATGTTAATGCAGGACAGCATTTAGTTTTCTAAAGACTTGAGGTTAGTGTGCTAAATGTATGCATTCTTCTTCCTTCTCTTATAGACACCCTGAATCACGTTTTGTTCCACTCATAGAGCATTTTGGTATCATATGCTGACACCAGCTGTATGTAAATGAAAAAAAAGCTTTAATGTGTTTGTTAATGAAAGAAGTTACATTGGTATATTAAAGAAGAGTTTATTTAACTTGGTTTAATTTAGAGGCCACATAACACACTGAGCATTAATGATCTACAGTAAATGTACTTCTTCAAGGGATTTCTCCATTATTGAGTGTTCTCAAACAAGAGTATATAGTCTACATTACATATATAGGATTTAGACAAATTGCTACACTGGGTAACGCAGTGTGATAAATGTACATTAATTCAAGCTAAATTATGATGAGATTCCTTCAGAGGAATTATTATGTCCCTATGAATACAAAAGACACCCTCTGTATCTGAGAGTTTCTTGGGAAGCCAGACATTTCTGTGTGTTACAGCAAATTGCAGATGTACTCATTATAATAACATTAATCATGATGACTCCATTTGTCACTTCCACTCTAATTAAGCATTACTGCAGTAATGGACCATTATTTTAAAGTGTTATCAGGAACTGTTTACAGTGAGTTTAATAGAGTTAGGTGCCAGAATTTAGCAATCTCATATCAGGTGTGACTTTCCCAGTGCTGGGAGGTGAATGAGGTTTAATAGTGAAGCCACACCATAGCGATGGCTGGATTCATCCCTCTTAGACTGTCCTAAGAGTGTCACCACTGCACTGAGTTGGATGGGATGGAGTTCATTTTCTTCAGAGCAGCCCAATGGGAATATGTTTCAATTTGCTGAGCCAGATTGCACTGATTGCACACCAATGTTTAGATGAACAATGCTTGGCCTCAATAGCTACCGTGTTTCCCCTGTTTCCCATGCTGACTTCCTGTCAGTAGGCTGGAGGTGAGCAAGAGGCTGGGAAGGGAAACAGCCAGGACAGATGGCTTCCAGTTACCAGAGGGATAGCCCATACCATAGATGTGCTCAGCTTAGAGAGAGGAGAAAGAAGAGAACATACATGCTGGTGGCTCTGGTCTTCCCAAACAACCTTCAAGCTTGCTGAGGCCCTCCTATCCAGAAAACAGCTGAAATCTGCCTGCCAATGGGAAAGATAATTAATTCTCCATGTTGCTTTCCCTGTGCACATAGCTTTGTTTCTCTTATTAAACTGTCATTATCTCGATCTAAAAGGTTTCCTTGCTTTCTGCTGGTGTAGTTCAACCCAGCAGCAGCTAAGCACCACACACAGCCATTGACTCACTCCCTCAGAGTGGGACTGGGGAGAAAATCAGAAGAAAGGTAAAAGGTAAAACTCATGAGTTTTAACAGGACAGAAGAGAAAAGTAAAATAATTAACAACAATGGTAATTATATACAAGACAATTATATACGATGCACAGTGCAATCACTCACCATTTTCCAACCAATGTCCAGCCATTCCCTGAGCAGCCCCCCACCCCTGGCCAACTCTCCCACTTTTATAGCCCTGCATGACACCATAGATATGTAATACCCCTTTGGCCAGTTTAGGTCAGTTGTTCCAGATCTGTTCCCTCCCAGCTCCTTCTGCCCCCCAGACCCTCGCTGGCAGGGCACTATGGGAAGCTGAAATGTCCTTGGCTCTGTGTAAGCTCAGCTCAGTAGCAGCTAAAACATCAGTGTGCTATCAGCATTGCTCTCACTTGAAATACAAAATGCAGCACCACACCAGGTGCTAGGAAGAAAATTAACTTCATCCCAGCTGGAAACAGGATGTCTGCATTCTGAATCTCTCAGATGGAGCTCCTAATGAAGGAAGATGAGTGAGTGTCTGGGTGAGGGCTTAGATGTTGGTCAGGTCAACCTGGTCAGCGTTAACCCATCACAGCAAGCCAGAGTTTGAGGCTGTGCTCAGAAAGCAGGCTTATGCATGTAATCTCAAGTAGCAATACCAGAATCCAACTGATCTGTACCAGAGCACTGGTTCCCCTTCTTCCTCCTGCTCCAGGACCACCTCTGTGGTGATTGATTCTCAGAGCCACTGCTGTGTGTTGGCAAAGCATTTTTTTGGCCACTCTCAGATTTCTTATGTCTTCCCGACATGAAGGACCCGTTGACTCACACAGGAGTATTTCCTGCCATCTCACTTTCCAGTGCCTTGCTTCCTTACCATGCTTTGACCCTGCAGATTCCCTGCAAATGTCCCAAGAGAAATGATCCATATCTTCCCTCAGTTCCATTTTGCCCAATGGAGGGATTCATAGTATGGGATTCAAAACTGCACTGGAGTGGAGGGAAAGCATAGAGTGGTCTCTCACTCTGTGCATCAGTATTTCCTCCTTACAGTACATGACAGTGAGATGGTGCTGCCACAGAAGGAGATTTTAAAAATCATGTGTGACCCCCCATACACAGTGGTTCTATGTCTGTGGTGGGGAGCACTGTTTCCCTCTAAGTCCTTTTGCTGGAATCTTGTCCCTTGCTCTGGCAGTCTGGTTGCACACACAGATGAGATTATGCAGCACGATGCACAGATGTGTACATTTTGGAAGAAGTTCTCTGATGAAACTACCATATGCATTTAATGCTTCTGCTACAAACATTGCTAATTCCATTGCTAATTCATGCCTCCAGGTCTTATTTGAGTTTGATATCACTGTAATCTGCCAGATTTTGCCCATTTTGCCCAAGTTGAGTCAGTTTCCCCTGAGCACACTGACAAGCTTCGCTCTGCAGCTTTGGCTGTGTTTTCACTGCCTAGCTCTCAGTCTGAAATGATGGCATGGGATCCAGATTCCGTCATGCTCACAGCCTCCTGTTCAGCACAGCCTTTGGAAGGTTGAATAAATAAGAATCACCACGCCTGCAGGCAGAGAGAGGTTAACTAGCTGGATAGTGACCAAAGCACACTTTTTGATTCACCATTCAGATAGAGTCAGTATCCCCACCTTTTTGGAAATGCCATCCAGAAGGAAGCTATGTAATGGCTCAAAGATAGTGCGTATGCAGACAAAGAATTTACTTTATTCCCTAGGCCACTTCAAGTCCTTGGGGTTGTTTTGCTAAGTGACTGAGAATGACGTTAGGTCACAACATGCAGAAGCAGAAGCTACAGGTTCTCGCCAGCTATTTCTGACATTATTTCCAGATGTTCCAGCTCTAGCCATCATGGTCCGCTGCAGGGATTCTGGCAGAGGGGCTGTCACTTTGATCTCTCTGTACAAGCCTTTGTGTACCCGCCAACTCTGTTCCTGACTTTCCTGGCAGGACTGCCCATTGCCCTTGTCTGCAAAATCTATTACAATACAGAGACATTCTGTTGCTTAAACAAGGGTCTTCATTTCCTATTCATGAAAAGTTTAAGTGACAATTCCAGGGCATCTTAACAATAGCCATTTGTACACAGGCTTGAGATAAAACTGCATTTGCATCCTTGAAGGGCATTCTCATCGAACAAAGCAGTATGGGGCCTCACACCTGGAGAGACAGGATGCTTCTGTGCCTCTCACCATCATTTTGTCAGGTCTAATTCCACTGTTCTCCTGCCAGAAGTAGAAGTGATATTTCACATCCAAATGCGACAGAGTCCAGCTGAGAGCTACAAAGATGATTAAAGGCCTGGAACATCTCCCATATGAGGAAAGGCTGAGAGCCCCAGGGCTGTTCAGCTTGGAGAAGGAAGGCTGAGAGGGGCTTCAATGCTTACAAGTATCTCCAGGACATGTGTCAAGTGGAGGGGGCCAGACTCTTTTCAACGGTGACCAGCATCAGGACAAAGGGCAGTGGGCACAAACTGGAACACAGGAAGTTCTGTACAAGCATGAGAAAGAAATTCTTTACTTTGAGGATGCCAGAGCCCTGGAACAGGCTAGGCTGCTCAGAGAGGTGACAGAGTATCCTTCTCTGGAGATATTCAAAACCCACCTGGATTCTTTCCAGTGCTGCCTTCAGCAGGGAACCTGCTTTAGCTGGAGGTTGAACTAGATGATCTCCAGAGGCTCCTTCCAACCCCTACAGTCCTGTAATTCTATCAGAGCTTCACTGAGGAATGGGCATTGCCTGCAAACTGCAGGACTTTTTGATCCCCTCTCAACCCAGCAAGACTGAGAGAGCAGAAGAGTAAAAGTCTAAAACACAGACCGAGGACCAGCAATCCCAGCAAACAGCTTCTCTTCGTAGGGAATGGATAATCACGTTTCCTGCTGTCACTGCATGAGTCTTCTGAAAAATCCCTTAGCTGTTCCACCATGATTCTCCCCTGAAAGCTACCCAAGCACTGGCACTGATAAGGAAGGAGTCTGCATTCATCCACCCCTCTGCTCCTCCTGTATTTCTGGGAGCTGTGCTGTCCCTCTTGAACATAAACTGCTGAGACACACAGTGAGTGTGACCAATTCTGCAGTCTTGCTGGCTGGAAGGTGAGTTTTGATGTAGCAAGGCTAGAAGGGCTGGTGACTTTTTTCTTGGGAGATGTAACCAACAGCAGATGTCTCTCATGAGAAGAGTCTCCCAGGGCTCACAGGAGAAAACAGGAGATTTCTGCCCTCTTTTGTAGCCCTGAGTTGCCTTTGCTGGGGGTGAGTTGAGGGGTGATGGAGTATGGTAAATGCTGTCCTGTAGCAGTGACACAGGCATTGACACTGGGAGGTGAGACAATTGTTTGCATTAGAACTTTTGCTGTAAAGGGCCTTTTGCAAATGCCATGCTTTCCATTGAGCTGCAAGGGAAGTCATGCGTGGAGAACAGCTGGTGAGTGACAGTAAGAGAGAGGTGTGAGGTGTGAAGGTGGACTCAAGAGTCAAATGGGATGTGAGATGGCTGAATAAGCACTGGTGGATGAACCAGAAAATTCCAGAAAAGTGATTTTTGAACGCTTGTTAAGTCAGTTCCATGACATTGTATTCTCAAGTGCGTGAAACACTGCTCTGATTAGAAATGTTAGTTCACGAGAGCAGTCCTACACACTCCGGTGCATTGCCAGTAACTACTAGAAAGTCTGTCCCAGGGCAGGGGGGATAGAGAGGGCAGTCACAGTCCTTCTGAGCTGTGAAAACAAGAGTGTAAGCTGGCAGACGGGATTTGCACTGGAGCTGAAGCACAATTTAATAGAATCTTAGAATGGTTTGAGTTGGAATGTCACCTTGTTCAACTCCCCTGCAATGAAAAGGGATACGTGCACCTTCGTCAGGCACCCAGAGCCCAGAGCAGCCTCACCTTGAATGCCTCCAGGGATGATATCCCCTCCAATTTTGGGCAATCTGTTACAGTGCCTCACCACCCTTATCATAAAAATCTTATTCCTAATATCCAGCCTAAATCTAAATACAAATTGAACTGAGTGTGTCTGGATGGACTTGTTGCTTTGTGCTGCTGGGATGGAGAATGTCTCCCAAAACCAAAGCTTGCTGAGGACTGAGTAAACACAGGTTGCAAGCTGCAGGTTGATCAAGTTCTGTCTTTCTCTGTTTCACATCTATGATTAGATTGTCATTTTCTCTTTGTCTACAATTACCTGCTGGACCGTGGAAAGGTTTTATGAGTTTTGTTCCTTAAGTCTAACTATTTAATACTGAATTGTATAGCAAACACCAGATTTTGCACCTCAGATGGAGCAACCCTGGCTCTATACGAAGACCTGGGGATGAGGAGCTGGAGAAAGCAGCACCACAGAAAAAAATCCCATTTCAAATCCAACAACTTGGTACTTCTCCCAAACGACCCCGTAGATAAGGTGAAAACAGGCTTTTGGAACTTAAAAAAATTACTTTTATTTTAGGAACCAATAAAATTATGGTAGATATTTACAAATAATTATCTCACATAAAGGTTACATAAAATCAAATGTCCACAAGTAACAGTCACTCTCATGAAAAGACACACAGATATTGAACTACGCCAATCTTATTGCATGTTTCTTCAACTAATCTAAAAATAAAACGTGTTGCAGTCAACCATTTAACTTAGAATAAAATCACAAATCTCAGTTCTGACAAGAAAAAGAATCGGGAAAAAAAGATGTAAAAGAACTTCAGAAGACCCATCCCTTGTGACCCACACCTTAGCACGCCCACTGCCCAGCCCACCTCCCATTTTTTCTCCCCAAAACAAAACGCAAAACAAAATCCCCAAAATAATGTTCAACATCTTTGGCAAATTGGCACTGCTGTAATTACATTCAAATATTATAACACACAAAAGCAACACACAGCACTAAGGAAAAACACCAAAATTTCAAGTCTGTTCTTTTCCTACTAGAAAAAAAGAATACAAAACATACACAATTTAAGAAGCAATTTTTCATCTGTTTTGCAACAGATGTTATCCCCTACTTTCAAAGGCAATTCAGCAGTTATTTTTATGAGTTTTCTTCTGTGTGTTTTTTTTTTTTTTCCATTTGTATGCATTTTTTAAGGAAAGGAGGCTTTTTTTTTTTTTTCCCTCTCCCTCTCTTTCTTTTCCTCTTACAAGAAGTATGCTTCAATGCAGGCATTGCAGACTTTGGTGGATACGATAGATATGTACGTATTTCTTTGTTGCTAGAAGTTCCTAATAGAAAGTAGTTTATCTCTATGGAAAAAAAGAAAAAAGAAAAAAAAAAAAAAAAAAGCCTGTTCCGTTTTTTTTTTTTTTTTTTCTTGGAAGTAAATTCCATTTGCAATGAAATGATTTTCTGTAATTTCAGAATGTACAAAGGCCACTAGAAAGTGAAAAACCAGGACAAAGTTTCTTTGCACTACAAGGCTGAATGAAGCAATAGAAAGATCTAAACACCCACTGACCATTTTTACATCTGGATTTACAAGGTGAGAGCAGTAAACCCGGATGCAGGAGTCCAATAGTGCGGTCACCAGTTGCATGGGAAGGCTGTCAGCAGGCTCTGGGGAGTGGGGATGGACCCAGAGGTGCACGTGAGCCTATAAGTGCACACACGTGTGCACGTCAGTCTCTGCACACGAGCACTCACACTCGCTACCGTGCTGATACAACACTTGGCTTGCACCAAGCACCTCTCAAAGATGCTTTTTGCTCAGTATTTGCAAGTCTTGTTTATGGTTGGACTGGATGATCTTACGGCTCTTTTCCAACCTTAGTGATTCTGTGATTCTGCAGTTAACTCCACCAGAAAAGAAATGCTGCTTGTTTTTAATCGAGTGGATTTCTGCCTGAGGGGCACAGCAGTTCTCTTGCTGGAGTCTTGAGTCATTCACTGCCGTTGAGCTCTCTACCTTCAGTGCAGAGTGACTGCTGGCGATCAGAATGAGAGCCAGCACCTGTGTCACTGCAAGCAGCCCAACCTGGCACTGCTTTTGCTCTGCACAAGACTGTAGGGCACAGCCTGGGAGCTGCAGCCATCTGGAGCTCTCTTGTCATTTTCTCGGTGAAGCCATAAGAAGAAGCAGGTTTTCCCAACATTTCAGGGATGGAGTCACAGGATGGGTCAAGTTTAATGCTGTGCTCCCATCGTGAACCAAGGTCACAATGTCCCAGTTTTAGGAAAACGTACATGCATATACATGCAGGAAAGAAGGCAGAACCATGGAGGACACTTTGCTGAAGCCTCTACATTGCCCCAGCTGCCAGCCCCACAAGTTATCTGGGCTGTGTGCCGTAACACTTGGAACTGGTGGATAGTCGTGCTTCGAAACAAACAGCATCATAGCATGGCTTCAATTCTCTTTCATGATAAAGGACTTGTAGAAGAGAAAAAACTAAAGAAAATTTTAAAATAGAATACAATCCCATCAGTCAAGGCAGCGTATAGGAGAATGCATATCAACAGAAAGCAGCTGTCAGTACTCTGCAGTGCAGCAAGTGAACTCCTCTGCGCCCTCCTCAGTGCACAGCCATTGCAACACACGTTACGTAGAAAGATTACAGAAGTCCAGCAGTTCTCTGATGAACTTCACTTTCCTTTCAGCTTGCCTCTTCTCTTTTGTTCTTTTTTCTCTTTTTTTTTTTTTTTTTTTTTTCTCCTGGTACTCTGTCCTTTTTTGCTGTTTCCTTCACACCAATCTACAGCACCAAGGCTCTCCCCAGAGCCTGCAGTTCCGCCACTACTGAAAGTTCTACTTTGCCATCTCCACGTTTCTGAATGAAACATCTGCTTTCTGACCTTATGGCCCCATATCCTGGAGCATTTTCCTGACCTGATAGCTAACAAAGACTTTAGTCTGGGGATCCTGTCTTGGCTGTGTTTAAATCTGCAGGTGATGGGTGCCATCTTACAACAATGCCTCTGTAGTCAAATCTTTGGGCATAAAGGCTAAACTCAATGCCCACAGCATGACTTCTTTATGGCTACGTTTACAGCACAGAACCAAGGGTTTTTCCTCAACAAGACAATTCATGTAAGACCAGCTCATAGCCTCTGTTGATTCAATCTTATGTCAGTATTTTCTCTCTCACCTCTCAGCCTTTATTTTTAGGCCTGTCTGTGCTGGCAAGCTATTGCTGGAGTGAGTGCATACTACTGAAACACCATCAATCTAGCTGCACAAAAGAGCTCAGCGGTGGAACTGCCTGAAGGCACTTTTGTGGGGCTGAGTTCTGCAAGGGGTTGGTAACGATATGCCATGCTACAGGGCATCCTGCCCAAACCAGACAACAGCAGCGCCTACCATGCCCCAACACCAGTGTTTCTGGGTGCATGAAAATGACCCATGAGGCTAATTTAGGAAAAAATGAACCAATCTCAGGAGATTAATAATGGCATTCATCACATTCCCATCCCTTTGCAACACCAAGTGGTCACTCGCTTACAGTCTCCACTTCGTCCTACATCCTCCCCTGCAGCCAGCACATGTGAACACAGCATGGACGTTGAAGGCCTTGCTCACATCCTCTCAGCCAGGACTGTTGCAGAGTAGCTGGCTGTTGGAGAGGGCATGTACATGGTTGACTGTGTTACTGTCAAAAATACAAAACACTGACAAGTGTGTTTTCTAGAAGTATGGGTGGCATGCATGCTTAGCAGGCTAAATCCTGCTTGTGTTTCTTGCAGAGAAACAACCCTAGCATATATAAATGAGCCACATCTTCAGGGATCCTCAGCAGTGCTTGAGGGAGGTGGAGCAGACACAGGTCCCTGCTGTACATGTGCGAGGGTGAGCACCTGTGGTTGTGAGCTGGAGTGCACAGGCAGAGAGAGGACTTGTGCAAGGCCTGTGTACCTGCACCTTCTCTGCCTCTCACCCAGCTGTTTCTCAGTAGATGGAGGCCGTCACCACGCACTGCAAGACATCTCTGGCCATGGACCAACCCTTGAGGATTCTTGATGAAGGCAAATCAGGGCTGAATGTAAGCAGCTTAGGTCATTTAATCCACAGGCATGCATCCTTGGGATGAAATGTATGAGAGTTGCTCCAAAAGTAAAGCCTCCTATGTTATTACGTTGGTCCATGATGTCAGAGGTGGATGTTGGAGTTATAGCAGTAGAGGTTGAACCTTCCTACCAAAATTCTTTTCCATTTTGTTGCCATGAGACAGATGGCAGCAGAGGGGCCCTCTGACAAAATGACGTCTGACATGGAAGTGCTCATGAAGCAAAGCTGTGCCACAGAATTCCTCCATGCGAAAAAAAATTGCAGCAATTGACATTCATAGACGCTTGCTGAACATACACAGAAACCAAAGAGTGGATGTGAGCACAGTGAAGCAGTGGGTGTTGTGTTTCAGCAGTAGTGGCACTGACTTGAAAGACAAGCCATGTTCTGAATAGCTATGCACAGATGTCACACCACAAAAGGAAGAGTCTCCAAATAACTCACCCATTCAAAATGGCTAATAGTGGTGACTGAGTTGAAAGGTAGTGTTTTGTAGCTGAGAATTTGCTCTATCAAACGGCGCTATTCTGCTCTTTACAGCTGCTGTAATTTCCATGAGAATTAATAGGAGGCATTACTTTTGGAGCGACCTACATACAAACCATGTTTTTCATAAGTCTGTAGACTAACTACAAGAGTCTCTGTCCTGAGCATAATAACATCTGTTGAAGTTTCATGTCTTATGTTCAGCCTTCTCGGCGTTAACCGAACTAAAGCCGTGTAAGTCGTTTACCACCAGGGAATGAAAAACAAAGCTTTTAAAAAAATGCTTGCTGGGTAGTACTCAGAACTGGTGCAAGCACATAATCAACAGGAGCTGCTCTTCCCTGCATTGGAAAGGCACAAGCAAAAGCTTTGAGACCAGCTTCATCAATGGTCAAGTAGCATCTCTGCAGCTCGCGTAGCTCACCCCCACCCTCGCTTTGGGGGCATGACCCCCACCCTCATGTTGCACTTCAGATGTCTGTTTCTCACCTCTTCACTCAGTGTCAGATGGCCTTCTAACTATCCAAGCTTACAGAAAAGGCAGCTGTATTCGGGATTTGCCCTTGCATGTGATGTGCACACCTCAGCTGAGCACGTGTGAAGAAACCCCAGGCAGCCACTGGGGTGCAAACAGCCATGCAGTATGTCATGTCGACTGAGAAAAGACAACGCCAAAGCAAAGCTTCAGAAAATTCCCCAGCTAAATGATGTTTTTGTGCTGAAAAGCACAAATTGAAAAATTGAAAACGTGTTTGCATGTTTGTGTTTCAGGTATCAAATGCTGGAAAATGAAAAGGGCAGTTTTTCTTGCAGTTAAGTTTGTCATGTACTCACAGAATTAAATCCTGGATTAGGGAAATCATTTAAGCCAGTGGGACCTAGGTATCATCGTGGCTTTTGAGAACCAGAGAACATCTGGCGTGAAACCTGAACCTAACAGCTGTGTTTTTGTAGCATGAGGAAGGCACAAACCGTGCCACTGAGACTGGGGAACACATGGAGGCTGTCAGTGCTCACTGGCGGCAGGCACACGAGGTGCTGGCAGCAAGGAGAACAGGGAGGAACGTTAGCTCAGACGCTGCAATTTCAAAGAAATACTTGCAAAGCTGGAAGCAAATACTTAATACTTGATTGTTCGTTCGTGGGACACCACCAGCTTTGGGAAGCGCACAGGCAAACACAGACGGGTCTCTGCAGTGCCGGTGCTGTGTGCAGTCAGAGGCTGCAGATAAGTCTGGTCTCAGCAAGGTCAGCTCTCCCCTTGCTTCCAGGAGTGGCTAGGCACATGCACACCATAACACATGGCAAAAGGTAGCTGCAGCAGGGGATAGTTTTCCCTGTTTCCTGGAAAAAGCAGTGGTTGGTGTATTGCTTACCAGATCATTGGTAAGCTGCTCTCTTCAATAGCCCCGGGAAGCAGTGAGCACTGAGTGAAATCTCACCTTAGTGCTCCTTTCTTGAGTAGGAGGGCAAGACATGCAGGATTAACGGGGCAAAGTTCTCTGTGACTCCAGTCTTGAATTCAAAATTGCTCTCCTCGGTGTTATTAGAATGACTTGAGATACCTTCATTAAAATGGACAGATCCCTCTGACCAGCGTGTCTCAGAAAGCAAGTGTGTCTGCCCTCGTGTCCAGTATACTCTGGTCAATATGTCCACTTCACAGAAATCATTATGGCCGTATGTTCCCCCTTTGTTTCAGGGTGCCCATAATTGGGTTCTAGCAGACGACCCGTTGAGATGTAGGTAAGGCGTCTACTATTATTCTTTCCTGAATGCTGTTTAACTTGAAACCAGAGAGTTTGTTTCAGTATTCATTATGACAAATGAACACCAGAAATGAAAACTAGGCAATAAACTGTGTTAAAATTGCCCATGTCTTTCTGATGCCCATGAGTTTGGTACCAGCATATAGCACGATCACACACAGCTGCTGGATAGGATGCTGTACAGCAGTAACATCAGCCTGAAAGATAGCCACAATGAGTGTTAACCTGGTTCAAAGTTGCTTAAAGCTTATTGAATTCTTTGAATCAGTGCACCAGTTTCAAAACACATTTTCAGATGCATTTTGAGCCTAGACTTGTACAATGTTGCTGCATACGCTAAGTCAGTCTCATAGCAGTACAAACAAGCAAGTATTTACAGTGCTGCTTGTGTAAAATTGAGCAGACTGATCTTTCTTTGCCACAAAAAAAAACAAAAAACAAAAACAAAAAAAAAAAACAATAATAATAATTAAAAAAGCTTGTGTTTGAGTCTCACAGCCTGTCTCAGTGTGCAGTAAGAGGAAGCTGTCCCGCACAAGGAGGCCCACATCTCTTCCTTATCCCCAGTTACAGCCGTGGTACCCACAGCAATTAAAGCAGTAGCCAGACAGCTGCAAACAACATGAAACTACTGCATTTCTATGACCACATGATGTGCCAGGAGAACCACGTCCTCCTATTTCTTTGTTTCACTTGAGACCCAGACAACATCACCAGAATTAAGAAAACAACAACGTTAAGTTTTCAGAGTCTTAAGAGTAAAATTTCAATGAGCTTGTTCCTACTATTTACTTTCTTCCTCCTTGACTTGCACTTGGTTGTAGCAAGGTGACTCAATGCAGTTGTCCCAGGCAGTATTTTGTGGTAAGTGCTCGAGCTTTGGGTCCGAGGTCAGTGGCGGTCATAGGCGGCAGCAGCTGCTGGTGGGGCTGCTCCACGGGCTGCAGCACTGTAGTAGTAAGGAGAGCCTGGAAAAGAAGAGACGGCTGTGAAGAGAACAGATGGGGGCAGGATGCCATCTGACAGTGCCCAGAGCTCCTTCCTTTGGGTCCTGTGCCACGGGAATGAAGGTTGAGTGATCGGGACAAAATCACATCCCGCACTGCTGCAGCTGCCGTGCATTGCTGCGGGTTGGAGAGCACCTGGTTTGTGCCATTTACTTCTCAAAATCTTTATCACATTTTAGAACGTAAGGTTGGAGTATTCTGTCTCCAGAAGATTACAAGACTCTGACTTCTCTCATTCTTTTTTTCCCTTCTTTTTGAAGAATGAGAACCTTGCACCCAAAAGTACTCAATGTATTTTACTGAACTCAGAAATAATTACCCCTTTTCTGCTTCTTTCAGGGAAGAAGTCCCTTGGCTTTTCTAGCTCTGGCAATGATTTCAGAGCTCTGAGGACCAGAGATGAGCTGTGCAGGCCTGGCGTAGAGCTCTGCAGGTTGAGAAGTGCTGACGCACTCACCTATTAACACAAGGCCTGAGAAATAAACACTGATGATGAATTTTCTGCCCTGCGGCACTAAGCATCAAACCACTGAGTGATCACTGAAGGGTTCCCTGGAACCTGGGTTGTGTGCTGCAGTAGGGAAGTGTGTTAGATTTCATTTGTGTCTACACATATGGGTATTTGGACAGTACAAGCTATAAAATGATTTCCGTGTACACAGGAGAGGAAACAAGCTGATATGGTGCAAGAAAAGAATCACAAAATATTTCAAAGTTTTGTCAGTCCAGCCTTCGTGCCACCAACTGAGTTCCATATGCACAAAATGAGAAATGGGCCACAGTGGGGAAGAGTCCCATGGAAGGACTCACGCCACACCATCAGTCTACTGTTTCTTTATTTGTGAGCCAGTGCACCCACCATGAAGTGTGGATCATCTCTGCTGCTGCAGAGCAAGGTAGCACCTCCAGGTAAAGCACCTGGTGGGACTTCTGCATGCATCCAGTAGGCACCAGGAGGCCTGGCACGGCATGGGGCATCTTGCCTTGCACTTCTGCTGAGTTTTATTTCTCTGGTTTGCAGATGAAACAAAAAGGTTGTATTTTATGCAGAAAGTGAGAACAGTGCATCACAAAGCAATCGCTCCTTCTCCCTGTCAGCATGCTCCCATCCAAAATAGACTTGTCCATCCTTTGGCCATTTTCTCCTTCCATTTCGTATTACCTTCCATATATTCCTTGGCACAGCCGTTTCTGGCCCCTCCTTGTTCTCCACCTGCTCACCGAAGACTTGCCTCCAGCTCCATTCAGCAGCCCACAGACCTCCCTGCAGGACACCATCCTGGCCCCACGACCACAGGCAGCCCCGAGCAGTGAGACGTGAAGCACAGACCACAACCACGAAGCAAAAGCTGCCACAGGCAGCACCGAGTTGAAAGCAATGAGAGAAAATGGCAAAGAAGTTATTGCAACAAGCCAGCATGAAATTGAATCGTTTTTCTTCATTAGACTGCCTTTCTGTTATCCACTCTTAGTGTGTGCTTGTTGAGCAAGGTCTGAGCTGGCGTGCCTGCCAGGCCCTGCAGACAGTGATGGACGGAGCCCCAGGCACACGCTTGCTTCCCAGCATGTCTGTGCACACGCTCCTGTGCACATCACTACATTATAGGAGCTTCAGGTCATCAGCAGAACAGCGCGGAGAACACGAGGTGCCCTCTTCTCCACCTCCTCACAATGTTTCCTGAATTATCCATGTGGACACCTGGCTGCAGCTCTGAGATGGACGCAAGGAAGTAGCCAGTGCTGCGATACCAACCCTCTCAGCTGCAGAATCCCAGGGCTGGTTGCACTGCTGCTGCAGAGAGTGAGCTGTGTCGCGACATGCAGGAAGTGCAGGCTATACCCTGGACAGGGCTGCAGGTGATGCTGGTGGTAGACAGAAGAGCACGAGGCCAGGGAGCTGCCTCAGTAAAGTGATTTCTCCTTCTGCCCTTGCTTCTCTTTACCACCCTGGAGGACTGGAAGTTGGTTTCTGCCCATCTGCGAGAGTTGTGGATCACAGCACTCCAGACTGCCTTTCTGCACAGTCACCCAATCGGTATCAGCTCTCAGGCTGGCTGGAGCAGATGTGAGTGGGCTGCAGATGCAAAAGGAGCAGCAGGCACAGTGCAGGCGCAGCACTGACAGCATGCAGCCGCTTTCCTTGCGGAATCACACAGCTCTGCTC
Organism: Meleagris gallopavo; assembly: GCF_905368555.1. NCBI lineage: Eukaryota > Metazoa > Chordata > Aves > Galliformes > Phasianidae > Meleagris > Meleagris gallopavo. The sequence continues at coordinate 75,134,904 of NC_139435.1, forward strand.
CACCCTTTCCCAAGCATGGCCTTAGGGTGGAAAAACTGGCTTACCTCTCACTGGTGCTACTCCAAACTCACAGGAGAAAGACCAGGGACTAAGCACTGAAATTGCCACACCGTCCTCAGCTCTCTTTGTTCCTATTCTTATTCCTTCCCCCAAAATCATTTTTCAGCCCAAATTCTCTTTCTTGCACTTGTAAATCATTGCATCTCTCTTCTAAATTTCTCTTTCACAGATCTGAGCTTGGTGTGATTGCCGCGGAGCGATTCTTCCTGGTCAGAACAGGGAGTTAATTAAACATAGGCGCTGCTGAGCGCTTGGAGTATTACAATTTCGTCTTGGTGAAGGGAGGGGACCTAGTAAAACAAACTGTGTCAGTCTGTGTACTACTACAGATTAATTTTGTCAAGGTTTCTGCTTTGATGTTGACACTGCCAGAGCTTGCTCTCCAGAGAGAATTACTAAATGTACTCACGTATACTGAGAAGTATGGAAGCAGCGTGGATAAATCTTACATTAACCTCCTCTCCAGTGCAGGTGCCCAGGCACATCTCATGAGTCTCCTGGCTGTGCACGGAGGGGTAGAGCAGGCACCTGAGGCTCTGCAGCAAGGTCTGCAACACGGCTCTGCAACAAGGCTCCTCCTTGTCCAGAGTTACCAGTGAGCAACTGAGACCTGGCCATGTGTGGAGTGCCCAATACTACAAGGATACAGGCAGGGCTGTGTATGGCTGGGCTCCCTGCAAGGCTCAGGAGACCTGCTGGTTGTTCCAATGCAATGCACATGGCTAGGATGGAGCTCACCTTCCCTAGGCTGCCCCTGCGAAGCTGTGCTCTGTGCTCACAGCTAGCATAGCAGCACGACCCCAGCAATGCCTTGTCTCTCACTGAGTACTGCTGGCACAGTACCGGGACTCTCTCCAAGCCCCCAAAGCCAGCAGATGGAGGCAGGCAAGAGGTGAGGAGGGAATGTTGCTGGGGCACCGATCTAAACTGATGGAAGGGACGCTCCATTCTGTGTGGCACCAGCTCTCACAGGTGCTGAGCCTTACAGTCCACTCCCTCTGCTGTGGGCAGAATGCATTTGTCCCAGCTGTACTCAAACTGTGTTCTGCCCACAGAGTCAAAGAGAAAGAAGTTGCCCCCAGAAATTATCATCCAAAAATGAAACAAGGACACCAAAGCAAGTCCTTTCCTGCACCAGTGGAAGTCTGCAGGCACGAGTTTGCAACCCAGCCTTGCCAAAAGCCACTCTTGTTATGCAGGAGGATGGACCTCGGGTTGGGTTTGCATTTATTCTGAATATCCCAAATATCCCACCGGTTTCTTCACAGACTTGCAGGGGAAATGAAAGAAACATGCAAAGCCTGTCTTCTGAGGCCTGTCTTCGGGCGCTTCAGAGCTTGCTTTGTCTTCCCTTCAGCAGCAGGAGTTTAAAATATCTCATTTGATTCCAAAGGAGGTACAAAAACAGCCATTAAGAAATCACTGTGTGCACTCTTCAGACTGGTTAAAGCATCTTCTTCCACAAAGCCCAACCAAACTCTTGCAGGCAGTCCTGGCTGCGGCCATGGCAACTGCAGGTTTAAGCACCAGGGCTCCTCTGGCTTTGTACAGCTATGCCCATCGATATTAGCTGAAGATCTGTTCTCTGATTTATGATGGAAGCACTAACAAACCCTTAAATGTGGCACAGAAAATAGCAGTAGCTTACCAGCACCATGGCATGAGAGGCAGAGGCTGTCTATTGCTCCCGAAGGATTTGTTTAAGGACAAGAACCATGATGAATACAGCCTGGGTGGCTCAATTACATGGGGACTCAATTACTTAAAACAAAGAAAGTGGATGGGGAGGGAAAAAAAAAGACAAAAATTCAAAATTATTTCTCTGCTGGAGGTCACATACAACAGCCCTGTCATCCATAAATCTGGAAATCTCCAAGGCACGCTATTCCTCTGTTGAAAGATGACAATTAATTGGTATTTTACTTACCTCATCCATGCAAATTATGCAGGGAAAAATTCTAATTACTGCATTCTACATGTGTACAAGGTCAAAGTGGGCCATCTTTTGACAGTGGTGTAAAATGGATTGTGTTCATGCCTCACATGAGGGCCATGATCCTGCGTGAGCCGTGGGGCTCCTGCTCCCTACTGTTTGTGAGAGCCCATGCAGACATCTAAGAGACTGCACGAGCACAACAGGCACTGCAAACCCACAGCTGAAGAGCAAATGTAATGTGAGGTCTGGGAGAAATGCAAATGGCTGGAACCAGCAAGGAGACAACACCACTCAGGGTAGTGGGGCTAACATTCAACGACACGACACAGCATCTCCCTGAAGAAGGCACTCCCAATAAAATGACACCAGTCGTGTAGGAACAGGATTCCTCCACTTCAAGAAATGGGCAGTCTGTCTTCCAGCAATGCCTTGTGCCTGCCAAGTGATTTTATGAGGCAGGAATGGGAAGACAAGGGCGTTTAGCAGCGGGCTTCCTGCTGGTGAAGAGAACTAGGGGATTTGCTGTACCCAATGGAGATCTGCAGCCACTCATCAGCGAAGAGCACTGGGACACAAGGCAGCTCCAGGACACGCATCCTGCTTATCCTGGTGATTGATAATTGCCACTGGAGTATAAATGAGTACAGCTAGGAGCACGGCCCCAAAGTGGGGGCAGCAACTTACCCAGAAGTCCAGGATTGGGAAACCTCCAGGAGTCGTTGTAAGTTGAGTACTGTGGGTGGCTGTACGGGCTCCCAGAAAACTCACTCCCTAAATTAAAGGGAAACAGAGAAAGACAAAATAAAGGTCATTTGATCTGAGACTACAGTCACTTGTGTGGGAAAAACACACAAGTTCAGCATCTGTAGTATTCCAGTGAAAGCTTTCGCAAACGCACTGCCGACCACCCTGTCTGTGGAAGGGCCGTCTGGACCACCAATTATTAAATGAGTACAGTCATCTTCTGTGTGTCCTTCTGCAATCCAGCTCACACCTGCTGAGTTAGTGGGATTTCCTTGTGCAGCTTGTGCTGCAGGAACAAGATGGCTTGCGAGAGTTAAGAGGAGGAATCCGAGACCGACCTAAAAGGCCTGGCCATCGCCTCCACATCCCTGCAACACTGAGGGCAAGAAATGCTGGGACAGACCTGCTCAGCCAGTCTCCCTGTTAGCAGAAGATAAAACAGCCGATCTTCTAGGTAGTGAACACCGTTCTAGGCTCTCCAGCAGAACATGGCCCTGCACCCATACTTCCATCGATCACTTTAACAAAGGAAGAGGGATGCCTGCATCAGTTTCAGGAGTTTCTGAAACCCTCCAGACAAAGGCAGAGTGAAGACTCAAAGAGTTGTTGCTATTTGTCTCCTCACAAGCTGCTTTCTCCATCTTTTTTTTCTCTTCAGATATCATCTCCTGTTTCATACCTGAGCTGCAATCTCTTCAGGGCAGCTCCATGCACAGCACAGCTCTGACCTTGGGTAGGGTACCTGGTTCCACTGCTATGCAAACGGAAACGTCACTGTCGTTTCATTAGAACATCTCCCATGAATGACAGCTTCTCTGTTCTCCTATCTTTCTTCCACATCTCTTTCTCCTTCTCACATCTCAGGTTCACAAACATATACACACTAAACAGTGCCGATGAAGAAAGAACAATTTTCCTACAGCAAGGTGGCAGAGAAGGCTGGCAGGCTGAAGAGAGAAGATGCTGGCTGCAGCCTTCATGTGTTCAAGTCCTCGGAGACAGAATGGCTCACATCTCATACTGGGGAACTCTCCTGCCTCAGCCAAGGGGCAGACCTACAACACACGTCTCCAGCTGCAGCTCTGCTGGGCCAGCACCCCACAGCACCACCTGCCACCCCCTGGCACAGCCACCCAGCTGACCTGGAGCCATCGCCTCATCCCAGCCCAGAGAGCAGCCTCTCACTCAGGACAGGTCTGCCAAGAGGCTCATTTGCTGACCCCAGGAGAGAGGCGGTAATGCTGCGGTGATCGTTCAGGTATCACAAACCTCCTGAGCCGTGCGCTGCTGGGAGAGCACCATTTGGCTGCTGCTGGCACGAAGCAGCATCTGTGCTTGCTGGAGGCCGTGCGGTGTACAGGCAGAGGAGCGAGGTGGAGAGGACAGTGCCTGCTCCCTGCTGCGCAGCCCTGCACAAGAAGCAGAGGTGGAGAAGAGCGTGCCCGCTCCCCTGCCCACTCCCCCTATTTGCTCCTCTGCAAACAGCCAAGGCTCCCCGTGACACTCACATCCGGACCTGCACCCTGCATGACCTGCACCCACCAGAGACAGAACTGCACATCCCTGCCAGCACGGCGCCGTGTGCCCCAGGCGTTCCAATGGGTCACAGCACTCCCTCCCACCCTACACCACGCGTGCTGCTTCGGAGGCAGCAACGCCTCCGAACACGCAGCCGTGCTGCAGATGGAAGCAGGCTGACATCTCATTGTTCCATTCTCTCCTGCCTCGCTCTCCGCCCCTCAGAACCTCTGCTACCCCCTTCCCTTCTCGCACACACATAAGGACCCTCTCTGGGGATGTGCTGGTGCCTGTCAGGCTGAGGCTTCCAATTCTCTGTTTTTTATGCCTCAGTGGTCAGGGTGTCAGGCTCCTGCAGCACACACCAGCCAGGAGCTGGAGGAGTCACTGAGCACCATCAGCTTGGTGACAGTACCGTGTGCTTCTTAACATACTCTGCATATCCATCAGCCCTGCAAAAAGAGACTGAGGGTAGAGGGGGGTTAGGGGGCAGAGAGGGAATAGCAAATGAGGGAGAGAAACAAGTGAGTGGTTGAGGGAAAGGAGAGATGGGAGAGAAATGCTCAGGCCCTGCTATCATCATCACAGTGTACAGGCAGGCAATTGCCGTGGCTGTAGGTGAGCTAAACTGGATGAATGAATGCTGCATGAATGCCTCATAGGTTCCACCAGGTGTTCCAGACCCATCAGCATTGCTTTCCAACTGCACTGCCAACCAGCCCAAGCTCTATGTATTAAAAAAAAAAAAAGACAAAACCACAAAGAATCATGGAATCATTCATCCAGGGGATCACACACCCACACCCACACATGCCTGCCTGCACTGTGGAGATGGGACTGGGGGCCCTTCGTGCTGAACAGTGCATACCTCCTCTCAGTGCAGATCTGACAGCATGCCACCAGGATGCTCACTGCTGCTACACTTAGAGATGGAGGTTTGGGTGGAAGGTTTGGGAGGAGTGAACAATTCAGAGCAATACTGCAGCAACGGTCCCTGGGAGAGGTGCTCCATCCCAGAATAGCAGCACAGCGCCTCTGGGCAAGCTGTGGGACTGAGCTGTGCAGCCCAGCAGTGGTAGTGCAGCCATGGGGCTGAGCCATGCAGCTTGGTGGTGGTGGTGTAGGTAAGCTCACTTGCCCACTATGTCTCCTCTAGGGACTGCCAGCTCATTTTTACCAGCCTGTTTGCTTTCAGGTAAAGTCCCACTGCGTTTCCAAAGTAATGTGCAGAGGAAATGAGAACTCTGAATTCAAAAATCACAGGAAGCAGTATGTGGAGAAAAAGATGCCATGACTTGAGAGAACTGTCCCTGCAAATGGGTTGAGAAGACTGCATGCCCCTCTGCACACAGGGTGCTGGGTTCAGTCCACTTCACAGGATCCATCACTCATCCCAAAACCAGCTAGCAGTGCCATTCTGCTCTCAGGAGCTCCGTGGAGCACCGGGGTGCTGCAAACCATTCCTCTCTGAAAGGGAAAAGGACGGGGCAGAACAGCAGGAGTGCAAACATTGGCTGTCCAAAGGAAGCAAGATGTGTGTGAGGACATCACTGCAGTGGGTACCACATTCTTCCTTAAACATCATCCAAGTCTAAGGGAAGATCTGCAGTCAGTCTTAACCAGTAGAGACCTACCAGTCTTGGTAGGTAAAACAGGAAATAAGTTTCATGTTCAACATCCTTTTTTGTTGTTTTTTGAAGGGATGCTGTGTAACCATAGAGGAACATACATGGAAGGGACCTTTAGAGGTTACTTGCTCCAAATTCATGCTCAAAGCAGAGCTTTGAAACAAGCCATATCCAGCTACGTTTTGTCCTTTCCAACCTCAATGGCTATGATTCTCCCAGGACAAAGGTTCCACAGATTTCTGGGCTGCTGACTCCACTGTCACCACGCAGCACAAAGGAGATCTGGCTTGTGCTGTCCTATCCACTGGGGTAGCACAACTGCCAGAGGCTGACCAGCAAGGAGCTGATAGCTCTCCTGCACTCCTGTCTTTGTCCATGAGTGTTCCACAGAACCGAGGGCACTGACAGCTCTGCCTCCTGCTCTGCCAGTGACTGGCCATTGGTCTACTTGCTCTCATCCAAAGTGGATAGTGACACTAAAAAGGCACAAAAGAAGGAGAAAGGTACGAAAGCACAACCCTACCAAAACAAAACAAAAAAGAAACCAAGAGGGAAAATGCACTATGTACGCCGAAAGTATGCCATTTCCTATCCAGTTTATTGTTAGTGGAACTAACAACCAGTCCAAAGTCCCAGGACAAGCAAACAGAATCAATAAAGCAGTCACTGAAGAGCAGGCTTGGAAAGTTTTCCTGAGACTGGATTGTTAGAAAACATTCCTGTAAGAGTTAATGGCCCAACATGCAACAGCAATAACTGTGCTGCAGAGAAAGAGACCTCTGAGGGAAAAGAACAGCTTCTGTGTAAGCACCATGTGTCTATTTTGGCTTGTGGTGCATATTGGAAGCCTTGTTCATGTATGACAGCAAGCCAGCCCATTCCTCGTCTCGGCACAGGTAGACCCAATAGAGCCAGCCCCACCACGATGTCTCTGCTGACTGCAGCATGAAACAGCTGCTCATCCCCTGTTGTGCCATCTTGCACAGGCACAGAGTGAGAACACAGCAGAGCATGGCAGTCACAATGTGAGCTCCATCTCCTCCTTGGTGGGCTGCAGACCTGAGGGCAGCATTTCCCCATCTACCAGCTGAATTCCACTGTCCCACTTTTGCAAGGAAAGTGAGGGCAGCAGTGTGGCAGCACATGGGTAAGGAAGGGTCGGTGATGACTGCGAAGGCAGCTCTTTGGCTTGCCTGATGAGACAAGAAATTCGCGCCACCTCTTTGAGGTACCTCACAACATCTGCCTGGTGCACCACATTTCTCCTCTTGCTGCAGTTTCAGGAACACTAAGGAGGCAGCAATCCCAGTATCTAGAAGGAATGGGCAGAAGGCTTCTCTAATAGCTTTGACCAGCCTTCTGATAAAAGGATTTGGGCATCCTGCACCCCTGCATCCCAAACACGGGCAGAGAGACAGGGAGAGGGCAGTTGGAAGAGGAGGGAGCCTTAATGAAAATGAAACTTTTCCAAAAGGAACCAAAAAGTTCCATTTTGGAAAATACTGTCAATGAACTGTTTTGGAAAAAAGGAAGGTATTTTTCAGAACACCTGAGACCTCAACATCCGAACTAGAAGCTGCTGGCAGCATCTGGACCCCGCATTGTCTGTCACTGAGTCAAGCAATTCATCCCTTACACACAGGAAAAAGGTAAATAAAACATTAATAAACAGAAAAAGAGAAATGCTTCCTGTGCAATTATTTCTTCCTTTTTTATATGGTGAGGATGAAACAGAAAGTAACAGATCTCAGGAAAAGAACAGCATTTGCAAACGGTTTTCAAGGAAATCTCTCTTTACACATAACAGCATCACTGTTTGATTTGTTTGAAAACAGCATAACAAAGCCATGACTAAAAGTGCAGCCAGTTCTAGGCAAGACAGAGCCCCTGGAGCTGCTGAGCAGCAGCAGAAGTCGTGCACAGAAATACAACGTGCATACAGACAGATGCACACTAGAAGAGAGATCAGCAGTTGTACACAGATTTATGCACACTCTTTATGCATTTTGGCTTTTCTTGGTCACATCTTACGTTAATGAAAACCACCCACAGGGGCTTAATACACCACGTGTAAATCCACTGTAAGCATCCAATGGATCAACAGACTGCTTACCGTCACATATGAATCCTTCCACTCAGCAAAAGTATTCTGCCTACATCTGTCATGCATTTACTGATTAACATTTGGGCGACCGTTGCCCAAACCTTCACACATTTTCAGCATCCTGGCGTGCTCTGGCTGTGTTTTTGCACCTCTGTCAGAAAGCAGTGTGTTGTAGTTGCAGCCAGAAGGCACACAGTCATATTCAGATAATATCACTTGAACTTCCTAGTCCCACCAAGACTGCCAATTAACTTCTAATGAGAGCTATATGTAATTTTATTTTCATACAGACTGCACTGTATTTTCTCTTTCTTAAATCTTCACATTAAGTAGCACCCAGTTGAAGATGCAGGCTGTCATATTTAAAAAATCAAACATGCAGATTTTTGTAAGACTACTCATTTCCAGGAAGCTACGAGGCACAGCAACCCCACCAGTGAGTAATGAGTTGTGGGTTAAGGTGGACGTACCTTGCTGTGAAGTCATTGTACGATTCTCGACCCGTGCTGCCTGCCATAAAATTTTAATGCTGCCTCTGACATATTTATGAAATACCTCACCCAGTCTTTGCAGGATGACAAAAAGATTTACACCTGTAATTACTGCAAGCACATAGGTATTAGATATGCACTTTAAACTTTTGTACACAAAGGTATTTAACTTTAATACAACAAAGGTAGGTGGTGCCACAGAGCAACCATACTGGAACTGCATTAGGAGAGAATTATCTCCCAGTACAAAGTGGACAACAGCCCAACTCATTTGCACAGAACACAGAGTTGCAATTACTGATGACAAGAAAGTTGCCCTTCCCCTCCCGTGGTTGACATCTACAGAGCTGTCTGCTCTTCCTAACCAGACACCAGAAACTCAACATTTTGGCACTGTGGGTGAGCACAAGAATAAAGCAAAGCAAGCCATGCTAATGATGTGTGGGCTCTTCACACCTCTGCTTAGGATTCAGAGCTGAAAATCAAGTTCTTCTGAGTGCTGCCTGTCTTGTATACCTTGTGAGCCAACAAGGGAAGATACCCCACTGGATCTTTTGCTTGCAAACAGCAAAGGACTTGCAGGTGATGTAAAAGTTGGAGGTCATCCTAGGCATAGCAATCAACTATTAATAGAGTTTGTGATTCTTGGAATAGTAAAGAGAGAAGCTAGCAAAACTGCTGCCTTGGACTGACAGAGGGCAGACTGCAGCCTGTCTGTAAGATGCTTAGGTGACAGAGTATGGCCAAAGAAGGGCAATGAAGCTGGTGGAGAGTCTGGAGCACAAGTTTTATGAGGAGTGGCTGAGAGATTTGGGGTTATACAGCCCAGAGAAAAAGAGGCTCAGGGGAGACCTTATCATTCTCTCCAAATCCCTGAAAGGAGCTTGTAGCAAGGTGGGGGCAGTCTCTTCTCCCAGGCAACAAGCAAGAGGACAAGAGGAAATGGCCTCAAGTTGTGCCAGGGGAATCTGAGGCTTGATATTTGGAAAAACTTCTTCTCTGAAGAAGGGTTAGGAAGCATTGGAATAGGCTGCCCAGGGAAGGTATTTAAAAGACATGTAGATAAGGTGCTTAAGGACGTGACTTAGTTGAAGAGTTGGCAGTGCTGTTGATGGTTGGACATGATGATCCTGGAGGATTTTTCCAAGCTAACGATTCTATGATTCTAATAAATTTTCCAAACTATGTAATTGAAATGTTACGTTGGGATCAGGTGAATATATTCCACTCCACTCTTCATTCCGGTCTTTGCCTTTCTTTTATAAATTCAGCCCTTGTAATAGCATAATATGTTGTTACTTCCAGGAATTACACAAGTAATTTAACTAATTGCATAAGTGGTTATAAGATTACAAGCCATAACAACATATCCATAACGTGGAAATTGGAGTTCTAACACCTGGAAATTAAGAATTTTGGTAGCTTGATAGAGGTACTTTGCTGTTGACATGGAAGCAGTCTTTATTAATGTGAAAATACAGATGTGAACAAGGGTAGGAAGGTGCACTGCTCACAGAGCAGTCTTCCACACCAATACGCTCTGAGACATAGAATCATAGAATCACAAGGTTGGAAAGGACCTAAAGATCACCTAGTCCAGCCGTCCTCCCATTACTATTTACTATCACAAGCTACTAAACCACATCTTGTAGCTCCCACGTGAGACATCCCACTGCTGTTCTCCTGAGCTCAGTTTCAGAGTATGCAGAGCAAACCAATGTTCAGCTGGGGCCAGGCCAGCACCTCAGACAACACCAGGTCACAGCTGTGTCCTTCCCTTTCTGCCAAGGCAGCAGCCCCTTCAAAGCAAGGAAAACCCTTCCATCTTATTCTAAACCTCCGCAGGGATGAACACTCCCAGCTGAGGAGTTAGGAGCCAATATTTGGTAACCAAAGCCATGTCAGGGTGAAACCTGCAGCCTGCTTGGTCTGACCAGGAACAGGTTGAATAGCAAACTGTGCTAAGCATCAGAACACATTAGGAAGTGAGTGCTGATGGGAACCTCATTACCTCCCAAGCAGTGTTCTCAGGCAAGCTGATGCTCAAGGACATCATGGCCTGTGCCCCGACAGCAACCTGTGGCACATTCTGACTGCCCAGGGTAAAATTCTATGGGAAGATGCTTCTTCTTGAGTGCTGGCATTATGTTTCTCTACTTCAGTAAGTGCAAAGGATTGAACACTAAAGAGCCCTCTGTAGAATCTCTGCTACAAAGAAGGCTCATGTGAGGAAGAGAAGACATGGCAGCATCTTTACCCTGGCACAGAGACCAGTTGTTGACACAGCAAGCAGCCCTTCGCCTACCTGTACATTGCTGATCTTGCCATGAGTCCACATACACATCTTTATTCTGCAGAAAAACATCTACATATTCCAGGGAGTTACTTTTCTACAGGAAAGCTGCTGTGGTGCAAAGTAACCTTTGCTGCTAATGCCTGAAACTCCAAGGACTGAGTGGATTTACTGTGAAGCAGAGCCAAATGGGATCAGTTTTAGTAACAATGAGGGGGAATGCATTTAAATTTCACAACTTTTTTTCCAGTCAGTGTAGAGACTGATCCACAATTTACTGCAGCCACAGCTGGCAGACAACATGCAATCAGCATCCAGTGCCACATCTTGTTCTAGAAATTGGTGAATGTTTTCTTTCTGGGGATGCCTTACTTCCCTATTTTGGTTCTTTCTCTTCTCCTGGCACAGCAAGAGCTGAACGTGTCCTTGTGAGCAGGACATGCATGAGATGCTTCATCTAGCTTTCCTCACCTACATCCCTCTGTGCATATACTTACACCTGCCTGGAACAGGTGCATATTTCCAACACAAATACTACTTCATACACTTCGACTGTCTCTATTTTAAAAGACATCCTCAGACAAAAGAGCTGACGTGGATATGGGGTGTCTTTACAGCTCCCTCTTTCATTTTGACTAAGATCTTGCTTAAAATTTTTCACCTGATTTGTTTTTCTTTCCATTACTTCATTCCTTAGTTTCTTTTCACACTGATATCACATCAGTCATATTGCATTGTTATCTACTGTAATGTCTTGGCATTTGACTTGTTTTCCTGAGGTTTCAGGGTGTCCAGAAACTTCTGGAAAGAGAACACTTAATTCTCAAAGTATTTCAGTGTTTGGTCTAAATATCAATTTGTGACTACGTGAGTTTGCTGCCAGACAAATGTTCTATGTTCAGACAGTCCTAACTGCCACTAAACTCCTTACCAGCAAACATCATGAAAAACTGAGCTTACAGTCCACGAAAACAAATCCAGCAAGTGGTAAAAATGCTGAGGTCAGAATTAACATTCATAGAATCATAGAATCATAGAACATTCTGCAGAAGAATTGCTGCAGCTGTAAAGAGAAGATAACTGGGAGCTCAGGGACGGATCCTTGTCTCCAGCCTCCAGTTGCATTCCATTGACAACACAGACAGACTGGAAACAAAAAACAGCTCATTCACTGCAGATTGACTTGGCAAGTGTTTTCTAAGACTGTGAAGCTGCATGAGTGTCTGAATTCTCAAGTTGGCCCCAGTCAGGTACATCTTTTAGCATAAACAGAAACCTGGGCTTGGGAAAAAGCACGCAAAGCATACCACCTCCATGGGATGCTAAGACGTGGACATGCCAGACAGGGTCTGGCGCTCCAAGTTGAAAAGAAACTGCATTCTGCAGAGCACAGACCAATTGCAGAGCTTGGATGTGACCAGAGTTTAGACTCTTGTTCCCTGCATGGTGCTGTTTGACTGCTGCTTTCAGCAGCACACAGCTGGCTTGGTGCACAGCGGAGTGCAGCCAGCATGGTGCAGGTATGCAGCAGCCATGCCATGCTCCTTCCGCTCGTGGGTGCAATGGGCCATTAAATGTTTTCTTCTCTGCTTCCTTCTGAGATCTGAGCACTCTCTCACGCTCAACCATAGCGTGTCAGAAAACCTCCTGTTTGATACTACTGACTTGGTCTGCTCCTCCACTATCACCACCCATGTTATTGCTCCTATCGCTCCCAGCACAGTTTGGCAGACACAGCCTGTTGTTTGTGGAGCAGACAATTTGCTGTTGGTAACTGCAGTGTATTTATGGCCTCAAAAAGGTGAAAGCTCAGGAACGACACAGTGTTTTTCATACTCTCGCATCTCTGATGCTCAGGTCTGAGGAACTCCACCACAAGCAGAGCTCAGCCCTGTAAGCACAGGACGCCGTGTGTGCTCAGCTGGCGGCCCTTCCTGCATGCCTAGGAAGCAATGACTGCATTTGGGACAAAAGAACCTTCCCTGGATTTTCAGTGCCTTGCTTTGCTAATCCAAAACACAGCTTTCCAAAATCCCAAGCCTCATGGCCTCCAAATTACATTCAGCTTTTTTGTAGTTGTGATTTGTTTCCGTCAACAGATAATCAGCACTGACACACACAAAAAAGCCAACAGGAGGGGCCTGGAGGAGCACAGCACAGGAAGTGCTCAAGTGTAGGATAGGAAACAAGATAGGAAAACTCCTAGTGACATTAAAAACAAACAAACAGCAGGGCTTTCTAAACTTGTCATTGCTTCCACAGCCAGCGCCGCTGCCAGAAGATGGGCAGAGAGTCAAACCCATAGCACTGAATGAAACACCATCAGGAAGCAGCCTGTATTTTTAGGCTGCTGGCAACATCTCCTTGCGGGTGCACGAGCTCAGCTGCACTGAGGCAAGAGATAAAAGCTGCAGCTTTACTGCAAGGCTTATCCCGGGCAGCCGCAGCTCCTCGTGCAGCACTACAGCGGCTCTCGGGGCTGGAAGCACAGCCATCCCCGCCCGCAGGCACTGAAAACGCCTTTCTCCTGCCCTGGGCACAGCATGGGCGCTGACCGCGGCTCCTCCTCCTGCTCGAAGCCCTGGAACTGCAGCCCCTTCGCCCCTTCCCCCGGCCGCCCCCAGGCGGGGTACGGATGGGGCACGGACCGCCCGCAGCCCCGCGGCCGGCAGAGCGGAGCCGGCCGGGCTGTCACTCAGGAGGAGCCCCTCGGTGCTCCGTGTTGGGTCTTCCTGAAGGGGGGGTGGGGGTCTGTCTGAGCCGCTGCTGTCAGGGATTTCAGACGGAACGAGGCACCGAACGCGGGTCTGACAGCTCGCCGCCGAATTAGAGCTATTTGCATGCTAATTTTCACCGTGCTTAGCTCGCTGGCAGACCCGGAGCCAGAAGCAGGCTCTGCGTGTTTGGAACAATGCTTGACTGATCTAGCGGCGTTAACGAGCAAATTATGGTAATTTTGTTATTACAAATTCATAGAAATTTCCAAAGAGTGGAGCAATACAATATGTTTTTTTCTCCTCCTCCTCACTCCTAAATACGGAACCTTTTGTTTATACACACTTTGCTTTGCTTACTTATGTTTAGTTATGCATACTGTTTCACTTCAAAGGGAGGAGGCAGGAATTACAGCTGGAGCAAAGGGAAGCAGACCGAGCTGGATTCGCCGTGCTGATCCCTGGGACAGCATCCCCAGCTGCTGTTATCAGCAGTGCCCTAAAAGCCAAGGGCACGGAGGCTCGTGGGCCTTGCTCAGGATCTGGGCTGTAGGAAGGAAACCTGTTTGGGAAGAGAAGATCCAGAGGCTGTTGGCTTTTCCTTCTTAACCCTTCACCTTCTTGCCCTTGTCAGCATGGTTTCTACATCAGTTGAGTGAAATGAAATTTGATGTGTGCTCTGTCCAAGTGCAGAAGATGTACATCTGAAAGATGAACAACAGAATGTTCCTCTACGCTCCTCTGGTCCTGGCAGCGCCTTACTCAAAATGTGTGTGAGCAGTAGATAAGCTTATATCATTTTCTTAACTACTTCGTTATTAATAATAATACGTACTAATCATTTGTCAGTTGATTTTCAGTCTGTTTCTGCACTGAGATCTCTGTGATGCTGCATCACTTGCTTCATCATATGTGATGAAACTTATGTGGAATTTGTTCTCTGACCACAGAACAGTGGGAGGACATCTGTGTGAAGCAGACCTAAACCTGGGAGAAGGCAGTAAGCTCACTTAAATAGAAAACACACCCTCCAACATCCCAAACATCAGTACTTCCTATTTCTTAGCAGCAGTCCTCTGGCTTTAAAGGCAGATGCTGTGACAAGTTGTTGTGTTCTTCCAGGGTCATAAAAGTGTTTCAGGGGCATTCTGCATCATGGCTGCATTTGCACTACGTGAGTGTACTCAGACTCCCCTGCTGGCAGCTTTGGATTGCCTACAAGGTTGCTACATCAAGCACTTGCCCCAGCATCACGCCTTCTACCTGCCGACAAGAGCACTGCCATGATTTCCCATAGCACCTCCTTTCCCTGGTCAGGCTCTCTGCCTTGAGAGCATCCCCACAGATGAGTTTACAAAACGAGCATCCCGTAATGCACACGTTTGTCTGAAGTCCACCAGAGCAACACCGGAGCATCGCTGAGCACCCTGACCCCAGGAGCCCCAACCAGATGAGTGCCACAGAGGGCGCAGCAGGGCATAGGGGGATGATGACAATGAGCACAGTGTGATCCAGCCTACACCAGAGCTGTGCAAAGCCAGGATACTGGCACAGAGTCAGTGATCATAATCAGAACAGGGACAAAAATCTTTGTTGAGATCTCAGTGTATGAAGCAAGCGGAGCAGATGGCAAACAGATTCAGAAATCATCACCAAGCTGTAAGGAGACAACTTGCTGCTTTCCACCTCACTAGAGGAGTGCCAAGGTTCATTCCTTGTTTTCTTGGGAGATCTTTTCAGAAAAAAACAGCTTGATTTTCCTTTCTGTTTTACTGGTGGCAGCAGCTCCACTGTTCCAGTAAGCAGCCAGTTCAGCCTTGTGCAGTCCATCAGGACACTGCTCTGGCTCTGACACTGATGGCCTCTACCAAACCACACACAGTGACTTCTTTGTCAGACCCTGTTTGTCAGTGTGTTACCTCCCAGCTCCCTTCCTGTCACATTTACTGCTTCACACCATCGCAAGAGTTTGGCATGGGCAGAGTCAGGACAAATAACACAGATACACAATGTTAGCAATGACCAAAAGGTTTCAGTCTGTAGGGAAGCCTATCCCTGAAGGCTCAGTGCAGGAGCTGCTCACTCATTCCTGCCTTTTGATCCCAGCCTCAACACAGCACTTGTGCTCCTGTTCCTTGTAAAAGATCACTGTGTACCAAGCAGGTTGAGGGTATTTTCCCATCCAGGACTGGATGGGAGAAATAGACCAAGCAGAGAAAAGATACACAGTCTGTCCTGTCTGCATTAATACCCACTAATGGCAAGGAAAAATTCTTCTAAAAACCATGCATTGTTTTTTTTCTCCCATTTTCTCTCATTTCTGCTTTGCTCATCAGGATGCGCCTTCTTTTTTTTTTTTTTTTTTTTTTTTTTGATGAAAAATTGTAAGTGGCACTATTGCTATTTTTATACTTTTCAAAGACCAGTTTTGAATGTCAGTGTTTTCAGGTCCCTTTAGTTGGGTAATTGCACATGGACTTCATATAAAGGAAATTCATTTGTTCAGGGTCACTGCATGGTTTTTCATTAAAAACAAATTACCGGTGCTCAGAAAGGACATCTGGGTTTCAGGAGTCCCATTAATGACTGTATTTTCAGCATCGCTATTCTGGATGCTGTACCCTTTCCTGTCAGCCCGTGCTTAAGGCCCCTGGAGGACGGTGTGAATGACAGCCCTGGGAAAGGCAGGGCACGGGAGAGGGCTTCTCCCAAAGACAAGGAGAAAGGAAAGAGTGGAGAAGACACGGAGGGTAACGGGGCTGTTATCTGAGCACCTCTGAAACCAGGGCCAGAAGAGCTATTAACATGGGCAAGCTTGAGCTGCTGAGCACAGAGCAGCAGGCTGCAGGAGGGCACAACGGTCAAGGGTGGGAGAAGGGTGGAGGGCAATTTCTGCAGGTCCTCATGGAGCCATCAGTCTCTGTCCTGTGACAAGGCAGCTGCCAGAAGGCTCCATCAGATCCTGAAGGTGATTCACACCTCTGTTGTTTAACAGCAGCTCTGATCCAGAGCAAAGCTCTCACTCCTGTGTGTCTGTGTGGACTGACTGATAGCACCACTGGTTCTCAGACAGCCACCTCCTGGTACAGCTCTGATCATTACGTCAGAAAGAAGCTCAGCAGTTCCTGATTCTGTGGTGTGTTTTCAGCAGAGCTGTAACCAAAACACAGTGTCACATAGTGACCAGGGTAATTCTGCTGCACAAGACTGCAGCAGGTCCCCTGGCCCTGCACACAACTCGGTAAGCAAAGAGCCAGACCAGGGTGTTCAGGGCTGGAAAACCCACAAAGACAGAGACAGAACAGCTTCTCCAGGCATCTGAAGACCTCCAGACAGGTGGAAGTTTGAAGCCTTCCCATGTATCCTATCTTCATCTGTTTCAATCAACGTGTGCTGCCTTCCCTTGTGCCTCCTATGCATCGATAAAGGTATTACATAGGATGGACCCCTGGATGCATGTCACAGTGCTGTGCTTGTATCCAGCACGCAGGCAGAGCTTGGCACCATCCGCCGCTCTCCAAGCTCAAGCATCCCATCAGTTGTCTTCCCATCCAGCTGTCCACCAGCAGCTCCACGCCACAGCACGCAGCAGGGCCTGGAGTGGCCATGCAGCAGGTGAAGAGGAGAGATGCTCCTGTGGGAGGGTCCTGCTGATGGAGAGTCAGGACAGGCTGATGGTGGGGAGCCTTTCTTGTTCAGATGGAGAGCAGGGAGGTGGGAAGAACAGTAAGAAGAGAAGAAGGAGCTGAATCCATGCGTGCTTGGTGAAAACACCAAGGGGCTCAGACACTTCCCTCACATTTCACACACACCGTGTGAGACGGACACCACAGACATGAGGCAAGCACCAGCAGTGCAGTGAGGGGCCAGTGAACTCACTGCAGCACAAGCAATGTCTGCCCGAGGCAGAACAGAACCCTTTACATCTCACCATGGATCTGTGGCTCCCACACCTCTAACTACTTCGCTCTCACAAATTCTTAATTATGAGCAGAAATTCGTGGCTTACAATTAGAAAGCTGATCGAGGAAGCATATTTCTAGCAGGTGCTCCCAAAACTATGACAAGGAAGCAGCAGGTCACAAAGTGAATCCCTGTGAAAAGGTAAAACAGATGCACACAGGCTTGGTCATAGCAACGTGTCTATTTCAGAACAACCACGGATGTTCTATGGCCCCAGCCCTGATCTGACAGCTGCCTTTGGGTCAGCCCTCGGCCCGTGATGTTATCCCCAGCCAGGCTCTGAGACTGGCCTTGCAAATCACAAGAGGCAAAGAAGAATTGGGAAGACGTTTGGGATGCTAGTTAGCAAATTCTCACTTAAATGAGAAAGCAAACCTGAAGAAATTGCAGCTGACCTTCACACTAGCTGGAGCAGAAGGTTGTTATTAAAGGAACCAGTGAGAGGAACAGTGCAGTTATTCAATGTAACGGGTCACAGAGGCCTATGTGTAGTTAAAAATAAAATCTATTACCCCGGAAAACTGGCTCAGATGACTGTACATCACTGAACCCCCTCTGGATTTCCTTGTGCTGAGCTCTGCCATGGCCATCGCTCTCACAGTTCTGTGTCCTGCTCCAGCAGGTGTGCCCAAACACCTGGCAACCGCGGACACATCCATTCCCCAGGATCCACCAAAAAGAAAAGGAAGAGTAAAGCCACTGGGAGGTGACAGAGACTCAGAGCTGCATTTTGGGTATAAGGCGGTCCAAAAGAAGGCAGCAGATTCCCACAAGGTTCCTAAAAGCCTCCAAATCACCACTTTCAGGTGCACATAAGCTGTCTGAAACTTCCCACGGGTAAGTTGACTGCTGCAGATGCCAGATAAGGCCGATCTCCCCCATGCCCTCCTTGTCCCCACGTTTACCCTCAGTGGCAGAAAGAACCTCAAGAAAAGCAGGGGCTCAGGGCTCTGGTGAAGAGCCAGCATAGGAGAGCCTGAGCAAGAGCTGCGGGGACTGGCAGGATGGGACATCTGACATCGCTGGCCCCTGCTTCCCACTCGCTGTGCTACATCTCTAAGCTGTGTATCTAACAGCAGGTTCATGCACAGCACCCTCATTTGCCCATACATCTCCATGGCCTGCCTGATACACATGTGATTAACTGATCCTGGTGCTCCAAATGCTCAAAGTGTAACAGTCGTGTTAAAAAGTTAATGGAAGTGCAGACCTTCAGCTGATCTAAGCAGCTGGCAAAGCCTCTGAAGTACGAACAGCCTCAATGAGGATGGAAAAGCTTACCAGTAACTTTGTGTGTCCTTGAGAAATAGCATGCAGTAAGGAGTCAAACCTTTCAGACCTGCATTCGGATCTTCATATTTTATCTTTACAAGAAATGAAGAACTTCCCAAAAATTATCTTTGATGGGTAAAAATTATTTCAACTTAACCTCTGATCTAGCTTCCATAACCAGCACAAATAAAATGGCTGTTTCTTTTTCTTAATTTTTCAGTGATCTGCTGGAACACGTTTTACAGATTATAATCAGTTTGGGACAAAAAATACTAATCCCAAAATAGCCAGGACTGTAAAGAACTGCCATTGACTGCTGCTTGCTTACTGAGAGTGTTGTTTTCCAAATCACCACCTCCTGCAGCCATGTGACTATATATGAAATTCCACTCTGGGAGGTTTTCTTCAATAACTGTCTGACCTTGCTGACTCCAAAGTGACTATGTCAGAGGACCTTAAAGGCTTAGAAAGCAACAAGTAGGGGAAGGAAGAGAATCTCCGAGTAACCATTCATTTTCAAACCATACGATATTGAGAGAGGGGAGGTTTAGGTTGGATATTAGGAGGAAGTTTTTCACTCAGAGGGTGGTGAGGCACTGGAACAGGTTTGCCCAAGGAGGCTGTGGATGCCCCATCCCTGGAGGCATTCAAGGCCAGGCTGGATGTGGCTCTGGGCAGCCTGGGCTGCTGGTTGGTGACCTGCACACAGCAGGGGGTTGGAACCAGATGAGCACTGTGGGCCTTTGCAACCCAGGCCGTTCTGTGATTCTATGATTAGGGCCCAGATTCGTGAATTTTAACATGTAAGTTTAGGGCTTGGAATACTACTTTCCTTGTAGACAGCAATGTCTGTCATGTCCAGATGAAAGACAGCAGAGCCTGGGGATATTGTTTCCTTCAGGCTGAAATGAGGACAGTGATTTCCAGCAGCACTGGGTTCCCTGTGTTCAGACAGGAGCAAGCCCATGCAGACTCCCAAGCACCAGGCATTCACCAGCTGCTTGCTGCCAGCACCCAAATATCACCATCCTGCACAGAGCTGCTTGCACATGCTCAGCCAGTACCAAGTGAGCGCTGCACTGTGTGACAGAGACACAAGCCAAGCTCTGCCAGACTCAGAACCCACTCTCAGCTCCCACTGACACCACACTGTCCTCTGCAGTGCATCCTTTCCACCCCCCTTCATTTTGCAGACTCACCAGGCACCATTCCTGTCAGCGCAGGGGCAGAATAGCTGCCCTGTCCAGCAGGGGGGACATGCGGAGGGTATCCTGGGAGGGTTGTGCTTGCCAGCTCGCGACCTGAGGAATCAAACCAACAAATCATCACGTGAGCATCACCTCTGGCAGACATGCTTCTGCACCTTCCTGACTGCTGCAAAGACAGCCACCTGTTTGTCACAACGGCTCCGCAAGTGTCAGCAAGGAGCTGCTAGTTTGGTTGGAGAGAGGAGAAACAGTTCTGCTTACTCTATGAGCTGCCATCATGCTGTGGCAAAGTGAGGGTTTGAAAGGGGAAGAGCAGATCCCTGCGGGGAGAAAAAGCCCTGCTTTGAACTCCAGCTGCTCTCCTTTTATTCCCAAGTTTCTCCAAAATTCAGCTTTGTAAAGTCAAAGTTTGTAAAATAATGCTGATTTTAACAGCACTTCCCCAGGAAACTCTCCAGCAAATTACACCGTATGAGCTGACGGATAGCAGAGATCTAAATGTGATAAGGGCATTATTTCCATCTTCCGTTAAAGTCGTTTAGGGAAACACAAACACACACACACACACACACTGAGACATGAAGTAATTTCCAAAACGCAGCTGTCGTTCCAGCAGAAGAGCAGTCATATTCACAGCCTGATGGCAGCGCTCCTCACTGATGCCAGGGAAACCTTTCATTAGGGCTTGCACAGGTCTCCCACACAGATAACGCTGCAGAAAGCAGGCTGTGGGCTGTCCCCCATCTCACCATACCCTCATCCACAGTGCTGAGGTGCCCTCGCTTCAAACCCAGCTCCGGGCAAAGCTGCACACAGCCCTTGGATATGTCACCAAGGGCATGGAGGAAGCAATGGCCGCACCCTGCTGAGACAGCATCTCCCACAGTGCAGATCATCTCCAGGCAGGGGAGGAAAAAGAGACCCTGTTCTGTGTGCCACCTGCAGCAGGAGTTTGTCCCCTGGCCCCTGACTCAAATGTCACCTGGATGCTACTGAGCCTAAAGCATGAATGAGGTCATTCAGGCTGCACTTGCTCCAGTTTCAGAGGCTGCCCATAGAGGTTGTGGAGTCTCCTTCTCTGGAGACGTTCAAGACCCACCAGCAACCACTGCTACACTGTTGGCTGGAGACATCACCAGCTTTTCTTTTTTTTTTTTTTTTCCCCTCAAATTGAAAGTGAGATTGAAGGAAAAGAGCAGCATAATGGACTCTGTATGCTTGGCCTAAACCAGGTCACTGATTAGCTGACGAACACTTGGTTACATTCTGCAGATAACTAACTGCTTCTGATCCTCTCAGCAAGGGAGAGAGTCCTGAAGGCCATAAAACTAACTCCATCCACATTTTCTCTGAGGATGAATATTCAGAGCAGCGTGCTGCACTCTGGGGTCTGCCTCCTCACTGGGCTCCTTCATGCCACTGGGGAGTACCCTGAAGTCTGTCTGCAATGTGGATTCCAACCCATCACATGCCAGGGATTCGTTCACTCACTCACCCAGCCCTTCCACAAAGGCAAAATTCAACCACGCTGTTCGACAGCCCACAGTATGGGGGTTGGAACTCGTTCTTTAAGGTCCCTTCCAACCCAAACCATTCTAAAACTCTGCGAATCCATGATTCCCAGGTCCCAAGCAAGCTCTTTCTCATCCGTGTATGATTTTTGCCTTTGTCACAGGCACGAGGGAGGAGAGGGGACGGGATGGGAGGGGAGGGGAGGGGAGAGGAAAAAGGGAAGGAAAAAGGGAAGGAAAAAGGGAAGGAAAAAGGGAAGGAAAAAGGGAAGGAAAAAGGGAAGGAGGGGAAAGGAGGGAGAAGAAAAAAGGGAAGGAGGGGAGGGGAGGGGAGGGGCGAGGAGAAGAGAAGAGAAGAGAAGAGAAGAGAAGAGAAGAGAAGAGAAGAGAAGAGAAGAGAAGAGAAGAGAAGAGAAGAGAAGAGAAGAGAAGAGAAGAGAAGAGAAGAGAAGAGAAGAGAAGAGAAGAGAAGAGAAGAGAAGAGAAGAAGAGAAGAGAAGAGAAGAGAAGAGAAGCACTATGCCTTCACTTTTAGCAGCACTCTGGTCACCACAGGTGATGTGCAAAACAAGGTTTGGAAAGACTTTGAACCTTCATCCTGAGTGAACATATTCTGGAAGTTGAGGGGAGGACACGGCTGAGAGGATGGGATGCTTTTACATGAGTGTGGATGGCACTGGTGTCAAACTGCACACCACCTTCCTCCAGTATCCTATTTCCACAAACCAGACAGCAAAGTGTCATCACCTACCAGAACTACAAGTCAACCAGGAACCAGTTCAAAGAATGTTGACTGGCATAGGATAAAAACAGTAGTCAACCCACAAGTAATGTTTGAACAGAAAAGCATGAATACAGGATTATCTGCACTCCACAGCCTTGTCAGAGTACCATACAAAGAACCACCCTCTGAAAATGCAAAGATGCAGACTAGAAGAGGACCACACCTGGAGGTGATCCTGGCTTTTCCATCTCCTCAACAGTGAAAAAAATTCACCACTTCCTTAGCAGGCTGTCACAAGTCTGATGGATTAAAGTGCTGCAGCATGCCAAGTAATGTGACATTTAGAAGACGTCTCCCCACAAAGTATCTTGCAACAAGGAGCACGCTGGTCTAATCCAGTCAGTAAACGTGTCCATCTTGAGCTTGCTACAGGGATGAAACGCTGCACATCATTTTGAGGCTTATTCCTGCTGGAATTCATTCTGCATTCCTCCAGAAAGTAAAATATAATGATGCTAAATAACAACAATATCAACTGTCGCAGTGGGACCAGGGGCTGCAGATGTGTGTCAAAGTGCTTGGCCCTGCACACAGCAGATACGCCATGAATGTCCGTCCTTCCATTCACTGCGAGCTGACAGCGTGCTGGCACTGAGAGCAAATTATCATTTCCCAGAAAAAGTGCAAATAAGTAATTTTCTTCCATAAAAGAAATTATTTTGCAACCAGCGGCGGGAGAGGTCAGCAACACTCTCCCCAAGCAGGCATGGCCAGCAGCACTCGGACATGGGCAGGCCTGCACCCCTGCACAAGATAACGGCCTGGCAGCGTGCAGCAGAAACTGCCTCCCTCGTCCCCAAACACAGTGGGAGGAAGAATGAGGGAGGTGTTCAGAAACATTCTTCATTTTACTTACCTTCTGTTAAAGAAAAGAGGTGAAGAGCATTTCCAACTGTGTCTTTGTACACTGCTGCGTGTAAATGCGAGTCCAATTAACTTCACACTTAACTACTAATGAAATTATCTCATTTTGCTATCAGCTCAAGTCTCATTCATGGCAGTAATTAACCACTGGGGGTTGTCACTCCTAGACACATGACACGAGGACTTCCCCAAGCTCAGGTACTTCAAACCCTTGCAGAATTCATTACCCTGACAGTGTGAAAACCCTTCACTTTCAATACCACAGGGCACCAACATGGTTTTTTTCTCCCTTTATCTAACTGATTGCCAGTAACAGTATGAAAGAAATGAATGCACTGGAGAGGTAATTAATTACTGCAAAGGACATATTAGAAAATGCAGAGGGTTCAGGTGTTGGGGGTTAGCTCAGGAGCCCTTTTGCCAATGCAATAGAAGACTTGTAGTGGTTCTCCCTGAGAAGACCCACGGGTTGTCCATGCATCATCTCCCATCCACTTTCTCATGTTTGCAGCAGACTGAGGTTGCCATCAGCTTGGGAACACAAAGCGCACTGGGTTCACAGTGCGGTTCCACTTCTCCAGATACAGGTTCAAGCAGAGAATAGATAACCAGTACAATAAAAGCCAGCTTTCCCATTTTGGTGAATCCCTCACACACACACTTGCTTGTGCCACAGACCTGCTCACACAGGAAGGTCTCTGAAATGGGCACCCAAGGCAGTGCACACCTCACATCCTGCCCAGCACGGCGGTGCTTCTCCACTGGAAGCCAGAAGCAGGCAGGACACAGAGCAGGGAGCACAGAAGCCAAACTCATTACCAAAACTGACTTTTCTTTGAAAAATCTCCAAGTTCTTCCTTTGCCAAGTGCAGATTTTGATACTGCCACCCTTGTTGTTCCAGTCATTATTGTAAGAAAAACTTTTGACTGACCCCAGAGCCCTGTCAGCAGGAAGAAGACTTTGAGAGACTCAGAGAACCAGAAGTGTTTCTGTTGGAACAGACCTTCAAGGACCGCTGGCCCCAACCCACAGGGATGCAAGTCACACTGGCAATAGTGGGATCAGGAGCAGAGCAGCACCTCAACTGGAGATGAGCTCCTCTTGAAAAAAGAATCCAGCGTGATTGCATACGACATACTGTTCTGTACTGCACCTCCGTTGTTACCATTTCCCAGCCTGGTTACAGCCATAACGAAGGAGGAAGGAATTAATCCACTCTTGTCCTTTCCCACAGGTGCAATGAAATTATAAAACCCAGCTCTCCTCAGTGATTATTAAGAACTCAGTGTACCTGTCACCTACACAGCTGACTTCCAAAGTCTGGAGGAGACTAAAGCTGGGGCAGCAGCCTTGGACCTTCCTCCCCATCCCACGTCTCCATCCTCTGCCTTGCAGTCGCCTCTACCATGCTGAATGCAGAGCAGGCCTGCTCCATCCAGAAATACCAAGAGCATGCACCATCCTTTGCTCCATCCTAAATGTGCTTCAGATTTTGCACCCCAGCAGTGCCCACAGTCTGCACGCGATCGTATCCAGATTCCTGGTTACTCCAGGAAAGGATGTGGCCCCGGCACAAGACCTGGGCAAGCTGGAACACAGCTGTTAATGAATAACTTCCCTCCTGTGTTCATCGAGCTTTATTTGCAGACATCAAACCACTGCAGCATGCTTACTGCTATGAGTTACCACTCCTGCACCTAATTAGAGGCAGATAAAACAGTGGTAACACACAGATCACCTGTAATGATTTTGCTGACTCGATTATTCTTCTGACAATTATCTCTGGCTGCCAAAACCTCACAGGAATGTCAAAGTCTACTTCCTACAAAGCAGGTAATGTCACAGGTGTGACCATGAAATCAATAATGAGGCATAGCTCTTGCAGAGGGCATCCAGGTCAGATGGAACAGCCCTTAAATTAAACATTGATAAGCAGAACACAATTATCCATCATGTTTAAGTGCCTGTGTGAAATTAGCAGCCAGGGAAAGGGAGCAGTGGGCAAAAGATTAGTGGAGGAGGTGTTGAAATCACACTGTCCACTGTGACTGTGGCTGCGAGGCTTTGTGATAGCATTACTGTAATCTGCTATCAAAGCCATAAAAATCAAATTAAGCACACTGCTCTGAAACAGGGGTTGTGGGTTTATTTTATTTCTCACCTGCAAGGAAGCCACAGATGTCTGTCTATTGGAGTTCAGAGTTACCCTTCATAGCAGGTATCTCTGCTGCTCAGCACTGTCACAAACCCTGATGCGTGGGGAAAACATGCTCTGATCAGTGCAGAACAAATGGGCACGATGGTTGTGGACAAGCTTATTGCTTCCTCACAGCAGGATCTGCAGCCTAAGGGCGCCAACACGTGCACCTGACCACTGCCATCACGGAAAGGGAAGGAAAGGGAAGGGATGGGACATGTTCAAGATGCAAGTGACTTCACTGTGAAAAATGTAAGCAGCTGGGAGTAGATAGAAAAAGTGGTTCAGATCAAAACAAGGAGTGCGTACTGCTCTGGCTACTTGTATTTTGCTTACTACTTTCAGTTATTAAACTTTCTTCAAATTTGAGGGTTTTATTTGGAAACAGACCAGGGGGAAAAAAAAGAAAAAGAAAAAAAAAAAAAAGCGAATATTTTTGCAGGATAGGAAAATCCATTCCACACAGTTCTCTCACTTCTGAGTGAGGAACACAGATCTCACCACCTGCATCCACATGAACTCCCACTCAGCTCTCAGAAGACACACGGGACACCAATCCAGGGCTTGGTCTCTCCACCAGTGTAGAGGAGATGCGTCTCCACAGCTTTGGAGGAGGTTTGGTGGGAGGCGGCTCACCCTGGCCTCCAGCCCCCCACCAGGGGCAGGGCAGGACCTGGTGGGCTGCTGGTGGGCACTGGTGCCCTGGCTCACCCTGAGGATGCCAGCACCTGGGCAGAATTTGCTGGCCCTTCATCCAGGAGCTCCTCAGCATACTGCAAAGCAAAAGCCATTGTACCAGGCAGTCAGTGTATCTAACGCCGGAACTGATGGAGATGGAGGAACAAGTCCTGGAGCTGAGAATTGGTGGCAAAGAGGGGACAAACACTTCCATGAACACTGCCTGCAACAGGCATAGCTCCTTCTCTGCATTTTCTGTTGCAAACAACAGGTAGGAATTAATGAAGCCATGTGAGACAAGCCGTGTTTCTGATTCTGTGGCTCTCACTGCTTCAGAAGGAAAACTGACAAGGGAAGTGCAACCCGCAGGCATGTGCACGTGCATAAATCTGTAGGTGGGACAGACAAACAAACATGCTTCCCCCCATCCATGGCACTGCTGCCAATTATACGGACCTGCAGTTCTCCCTGCTTCAAAAGGGATTCGCTGTAGTGAAGTGTTCTGCCTGGCCTTCTGTGTTAGTTTGGAATGACATCGAGTGTTGCATTCAAAGGCAAAAAAAAGCCATGTGTCTGCTTATCTAAGAGAGCAGTTAGCCTCCTCCTGTCAAAACGACATGTAAAACGGCAGGAGAAAAGAAAAAAAAACTCACAAAGGAAAAAAAAAAAATACAGAGGCTTACCACTGCTGCAGAGTCTAAGGCCTCTGAAATACCATTTCTTAAAAGTATCGTTCATTTTGCAGAGTAATTTACAAGAAAAACAATTCCTCCTAGTTCAGAACTTCAGAAAATGTAAAAGAAACCAAAACAACAGCAACAACTCCTCCTCCCAAGTGTCAGCGTGAATTCCTCTGCACTCCAACTCCTCTTCCACCCTCAGTCAGAACGGCCCTCGCACACCTCACAGACACTGCCAAATTAGCCGTGGTTTTTCTTTCATCCCATTATTTCTAAAATGCACTCCAGCCAGCGTGCTACATGCAATGAATGAAAGAACTAGGAGAATTAAGCCACGCAATGAAACAGCCTTCTGACGAATAAAGCTATGGAAATTTTAGGCTCCATTTACTTCTCAATCTAATTTTGCCCTCCAATGCACATTATGTCTGAAATGGGATCTCATGTGGTTTGATCAGTGATCTTAATGCATGCCGAAGCAACATATTCCCTTTATTGTTGTTTCCTTTCTGCAACACAGCAATGCTTCTAAATAAGAATAGCATAGCCATGTTCTGCGAGGCCCACCTCCACAGCCATCCCTGTGCTGCTGGAGCACTGCAAGGCAACCACGAGTGTCACAGCTAGGAGACATGTGCTGCACGGGCTCCCAGCTCCTGCTGACAGATTCAGAGCTGGCAGTTCACAACACTGCAAAAACCACGACAGCAGTCAACCTATTACAAGAAGTTCAATTAGGATATTTTTGGGTTTGTTTCTATTCTAGTCTTTGATGTTTTATGCATACTCAGAAGGTATCTTCTAGATTCCCTTTCAAAAAAAAAAAAAAGAAAGAAAGAAAAAGAGGCTGCTCTTGTAGCTTGGAAAGCAAATGGAATTCTGGGCTCCATCAGCAGAGGGGTGGCCAGCAGGGACAGGGAGGTGATCGTCCCCCTCTGCTCTGCTCTTGTGAGGCCCCATCTGCAGCACTGCGTCCAGGGCTGGAGCCCTCAGTACAAGAAAGACAGGGAGCTGTTGGAGAGGGTCCAGAGGAGCCACAAAGATGAGCAGGGGGCTGCAGCACCTCCCTACAAAGACAGGCTGAGGGAGCTGGGCTTGTTCAGCATGGAGAAGAGAAGCTGCGGGGTGACCTCATTGAGGCCTGCCAGTAATTAAAAGGAGATGATAAACAGAAGGGGAATCAACTTTTTACAATGGTAGACAGTGATAGGACAAGGGGGAATGGTTTTAAGTTCAAGGAGGGAAGGTTTAGGTTGGATGTCAGGGGGAAGTTCTTTCCTATGAGAGTGGTGAGGTGCTGGAACAGCTGCCCAGAGAGGCTGTGGATGCCCCGTCCATCCCTGGAGGTGTTCAAGGCCAGGTTGGATGGGGCCCTGGGCAGCCTGGACTAGTACCATATCTGGGAGTTGGTGGCCCTGCCTGCTGCAGCGGGTTGGAACTTGATGACCCTTGGGGTCCCTTTCAACCAAGCCAGTCTGTGATTCTATGATAGGGCTCTGGGCAGTTTGATCCGGTGGCAGGCCACCAGCCCACAGCAGGGGATGGAACTGGGGGATGGGAGGGTTAAATTCCCTTCCAATCCAACCATTCTGTGATTCCATGAATGCAGAGGGCTTTGGGGAGCAATAAGAGCAGAATAGAGGAGATGGAAAGCAAGCCCCCAGGAGAGGCCCAGGAACTTTGCAAACCTGCCTTGGCACAGGTCTTGCCAGCTGCAAGCTGGGCTCTCAGCACTCTTCACGGACACCAGTACAAAGACTGAGTACAGCCACTGAAGGCTGGGGCATTTTCAGCCAGGCACCAGGCACTCTGCAGCCAGAGGTACCTCCTGGCAGAATGCCGTGGTACTGAGAAACAACAACAGTCCTTCCAGCAAACACTGACACAGGCAGAGAAGAATCCACACTGCAACCGGTCAGAAACAAGAACAGAGAGAGTATAGAGGCAGTCAGCTACCCTGCTTGCTCATTAAGCACAGAGGAAAACAAATACGACATCTTCCCCGGGGTTGCAGAGTTGTGATAACCCACGCTAAATATTCTCCATCTCGTAAGAATCACTTCAAGATCTGCATCTGAAATTAATCTGAGATCAAGACATTTCCAGTCATTGCTAATCATAGAATCACCAGGGTTAGAGAAGACGTCCAAGATCATCTAGTCCAACCTCCCACCTATCACCCACTGTAACATGTCCCTTAGTACAACATCTGAACATTTCTCCAGAGTCAGCAGCAGCTTCCTGCACCTCACAGAAAACATATTTACTCTAAATTTTAAATAATTAAGAGTAACCACATTCCAAACTGGCAGCCAAGTATGAAATTCCTAATACTTCAGTAAGGATGTTTTTATCCTGGAATAAGGGAAAAACCTGAAATTTTATCTGGATTATGTGTGATAATGAAAGTGAAGCTTTAGAAAGATACAGAAAACCAAATATCTCAATGTTTCTGTCAAAATGTTTTTAATTTTCAAAATTGAAGCATTTTATTTCCTTTTGTTAAAAAAAAAAAAAAAAAAAAAAAGCCCTGAAATTGCTAGACCAAATCACTTTAAGATTCAATTGCATTTTTTTCACGTGCACTGTGAAGCAGTTGGCCAAATTTCATCCAGTTTTCCTTTCCTGATCTTTACAGTGCTGCACTTGCTTGATCTCCAGCATATGCAGAGCCCTAAACACAACTGTTAAAACAACAACTTGGCTCTGTTGGCTTCCTGCATCATTGTGCATTTGTGCCTTTCCCAACACAAGGTGCGACACTGAGCGTGGCTTCCTGGTGCTGTGGCAATTTCAACCACAGCCAAAGCTGTTGGCTGCCTTTTTACAGACTGACACAAGTGGCATAAAATGGCACAGATTTAGATGTTGAGAAGTAAATCTTCAGCATGAGGGTTGTGAGGCACTGGAACAGGCTGCCAATAGAAGTGATGGAGTCCCTGTCCCTGGAGGTGATCAAGTGGAGGTGTGGCACTGAGGGTCACAGTGGTTCAGTGGGCATGGGGGGTGGGTTGGTGGTTGGACTTGATAATGTCAGAGGTGTTTTCCAGTCTTGATTCTATCGGTTGAAGTGCCATCTGCTCATGCCACTGGGGCAGAGGTTCGTGTCCTGAACCAAGCAGGAAACACAGACAAGGAACCAGCAGCTAATACACTTTGTGTTCCTCACCACACACTGACACTTCCCATTATCCTTCACCAACAACTGGGAATGACAAAGCTTTGCATAGGATCAGTCATAAGAGGCAGCACCGTTTTACTCCTGCCTGGCTTATTTTGCACAAAAACTACAGGTGTGCTGTCTCAGCTAGGAGGATGACACCAGTGTCACTGAAATGCAGTTTGAAAACTGCAGCAGCATGTCTTTCTCAGGGCTATTTGCACATTTAAAGCAGCTGATGGAACTTTGATTTCAGGTCACGATGACGAAGTCCTGTCCTGCCATGTGCATTTGGGGATGAGACCAGCATCTCCAAGGCAGGAGGGCTCTGAGCCCTCCCAAATCTGGGTGACACTCTCAGTGTTTGCCACAACCCTCAGCTACCACCATCACTGCGTGAGCTCCCCTGGTTTGAATTTCCCCTCACACAGTTGAGGAAGGTGAGCAAGCAGCTATGGGGGGAAGAAGCTGGGAAATGAAAGGAGGTTGGAGACAGGAAGGCGGTGGGCAGATGAGGTCCCTGGTTCGTGGTGCCAGTCAGTGGGCTGGGATTTATAACTGTATTAAATGGCATGACAGTCAGCCATGATAAATCAGTTCCCCTTCTTCCCAAATCACAGACAATAAAAGCTTCGGCAGTGAAAGTCATTCATCATCATAAAGACTTGAGACATTTCTGCCATCAATTTCACTCACATCTTTAATACTCTGAAGGGAAGTTGGTGGACTTTTAGGGGAAAAAAAAAGGCAGAGAAGAAAGGGAAAAATAATTAGAAGAAAACATGAAGAAAGATTGAACAGGAATAATTACAAAGGTCAAAGAAAGGAGACCCTTCAGGAAAGCTATTTGGATGATGGGGAGCAGAGCTGCCATGTTCTCCACAGGGCACGTGTGATGCTGAACAAAGCCACGGGGCCTCTTCACAGCCCCCAGGGTTCACACAGGGCAAGGAGGGAGCTAGTAAGCTTGAGAGGGTGCTCAGAGCTGGGACCTGGCTGTCCCATGTGCAGAGACAAATCCCCAGCATTCCCCTCACTGAGCATCCCAGTCCCATGGCTGGGCAAGCAGATGGTGATTGCTCCCTGCAGCTTCACCACAGCGTGCAGCCAGCAGGAACAGATCTGTCACGGCACAGACAGGCATCAAGGGACTGACTGTCCCCAAAGAAAGAGGGAACAAGGAGAGGCTGTATCCTGGAGAAGTGACCAAATACCTCCCCAGCCTCCAGTTCTGCCTTCCTGCACACTGTCACCGAATGGGTCCTCCTGCCTGTAACATCTTCGTAAGAGTTAACGTGCCACATGTGGATGCACCCAGGA
This sequence comes from Meleagris gallopavo, assembly GCF_905368555.1. Classification (NCBI taxonomy): domain Eukaryota; kingdom Metazoa; phylum Chordata; class Aves; order Galliformes; family Phasianidae; genus Meleagris; species Meleagris gallopavo. The sequence continues at coordinate 75,166,030 of NC_139435.1, forward strand.
GGCTTATGCACAGACATGATAGCTATTCCTGCAGTGGCATCCCCACCTGCAGAGGAACAGTTGCAAGCAGGGAAGAGGGGTGCTGCACAGCCCTGCCAGAGGTCTGCAACCACTGGGAGCACCTGGGAGAGGGCACAACCAGCTCAGGGCAGAGAAGGCTGTTAATGACTGGTTAGATATAGGAAAGGGCTGCCCAGGCAGGTGGTGGAGTCACCCTCCCTGGAGGTATTCAAGAAGGTAGATATCTGACACTGAGGAGATGGTTGAGTGGGCATGGTGAGGGTGGACTGGTGGTTGGACTTGATGAGCTCAGAAGTCTTTTCCAGACTTAATGATTCTGTGACTGCCTCTAACAGGCACCTACCAGAAGAAAGCACGGACATAAGCATACATACCCTTAAGTGACATAACACCACATAATTCACTTTGCATTACTGCAAGGGGATAAGCAAGTCATCTTCTGCATTTCAGCTGCCACGGAAAGCTCCACTGCATACCACTGTGATGGAATATTGCTGCAGCTGGGCGTGCTGCTGCAGATAGGCTAAAGGCTTAATTTTGAAATGACACAGATCTGAGGAGCTCAGTGCAGGCAGGGAAGGGCAGAGAGGGCACAGTGCAATAGTCCCCATTCAGGGGCATGGCCACCAATCTCACTGCTCAGCCACCAATGTTGGAGCAAACTGAAGTTCTGCATGACTACATCATGTCTGAAGGCACTGACAGGTCCACATCACTGCTGTTTCAGAACCAAAGCAGTCTTCCACAGTGCAAAGAGTGTAACAGAGATACTTTTCCCATTTTACAGAAGAATCCACTTACAACTTAAGACCTTAAAAGCTTCTCCTATTAAAATCACCAGGTTGCACCAAGCAGCCTATGACAGTGCATCCACACATCTGTTGACACAGTAATGAGCTCCTATGCAGTGGGGAAAAGCATGACTGACTGTGAGGTACCACTCCTGCACACCCCTTCAAGACCTGATGTAACTCCTGCAGTCTCCTACATCTCCACTGCAAAAGGCTGAAGTGTTTGCTTGCATCTCCCCACACACACTGTGGAAGGCAGCCTCTGCCATGCTGGGCTCGCTGCAATGTCATTTCACCACAGAACAAGCCTGATTGCCCTGGGGCAGATAAAGCTTTGGGGATGCATGCAGGCAGGAAGAAGAGATGTGCAAAGCAGCTCTTGCTGTGACCCCAGCAGCGCAGACACCAGTGAGCAGAGCAGAGCAAAATTAGCACATATAGATCCTCTGCTTTGCACCAGAAAATTAGATTTACCGACAGAAGGAGTCTCACTCACAACCCTAAGGATCCCATGGCCTCTGATTATTGCAGCTGCAGCAGCACGGATTCCCACCGTGCTCCGAACCCTGTCCCATCCTGCAGCCTCAAGCCCCTGGTGGCCCCCAGGCATATTCACCTGGTGGAAGGTGAACAGGTTGGAATCCACAGAAAGAAGACTTTCTGCTGAAGACAGTGTAATCCACACACGTCCCATCTGCAGAGGAACATTTATGGTGCGTAAGTCATTTTCAGAAGCCAAAAGGAGGACAGTACCATTACATGACTGTGTTCACAGTATTTAGATGATTGCAAAGATGAAACAAACTCCAGAGAGGCCCCAGTACATCTTTTATGTCCTTACTGAATTCACTTTTCGATCACAGTTATGTGAAAATCCCAACTTAGTTGCCAAGCTCATGGCAGTAGGTGCCTGTTCCCTCCAATTCTCACAGGATTTCCACAAGTGATGCTTCTGTTGGCAGATGTGCATTTGTCATCAGCATATCAAAAACAGAGTAGCTGTATTGTGAAGAAACACCAGTGACATTTTCTTTTTGTACTTCTGCATTTTGCACATTCTTCTTCTTTTTATTATAGTTCAATGCTTCTATGAAAAATGACATCAAAACCTCTTACATTTTTTGTGTTATTATTTTTTGCATGAACATAAAAAAAAAAAAGTCCATGAAAGAAAGAAATGCCTCAAATATGCCTGCAAAATCTTGTTTCAGAGGTCGCATGAGAGAAATCGCAGCATCTTCACAGTGAATTAACTACAGACAAGCTATTTCAAGAACACTACAGGGAAAATGAGTTATTCTTCCTGCTTTGCAACAGATGTTCCCCTTCTTCCAAGATGTGCTGCAGTGTCATTAAAATATCTGGATCCATTGTGTGAAAATAAGAAGAATGCCCAATCATTGCAATGCAAAGGTGAGAAGTATTTCATACATGTCTGCCTATTATTGATGGCACAGCAAGATTGGAGGTCTTGTCAATTGCTGTCATCAAATAATCACCTTGTCCCACAAGTGTTGCCTGGGATGCATCATTCACTCTATTCATATAACGTGTCTACAGGTAGATGCCAACACATCACTCTGCCCACTTGGAAATACCATTTAGGTGGATTGTATAGGTACAATCAGATGTTTTACAATGCTTTCCCCCCTCTACTCTGCTCTTGTCCCCTCTACTCTGTCCATGTGAGGCCCCACTGCAGTACTGTGTCCAGGTCTGGAGCCCCCAGTACAAGAAAGACAGAGAGGTATTGGAGAAGGTCCAGAGGAGAGACACAAAGATGGTCAGGCTGGAAGAGCTGGGCTTGTTCAGCCTGGAGAAAAGAAGGCTGTGGGGTGACCTCATTGCAGCCTGCAGGACCTAAAGGGAGCCTACAGACAGGAGGGGAGTCAGCTCTTGGAAAGGGGAGATAACAGCAGGACAAGGGGAAATGGCTTGAAGTTGAGGGAGGGCAGATTTCAGTTGGATGTAAGGGGAAGTTGTTTGCTGTGAGAGTGGTGAGGTGCTGGAACAGCTGCCCAGAGAGGCTGTGGATGCCCCGTCCATCCCTGGAGGTGTTCAAAGCCAGGTTGGATGGGGCCCTGGGCAGCCTGGGCTGCTGTGAAATGGGGAGGTTGGTGGTCCTGCATGCGGCAGGGGGTTGGAGATTCGTGATCCTTGAGGTCCCTTCCATCCAACCCCTGGCCATTCTGTGATTCTGTGATTCTGTGCTTACAAGTCAAAAAAAAAAAAAAAAAAGTGAATTAAAAAGTATTTACACTACATTGGGTTGGTTTTTTTGTTGTTTTTTTAATTTGGAGATAGACAACATTTCTCTGGCAGCAATAAAAATACGTGCGTCAAATTGGCCACTGATGTACTAAAGCCTAACACAGCCAACGAGAGGGACCAGAGCAGGCCTGAGAATTGGACGTCATGAAGTTCAACAAGGCCAGGTGCAAGGTCCTGTATCTAAACTGGGGCAATCCCAAGCACAGATGCAGGTCGGGTGGAGAATGGCTACAGAGCAGCCCTGAGGAGAAGGGTTTAGTGTTGTTGGTTGATGAAAGACTCAGCACGAGCCAGCAGTTTGCGCCTGCAGCCCAGAAGGCCAACTGTGTCCTGGGTTGCATCAAGAGAAGTGTGAACAGCAGGTCAAGGGAAGTGATTCTCTCCCCTCTGCTCTGCTCTCGTGAGACCCCACCTGCGGTAATGCATCCAGTTCTGGGGCTTCAACACTAGAAGAATGTGGAGCTGTTGGAGCAGGTCCAGAGGAGGGTCATAAAGATGATCAGAGGGCTGGAGCATCTCCCCATAAGGACAGGCTGAGAGAGCTGGGGCTTTTCAGCCAGAAGAGACCTTATAGTGGTCTTCCAGTACCTGAAGGGATCTGCAGGAAAGCTGGGGAGGGACTTTTTATGAGGGCGTGTAGCAACAGGAGAAGGGGAAATGGCTTTAAACTGGAAGAGGGTAGATTTAGACTAAGTATTAGGAAGAAATTCTTTCCTGTGATGGTGGTGAGATGCTGGCACAGGTTGCCCAGTGATGCTGTGGATGCCCCCTAGCTGGAGGCATTCAAGGCCAGGCTGGATGGGGCTGTGAACAACCTGGTCTATAGGGAGGTGTCCCTGCCGACAGCGGGGGTTGGAACTGGGTGATCTTAAGGGTCCCTTCCAACCCAAACCATTCTGTGATTCTAAGACACCCCGGTAGTTCTGAATACCCAGAACTCTCATTGCCCCTCAGAAGCTGGCTGCAGACAGTGGCAAAACTATGGGTGAGTGCACAGATGGGGCATACAGCCAGTAAAGCCATAAAGACAGGTTTCTACCTGATTTTACAGACTTGTTTTCATGCACAGTGTTGTCATTCTTTGTTTTGTTGTTATTTTTCTTTTCCAGAGCATTTGAGACTGAACCAAAAGAGAGCTTAAAATATTCAATGTGTTTACAGAACAAGCCCCAGCCTCGTTGCAATTGGGAGTCAGCACGAGGGTATTGGTGCCTTGTTGTCTTAATTTTCCACCATGGCTTTTCCATTTAAAGTGTATTTACTATCCATACCACAGTGGTACTGGGGGGAAGGGAGAAACAGATTTAATTAATTAGAGATGCAAAATCCATAAGTAAAAAGTGCCATGTAAATGCAACTTGTTATTATACGTGCTTTGTGCCAAAACATGTCTACTACAGTTAAATTCAACACTGAAATCCACAGCAAAAACCCCAACGGAGTCAGGCTATACATTGTCAGAAGAGCCCATTAGTAGCCTAGGTCTGTACGAGGTGCAGGTGGCCTTCTTTGCTTTCTGAAATGTGCTTGTTCCTTTTGAACAGCGAGATAAGAACTGATAAAAATGGGGGGAAAAAAATTAACAGCTTTTCAGTTAGACTCTGTCCTGACATTAAAAATGGCACTTTTGTTTTTCATATTGCCTGCCTCTCCACAGCAGTTTATGGGGCCTTTTTCTCAAGTTTTCAACATGACAAGCCCAATCAGGAGTGACGGATAGATTATTGGAAAATGCATCCGCACTTTTATCTATTAAGTGTAGGGACCGAGTTGTAAATCTAGCATTATGCTGCACTAGAAACCAGCCAAGTACCAACACTAATTTGCACTTCAGAACAGAAATTAAAGTACAATTTGGTGATAATGGTTAAGCACCGATCAACGCTTCCATGTAGAGACTGGTTATATCAACAATGCATAATGGCCTCAGAAGAAGACATTTAACTGTTACTACAGTTGGCCTACAAAGCAGTTTTCTGGAAGAAAAAACAGTATCCACAAGACCAACCCTTTTCTTTAAGTTGTCTGAATCTGTCTTGTTTGTTTTTGCTTAAGCGCTAAAAGGAAGAAGAAATTGTGAAAATGATATATTATTATTAGAGAGCTGGGACAGCGAGTTTGAAACATTCACTTCGAAACTGCTTTTCATTTAAAGATTGCAAATATCTTTTTATTTGAAGTCAAAACAATTGGAATTCTTTCATTCAGCTAATGAAAGCACTGCTTTAAAGCTGTTGGTTATCGGTGTTTCAGCAAATATCAGCTGGGTAACAACTCCCTGCAGAACTTTTTTCGTGACATTCTCCTTTTCCACAGGGCAGATACTCCCAGCTCACGTAGCTCTAGTTTAAGCCAAGTGCTTTCTGTTCACAGTAGTCACAGGAACAAAGCATTTACCTTGATCTCTAGCTCTAGGCACAAAAGAATTCTTAGATAAATCAAACAAGGGCTTGGGCCAAAAGAGAAAAAGCCCCTTCTCAGCTCCATGGAGCACCAGTTCCAGTGAGAACATCCATGTGGAAGAAGGAGCACTATTTATTAGTTAAACTTCTCGTTGTTCTTGCCAAGTGGAAAACAGAGCCTAGTTTGGAAAAGAGGCAGTGATTTGGTTTTGGTGTGGGATGAGTATTTAGAAGACAGGCAAAGTAAGGCTGAGTATTATTTGGGATGCGCTCAGATGCTGGAAGAGTTCAAGCTACTGCATTTAACAGCTTATCTCTCTACAGTGATTAAAAACTGTACCTATATCACCACAGCTTTGCAGCTTCTCACTAAGATGAAACTCTTGATTTGACAGTTGTACTTCTAAGATATCTAATTTAGATGGCGATAGTAGGCCAGACTACAAGCCCGTTAGAAAACCTCTGTGTCCCCTGTTCTCCTGACAGTCTCCCAGTCATCCCCACATGGACATAGACTTTAAGGCATTCATCTGAGCAATTGCCTCCGGTTCAGAATCCCAGGGAACTCTTTTGAGAAACTGGTATCCTTGCTGACTACACAGAGAGCCAAGTATGAGGTAAACAACACCACAAAAAAGCAAAACATTCATCTTTTCTCTCATGGCACATAAAGAATGACCCCGTAAACACACGTACAGACAGTGAAATAAATAGAACAAAAGCTTCTTCGGCCATCTACTGCCCTTCCCAGCATAGTCCAGTACAAGCAGATATTAATTTACTGGCTGCTCCTGGTACTGCTCTCTTAGGTGTGCCCCGATCCTGTCCCCTTACACAGCAGTACTTCAAAAAGCAGTTGACCTTCCCTAGTCAGGAATCAGTTGGAACCCAAAGCTCAGAGCACCTCTGGATTAGGATTACCATGAGTAAGTCTATTATAAACCCCCTAACGTGAGTTATGCGACAAATAAAGGTCTAATCCAAATCTTACTTTGTGAAGACAGAAAGGTGTCTGCAGGCTGCCCACACTAAGGCTGATTTATAGGATTGTTCAAGTGAACCCTGCATCCCACGCGTGCAGCTGTTTTCCTTATCAGACTCCATTGAGGTCAATGCTAAAAACCATCAGTGTTCAATCCTGGCATCAGATCAGCGTACGATTCCAGAGGAGCCATTCTGGGTTTTTTTTTTCATTGTTTTTTGCAGTATCAGAATACTCTTTGGCTGCAAACGCTGAACAGCTCAGGTGATGATTTCTTTCTGGCAACCTTTTTTTGTCCAACTGCTTTGTTGCCATCTTGCTCCTAGCTTAAAGAATGACAACCTGGAAAAACTGTGGCTCATAAAATGCAGTCATGGTGTGATGGGATGAACACAGCAAGCCAGAGTCAGGCAACAGACTTCCATATGACCAAGCACTTCTAAAGACAAATATGTTGCACAAGACCAGCCAAGGAACAGTGCTTTAGTGCAGAACGGTAGCAAGAAATTATCTTTCGACACGCACTCATCCCACACTAGCACTTCTTTTGGCCAACAACCAAAATTTGACAAAATGTGTAGAAATACAGGAGGTTAAATGCATCCCTGTTGTCTGCATTACCACAGACCTGTGCCACCTATGAAGAAATAACTACCAGGCATAATATACCACATCTAAGTTACTGGGGGCATCCACAGTAAAGACCAAACCAAGCTGATGTTTCCACAAATGGCAGCCTGTTCAGATGGATACATTTGTCCCATTTTGCTCAACGTTCAATTCAGGCTGAAGCCTGGAATCAATTATCTCTGGTTGCCTGAGCCTCGTAGTGCACACCAGGGCAGATAACCTAACATGATTGCCATTCGGGATTCCTTCCCCAACTCTCCTGACAGCAAGCAGACTCTGCTCCTATTTTTGTTGTTTCTTCTCACCTTTTTGATCACTTAAGTGTGTTCTGCGGTCTCCACCTTCCCCTGCACAGGCGTGTGATTTGTGAAATGCTTTGCAGCCCACACACTGGTACAGCTCTAACAGCACAAATACACAGACTGAAAGCCAGGCACCTGGCAGTACCTCGGTAGTGATATGGAAGAGCAACAAGCCAAGGGAGGAAAGCTGTGAGAGCTGTCCTGGCATGGGAGGAGATCAATATTCCTCACTTGAACATTGGACGGAGCAACAAAAACGGAGCCCACTCACATCTCTTCTTTTAACAGTCATACAGAGTTCATGTCAGATTCCACTGCAATTAAATGCACTTCTCTGGCTCTCTGGCAAGGCTGGCTGGCAGTTACTCCCAGGCTGCTAATGCAAACTGACGCTGCAGCCAGCTGCAGTCAGGACTGGCTGCAGATTTGTCAATCTGCCCTTTACACTGTATTGGAAAGTCGAGAAAAGGTGTCAGCTTAGAACGACTTTGTCCTCTCTGAGTGATACTGACCATGCTGAAATCAGCAACGAGAGCAGGGAAAATGCATCTGCAGGTAATTAGTAACAATCACAGGCAGCTTGGAAACTGCTGACTACAGCAGTAATGAGCTGGGCACATGTCGTTGGCTTGCAAATGGAGAGAGCACTTATGAACCATAGGGGCAAGCAGTAAGGGAAGGGATTTTTTTTTTTCCTTTTAACTTAATATTTAATGTGGCATAAAAATAATGGAAAGAAATTGAGTTGTTTTTTAATCAGAGGTCTGGCTGGTGGTCCATAACACAACAGAGCTGGTGGATGAAGCAGTCACTACGTTTTTCCTTACACATATTCCAACAGGAAGTGCTGGCATGAATGGCAACACTTAAGCAATCCTTTCATTTTCAAGAAGCATCCCCAGCATTTTGCTCTACCAGCTTGTTAAGAAATAGGAATCTTACATTACATACAGAGGATCTTTTGCATCTCGACTCTCAGTATTGCTTTGCCATCCAAACCATGGTCTGGTAACAAGAAAAACATGAAAGACTATGATTATAGTTCACTTAGAACCTCAGCTATCAGATTTATTTGCATTAATGGATGGCTGTGTTCTTCTCAGGAAATGCAGTCCAGCAAGATGAGGTGGTGGAGTTGCTTTTTACGTGAGAGAGCAACTAGAATGTATTGAGTGCTGTCCAGGGGCAGATAGGAGTGGGTTGAGAGTTTGTGGGTAAGAATTAAGGGCAGGCTGGCATGGGTGATGCTGTTGTGGGTATCTGTTACAGACCACAAGATAAGGACAAGGAAGTTGACGAGGCTTTCTGCAGGCAGCTGATAGCAGCCTCGCAATTACAGGCCCTGGTTATTTGGGGGATTTTAACTACCCTGGTATTAGGCTCAGCCAGCCATCCGTAGTCCAGGAGGTTCCTCCAGTGCACTGATGATAACTTCCTGATGCAAGTGGTGGATGAGCCAACTAGGAAAGGAGCTCTGCTGGATCTTATTCTCACTAATAAGGAGGCTCTGGTTCAAGTGATGAAGGTTGAGGGCAGCCTTGGTTGCAGCAAGGTGATGCAGTTCAAGATGTCATGTGGCAGGAACAGAATACCAAGCAGAATCACAACCCTGGACTTCAGAAGGGCCAACTTTGGTCTCTTCAAGCAATTGCTAGGGGAAACCCCATGGGACAGGGTACTTGCACGTAAAGGGGCCCAGTATAGTTGGTTAGCTTTCAAGAACTGCTTCTTCCAAGCTCAAGATCAGAGCATCCCAACAGGTAGGAAGTCAAGAAGGGGAGCCAGGAGACCTGCATGGTTAAACAGGGAACTGCTGGACTCAAGTGGAAGCTCAAGTGGAAGAGGAGAGTCTGCAGATCACAGAAGGAAGGGTTGGCCACTTGGGAGGAATATAAGAGCATTGTGAGAGGATGTAGGGAGGCAACTAGGAAAGATAAGGCCTCCTTAGAATTAAACCTTACAAGAGGGGTCAAGGACAACAGAAAGGGCTTCTTCAAATACACTGCAGATAAAGCTAACAATAGAGACATTGTAGGGCCACTGATGAATGAGGTGGGTGCCCTGGTGACAGAAGATACAGAGAAGGTGAAGTTACTGAATGCCTTCTTTGTCTCTGTCTGTATTACTGGAGGCTGCCCTGAGAAGTCCCACATCCTTGAGGCCCCAGAGGAAGCCAGGATCGAGGAGAAGTTTGCCTCGGTTGATGAGGAGTGGGCTGGGGACCATTTAAGCAATCTAGACATCCATAAATCCATGGGCCCTGATAGGATGCACCCGCAGGTGTGCCTGAGGAAGCTGGTGGAAGTCACTGCTCTGCCACTCTCCACGATCTTCCTCTGGGTGCCCTTCACTTTTACAGCTAAAAAAAGTGTTGCCTTGCAGGGCTGAAACAAGGTGCTCTACAAGGCTTTCAGTCTCCTGCTCTCAGTTTGTACACATCAGCCAGGAAGTGTGGAAGCCCTCAAAAAGGGTGAAGAAAAGCAACTCAACTTTGAATCTCAAGAAAAAAAACAAAGAATTTGTGTTAGCCATTCCTCTTCCAACAAAAAGCAATTTGCAGAAAAAAACACATCAGAAAACCATGAGTCTCAGGCACTTGCCTGCAAGACAAGGGCCCAAGGCCCAGGACCTGTTTCTGGCAGAACTTCTCCCCTGAGTTAATTCCTGATCACTAAAGAAGAGCTGACACAAAGCTAATGCTTTCTCAGTTGTTGCCCATCCTATTTCTCTCCTACCTCCACAGATAATCAGTCCCAGATTAAAAAAGCTACACCGTAGTTTTGGTCAGAGTGAAGCCAACAAAAATATTCCTGGAAGGCAGACTAGATGATGTTTAAGCAAATGTTTGCTGGGCTTTGCACTAAAAACAACTATTGTTTATTGTATAGCATTGTTCATCTCCCTCTAGTTTTCAGTGGCATCTACTACAGAAGCAAGACCCACAGCAGTGTGAAGAAAGGTTCGCAGCATCATTTTTAAAGTCAGTTATGCTGTGAATAATGCAGTCAGTCTGCTCACCAAACACTAAGGAGATAGCAACATAAGAAATTTGTTAGTCAGGCCAAGTAAGTAAGATAAGGAGGCAATGACAGTTCTTTTAACTGTGGATGGATCTTTCTTATGCAGAACTGAAGAGACTACACTTGAATGCAGTCTGAAACACAAGATTTCTCATGAAAAAGCTTTGAAAGAGCTGGTGGTAGGACAGTCCTGCTTCTGGAAGGCACCAGCATCAACAGCACCTGAGGTAGATTCCCATAGCGACAAACCAGATAAATCATGTCATGCTTCTGCCCAGGGCAGCCTCTTGAAAAACACAGAAAAAAAAAATTCTTCAGGATATCTGTGAGCTTGTCAGGTTCTTTTTATGCTTTAAATCGAGACATATCATTTTGCCATTTGGGTATATGCCATATTCTTTTACTAAAAAGAGTAAATAGAAAGAAGCATCCAAGACAATTGCATTGCACTAAAGTGGCAGTATACATTTTTTCCCTCTTTTCACCTACTTCTTAATGATCTGTTCCTCTTTTTCACAGCAAATCTGCCCCAGCCTACTCAGGATGAATTGTAGAGTCCTTCCAGCATTTGGAATGAGAACTTAGAGTTCTGATGCAAGACAGTAAGAAGCACTTTATCCATGGCTGTTACCTTACACATGGAGTCAAGATACCTGCAATTACTCAAGTCCTTGAGAGTTACCACTCAATCTTCCCCATTCCTGACCAATCAAATCACGAGGAGTCAAATACAAAGAAGATGATTTTAGAAACCCTATGTAGCAAAGGAGGTTTGAGAATAAGACTTCAGCGTATCCCTGCTGCTGGTGAAAAGTAACCATTCATGCCTATTCTATGTTTAAGGTTTCCTAAAATGATTGTTATGCATAAAGCTTTCATCACAACTTTGCTGGCAAGTCAGATTATTAGTCACTAGCTAGAGGTTTTTCCAAATGAAGAAAAGCAGAAGCAAACAATAAGCATTACCTGGAGTATTCCCATCTTTTGAAATACCATGAAAGAGTGATTATCCTCACCATCTACCAGGTCCCTGCCATGCTGGCTGAGTTTATAAAACAAGGGAAATCCTGCTGGTGGCCCTGTACTTTCGGTAGAAAGTTATTCCAGATCTCCTGGATGCATCTTGCCTGCTTCCAGAGACCTGAGACCAACACACTTGCAGGAGATGTGATCTGCTCTTTCGAGGCCCTCACCATCTGCACCCACCACAAATGCTTTGCCAACAGATGCAGCAATTGAACAGTTGAAAATATATTGCTAATTTGGATCTAAATAACGAAATTCCCCTTTTCTCCCACTCCATTACACTAAATTACTTATAGTCTAACATTGCTTTCCAGTATGGCTTCTGTGGCCTTGGCTCGGTGAATGGAAAATTATTTTTAAACATACTCTGAGAGCAGAATTCAATTAGCCTTGAATTTGGTGAGTCAAAGGCTTAGCATTTCAGACTCAATTGCTTTTGGTAGCACTGACCCAATCACCCCTGTGTCATGGACCTACAGGCCCCTGACTGAAGAATGATCCAGGGATGGAAGAAAGTATGCTGACAGTTTCAAGGGAACTGATATTGTGGCTGTAGCCACAAGTATCTTGTTTTGAAGAGAGAGCTGAGCTTGTTTGTGCAAAGACTTGTTTTGCAAGCAGCTGTTCCACCTGGGCTCTGCATCACGTGTTGGCTGTGCAGGTACAGCGTGCAATGGGACAAACTGTGCAGACCCTGGGGAGAATCAAAGCAGGAGAGTGGCTGTGGTGGGGGTGAAAGGCAAAGTGCTCTTTGAAGCTGTAGATTCCTTGCTGGCACTGCCTACCACATCCTGTGCCAGTCTCTCCTTTTGGCAGTTCCCCATCTCTCAGTGCTCAGTAAGAGTGCATTTGCTTAGGGAGGTTCTGCTTCCTGGTTACAGGATGACTTAAACGAATGCCCGTGTGTGTGTGTGAGTGTGTGCACGTTGACTAAAACTCATAACCCTCTGTGCTGCTCTGAATGCACAGTTTGCTTGCCTCTCTGCTCCTCAGACATCCTGTCTCTCAGACCCACACATAGCCTGAAACAACTGCCCTTGCTGACACTGTCTTTGACACGCCATCAACTTCCCCGTACTTAGACATACTATGCTAGCATTATATGAGGATGTAGCCTATGCCAGAAGGCTTACCTGGCCTAAAAGTAACTTCTTGGGGAGTTTCTTCGGTTGGGGACAAGGGGCTGGAAGAATTCTGGGTTTTTCTGAGCCGGTTCAGTCTCACTATATGTTTTTCTGCATAGTTTCACACAGATGGGGCAGCAGGAGTAATAGGACAAGCATGAGAGGTACTTAAACCAAAAAAATAACACACAGGGGAACATAAACAGGAAGTACAGATCCTTTTTTTTTTTTTTTCAGGTTCCTATAATCCCTTTTCTAGACAGTTTTCTTTCATTTGGACTATCTCCTTCCACACGATGTGGTTAGTCCCACATAACCACGTGACCATTATAAATCCCAGCTGTTCTTTAACTCCTACTCTTCACCTGCTGAAGAAATGCAGACAATCCCAGAAGAAACCATCGCTTTCCCCTTAATTACTCAGTCTTAGTGCACAGGTGCAGTTCTGTTAAGTGGTCCAAAACCTTTGTTTGGCCCAAAGTGGTCCAAAATCTTTGTAGAAGTCAAAAGCATTCAAAACTCAAGCTAGCTCAAAGTGTCATAAAAAAATCATGCAGTCAAAAATGCCAACAGGAAAACAAACAACCAGTCCCAAAAGCAGAGGCAAGCATTCTGCTTTTCTGTTATGTGGTAGTATCTAGAATGCAGGTTTGGAGTGAAGGGGCATATAACTTTATGGTCAAAAGGTTGATCTTCCTCAGTTGGCTCAGAGAGAACACTAATGATGTATACAAGCTGTGCATCTAACTTTCACCAGAGCTGCTATAAAATCACACGGTTACAAGGAGACTGGAAGGGATGATTTCACATCTGACATCACTCCTTCAAGAAGAGCATCACTCTACCCCAATGTGACACGTACTCCTTCACAGCACTTATTGGTGTATGGAGAATTGCTTACCTGTTACGATAGGATACGACTGTGGTCCAGGAACACTTGCTCCTAAATCTGCAGAAGTAGGGCTGGTTATGTTGGCCTTCATGTCATCCAGTCCTCCAGCTAATGATGCCATGGCTGAGTATTCAGTTGCCTGGAAGAAGAATCAAAAGACATTTTAGCCACAGTAAATGCACTATTCAACAGTTTTTGCCTGCATGGCAAATGCTAGTTGCAATGCAGGAACCCCTTAAAAGCTCTTGTTCGGTCAGATTGCCCAGTTGTGAAGGCAGTAAATACATGGGCGGTGTAAACTGTAGTGTTAAGCAGTCAGAATAATAAATGGGTCTGTACTTATCACCAATGTTCTTGGAAAACACCAAAAGGGCTTTCCTGGTAAAATGAAAGCTAAACTCATCACTGTGACACAAAGCTTTCCATAAAAACTAAGTTTCGTAGAGCAAAGTGCATCTGCCTTGTAAGGTACAAGTGTGAGTTTTTTGCTTGTCAGAGAAAACCATTCACATCTATTAAGTTGAACTCTCCTTAATTCAGCGGTGAATTAACACACTGGCAAGTAGGTGGGAACCAGAATGTCCTGTTTCCCAACTTTTCTTAGGCACGCTTCATTTTCTCGTTATTTCATAAGAAGTAGAGTGCACTTAAATAGAAGTGTTTGATTAATGAATGGATTTGAAATCAAGCGTTTCAAAAGCCATGCTATGTAAGAATGAATAACCTGACCATCATAAGGATGCTCTCATTTCATGGGAATTCCTTAAGCACAACAGCCAAAGTTTCACTAACTGAGCACACGTCCTCAGAAAACAGACTCCTCCTGTCCTCTAATCCTGATCTTCTAATCTACAGGAGTGAGGCCAATCCATACACCCAGAAAGACTCCCAAGTACATGGCAGGAAGCTCATCCTCCTTAGTGTTTCTCATGGTTTCTTATTGCAGGATCAATCACACAAAACAAGGACATTTCTTTTCAATGTCCTCCCTTCCCTATTGCTATTTTCACTAGTTTTATTTGTGAGATAAATCCACAACACAGTCAGAGGATTAGGACTTCAAGTGAAGAACAGGCAACAGGAAGAGACAAAATTAATAAAAACTCCAAGGTGCATTCGCACTGTACCACTGCAGATGAAGTAATGAGTAATAGATTTTTTGAGCTATCGCACAGAAATATTAACTTTAATATTTTTTATTTAAGTTCACAAAACATTTCTTGAGTAACTCTGTCTTCGCAGGTTTCTTTGAAGTGCCAGAGATGTCCACCACACAATCTGAGAATTGCCACAAGCTGAGTGCTCTGGGTCAGGTGTGTACCTGTTTGTGTCTCTGTTACTCAGCTGTTACTCAAGGTGAAGTGAATTTAGTTTTATAGTTTATTATTCGTAGGTTCATACTGATAGAAACACATTTCATTCGAGGTTGCAATCTGTGTGAGGCACCAGTGCCCACATCACCTTGAGAGGTCTGCCATCATCATGCTCTTCCAGATGAGCATGTCAAATACCTTTTGCCAGAAGGAACAGCTGCTGACTTTCCACCCTCTCCACCCTGTGCATGGATCAGTGCTGCAAGGAGCTTTACATCAAAGAAAAATGGAGCTGTGGGAGCATGTCCAGAGCAAGGACACAGAAATGATCCCAGGGATGGGACACCTTCATTACAAGGACAGGCTGAGAGCTGGGGCTGTGCAGCATGGAGAAGAGGAGGCTCCGAGAGACTTGAGAGTGGCCT
Organism: Meleagris gallopavo; assembly: GCF_905368555.1. Lineage (NCBI taxonomy): Eukaryota > Metazoa > Chordata > Aves > Galliformes > Phasianidae > Meleagris > Meleagris gallopavo. The sequence goes on from NC_139435.1 coordinate 75,181,229, forward strand.
TTCAGTATCTAAAAGGGGCCTTTAAGAAAGAAAGGGCAGACTCACTAACAGGATCTGCTGTGACAGGTCAAGGGGAAAAGGTTTCAAACTAAAAGAGGAAAGATTTAGATTGGATATAAGGAAGAAGTTTTTTACAATCAGGATGGAGAAGCACAGGAAAGGGTTGCTCAGAGTGGTGGACGAAGCCCCATGCCTGGAGACATTCATGGTCAGGCTGGATGAGGCTCTGAGCACAGTGTCCCTGTTCATTGCAGTGCAGTTGGACTAGATGACCTTTAAGGTTCTCTTCCAACTCGAACAGTTCTATGGTTCTTTGAAAGACTTCTCATCAGGAACTAATCATCAAAGACTTATCATCATCTTCTGCATTCCTCAGTTGCGTTAGATTTTGTTCTGTTCCTCAGCCCTTACAGCTTATTCGTCATCCAAATCTCTCCTCACCCTCACATTTCCCTTGCCTTCATGAACCCAGTCTTTTTCCTCTGACACTGGTTCCTCAGAGATATGCACTGCCCACATCTCTGCTTCAGCAGTGCTTCTGATCCCTTTGACCCTTTGGAGCACAGTTTCTGATGGAGCACTCCTCTGCAGGGATGCTTCCAGCCGTTCTCCTGCAGGCACAACCAGACAAAGCCGTTTCTTCTGGTCCTGCATCCTACCCAGAGCAATCATCACAGAAGCCCCATCCGGCCTTCTCTGTGGCAGCCCTCCTGCTTCCTGCAGGGCCGCAGCAGGCTGCATGGTCTCTGATCTGCCCTTCAGCCCTGCTCTGTGTGGAGCTGCCAGCCTTCACGCTGCTCCACACAGTTCTGTGTCTGCAGTCCTAACATCCCCCTGCATAAGCAGGGGGATCTGGATCTGAAAAGAGACCAGGTGAATGAAAGCACAGCTGCAGTCTTGCAGAGACACCTCGTGTTTAACCCCCTCACAGCCAAAAGGTGCTGCAGGGCCTGCTGCTTCCCGCACACGCCCAGCTGAGGCATCACAAGCCTGTGCCTGCAAAATCCCTGCCATGAGAGCCTCAGGTATGCTGCAAATGTCAAAGCATCACAGCTTCCTTCGGTTTTGAGTTGCTAGTAACTAATCTAGGAGGAAACTGTAACAGGAGTAGGTCTCGAATTTTAACTGCTATGATCTGACAACACCACATCAGTGAACTTGCTTTTATCAAGCTCAGAGGGATTTCACTTGTTACAGCAGCAGAAGCACATAGCTAGAAGGGTATAGCACACTCTGCTGGGAGAAGGGACAACGGCACACCTCTGCTCTTTCATGTCACTTTGCACAGGGAGAAGGAGCCTGATGAGCTCCAGAGATGGACTCCAGCCTGCACCTGCTGCTGTGGGAGTGCAAACAATGGAATTTTCAGGGATTTTCCCTGTTCTCATGGCAAAACCACATCTCATCCCTCCTGAGAGGCAGTAGCTGCTGCCCACTCCATAGCCAGTCTGACAAGTCACAGGAGGGCAACAAACCACAGAAGGGCCACCACAGTAACTGCACACAAGGCGCTCACCAGCAGCAGACATGGGCTGAGTCCCAGCTGCTCTGGACCCAACATCACCTCCTTGCCGCCATGTGGTGCAGGGCAGAAGCCAGCCCCAGAACTGCCCCTGTCATCACAGCACCTGCCACGAAGCAGCTGGGACATGGCTGGGACCAGCACTAGGCTGATGCAGCAGCAGTGCAGGTGGCTTTGGGAAGAGAAGGAAGCATCCTGCTGCAGAAGATGACCGCTGACAGGCTGAGATGCTGAGCCCTGTGCTCAGCACCTTGCAGAGAGATCCCCTCTCGTGGTGCATGTGAGTACACACGCAGGGCAGCAAGCAGCCAGGAGGGATCAGTGCTGCAGCACAGGGGTCTCAGAACTGGCTCCTCCACCTCTACTTGCGAGTCAGCATTTGCATGACTATAGGACCTGTCCCTGTGAAGCAGGAACCCTGGCCTGCTTGGTTGGTGAAAAAGCAAGAGTCAGGTGTTCAGTATCCTGGAAATTACCTGAAAAATGACTGCCTGCGGTTGTACCACGTACTGTCTCATCAGCATGGAGCACCACTGCCATAGCATGGAGGAGAGAAAACACAGACATGTGAAACGAGGAAACATAAAAGAAGAGACCGAGGACAAACCAAAGGGACAGGCAAGACTCGTGTGCACGTTCTGCCCAGTGCTCTCAGCTTGGGAGCCAGCAGAGGGGCTGGGGCAGAGGAGAGAGGGCAGCTCAGCATGCACAGGAGTGCACTGCCACATGTAGGAGTGCCCACACTGCACCTCCCTTCCCTGCCAGTTGTCCATGCAGAGTGCAGATGGGTGCTAGAATTTTCACATCCATCTTTGCTTCAAAGGCTTTATTTCCAAATATTTCCTCCACAGTCACCTCTGCACCAGCACCAGGATGTGCCATGTGCTGGTGCCTCTGCTCAAGTGGTGCTGGGAAGACTCTGTGACACCCAGATTCCTGGGAGGTGTCATTTGAACTCTCTCTCCAAGTACTGTCCCGTTTGTTTTATGGAAGGGGAAACTGACATAGTCCAACATATTTAGGAATAGCTGTGCCAGTGGCTACTTTCCAAAAGTCACCATGGCCTGGAAAAACAGCTGGAGCGTGAGCTAGGTGTCCCTGCACAGGAACTGTGCCTCACACAGTGCAAGTGCCCGCAGTGGAAAGAGAATCCTCCACACTGCACATACCACATCTTGTCAGCAGCCCGTGGGGGTGTGAACACGTGAGGAGGAGGAAGAAATTACCAACTTTTATTAGCTTTTAGCAGAAAACGCAGGAAACTCCCCCTGCACCCATACCACCTCCACTGCCCTTGGTTTCTCAGCTGCATACGAAGAGAGATTCCCTCAGACACAAAGTGACAGAGTCTCTCAAACCACAGCATCTCACGGGAGCCCTCACCACAGCCCTCACATCTCGCTTTACCTGCAGGAGATATACTGTGGCATAGGAGATACCTGTGGGGTGGTGGAGGTGATGTGTGCACAGTGGGTAAAGAGATGCAGGAGCACTTGGTACTGTTCTCAAATAACACGAGCAGTGTCAGAAGGCACACTCTTGCACCTCCTGTGGCACTACGGTTAAGTGGTGAGATACTCCATCACTGACTTCACTCTGCACTTCTTATAGCAAGATGCCTGAGTGTAATTTACCAGGTTAGCATACTCTAAACAAACGGCAGTTTTCTCTTTGAGGTATACCCAGAAGCTTATTCTAAATTAGCAAAGATGGGCATATAGTGGTGGGGCACAGCCCACTGCAGGGCGCACGTGGGAAACCCACAGAGGGAACTGCTCTGCTGTGCCAGGGGCTGGGTTACCACAGCAGCAGTGCTTTCTTCTTCTCAGTTTCCCAAATCACACCTGCAAAAACACAAGCAGGCATAAAAGCAGCATGCCTTGTGCCTTACTGCTACTCGTGTGACAACCTGCAAACAGACTAGTGGGGTTGCTTGGCATGCAGCAGCAAACAGAACCCCAGCCTGACCACCAGCAGCTTGGACCTGGTGCAGCTCCAGCTCAGGGCTGCAGGATTTGGCTTTCCTTCTGCACTGCCCGCGTGCACAGCCCTCCTCTCCCCGAGCAAACCGGCTGGCAGTGAGATGGAAACGTCATGAGAGCCTTCACAGCTGACACAGTGCTTTTCCCCATCTGAGATCTGGAGTTAAGGTGTAGTGCTGCCTGCTGGGCTGCTTGGCCCCGGCCTGTGGCCACCAAAGCTCTGCTAAGCCCCGCGGGCAGCAGCAGGCTCACACTTAACACATGCAAGTCATCCCTTCCCAACACATCCAAAATTAATACAGAAAGGCAGAACTGGCCAATACCTGGAAGGCTCTGCAGAGAAACCCCAACGCCAGCCTCACAAAGAGAAAAGATTTGTAACATTAGATATGGCTCAGGGAGCTCAATCCAAAGCAACTGTAATTAATCTCCCCGGGCTTCCCGGAACTTGGTGCCATACGTAGCTGCATGCCCACAAGAGCTATCCCCCCTCAGATGCTATGGGAATGGAAAATTAAATCTGATGTCCTCCTCCTAGACCTGAACTAGAAGGGTATCTGAGCAGCCATACGTCACAGCCTCATCACTGCCACCCCTCCGTGCTGTAATGCAGACATCTCCTGCCCTACCCACCAGCACAGGAGCTGATTCTGCTTTGCAGTAACACCCATCTACATGGCTAATTGCAGTTGAGCTCCAATTTCTCTTTGGTTTTGGCAGTGTTTGGCTTCTACTCCCTTAAACGGCATGAAAATTTTATTTCGGCGATGCAGCCTTGTTTCCTTTGTGCAAATAGAATATTTCTAAAACTCTCTTTCACAAAACATACATGTTTTTTAAAAAATTAACAGCCGTGCTTCTTTTAACCCAAATCCAATTAGGATTGTGAAATCCCCAGAGGTTCTTCTAAAAATAGGGGAAATGAGCTCGCCCCGCCACGGACACGTCTCTCCTCATACGTCGGAATAATTGACTGCCTTTTGACCTAAATCTTCAGATTATCTGCATATGGGGAACTCTGCACTTCGTGTTACTTTTCCACGGTCAAATCCGTGAACAGATGCAGCCATCCTCAGATTTTCCAAAGGGATTCCCAAATCCAATCTAAACGCCTAGAATTTACCTGTTTGGGGTTTTTTTTTTTTCCTTTATACATATAAATAGCCACATTTCCATTTGCTCTTTGTTTCTCATTTTCATTTTCTTCTAATATCTGCATGTAAATGTCTGAAAATAGCATCTGTAATTGAAGATTATGAAGTATAGCCAGCTCCTGACAGTCCGCTAAGGAAGATGGATTATCCTCATTTTTTCTGTAAATTTTGTCAATTTTGGAATTCATAAGCTATCAACACTGATCAAAACGTGAACGCACAGCTGTGTCAGAGGGAAGGCGCAAGGACGCGCGGCTCCCGCGTTCCTGCAGAGCTGCCCCTGCCGGCCCTCCCCCGAGCACAGCGCAGGGAACAGCTTCGCGTTCACCCCCTCGAAAAAATTCGAATAAATTGGAAGTAGGGAAATTCTCCGCCACGCTGATTCAAATCACAAGGCATAATTTATTGCGCGTTCTCTCTTTTTATTTATCCCTAAGTAGTAAACACGATTTCCATTCGGGGGCTTCGTTATGTTCCGCTCCTAGCAGACAATCACGGCGCAGTTGAGGCAATTGTTTAGCCTCTTCCTCTCAATTTTCCCATTACTGGGAGTAAGTACTGTTGGGACTCTTTAATAGCCCAACTGCAGCCCATATCAATAACAGATGAGGTTTAATCGTCCAATACAAAAATTATTTAGGCTCGGTAAGGACATTCAATGTCATTTGCATAATGGCATTCCTATCCTGAGCACCTAACCCATCGTGCATAAACAAGGCCCCAGGACTATAAATAATAATAAATCATGACGCCCATGCTCCTTTTGCCGTAATAGGAGCCTCTCTTTGCAGAAATTATTTCAGCAGGAAATGGGCACTGCAGTGTTAAAGACGTGCCATTCGCAGACCAGTAAATCACACGCGCGCCCTCCTCGGGGGCTGCCCACAGTGAGCAACAAAACCCTGAGAAACAGCAGCACAGAAAGCAGCCGGCACTTGTGGCTGGAATCCTTCCTCCTTCTGTTGTGTCGGTTGCTATTTTTGTTATTTTTTTTTAAGCAGAGTTGGCAAATTAAATGAAACCCAGGTCTGACTAGCTTGCATTGTGCCTGGATGTGAGTATGCAGGGCTGACCGACTTTATTTCGGACGTGTGTTGTGTGCTGTCCCCAGCCTCTGAGACTGCCTAGAGCAAAATTAGCGACAGCGAGAAGCAGTTACTTCTGACAAAAATGAGTGCTATTTCAGAATATGCTATTTTGGAATAGTTCAGCTGGAAGGGACCAACAGAGATCACCTGGTTCTGCAGGGCTAGCCAAAAATCACCACGTGCCTCAAGCAGTGATGAGCACGGGAACCAGCCACCTCTCTGGACGCCAGCTCCAGTGCGTGGCCATCCTCCTGGCTGGGCTGCCGAGGGGTGAAGCAGGGACTGCCCAGGGGAGGCAGCCTGGGGCATGGTTGGCTGAGCCACTAGGATGGCCGCCAGGGCCGGTGCCAGGCCTCGGCACTTGCTGCACGGCCCAGAGACACGGGGTGCCCACAGTCCAGCACTTGTCTTCCTCAGGAGGGAATGGTATCCCTCCTTCAGAGCTTCCTACAGCCCATAATGGGGTAGGAGAGCTGTGCAGTCAGACCTGGCCCCTCTGTAACCTGCAGAGAGGCATCCCTGCCTCCCACCGTGATGCCCACAGCAACACCACCGCCTCGCAGAGCAAACTCTGTGCGCCTGTGTCTCACACTCAACATCCTTGAACTTCCTTTAGAAGGTGTTTGGAGCAGAATGCAAAGGCCTGAGAGCATGAGATGTTTTTTAACCAAGCCCTTCACAGGTCAATAAAAGCACCATCCATCTGGCTGAGGCAGGAAGGCCAGCAGAGCCCTTCCTACTGGTTTGTAAGCAGGAGTCTCCCAGCAAAAATGACGAGAAAGGCTGTCTAAAAACACACAGACATACGTTTCAGTGATCTACAGTGGCTTTCCAGTTTTTAGACTCACCAGGCAAATGACAAGTGTTTGAAGGAACAGTGAGAGGACAGCAGTGGTGACAGCTGATCTCTGCTTTGGATGTGATTTGCATCTCTGTACACATACCCTCAGTTGCCCATTTCTCTAAAGCTCTTTCCTCTCTCAGTACAAACACTGCTCAGTTTATACAGGAACAACTACTTACTCCTTTTCACACTTGCCTTTGTTAGCACTGGCCTGGCACCAACCTGACCAAAGGTCTTTTCACAATACCTGCACAGGTTCTTTCCCACCATCTAATTACTAGAGCCACCTGTTAAACCCAGCAGGCAGCTCAGCACCACACAGCCATGGTGAGAATCAAACAAGATAAAACTCATGGGTTGAAATAAGGGCAGTATAACAGGACAGAAAAGGAAGGAAAATTAATAACAGAATATACCAAACGAGAGATGTACGATGCTGACCCACTGACTGATGCCCAACCAGGTCCCCAGAAGCACACACACACCAGCCACCACCACTGCCACTTTTGTAGTCCTGCATGATGCCATGTGGTATAGACTGTCCCTTTGGCCAGGTGGAGCCACTTGTCCCAGCTCTACTCCTTCCCAGCTCCTTCTGCCCCCCAGGCTTCGCCAGCAGGGCAGTATGGGAAGCTGAAATGTCCTGGGCTCTGTGTAAGCACTGCTCTGCAACAACTGAAACAAACTAAAATAAAGTTTTACTTTCTGAAGAGTACAAAGATTTCCTAACATATTTTCAGGAGCTTCTCACTGGCCATTTCTTTGCAACAGCATCGTAGGCTCATTCTTCTGACATGCCCCACACCCGACAATGTGGGCATCCTCTCTCCCAAAGCAGCATCTCTACTGTCTTTCTCCTCTCTCAGAGGGATTTCCTCATTTTCTCCTTTCCAGATTTTGCCATGAATTCATGCAAAGTCCTTCTTATAACTTCTCCCTTCCCTACATCTCATGAATCATCTCTACCGCTGCACAAGGAAATGACCACATCACTCTTTGTTGTCCGCTTCTATCATTCTACACATAGAGTGGAACAGAAGCTGAAAAGGAGCATCCAGTTAAAATAGCACATATACATTCAATGCTGATGGAAGAGAATCACAGAATCATAGAATCCTTAGAGTTGAAAGGGCCCTCTGAAGGCCATCTAGTCCAACTCCCCTGCAGTGCACAGGGACACCACAGCTCCATCGTGCTGCTCAGAGCCTGATCCAGCCTTGCCTTGAAAGTCTCCAGGAACGGGGCATCAACCACATCGCTGGACAACCTCTTCCGGTGCCTCACCACCCTCACAGTAGAAGATTTTTTCTTTATATCCAAGCTAAATCTGCCCTCTTTAAGCTTGCAGCCATTTCCCCTTGTTCTGTCACCACAGACCCTGCTGAGGAGTCTGTCCCCTTCTTTCCTGTAGGTCTCCTTTAGATATTGGTGTCACCTCGCAGCCTTCTCTTCTCCAGGCTGCACACCCCCAGCTCTCTCAGCCTGTCTTATAGGAGAGGTGTTCAGCAGTTTAAAACCAAGCTCACAATCATTTTATGACGCTTGTTGTCGCAAGATATTACTGAAACACATTGCTTTTCATGATACTGGAAGGAACGAGGCACTTTCATCAACAATAGTGACCATTTCAGCCATTGGAGGGAGAATGTACAGTGTTACAGTGGCTCTCTTGCTTCCACTGGGGCATCTCAATACAGAAGAAGATGCAACCTGCTGTATGTATTCACCTCAGGATATCCCTGCTGTGCAGTGTGAAGCAGAAATATGATGGATGGCGCACTGTGAACGTGCATGAGGTTTACATCCATGTTACCAGGTATTTTTAATCCAGCGAATTGACTGTTCCAGACATCTGAGATGTCTTGTGCACATTGTAAGAACAACATCTGTAATTTTTTTTTTACACTTTCAGAGGACCTACCTCAAGGTATTCCATAAATGTTGTCTGAGATAGACATCCAGTACTCCTTTTGTAAAGCTGTCTTATTATACAGATGAAGAGACTCAGTGTTTTGAAGGCAATCACTAAATACCCAAAAGAGGCCACAAGATACAGCTGACCCCCTTCCTGCCACCTCCTTCTGTCTGAACAATCTTTTATAAAAAGCAAGGTCATAGCAGACCATATTAAGAGCAGACAATCTAATAATGCAGAAAATACCACAGGGCCTAGTATGAAATTCATATGTTTTTGCTGTGTGACTTCTCTGCCCCAGATTTCTGTTTGTATGACATCCATCTCTTGGGATTCTGACAGCAGCTCAGAATTTTTCTGTGTTTCATCTGTGTGCTGTAAACTGATTAAAAAGCAACAGCCAAAAACATTGTAGCTCCAGGTACACTTAATTTCCACCCAGAATCACAGAATCACAGAATGGCCAGGGTTGGAAGGAACCTCAAGGATCATGAATCTCCAACCCCCTGGGAAAGTCACAAACTTTGCACTATTTTGTGGCTTGTTGCAAAGTTCAAGTAGAGCAAAATCATTTTAACCCACAAAATCCTGACTCATCACACTCTGAAAGCTGGACATTCACATATTCTCCTTGTTTTCTAAAAGATTTTCTTCTTTTTTTTATATTTGCTTTCCAAATGTACCTCTGCTGGTCTGAAGCACTTATAGGCTGTTGGATGAAAATAAATAGATTCTGCAGCTCAGCAAGTAGAATGACACCCACAGCCTAGCAATGCTGAAGGCCTGGCATGTCCTCACTCTTGTGAATGACTCCAGCAAAGGACTGCCAGCATGGAAAAAAGAGATGTCAGGTTTTCATGAAATATTCTAGTTTCTGTCGTTATTTTTCTTTTCTATTACGAAGACTGGTTCAGCTGGGTAATCACCACTTGGCTGCTAGAACATCACCAAAGCAGAAGACACCCAGATACATCATGAGCATTAAAACATCCCAACAAGAAAACAGTTTCAGAAAACCAGAAGGAAGCCCCACTATTTATATGACCCAAACTGGGTCAAACTGGGCAGCCTGGTCTGGTGTTTGGTGGCCCTGCACATAGCAGGGAGGTTGAAGCTAGATGATCATTGTGGCTCTTTTCAAGTCAGGCCATTCTACGATTCTGTGATCTCTACCATGCTCACTGCTGCCCCGTGTTTTCGTGTCAGAAGCGTATGTGGGGGTCATGTTCTCAAAGTCTTCTTTACAATGACAAGAGCCAGAGAGCAACTCTTTGCCTGAATGAAAACATAGATGTGAGATCTTTGGCTTCAAGAGAAACTTTCCATCAGCGTAAAGCCTCACAAGTTACCAACTTGAAAATCACTCCTCAGCTACTTAATTTGATGACAGTTTTTTGCCTACCTTAGTTTTGCCTTTATTTAATCTTGTATTTTACCTACTTAGACAAGCCCTTACAATTGTTCAAATACTCTCAATTAAAAGCACCGTTCAGTTTCTCAGCATGGCTCCCTTCAGCACCATCCATTTCAGAAAGGCATCATCCCACTTCCAACATGATATGGAAATACCACCCAATTCAGCGTTCCTTAACCCTGACATCCAAGAGCTGCTTCCATCTCTGAGATCCCAAAGAAATCCATGAATGTCTGCAAGATAAATCTTTCCCCACGCTACCTTTAAAGAGGCAAGTCATGTCATTCCCACTTCACAGCTACAAAAAAAAATCCCGCCTTGGCTTCTAGCCTGTGTGAAATAATACCTGTCATTTGGATTTTTCTCTGTACGTGGTTTATTTGAACTCCTGCTTCTCTGTGGTTCACGGCAGTCAATTTTATTTTCAAGGAGAGGAGCGGGACTGAAACCATTCCCCGACATGTCATACTACTCTCTTCAGGTAAGAGTTTTCCTCAGTTCAGATTAATTATTTTCTTCAGTTCAGCAAATTCTACTGCCATGAAATTCTTAACATGGTTTAGTGAGTACTGTTGGTGATAGGTGGATGGTTAGACTGGATGATCTTGAAAGTCTTTTCCAACCTTGGTAATTCTGTGATTCTGTGCTCCTGTGATTAAGGAGCCACTACAGAGAAGAGTTTTGAAACTAGCTTTATTTCTAGAAGTGGACTGGCTCCACAGTTCCTTAATTTCATCCTGCAGCATCTTTTGTGGGTTGTTTCATTCAACCTCTTGCTCATCGAATGAGAACCAGAAACCATGGTAGTCTTCTCAAAATCCACCAGCTGCTTGAAAGAGCTGCTTAGGCTCATGCCATACTGCAAGACAGAGAATGGCCTTTCACCCCCACCAGCTCTTCAACTCATTCTATGTTTTGATTTTCACGTTTCCCACTGCAATGATGCACAAGTCACATCATAAAGTCTGGAACTAACAGCAAAAGGCTGGACATCAGGGTCTTCGGGTAATTCAGGTTGGAAGGAACCCTGAGAAGTGTGTGATGGTGTGGGAAGCTGAGAGATTCAAAAGTGTCTCAAGGCAGGGCCAGCCATTTAGTCAGGCCAGGTCACTCCTGAACTTGAAACAGCAGTGATTTCAAACCAATGGGTGGAAATTGTATCTGAGTCTATTCAGAGCCTGTAGGATCCACGCATTTGCTGGAGACCAAGAAAAGAAGTTTTGTTCCCATTCTTCAGATTCCAACATAAACTCCTTCCATCCAGTTTCAAGGCAAGCAGGCATTATATTAAATAAATACACAGGCAGGGGTAGAGAGAATCTACCCATAGATTCCTCTTTCCTTCATCTATTTTTTTCCAAAGAGAAAAATACCACACAAGTAGATATTATGCTTACACGTGATATTAAAAATCTTATGAATGGCCAGTACAGCACAGCTCTCCTTCAGCTCATAGTCAGAGTCTGCTGTTAGCCTGGCTGTTGTCTGTACCCTTTTTTGTAACAGCAGTATCTATTAGCTGTCTCCCGATTGCATGAAACCTTCAAAGGAAAACTGTGCTAAAGGTATGATTTTTTTTTTTTTAATTTAAAATATTCTGAAATAATAGACTTCATTTCTCACCCAAAACTGGAAAGAAAAAGAAAAAGAAAAAAAAAAAAAAAGAAAAGAAACCTTGATGATCAAAGAGGAGAAATTACTAAACCCAGTAAATCCAGATGTAAAATTGCAAAGAAATTTAGCAAGATAACAAGATGGAAGAGCTCTCTAAAATTTCCCACTTCTGTACAAAACTTACAAAATAAGTGAGGTGTTTTCTAAAAGAGACCAAATGTTGTCTGAGCCAGATGCTGCATCTGAACAAAATGTCCTCTTGCCAAGCTTTGAGGTGACCTGCCTATTCACTTCTGCTCACAGCTGCACTACAGTCCCATTGTGCAACCGGAGCCTATTTTAGGAAACAGTTCAGCATAGCTGAAGCCTGACCATCCTTGTTATTAAGACAGGGACATAACTGCTGTGAGCACAGGAGTGCTTTACTTCAGCTGTGCAGAGTGCTAAAGTGCTGGTTGGAAACAGCAAAACATTCCCTGCTGATGCTACCTAGCAGCAGTGGTGCTAAGCCTGAAATCTTCCAGTACTGTTTAAGAGAGTGCTGCCCAGTCCCTTATGCACAAGAGACCCCGGGACAAAAGCGTGCCACATTCTCCTTCAAGCACATCTCAGTTTCTGAAGTGGTCCAAGCACCTGTCTGCAGCTGGTGCTGCAATCAGAGACACTGAACATCATATTCCCCTGCCTAATCTGCACTTCTGTGTGAATGCTGGGAGCTTGACTGCGAAGTCAGCGGCTGCACACAGTGAATTCAGCTCCACCTGACCATGCCAGAAGCCTACCTGGACCAGCTTAACCAAGGGAGGATGTCCAAGGGAAAAAAAAAACATACCTGAATGCACCCACATTGAGCAAAGAGAAAAAAGAGAGGGTAGAAGGAGGAAGCTGGATAGCCTCACATGCTGAAGGCTCAGCTTCCAGTAGCCGAGGGCAATTCACAGCTCCAAGCTTCCTTGCAGGACCTCTGAGGATCCTGGAGGATGGTGTTCTACCCAGCATTTCTGAAGCATTGCCTTCATACCTTGCTGGAAGCTGATAGGCTCCCCACACACTGCAAGCCACAATTAATAGCTGCATCTCAGGTCTCAAAGGGCTTTGTGCAAGGGCACCCTCTTGGTTCTACAGTGAGAAGGGGGATAAGAACAGCTGTCATCTCCAAAGAGCTACTTCTCCTTCCCAGAGAGATGTTCTGTGCTATAGCTGAGCACTAGTCCTCAACAGTCTGGTTTTCATTCTCTTTAAATTTGGCCATTATTCCAAGGTAATACGTAGGCAAGCAAAAAATAAATAAATAAATAAAATTACCAGCCTGAGATGTTCTTCCAAGGGCCATCTGACTCCCTTAAAAGACATCCTTTCCCATCTCTGCCTGTTTTAAACAGCAGCCAGAACAGATGTGAGGTACCAGAAGTTAGCACTTCTCCATAGCACACAGGCATGGGATCCAAACTGCCTGTTCCTGCACACCCTAAGAGCCCTTCCTTGGCTTATCCTGAAGATCAGCAGCAACCAAACTCAGGGATCCAAGGATACTGTGGTACAGGGTCAGAACAGTGACATATAAAGTGGCAAGAACTGCAGGTCCTCGTGGATGAAGAACTGAACATGAGCCAGCAGTGTGCTCTTGCAGCTAGGAAACCAAATGGGATCATGGGCTCCATCAGCAGAGGGGTGGCCAGCAGGGACAGGGAGGTAATTGTCCCCCTCTACTCTGCTCTTGTGAGGCCCCATCTGCAGCACTGCGTACAGGGCTGGAGTTCCTAAGATAGGAAAGATGTGGTCCAGAGGAGCCACAAAGATGAGCAGGGGGCTGCAGCACCTCCCCTACAAAGACAGGCTGAGGGAGCTGGGCTTGTTCAGCATGGAAAAGAGAAGCTGTTGGGTGACCTCAGTGCAGCCTTGCAGTATTTAAAAGGAGATGGTAAATAGGAGGGGGAACAACTTTTTACAAGGGTAGACAGTGATAGGACAAGGGGGAATGGTTTTAAGCTCAAGGAGGGAATGTTTACATTGGGTGTTGGGGGGAAGTTCTTTCCTATGAGAGTGGTGAGGTGCTGGAACAGCTGCCCAGAGAGGCTGTGGATGTCCCGTCCATCCCTGGAGGTGTTCAAGGCCAGGTTGGATGGGGCCCTGGGCAGCCTGGGCTGCTATGAAATGTGGAGATTGGTGGCCCTGCATGTGGTGGAGGGTTGGAACTTGATTACCCTTGGGGTCCCTTTCAACCCAAGCCATTCTATGATTCTATGACCACAGCACAGAAGACAGAGCCGAAATGCACTCCATTCCCCAGCAGCACCATCTTCCATGCCTGCTCCTGCATGCAGGGGCACCTTGTCTCAATCTTGCCCAGGAGAAGCAAAGAATCAGAGCCCCAACAAAGGCAGAAGGGCACGCCATAGGCTGCAGAGCTGCAGTCAGGTCTGAAACACAGGATCACAGGTTTTAGCATAAATTACGGACCAGGAGGATATGAGGTCCCTCACAAAAGTGTGGCTAAGAAGGAAATCTCTGCACAGTTTAACCTTCCACAACCTCTGAACTGCATCGGGGGTCACAGTACACCAGTGCTCCCAGCTGCTGTCCCTCCACCGCTCTGCCTGCAGCGAACCCCTCGCCCTTTCCATTTGGTAATAGTATTGATCTGCTGGCAGCAATGGGCTGGATAATTAGCCAGGAATTAGGGTTTCTATTACAGCCAGGAGGCTACTCCAGCTGATTTATCACCTGAATAATTTACTGTGATTGAAAGGAAATTAAAACGAACTCCATTTGACAACTGTGCACTTTTATGGGCTTCAGTGAAGACTCAAAAGCCAAATTAATAGCCTCGTGTTGCTTAATAGTCTACTGAGAGTAAATATGGGAAGGTTTTTCCTCTCCCGACATGCTTTCTTAGGCTGGATTTTAGAGTTGGTTTTGTTTTTGGTGGTTTTTTTTTTCTTCCCACCAATGAAGCCATACCCTGAATCAGAAGTTGTTTCAGCTGATGGAAGAGGAACAGTAAAAACTGCAGACCTGCCTTCCAAGCCATTTTTTGCTCCACATTTTCTTTTCGTCAGAGGTATGCTCCATATTTTTCACTATTACTCAAAAACATGTAGTTTTGGGAAGAAGTAAATAAACAGTGGCTCTACTTTTCTCGTTACAACTTTCAGAGTAATTTCAGAAAATCCACAGCAGCACCGTCCACCCAGACACAGTTTCCCTTAGGGAGAATACCATATTAATTTTATGTCAGAGACCAGGAGCAAGGTCCTGCATCTCATTCCTTCCTTCTGCTTCTCTAATAACTTTCTGAGTAAATGAGTCAAATCAAAAATGAAATGTAAGTCCTGAAAAATAAGTCCTACTTTCTCCCTTTTTCTTGGACACTCCCTGCTATTCCTGGAGATTAAAATCCCATGCTGTAGGAAGCGCTGTGCATCTCCCTGCATGTTCCTCCTTTGGTCACCTCAGCTCCTTCATTACAGCACTTCCTGAGGTCAGTCAAACGTAACTAACTGTGCACAACTTTTTTACTCTTTCTGATTCACTAGTAATTCTTTCAGGGGTGTTGGATCCGCAGAATTCAACTGCCTGTATTTATCTCCAGGCTTAACAGTACTGCATCTCACAAGTGAATATATTGCTTCATGTTTTTCAGGTTAGCTCCCACCTGCAGCATCTCTGTATCATTCAGAAACGAATTCAAAAAGAGATGATCAATTTAGTTCTAGCTAAAAGTAATGTGAAAGCATCAGCAAAGAGCAGGGAATTATCTGCTATTATCAGCAAGTTGTTCTCTCCTAACTCAGTGACCTACACAGTGTTGAACCTGGTCACATCATGTTATGCCTCATTATGGCCCCAATCTAAAGTCTGTTGAAGTCAATAGAAATATTGACTGGCTGATGTGTCGGCTGCATGGTGCTGCTGGTTGACACTCGTGAGCAGAATGCCATCGCAGTGATGGCACTGCAAACACACACCTACCTGCAGCTCAGAATCATTTCCCAGAAATACATGAGTGTTCCGCCAACATTTGCAGCCAGTGCAAATCAATTGTGGGCTGTTTGCAGAAGATGAGAATGAGCACAAAAGGGGACAAAAGTGATGGAAAGGCATTCACTTAAACATCAATTACTGTTCATAGCAGGATTCTTCTGGGATAGAGTAAGGCCAGAGTGTGCCTATCCTCACATTACACACCAGTAACACGTAGATACCAATGGACTCGGTTTGCAAGGGACCTCCGCCTTCCCATCTCACAACTTCTTGACATCACCAGCACAGCATTCACCTGCCATTAAATGTTTATCATGCACTGCACGTCCAAGCGTGACATATCAGTCCTGCAGATTGCACTCGGGTGCATGTACAGCTTATCACCAGGACACTAGGTTGCACGATGAGGCACATAATGCCCCACTTCCATCCCCTGATGCATATATCCCGACAAATCTGGAATTGTATGAACATACGGCGGGATCTCTGCCTCACCCTATGCCTACAACAGACTTTGTTTCTGAATGAAGTACCGTCTAGCATTGCATTCTCTTGTCATTGCCTTTCCTCTCAGCACTGCAGTAGCCTGTAGTCAGAGGTAAGTATTCATTCCCTGTGGCCTTCTTTGTCTTAGTCATCTTTTACAGTAGATATGAAAACTCAGATTGCCAAGTGCACAACATGATTGGAAGTAAGAGCTAACCTTCAGGTCTCCATTTCACAGAAGTGAGCTGAAGAACAGCAACATTAAAAACAGAAGAGTAAAGGAAACAGAACGGATGCAGTCAAAGCAAAGGCTTTGGCAGTGGTGAGCAGGCACTCTGACTTAGGGCATCGAAGCACTGCTTATGTAAATGACAATCCACAGCTTCCATTAAACAAGCCCAAAACACCCAGAAAATAAATCACAAAGAATTCAGGCAACAGGTGCCAGCCTTCAGCTGGAGGCAGAGCGTGTTCAGACTGCAGATGTTCAGCTATGTGGAATGGACTTTATTCTCCCCACAGCACTACTCGCCCTGACACAGGGACCGTGCCCAGCTCACAAAGAAGAAAAATTAGAGAAACAACAGCAAAACAGAGAGGAAAATATACTTTCTTGTCTAAATCTTCCCATAAAGCACCCGGAGCCCTCTTCGGGTGACTATCACAGGGACATCAAGAAGTTTTTGTGCCTAAATAAAATCAGCAGTATTCCATTTGCTCCTTCTGTATGTTTCTAACACCGTAGATGGGCAGTGGATCAGCACTCCTGTTAGACCCTCCCCATGTCTTTATGAGAAGAATCTTTTCCTTATTTTCCTCTTCAGAACCAGCTAAGGACTCCATGCATCCACTGCTGACCTAGTTCCTAACGCACTGACTTCTGAGTTCAGCCACATTCTGGACTGGCAGATTCTGAATGCAGATCATAGTTCTCTACAGTCATTAATGGGAGAGACAACTCTGGTTTTCCAACTCACGTGGTAATGCTTCCATCTTCATCTAGTGAAAGGTATCCCTGCCTACGGTCTGTGCATTGGAATTAGATGATCTTTAAGATCCCTTCCAACCCAAAATATTCTGTGATTCTAGGATTCTATATTTTCTTTCTAATTGATTTTTTTGGTCTCACTAATTGGTCCAGACAGCCTCTCCACTTTGGTTAAGTTTCATGACAGCTTCGTTTTACTACCAAAGAGGTTAAACATGACTGCTTACTAAAGCAGTGGAGTTCATATCACATCCTTGAGAATCAGACATTGTATTAATTATCCATGTTTCTGTTGAAAATATACTTTGCATGCCACCAAAAAGCAAATCCCATTTCAAACAACCACGAGCCCCTAATCATAGCCAAACCTTCCAAAAGCAAATGGGAATGTTAAAGCAAACGACTAGCAAACTCCATTTGTAAATAAAAATGCCTAAGCAAAACTATTCTGCTAAGGACCTTTTGTATACTACAACATCTTTCTCTCAGAAACGTGTTTCTCAGCATCTGTTTGTCTTCTCGGTCTGTGCAGAAAGTGCCCTTTTTACCTGATCAGTAGAAGCATATCCCCAGATTTGATGCTCTGGTTGCACAGCCATTCTAGTTACAACTGCTTACACAGATGCAGGGAGATCCTCGCTTCAGCAATAGCTGAATATCCCTGAATATTCTGAAGCCAGCAGACTTCAGAAACACGCTCTTTTAATTCTTCTGTTCTTTCTATTAAACCGTCTCTTTGTGTTCGTGTCTGGACTGCATCCCATGAGCTACAGTTCTACATAACTCAGAAAATTTGGGATGCAGAAAACGGAGGAAGGGTCCTTTTCTGGGATATGGAAGTTAAATAGAGGCAGATCTAGCAACAACGTCTTTGAAGTGACCAATACTGAAAACGCTTACTGTAGTAGGAAGCGGATCGGTGCCTGTCGTCCCCCCCGTCCCCCCTCCCCCGTTATCCCTGGTGTTAAGGATGGGATAACCTCCATCTAGTGGTATGTGAAGGCCATTTCACCTTCCAAAACATGCTGCTGGCTTGGCTTTCCTAACGAGATTTTTTGAAGAAAAACTGATTTCAGCAACTTCCTCATCTTTTTCCAGACTGAATTTAGATTTACAGAGTTCACAGAGATAAACCAGGGAAACCACAGAGCCAGTAGAAACTGGTATAAAAATGAATGACAACGACTGACAGCGCGCGTAGGCTTAAGGGCACGTGGAACTGCTGCTCTACCACTCCACATATGGAGTTTTTCCTTTCGTTACACCGACACATGTTCCTCAGTACTGAAGTCACAGTGGTAACAGTTGGCCATGTTCCTGATGCTCTCCAATGTCTTTCAAACGTTGAGACTCCTCTAAGGGAAACCGCTGTTTGTTTGCAGTTCAAGGAGTTCAAACACCTTGCTAAAATTTAATATTAGTAACACTGGAGATTAGCAGTGACTAATTACATTGCTAAATATAGAAAATGCAGCAAGCTAGGCCTGCGTTGGACCTGACAGCCGTACTTTCGTTTCTACGATTGCAGCTAAATTTAAGTCTGAGGCCTACAAACAAAAGGCATGTTAAGAAACACAGCTAATTATTTATTTATTTATTTATTTCTTTATTTTGCTTTTACTTCTGCATAGCGTCCGCTAAAATAGAACTTTCCCTCCAAAAAATCGTGCAGAACCTTTTAAAATACGCTGCTAGTCTGTAGGTGCAACAAATTTACCTTCACATATTAATTGGGTGTTTCTCTCCGCAAATGGCCAATTACATGACTAATAAGCCATTTCCAGATATAAAAGACTAATTTGTGTGCGCAATCAACCTAACCACGGGCCAAAATTAGGCATAGAGTTTTACAAGTCTATTCCTTATTTTCTGCAGCCTACTTTACATCCAACAGGAGTATCAGAAGATGTGATGCTCCTCATGCCCTCACTTGATGTGACTGGCCCAGATCAGGTGTAATTTCACATCTGAATACATGCTAACCTTTACACAGCTAGTGTTTTATGTCATTTTTTAATAGTCTTCCATGGTCAACATGCTCTTGGCTGAAGAGCTTGATATGACACCTGTTTCTCCATGTTTTTCTACTGCACATTTGAGAAATAATTTTTTGTTGTTTTCCACTAAGGAGGCCTCTGCCAGCAGAAAGCATATCTGGAAAAAAAAAAAAAGTTTAATGTTTGGAACAGTACCTGCTCTGGCTTGATGGGCTCTGTTGTTGTGAAAATGTCGGAATAATGCTGCCTCTCGAAGACTCGATCCAACACTTCTAACTGCTGCTGGGTGAACAGGTCTCCACGCATCTGTTTGCGAAGAAAATCTCTACCCGGGAGAGAATGGCCATTGGGTACAGGAGGTTCCTGAATACCTTTCAAAGAGGACAGAGAAGACGGAAGAATAAATAGGCATTAAAATGATGAGTGTCTATTTTATCCATTTATAAGTGTGGGTACTTCACTGCTTACACAATGAAGAATCATGGATAGGAGTACAGGAGCAAGACGCATATTGCTAGAAGATGCATTGATCATTCCTCCATTGTAGCTAACTCTCAAAGCAATCTACCATCAGTGACTTCACACATAATTCAAAGGCATGACAAAGGGTAGGAGTCACGCATTTGTTCTCAGCGCTGTCATGCAATATTCGAGAACCTGTAATGGTCAAGCTGCAGTAAGACATGGGAAGATAAGTACAAAACCTGATGTTGGATCCACAGGTCTGCTTTGCCTGTTCACTGTCCATAGCTGTGCCCCTGACACCTGCCAGTCTGCTGAGCTCCATTCTACGCAAAGGTTTGAGCTGTCATGTGCTCACATCAGGAAGCAAGGACTCATACTCCAGAACCACGTTCAGCTTGCAGGAACTGGACAGTCCGTTTTCCAAACAAACACTAATAGCAGCATACTAAGACGGGATGTCCCTGGGACTTGGAGTTACCACTGCAACACTCTGAGGAAGCGCTCTCCCAGCTCACAATACTACTTAGTTGTAATTTCACTTTATGTTTCTTAAACTCATTGGCATGATGAAAGCCTGGGCTCTAAGTCAAATTTTCTCTCTCTGCCTCCCCCTCCTTCCAGCAGAGGTTGTTAACAGAAGTAGTAAGTGGCTGCTCATGGCTTAAAAAGCCATGAGACAAGTTTGAAAAATGTTTAGATAAGTAGTTAAAAAGAAACTTCTTGCAATATGGGAGCTTGATTCAGTTTGCTTTATTGCAGATTCACAGTGGTTTCCTATCTTTCCTTCATCTGTCAGTGCTAGAAATACATCTTTTATGTTCTGAAAGCAGAGATATGCAGTATTCCTAAGGACTCCAGGAGGTGGAACTCCAACAACAGCAGTAAACATCAGATTTTGTCTCCAGATGGCAACACCACACTACACAGAGGAAGGAAGCATTAAAAAAAAAAAAAAAAAAAAACCTTAAGATTTGTTTGCATGCAAACACCAATGCTTAGATCTTCTTTGGTGGGCTCTGCATCACAGTTTCTGATAGCAGGTATCAAATGGCATCTGTGCAAAAAGGCCACGTTGCTTCTTCTGTCTTCATACACGAGCTGGCCATCAGCGACGACTGATGTGCAGCAGAGAAGATTTTCCAAAAAGAACAACTGATTTGAGGTCATCTTTTAGCACAGCTGAGTGCTGCAGCAAACAGACGTTGTGCACCACGTCCAGAAAATCTGACTCTTTTAAGACAGGTCTCCAAAACTGAAGGAACAATACATGGAAGCACTTCTTGAAATCCAGATCCACCTCTATAAAATTTTCTTATACTAAACAGGCATTTGAAATTAGCAAGTAATGCTGGAAACGTTCTCTTAGATTTTCTTTTGATGGTTCAGGTAACAACAGTGTTATATTTACCTATTTAAGTGAAGTCAGGCAACTTAAATCAAGAATAGGCAATGTCATCTGTAAAGTGCTAGGATCAGTTTAAAACATGCAGAAAAAAATATGAGCCTGTCTTCTGAACAGAATGTATAAAGATATGTACAGAGGTATGAAAAATAGGAGCAGATATAAGCAGTGTATCTTTAAATCTTATTTTTTTCTTTGCTATTCTAAATCAAATAATATCTAATTGATGTAGTGCTGGGTTTAGTCAAGCATCACTTACAAAATTAAAATTCTAGCTGCTAGCTGCTTGGTAGCAAAAGGCAGGGGGGACTTCCTCTCCTGAGCATGAAAACACGGGCTTTAAATTTCAAGTGAAATCATAGAATGGCTTGGGCTGGAAGGGATCCCAAGGATCACCAAGTGCCAACACCCCTGCCACAATAATGGTATTCATAATTTGGCATCAAAGTTGAAGGTTTTTACAGTTTTGGCCCAAAGTGGGCAATAAAAGAGAAGAGAATGGTCCAAGAGGTTAGTACTACCTGGAAAACCTTCCCTGTGACTCTAACACAGTTTATGCATTGCCTGTGCATCTAAAGACGAGGTGTAGATGAGACCAGATTGTATTTGCATACGGTGCAGCAGACTCATGTTTCACAAGCAGCCCTTGTTCCACGGAGTGTTTGCACAGAGCACAGCTCTGCTCTTTTTCCAACGAATACATCCGGAAAAGACGGACTGACGGACACAGCAATGATAGGACAGGGCAGGCACTAGCAGGTCAGTCTCGGCACACTGATGTGCTGTCATCCCTGCCCCTAATGCTTCTGATTCACAAGTATCTTGTGAAAAGTTTGGGAAGACACACTATCAAGTGCCAACATCTCTGATCTGGTCACATCCATCCCTATCTGCCCTTCCTCCCAGACAGCACAAGCAGGAGGCCACCCTAGAAGCCAGCCATGAAAGTTGAGGAAGAGAAGGACATTTCCAAGGAAGCTGCTCTGTGTGGGAAATCCACACATAAAGAACATATCAGACAAACAGACACAGGCTCCTGAACAATGCGCCTCTCTGGCACAACGCTGGCAACGTGGTAAGGTATGAAAATAAATAAGGGAGTAGTAGGGCTTTGGAAGGTTTTGAAATTCAAGATCAGGATGTGATATCCTGCTGGAAGTGCAGCCTGAAGAGAAAACCACAGAGAGCTGCCTCCTCCCTGCCCAAGCACCAGTGTTTGTTAAGGTCTCTGATGCCAACCCAAGGGTCTGGGGCCAGCTCAGCTTTCCAGCCATGCTTCCCAATAAAGTCCAACCTTTGCTGAAATAAAGGAGCAATGCATACATACTCTGCTGTTAGGGAGAAAGCTGGGCAGAAAGGAGGCAGAGCTGAAACTCATGGAACAGCTGGCTGCTGCTCAGAAGATCCAACATTTATGTCATGAGGGTTTGGCAGCTGCCCAAGAAAGCTGCTCACTTTCATAGAATCATAGAATCATAGAATCATAGAATCATAGAATCATAGAATCATAGAATCATAGAATCATAGAATGGCCTGGGTTGAAAAGAACCACAGTGATCACATAGTTTCAACCCCCCTGCTATGTGCAGGATCACCAACCACCAGACCAGGCTGTCCAGAGCCACATCCAGCCTGGAAATTTCTCTATTGCTCTCTTACCACATCCCTTCAGCAGAGGGATTGTTCTTTCTCACTGTGTTTCCCAAACTCTGACTAACTGCAGGCGACTGCTGGATCTCGGTTTACAAGGAAAGGACTTTTTCTGTATGCTGCACACGACATCTAAAAAGTTCACAAAGGTCTTTAGGATACGTTTGGCTTTTAGTCATTACGTAAATGTGAGATAATTACCATCAGCATTATGTATTGTTTGGATACACTAGAACATCTTTGATAATTAAAATACCACAGGCTCATTTGTAACAGTTTCAGTTATAAAATGGGCTCCAGGGAGAGGTAAAACATTTTTCATACAGTCAGTGGATGCACCTAGGAGAGTTTTGTTCTGTTGACAGCAGCACTACGTGTGTACCCATCTACTCTGCAAAACAATCAGTGCCCTGTCCTATGGCATCTTTCCAAAATGCGTAATCATAGAATCACAGAATCACTGAATGGCCTGGGTTGCTAAGGACCACGATGCTCATCCAGCCCCAACCCCCTGCTGTGTGCAGGGTCACCAACCAGCAGCCCAGGCTGCCCAGAGCCACATCCAGCCTGGCCTTGAATGCCTGCAGGGATGGGGCATCCACAACCTCCTTGGGCAACCTGTTCCAGTGCCTCACCACCCTCTAGGTGAAAAATGAATAACGAAGAGCACAAGTATATTCTCCTTAGGAAAGAAGACTCTCACCCCAAACAAACGTTTTGTCCTTTACCAGACTATATTTATAGGTCGGAATTGTACCATAGGGTCACAGCTTTCTGAGCAACCCTGGATGCTATGCTATGCACTTCCCTACCAGCACAACACCAAAAGCCCTTTCCCATGCCTAACAGAAGTCCTGATGGTCTGGGAGGAGTTATGCATGGAACTGATCCAGCCCTGGGAAGAGGTGCCAACAAAAGTTGTATGGATTTCACCTGGAAGCACCAGGTCTTTGTTACTACAGTTTTATTCCTGTGGTCCTAGCAAATGACAAGATCAGTATATAGAACCTGATAAGCTGTGACTGCGTTTTGTAGCATAATTTTATGGTTAATTACCTTTCCTCAACACATTTTCTGAAACTGCGGGAGACATCCACAATTGCCAAACATGTCTACAACAGATTTTTTTTCCCAGTACTCACCATGTAAATCATTCATTTTAAAACAGTGTTTTGCTTATACATTTCTAGTACCACGGGTCAAAATAAGGAGAACAAATGGCTGTCAGCCCTATCTTCACAAAACACTACAGCAGGTTTTGAGGCCCTACAGCTTAGCACTGAAAAAAAAGGCAAAGTTTGAAAATATCTATTTAGGAAGGAAGGAAGGAAGGAAGGAAGGAAGGAAGGAAGGAAGGAAGGAAGGAAGGAAGGAAGGAAGGAAGGAAGGAAAAGATCCATTCTATCTGGTATTATTTCATGGAGGGAAAACAGCACAATTTAATTTCTGCATTATGAATCAATCCTGCAAAACAGCACTGGAGAGATTAGCCCGACAGAAGAATCTAAGCCAGGTGACTGAGAAATTGGTGCCATGCACAACTTCAACTGGCATATTTCCACTGCTATTAATCTTCACAATGTACCATGAATGGCACGTGCTACTGGTACACTTGCCTGGTGTGAAGAAAAGAGAATCTTCTGGTTTCAGGCTTTCAGGTTGTTTTATTTTTTAAACAACTTGGGTTTGCAGGGTTAATTAAGGAAGTAAATAGCTGGTGCAATGAATGGCCCATATTCATAAAGGACGTGGTTTCTGTCTCTAATTTGTACTGTCCAATTTCATTACCTGGTATCATACCTAATTACTCCACCTTATAGGGAAATGCAGGCTAATTAGGAAGGATGTTATTCACCACATTTAAAACACGATGAAGCAAATGAAATATTACCGGGAGGTAAAAAGGTGATTTGTTTCCTTGTAGCATGTCTGTAAATTAGCCCAGAGAAGATGAAGACTTTGTTTAATTACCACTCAGGGAGGCTTTGTTTAAAATGCAAACAGAATTTTTATGGCACCTTCTCAGGCCCGTGTGCGTTTGGCAGCGAGCGGTCTGTTGGTCTTCCTAGGAAGGTATTACTTTCTGAATCATATATGCTGCGAGAGACCTTTGTATTTACACCATCTGAGTTCTCTAAGCTCTGTTATTTATTTTTTCAAATGACAGTATTGCTAAAAAGAAACTTTATATTTCGAAGTGTATATAGCTGATCATCACACACAGGTTTTCAAGAGAAATCACTATATTTCACAAAGGCGGGTATGGGTTTTGCTGTAGATCAAAGTGAGAAAGAGGGGAAAAAAAGATAAATCACCAGAGATCCAAAAATACTTTTCATTTGGAGAAGATATCAGGCCATTTCGATAGCACTGATAGAGTCTCTGCTCTGTCTCCATTACCCACTGAAGGCAGCCGGAGTCAGGAGCTGACTACGCTAGATTATATTCCCTATAAGATGGCCACCAATATATATATATATGATCTTCAACCTCTATTGATTGACCAATTTCACAAGCAAAGACTGGTGAAATGAAGCTGAAATGAACATCATGCTTTAACTCATTGAACCCATCAGGCCTGAGTTAATCTCACTGCCCACTGTCTCTGATAGAATTCAATTGATCAATCATGTTTCGGTGATAGTACCATTTCAGTGGCTTATTGCTTCTTCATTTCAAAGCTTGACCCGTCAGATATACCAGGACCAGCTCTGCTTTTCTTGGAGACACAGAGACCAGCACCTGCCTACTGCAGCACATTGCCTTATGTCCAGGCTTGGGGAAAAAAAAAAAAAAAAGGAAAAGAAAAAAAAAGAGGAATTTTTGCTGAACACTCCCATCTTAGCATTGTATTTTCACACCCATTACACTGATTTTACAGTCAGAGTGGCAGTAAAAACACAACGAGGCCGAGGAATCAGAATTCCCTGCCATTTGTCAGCTCCCATTCGTGCATTATCCTGCATTTGGGCTGAAGACTGACTGCATGGCCTCCCCAAGCTCCATCCTGCAGGCACAGCACCAAACGGAGTGGTGCCTACACCCTTCTCCCACGGAGACAGACTGCTGGCTGGTGCTGCCTCTAGCCCAGCACAACCAGGGTGGGGGGAACTGGAAGATCACAGCTCCCAGCGCCTGCTGGCTGCAGCAGGATTGCCATGGTTATGTCACCGTTTCCCATCTGTTCTTTCCTTCAGACACATGGTTGGCCTAGGTGCACCCTCAAACTGCCCCACAACCAACCCTCATCCTGCATTTGGCTTTGGCACAAGGGCGTGCTGCTGCCTAGGGCAGTCAGTGCCAGCACAGGGCTGCTCAGTAGCAAAACAGTTCCCACTTTCGTCATCCAGCAGCCGTCTCTGAGGCATGATCTAGCCTCTCTGCCCTGGGAGAGCAGCTCTCTGCTGGCTGAGATGGCTGCAAGCTCTGCCTGATACACAGGACGCAGCCTGGTGTACGTACCCATAGGTGCACCCCACTTTGCTGCCACACACCCAGAGCATGGGTCCAGGAATGCAGAACCATATCGAGTGAACAGACACCAGCAGAAAGAGGGACTGTTTAACAGCACAGCTTTCTCATGGGGCTACTGCACATTTCCTTCTACTATGATTCTAATCCTACAGTAGCCATGTAAGAATTTTATAACTGACACACCTTGTGAGCCTGGCAGCCCATCTGTTTGAAGCAATTGTGCACAGTGCCACTGAGTGGAGCAGGACTGCCCATGCATGGGAGCTACAATGCCAGCCCAACTTTGCTCCAATGGCCCACTGCACAGCACAACATCCCTCACCTATGCACAAGGGCTGCCTGCCACACTGCCCACGGCTCTTGGCAGCCCCATACAGGAAGACCAGGAGCCACAGCAGTTTCCACGGCCACCTGCCCAGTCCATGGGAGAAGCAGCAGGGCTGATGGAGCTGCTATGCACATTGTGACTGCTCTTACAATGTGCTTTTATTTTTAAAAGCAGCAAAAATGACGTCCACAATACCTTCTCCAGTGCAGAATTCAGAACCAGGGAATGTTTGTCATGTTGTTCACTAAGGAAGCTGAGCCAGGAGGTCCTGGAGCTGCCCTGCAGGAAGCAGGCTTTGCATCCCTCCATGGTGCACAGACACACACAGAGCAGCAAGGTCCTATCACCAGCTGCAAAACATGGGAGAAGGCTGCTGCCTCTGTGGCTTCTATGTCTTGCCAGGAGAGATAGAAGTTCAGCACATGTGTGTATAAAATAACTTGTGTCTTGTTCATCCATTAACAGTTATGAGAAACCAGTTCTGATCGTAATCCATTCCTGTAAGATGTGCTCAGCAGCAATCTGTGTAGAAGTGGACATTATTTCATGTAGTCTCAGCCTGCAGTGCATTTTTAAATCACTGTAATCAGGTCATCAAACCTGCTTTAACATAGTTCATACCTACTTCCATACCACACTATAACATATTTTCATCATTTTTTCCCCCCCAAAAAATATTGTTTCTATATGCACTTAGCGATACTGAAGATGAAACTGTGGTTTGTTGAGCTTTGGAAATGTCGACCCAGTCTGCTGTTACAGGAGACAGAAGGAGAGTGTACAGCCCTAAGAAACTGTTGTGCTGACAGTGCCCAGAGAGAGGTGCTGCACAGGGCAGGCAGTCTCTGCTCTCCGCATTTGCAGGCACCACTGTGCTGCACCAGCAGCAGAACAGGAGAGGAGAGCCCTCCTTCCCCATCATGGAGGATTCAGTTATCTGCAGAGCACTCTGATTTGGTCCTGCCAGACCAAAGCACAGGAGCAGAAAAGGTTCCTGCAGGAGGTTTGAACATTGCAAATGTGCAGCCTCTGCATGACCTGAAGCACCTGCAGCCTGGCGACAGTCATCCCTCAGTGTCACTGACAGGGACAGCCAAATTTCTTCCCTTGCAGGAAATGACACTTGATGAGAAAAACACAGGCTATTATTCAACTTACAATAGTCAAAACTAATCTTTCCATGCAAGTTGAAAACAGTAAGGCATAATTTCCACTTGATACCCTGGATACTTTGCAAAGCAATCTCTGCAAAAGTTACCTGGAGTGCAGGGCTGACCCACACTCCTCTCACTGTGCGCCAGACTCACTGGCACTGGGAGCACTGCTGTGTCCCCACAGGTGGGTTAAACCCTGGATAAGGAGAAAAACCTGCCTTTACTCTCCTGCCAAAGATCTCGGCAAAGTTCCTAAGAAATGCAGAGGACTTCCAAGCAGATTTAACTCCTCCTAAAATAGAAACTCCTAGCATGACACTGAGACATTGCCACCAACCTGTAACAAGATGGATTTTGGCATGCACAAAGGAGAGAAAGGGAACAACTCCAGAGGAGGCAGGATGCTGCATGAGCAGCATGGCTGTGAGCTGCAGACGTGCTGAGCACAGCCCAGTGAAAGGTGTGGATCTGTACTCTCCATCACCTTCTCCACAAGCAGCATGTACAAAAAAGCCACTGCTAACTGTGGATTTTTGACATGCAAAGTTTAAATAAAGACTCGTTTCACAACACCAAGCACTGCAGCCTCGTGTCTGCAAATGTGAGTGCTCAATGCTGAACAAAGAAATCTCTCCAGTGTATTCAGCAGCATGGCTTACATGCAGAACACAAAACACAGGAATAATTTTTAAATACAGGTTACACCGAGAGCGAATTTAAACATGCTTTTCTGCATTTTATCCACATCCATTAGTTGAGTGGCATCATTAATTTTTAAAAACCCTCTGTAGCTCTGTAGTGCAGGTTGGTAGACCTCAAAAATTGCTGACAACTTCTCACATCCAGGAACCACTGCTACACATCTGCCTTCCACTTCCCTGTGTGCCTGCGTGCGCTCTGCTGCACGAGCCTTGCAGCCTTGCACCACACTGCTCTGTGCTTAAGGAGGTGTGCAAGAACGCTCTGGGCTTGGGTGCACTGTCAGCACCACTGCCTGCCTACCTTCCATCTCCAACCAGCAATGCCAAAGCAGAGAGGTTTCCCCCTTAGCTCAGCTTCTGAAGCAGCAGAACATTGCTTTTGCTCCCATTGACACTATTTTAGCTTTTCAGGTATATTTACTGCTCTGTGCTATTTGGCTCTTTTAAACGCTGCAGAAGGGAAGATGACAAAAAACGCAGTCAGTGACAGAAGATAAATAACGTTTTGCTGTGGATGTTTTTGTTTTACAATTCTGCCTTAAACGTTCTGAGGCACTGAAACAAAAATGATGAACTAAGATCCTACGTTTAAGGGAAAATAGCGTAGCTCTTTGCTAATTACTGTAATTAATTAGTGTCATCTAAACATTAATTATTTATCACGCAGTAAACTCAGCAGTCTACTGTACAATTCCCCTGACGGTGAGCTTATCACAAGAACACCCTTATTAGGGAGCTGTGGAAGAACCTGACTGTATGCATCCCCATTATTTCCTGCCTTGATGATGGGGGGAAGCTGGGGGTCCCTTCTGGGGCTGCACCACCAGAATGCTGCCAGCAGACTCCCATAGGTGAGCTGCTCCTGCAGCAGTGCCAGGGGACAGGAAGCAGCTCCACCACACCACTGTCAGAGGTGTGAGCCAAGAGTTCTCCTGGGCTCCCTCATTTGCCTTCCACATAATGCATTAACTCCTCCAGGAAAAAAATGACAGCAATAATATGACCAGAACTTGGCAAATTATTTCCAAGGACTGCTGAGTCTGAATGCTACCTCTTTCTTCACGACAGCCAGCTGACGGCAAGTGAATAATTTCTATGAATATGTAATGTCGGTTTGAGAGCAAAGGTCCAGCATGACAGACACAGGTCTCTCTCATTTTTGCTCCATGCCACAGATGCCAACAGCAGCGAGTGTGATTCTGACTG
The DNA here is from genome assembly GCF_905368555.1 of Meleagris gallopavo. Classification (NCBI taxonomy): domain Eukaryota; kingdom Metazoa; phylum Chordata; class Aves; order Galliformes; family Phasianidae; genus Meleagris; species Meleagris gallopavo. The sequence continues at coordinate 75,210,597 of NC_139435.1, forward strand.
CACCATACATCTGCATGGATGGGGATTTTTTTTTTTTTTTTTTTTTTTTTTTTTTTTTTTTTTTTTTTGAGGCTTTCCATTCATTGGAAATCACAGACTGACTGAATCTGAGCCTTGTTCACAAGTGGGGATCATTTCTGAAGAACCATCTTACACAGAAGCCTGAGCAGGGGAAACCCTGAATGAGCTGAAATAGCCATTATGATGCTCTTAATTAAAAATTATTTTAGTTTTCCAGTTCAACATGATTTCAGTGTTTGAACAGCTTTTACAGATCTATATGTGCAACTACTCAAAAGTAAACACACCTGCCATTGCTGCATCTGCACGAGGCCAGGCATCAACCCCTCCTAGCCTACCATATGCTCCATCTCCTGACCATCTCTGCTCAAGCTGTCTCCAGCCTGTCCATCTCCTGCAGGGCACCGCACTGCTGCCTGTGCTTGCAGCACAGCACATTACACTTTCTGAGTGTAAACATTTTTCTGATGCAATCCTATGAAGTCTAACAGACCAGCTGAGCCAGCCCTCAAGACAAGGGCAAAAGAGCATATATTTTTTAAAAATACTACAGCTTTACCTGTAAAATTTCATCAAACTCAAGGAGAGTCATTATTTTCTATGTATGGTGTGTTTATTCCTCATTGTAATTCTTAGCTAAAGCAGAGCAGGAAAACAAATAGGGGAGAGTTGGTGGTGTTTTTTGAAGATAAATTCATAGGGAGGGAGGGAAGGAGAGAGGGGGAAAGGTAGGAAGGAAGGAAGGAAGGAAGGAAGGAAGGAAGGAAATTTTTCACTTTAGAAACAAGCTTTGCTACCACTGCATGGAAGGTACATAACACACTGACCACAGGGAGCTGCAATAAAAGGAGGGACAGGCTGTGCAACTGCTATTGCCACTTGACAGGGAAAGGCAGAGCCTTTCCATGCAGCACTGCAGGATGGTCAGGGTTTGTTTCCCCTAAAGAAACCGTGGCAGCTCTGCCCATTTCTGTGGTGGGGCAACGGCCTACAGCCTCCTCTGCCTCACACCACGAAGATGAACATGCAAGCATGCCCCCTGGCCGCCAAGCCTTGTGGCAGCCCCTGTCCACGGAGCACATCCCACCCGCCCTGCCAAAGCCTGACGATGGCTGCCAACATCCCACTGACGGAGCTCTCCTCACCTTCCGCACTCACACACCTCTCCGTGCCTCCGGGAAAGCTGGCATCGGCTCCTACCATAACAAACTCAATCGTCCTCAGCGGTGCTCCAGCAAATAAAGTCATTAATTACGGCCCTCTCTCCGCACTGCCGTTGGCTGGAGCAGCAATCAATGTGCAACCCCTCATTGCCTTCTCTCGGGGAGCAGAGACAGATGCCATAAAAATAAACTGCAGCCCACACAGAACCCTGCCAGTTCAGCGGCAGCAGGCTGTGCCCAGTAACAGCCGCCACGCTGCTTCAGCCGGCACGGCGGTATTTATTTGGTCTGCCGCATCCATAGGGGAAGGCAGCCCATTAAGCGATCATTTTTATCTTATAACGTCAATTTACTTATACTGATTGGCTTCCTGCTGCCAAATATCAATTAAATTGCAAATGCCTGCTGAAGCTTATTTTCTGCCACTGTCTCTTCTCCTTCATTTCCTTTTTTCTTTCTCTCTCTCCTTCTTTTTGTGAGAGAGAGTGAGAGAGAACCCTATGTTCGAACATAATTTAATTTATTTCCCTTTCCATATCTCAAAGGAAAATCTATAACTCCCCCTAGAAGGCCATTTGCCCTCTGTTATTGGGAGCTGAGGTATCACAGCACCGGGCAATTTGTTTCAACCGGCTATCGGCAGCCCATCAGGACTCCTAAGGACCTCTGCCATCTCAGTGCAATTGTATCTGGTATTGCCATTTATGATTTGTTTTTAATAGGTGCTGGTAACCATCAGATTCCCAGATTTCACTTCATACATGATGCACCCACTCTGCTACCTCCTGCTGCTCCAGCCTGCTTTCCTACCATGTTCATCAACCGCTGAAAGAGATTTCCACTCATGGAAATGCCTTCAAGACAGACTACCGTTAACTCAGGCTGCTGTTCTCCAGCACCTGCATTTCTAAAGCTGATAGCATGGCCAGAACTACTGGATCCTATATGCTGTTCCCGTGACAAAGAGCTACATGAGCGGGCTTTGACAAACGGTGATGGATGGCACGACCTGCCCAAGCAGAAGCTACCAGTGGGCTCTCCCCAATGTTTGTGTGCACTCATAGCCATTTCTTGGCCAGGTCTTCCTGTGACAGCCATGTTCAGTCAGCTCTGGACTGAAGAGAAGGTCTACACCAAGATAACATCTACTTTGACTTGTATAGCAAAGTAGTATATAAGATATCTTCCCTTTGCTGTAACCTTCCAGAATCTATGATGAACGCTGGCATAAAAGTCCACAACATTTCACTTCATAAGCAAACTAAAACCACGTCATGATTTCCTACCATGGATCTGCCTCTGTGTGCAGTGAGAAAAAGAGGTGGATGGAAGACAAAGTCATGCTAATGGGGCTGGAGAGCTAGCAGATGGGTGTCAGTGATGAACAGGAATGGTCCTCACAGCCAGAGGTGGCAAAAGCTGTGGATCTGGAAGATGACTAGAATGGTAGAGCAGCACAGAAGTGCAATCAGCCACATCAGAATGAACAGGCTAACACTAGCCAGAGATAAGAAGTTCCTCAGACGCAGAGCATATTTGATCTGCAGGCCACAGTGCAGGCATTAAATCCCACTTGTTCTGTCCATGCCAGCTTCTCTTCCCTGGGCTCACCCAAGAAAAAGCAGGAGAAGGTAGAAGCCCATCAAAGCAATCCATCTTTCTGCACAGAGAGAGCCTTTTATATGCATACCTCAGCTATTTTCCTGTTCTGTATGTATGTATGCAACCCATGAGCACATGGGAAGAATACTGCACATAGAGATGCATTTACAAAGTGAGAACAAACGCATCCCCGTGCACATGCATTCATCCAGCCAGCCACATTACCCAGCAAAAAGAGAACTGATCATATCAGCCTGAAAATAAACAGAAGGAAAAAAAAAAAAAAAAAAAAACCTGCCCGTCAGGACAGCATTTCTCTTGTTAGATGTTTTAGCTGGCACTGTCCTTCCTGTGACCATGGAAGAGAATGTTCACAAATGCACTGCCTATGAGGAGAAGTAAAATCCAGTCATGGCTGTGTTGGACTACATCATCTCTGGGGCAAGGACTGGCGTATGCTGAGTAAATGATATTGATACAACACAGTGTTTGCAAGCAGGGCCCTGGGCAGGGTCTCCATGAGCCTGATGCCAAGCCTCAGCTCTCCACAACACTCCTTGAAGCCTTGCACAAGATTTTTCCAACACCTAGTGCCTCAGTTTCCCCACTAGTGAAGTGAGGAAATTGTAACTGAGCACACTGTAATTCAGTAAAAACTTTCTGATCGGCCAAGTACTATCCACTGTAAATTGCTTGCAGTGCATCCAAAAATTCCTTAGTGCTTGAAAAAAGAAAAGAAGGGAGTATATCCTGGGTTTGCCAAGGGCCAGGGTGATTATCATGGGGTTTGCAATTATCTACACAACAGAACTTCGGACAGAAGCTGCATGAATTTAGTTAAGAGTGGTTTAAAAATGTAGGCTCATCTATATCAATGATGCATTCAGTAAGAAAACGAGTAGTGTGGAATACGCCAGTGTGCACATGCATGTATAGATCTGCCTGCATACATATATACATTATATGTATATGCATGCATAATGAACATCTATATTCCATCTGTCCAGTCATACAGCTATTCCTTATGCAGAGATGCTCATAAAACTATCAAGAGTACTACAAAATATCTCTGTATGTTTCTGCAGTGGTGATTATTGACCAGTTCATTCAGTGCATGATGGAGATAGCATGATTGCCTGGGATGTATCCTGTAGGTTTCTAAACAGAAGGCTCCAGGATCAATCTGTGGTAACTGGTTAGATGTGACCAGCTTACAAACTCAGAAAGGCTACACCGAAGCTCAAAGTATTGGAAAATATGTATTTTTCTTGTGAACATAGTGCTTGAAGTTTCAACAGTGTGAAATCAGTTCGGCCATTGATTTCAGCATTTCCATCACTCTTTGAGGAACTTGTCTTGCAACAGAACTTGCACGGGGCAGTTTGTCATCTGTGCTCACTCTAGACTTCTGTGAGTGTGTCACAGAAACTCTTTGCCACTGAAACACAAATCAGTTTATCACAAGGTATACTCTCTGCTTTGCTGAGTGAAAGCCTGGGCTATAGTAGGAGGAAGGATGGAGGATGTGAGAATGCCAGGAAGTTTTGTGGGTTAGCTATCTGCTGGGGGCTCCATCCTGAGCCATGGATACCTCCCTTTCCAACAGCTTCTGCCCATAGAGTGATGAAGGAACACTAACTTCATACTCTGGAGACAAATGCTGCATTTTCACCCGTGGCATCCTATATGCAAACCTACTAAAAACTTGCCTCATTGATGACGTAGCTCTGTAATTTGAATTGGGCAAGCCAGAGGAAGAGCAAGAGCAAGAGATCCCAGAGGTTTACACTGATTTCACTTGCCTGCCACCAGCTTTCAGGGGCATCATGGATTTTTCACATCACCATGCTGTAACTTCCCTCTTTAATGGACCAGTTAAGGAGTACTGTGGTGATCTGTGAGGCACCAAAACACATCTGTGATAAGGATCGTGAGTGCAAGAGAGGGAGAATGAATAAAATGAAGAATTACTCAATTTCAAAACTCAAAGCTGTGCACTTTAGTCATTACACAAAAAAGTGTCTTTTGACTCAGTTGCATCTATTCTCAGGTCTTGGCCACTCTTCCCATTGCCAGCTAAGGCCATGATGGCTAGGGACTGTTGTTCTTCCTTTCTGACTGGGGCTTTGCAGGAGAAGACCTGCTTTCTCAGTCTGGAGAAATAGAGCTACCAGGATATCAAAGAAACCAGGAAACACAGAAATTAGAGAACTAAAAATTCTTTCTTACTAACAGACTTGTGGGGGAGAGGAAAAAAAAAAAAAAAGTTAAAACTTGAAATCTTATGAGACAACAGATATGAAATTACAAGCTGGGGGATGTCAGGATGGAGCACAGCCCTGCTGAAAAGGACCTGGGGTACTGATAGATGGCAAGTTGAACACGATCCAGCAATACAGCCTTGCAGCCCAGAAAGCCAACAATATCCTGGGCTGCATCAAAAGAATCATGGTCAGCAGGTCGGGGGAGGTGATCCTACCCCTCTGCTTTGTGCTGGTGAGGCTCACCTGGAGCACTGCATCCAGATATGGAGTCCTCAGTACAGGAGAGATGTGAACCGCTTGGATCAAACCCTTAGGAGGAACACAAAAACGATCCCAAGGAAGGAACACTTCTCGTACAAGGGCAGGCTGAGAGCTGGGGCTGTGCAGCATGGAGAAGAGAAGGCTGCAGGAGACCTGAGAGCAGCCTGTTGGTATCTAAAAGGGGGGCTATAAGGAAGAAGGAGACAGACTAAACAAGGTCTGCTGTGACAGGACAAGGGGAAGTGGTTTCAAACTAAAAGAGGGAAGATTTAGATTGAATACAAGGAAGAAGTTTTTTACAGCAGGGTGGTGAGGCTCTGGAACAGATTACCAGAGATGTGGTGGAAGCCCCATCCTTGGAGGCATTCAAGGACGGGCAGGACAGGGCTCTGAGCACCTGATTGGTGTGGATGTCCCTGTTCATTGCAGAAGAATTGGGCTAGATGACCTTAAAGGGTTCCCTTTTGCACAAACCTATGATTCTATGCAAATGTATTACACACATGGGAGAAAACACAAATGAGTCCTGGTTCCTGAGCTCTTTCCAACCACAGAAGCTAGCAATCATTGTCTGTGAGCAGGGGACAGCACTTGCAGGTTGGCTTGGGAGCTTCCTTCCACTTCCCATTGAGGTGTGTAAGAGAAGACTGAAGAGAAATGCACCCATCCATCAGACTTTAAGCCGCAGGGTATCACTGAATGGTTCACAGCTAGCATGCAAGACATTGCACCAGCTATCTATTTCTCAGTGGCACTTTAAGCCCTTATATCACACAGTCAAGAAATCATTATCAAATCAGGATATGATTTTTTTAAAACGACACAAAACCTGTCTCATTCAAAGGAACCTTGTTCAGGGCTGTCCAGCAGCTGAAACCCATCATGCACTACAACAACACTGTGTTCTAAGACCTTCCAAACGAAGAAGAATCTGAAAGCTAGCATGCAAGCAGACCTCACGTAGCTGTTACAGATAATTATACGCCAAGGAAAGCAAAAGCAGCAGGAGAATATTGACAGTTTTACCATAATTTGTTAGAATTAGAATTGGGACGGGGATGAAGTGGTTTTAGCTGATGTAAAACAAGCTTGTGTCTGCGCCTAGAATGCTCAGCAATCACAATTCCTTCAACGTGGGCAACTGTGTGTGCAAACACCTTGCACCGCGGGTCAGACCTGTCTCTCCCTTGGTACACCACAACAGGCAACAGAAGCAAGTCCTTACCCCGACTGATCAGATGCATTCAGAGAGCAGCAGACAGCACCTTTTGATGTTTCACTACTTCGGCACCCCAATGTGCAGCTACCAGGAAGCAATCTCATCTGTATGTAGTGACCAGAAAGCCATCATTTTTCCCTGATGTTCATCCCTGATAGATTTCCTACATCCTGACTTCTGCTGTAGACGTCTTTTTTGTCATGTTACAAGTCAGCCTGATCAGTGCGTAGTTGAAGCGGTATTTTGACTGGATTTCCCTTCAACTCAGGGTCGGAGGGAAGCACCTAAATTTAAGATCTTTGGTTTCCAACCTCAACCTGTAACATGGTATTGCAGCAAGAAAGAAAAATCTGTTTCCTGCTAGTGCCATAAGGTAATTACAATAAAGACACTCCAAGTACAAATATCTTTCAGGAGATTCTCAGCAAACATTAAACATGGGAAAACTACACGCTTAAATTTCCTAGGCATCTGACAGAAGAAAGACATTGATTTGTTTCAGAAGTACAAGTATTTTGACTATTCTTTCCATCTCCAAAGTCATAGTCATCTTTATTTAGACGACCGCTGCTATACAGTTAGGAACATACATAAACAAAAAAGCAGCTGTGCAAGCGTCTCCATTTGCATGCCATTCTCCTTCACTGAGGTTAATGAAGAAACAGAAAACAAAGACCATGGCTCTGAAACTGATTCCAAGCAAAAAGTTTTGCCAAGTTTCTCAGGTTTCAGTGGGGTGCATCAGAGAAGGCTCACTCTTGTCACAACAGGAGAGCTGGAGTTCACAAAGAGCAAACCTCAGACCACCTGGGGCAAATGCACAGAGATACAGACAGGAAAAGAATCCAGCTGAATATGAAATGACAACACAATTCGAAACACATCTTCTCTTAAAGCTTAGGAAAATATCAGTGGAATGCTTTATCTATCAGACAATTTCGTTTAGTATTGGGGTGGGTAAGGACACTGTATCTCTGGATTTTCTGAACTCTTTCCATCTGAAGAATCTGCTCAGAAAATGAGAAAGGGAGATAGATTTGGGTCTTTGTGCAGCAGATATTCTGCTGTCTGCTGTGGTGCTGTGTCAAGACACCTCCATTTTCTGCCTCTCACTGATTCAGTGTTGTCTGCTTACCAGGAACATCCTGCTTGGCAACAACAGCAACTACAGCTTAAAATACTAACTTCCAAAAGTATCAGCAGGAAAAAAAAAAAAAAAAAAAAAAAAAGTATCTACTATAATTCAAGATAATTCAAGATTTCATCAGTTTGAAAGTTCAGCTAAAAAAAACAATCCTGACTTGAAAATCCCAGTAAGCTTGAAGTTGGACTAGATGGCCTTCAGAGGGCCCTTCCAACTCTAAGGGCTCTATGATTCTGTGATTCTATTCTATATTTCCTCTTTTCTGAATGGTGGCAAGTTCCTGTTAGTCAGAAGGACTCATCTCATTCATAATCGATTTCATTTTATGTTAACACTTTGAGCAAACTGCCATCAAAACTGACAAATCCTGCTTTTCCACAAGAGTCTTTTCCTCAGAAAGTGCATTCCAGCAAAAGAGTTCCAGCCAGCAGCAGCACTGACAGTATCAGGGCAATCTGATAAGATATCTCCTCCTAAACTGGATTTTAGTTAAGCCTATATGAAGAGATAACTTTTTAAAAACATCTAACACATGATAGCTTCAGATGAGAGCAGCTGAAACTACAGCAGGTCTGTAAGGAGTCCTAAAGTTCAGGCTTTTCACTAACATTGCTTGGGTAAAATCCCAACTCTGGTGAAGCTAGTGGCAAACCTGCAGGTCTTTACTGCAGACCTGGAGGAGAGCTGTCTCGAAAACTGGGGCTGCATGAGGCTGAAAGTGACAGAAATGCCTGCCGTACACACAAGACAGCTGGTAAGTTGCACATTTGGAAAGGGAAGCTGCTCTTGCAAAGAGCTTTCCTGCACAGAGCTGCAGCTGTGCTAAACCATCGATGGATGAGCATCACAGGGCAGAACCAGAACATCTACTGAAACCCTGCTAAGCCATGTGGGAACCGGGTGGGAAGCTTAGAAGACTACAGGAAGCTGTAAAAGCATGTTCCTCCTGCTGCCCTTTGGAGCCAGTGGAATTGGTCCTATTGGTAGATGCCCCATAGATCTCTTCACCAGAACCACGTGGAGTTGGTTCCTTCCACTCCAGAAATATCACCCTGTCTCAGCAACAATCATACCGATGCACCAACTTCAGAAAATAAGGGTTTAGTGTTTCAAATGGCTTTTTGCGTGTAGTGGTAGAACAAGGATTAATGGCTTTAAACTAAAAGAAGGTAGATTTAGATTTAGGAAGAAATTCCTCATTGTGACAGTGGTCACAGAAGCACTGGCACAGATTGGCAGAAAAGCTACAGATGCCCGATTCCTATAAGTGTTCAAGGACAGGTTGGATGGTCAATGACTAGGTTGGAGCAACCTGGTCAGGTGGGAGGTGTTCTTGCACTTGTAAGGCCCCATCTGAACTACTGTGTCCAAACCTGGGGCCTGCAGCACAAAAAAGATGCGAAGCTGTTGGAGAGGATCCAGGAGGGCCACAAAGATGATCAGAGGTCTGTAGAACCTCAGCCATGAAGAAAAGTTGAAGCCCAGAGAAGACAAGGCTCTGAGAAGAACCCTTTCAGTACTTGAAGTGAACTTACAAGCAGGAGGGGACTGGACTTTTTTACACAGTCTGACAGCAGCAGGGCAAGGGAGAATGGCTTTAAGCTTTAAAAGGAGAGTTTAGGTTAGAAGTTAGAAAGAAACTTTTTATTCAGAGGGTGGTGAGGTGCTGGAACACGTTGCCCAGAGAGGTTGTGGATAGGCCATATATACGGAGGGCCCCGGGCAGCCTGATCTGGTGGGTGGCAACCCTGCTGAAAGAATGGGAGCTGGAACTAGATGATCTTTAAGGCTCCCCTCCAACCTAAGGCTTTCTGTGATTCGCTCTTCCGCACACACACTGCTCCTCTAGTGGCACAGGAGTTAGGCCAGAGGGATGGCATAACTGCGTAACCACTGAAGAAACTTTTTCAGCATAATTCCCATGCTTTAATTAAAAAGAAAAAAAGAAAAAAAAAGAGAGAGGAAAAAAAGACAGAATCAAATCACATAAATTCCTCAAAGCTATAGACTGGATTGGATCTAACACAGATGAAACCAGCGCTGCAACATAGCTAGTAAAATTAGAGCAAACACTACTTAATAGGACTGTTTCAGTGTATGCATGGTAAGGGAAAATCACTTCTACTGGGAAGACAACAACCTGACAGTGCAAACAGCTCACTATGCTTGCGATCCCTAAATGCAAAAGGACAATCTGAATCAGCAGCAAAAATTTAAATCAGTACTTGCTGACCCAGCAAAACCTGACTCTCTTCAAAGGCTTCATCTCATTATAGTCACTGGAATTATCTCCAAAAATAAAGACAGCTCAAGTGAGTAAACATAGCTGAAGTGGTCCTAGAAAATGTTTAAGTAAACTCCAGCATCTCCCTGGGTAGGAGTTTCTTTCTCTTTAACCTCTTTGCAGACTTGAATAAATACACCTACTTCACTTGACTTGACTTGAATCCACAGTTTGATTTTTAATTTGTGTATGTACTTCACAACACTTCTTTCTGGATGTTACGAACCCCATAGCCATGTCTGTATATGCATATGTCCATGTTCTAGGTAGACATCACAGCTACAAAGAAATGCAGCTAACACCTTTTGAGTCTCATTCTCCACACACGTCAGTCCCTCCACATGACTTACTCAGACTGACTTTCTGCTAGGCTGCACAGCATTATGGTGGTCAAGTTTATATTGGCAGTTATATTGGCATATTTTTCTTCTCCATAACCTTCATTTTTTCCCCTCATAGTCATTCTGGATCTGTCTCTTTCCTCTACAAATTTAGATCTTCAAAAGCTTCAGTTATTTGTAAATTTGCCATGTACCAACGAAGAGCTAAGAGGATGACATCGATCCCAACCACATTCTGTCACGTTCAGTTCCTTATTGGGGTGATAGGAGAAAGGGGATTTCTGTCAAAATGGGACCCAGCCAGCAGTTAATTTCTGCACTGAGCTGCATCACTCATGGGCTGCCAGGCCCAAGTGCCAAAATCTATACAGGAAGCTCCAAGGGTGTAGTCTGGAGTAAGACAAGATCCCAATAGCCTGTCCAGGAAAGGAAGATGTTTCATGGTTTTGTGCCACAGTATTTAAGCAGAGGTGTCCCATGACCAGCAGTACTCAACACTGACTGCCAGGAAGAGGGTCCCACGCGTGGCCAGAGGAATCCCACAACTCAGGCCTCAAAGAAAGGGGAATTAAAATCATCAGTTGCCTGGAAACTGATCGTCGTGGTTATGAAGACTTGGAAAGCTGTATCCTGACAGAGAGCCCCTGCACTTCCCAGGCATCTCTTCACCTCTCGTCTTTCCTGTAGCCAGGTCCCCCCAATGGCTTTCCTACCCATTCCCCAAAAGGTGACAGGCAATTCAGGAGAAAGAAGCAGGCTACCATGCTACATCAGATCTGCTTCCCAGTACAGCACTCTGCCACTTCTCCCTCTGCTGTCAGCTCCTACTTTTTGTTGGCCTTCCTCTGCGTTAAGCTTTCCTGGAAGCTGATGTCACAGTGCTCTGTAAAGTAGCATTCTCACCTGTGCCTGTCCATAATGCTTACAGTTTTTATTCATTCACAGTGGGAGGCCATGGCTTGTTCTGGTGATGCAATTACTCCTAGAATTTACAAACCCCCAATGTGAGACTGGCTCATGGGCACCACAGGAAATGTGTCCTGCAGCTTCAGCAGGCTGCACAGATTGGTACTGCTTGGATGCCTAGAAAAGTGCTTAACCTGGGGCATCCCTGTGTGAAAATGCGATGATCCTAGCATGGAATGGCTTTGTCAGGCATTGGGTTGTACAGACACACACACACACGTGAGGTTTCTTTTCATTCTCATTAGCATCTTTACTCCTCTTGTTGGCTTACCTTCCTCAACAGAAGGCTGTGACCCAACTACCTTTAAGCATACAAAGTCTATGGTTAGACTGTAGTTAAAGAACTACAGTAGTTAAAGAAAAGGCATATTTCAAATAACTGAGCTCTGCAAAAGAAGCATAAGCATCTACACCATTGTATCAGATGCTGAGAGCAACACAAGGCTGTGGCTGCAGAGAATGGAAACAAAACAACCCGCACGAACAAAAGTCTCCTGCCATGGTAGTTTCAATTCCCCATAAGCCTACATCATTGAGAAGACTCCACACCAGTGAATTTGAAAAATAGTCAGCTGAGCTGTTCTGTGCAGGTACTCAAATCTGCCAAATGTCTTCTGCAAGAGGATGTGGGTGAGTAACAGACACACACATCCTGTGCAGGAGTTTACTGACAGTTTCTTGCTAGATTCTCCTGCTTTGTTTCTGGCGCATTTCCCTGTGTGGAGCCAGTTTTGCCAACACTTTGCTGTAAGCCATTCAGTGCTATACGTAGCTCTTTCCTTTCACCAGCTGCATCTGCCCAAGGAGAAACAGGCTGACTGTTCAGAACAGCCTGCGAGCCTGTAACAAAACTCCCCTATCCTCTGTAATATATTAGCTGCACACATGCTGAGCAGCAGAAGCAAGGTCCAAACTGTGCCAATCTCTGCAATAGCAGACACTAACCAGGAGGATGGCAACTTGCACAGTACAAAATCACGCTGAGGCAATACTAACTGTAGCAGGATGGGGCCAGCCAGTGGTTGTGCCTGTACACCACTGCTCTCTGGTTTAACAGTGTGGACTGACAAAGCAAATGTCCTGAATTTACTAATTACTGCATGCAGACAGAATTCAGCCCGACTCGGCTGCTGACGATGTTCACAGAGTGCCCCTACTACCTGTTGGTATCAGCAAATTCCATGTTTTTTTGTCAGATGCAAGAGCACAAGTATGTTTCCACATCAGCCAGTCTGTTCAGCTTGGACAGGGCTAGCCTGCTAAAAGCATGCAAAAGATGCAGAACTGCCTTCTTGATAGAAAACTAATGTCCGGGCACGCAATCAGCTATCAAAAGACACAATGTTTGCTCATTGCCACGCAAAGAAGTTATCTATGCACTGTATAAAGCAAGGAAGAGCCATGAGAACAGAAATTCACCCAATTCTTCCAGCATCTCTTTACAAATTCACTGAGAGTCACGTCTCCCTACAAGGCACAGGAAAGGAGCCTCCCTCTACTGGTCCCTGGGCCACTCCTGATGGCAACTGTCCTTGCTGGTAGACCTGATGTACAAACAGCAGCTGACAGATCATGTTCACACAGAGCAGCTCAAGTCCTCATGGACTGGAAAGTAAAGGGTTGTACTGCATTATGGAACTTGATCTTGCTGCATGCAGGACCACCAGCCCGTATGCTCCCCTTGCCCCAGGGGAACTGATCCAGCTTATAAAGAAGCACTATGCACAGCATGCCTCTTGCACAACACACAGCCCTCAGGGAAACAAGGGACTTGAACTTCGTCATGGCTTTGGAGGACTGACACTGCAGTGAAAGCATCAGCTCACAGGAACATCTCAGATGAGAGCCACATCCCCTGTCTGGTCTGACACGTGCAGCTGTTTCATGATCCCTCTCAGTGGCACTGCAAGAACCTGCAGGGAAAGTCACTCTATTGAAATCAACTGCTTTTGTTGGCTCTCCTGTATCTGCAGAGCTCTGCAGTAAGCAGGATGGAAACCTGCAGTAACATCAGTTCCTTTTCTACCAGCAGCTGCAAACACTTGATAGAACACACTGCTCATTCCGAGACAGGGCCTCACTGCCTGCCAGCACGTCCATCCTTGGTTTCCTATAAAAACCCCACTGGTTACTGGGTAGCTCAATCAGATCAAGCTGCACCTTTCTGCTCCACCTGCTCTTCTTCCAAATTTATGGGGCCACATGCATGTGAAGCATGTGAAACAGCTAAAAGAAGGGAATCTGAAAGCAGAACAGCAAGACTGCTTCCCAGCAGCATCTGCTGCTTGAAGCTAAGGAGGTTGACAGTAACACTGTACCTAGTTACAGAGCAGCCTGCTTTTTGTGTCGGTCTCCAGTAACATGTCCTCTAACCACAAGTGAAAGCAACTGATCCCCTATGAAGGCACATCTGCTCCAAGTATGTATTACAGCAGAGAAAAAAAAATGACATCTTCCGTTATATAACCAATAGGCTGTCTGATTTGGTTTGGCCCTGTTGCTATCCAGCAAGCTCCCTGCTGTGTTAAAGACTGGTGGCATTTGCTGGAAAAAAAACATCAAGAGTGAGAGGAACAAAACTTGATGCCAAATCACAAAAAGTATTCAATGCCATTGGAAGAGCCAAGGGGTGAGTCCCACCTCACTTCACGTCCCAGCCCAGAGAAGTGCTGCACAGTCTATAGCTCTGTTCACACGTGAAACATGAATACCAACTTACAGCAGCAGGCACGCACCTACAGCTACATCAAAAAGAGATGATGTAAAAGGACTGCTGTGGAAGTAGTCTCCCTCCGGCTCTCAGAAGTCAGGAAAAGGTAAAGTTAACTCTGCCCCCTTGTGCATCTGCTTCATGATACAGTCTGCATTCTTCTCTTCACCAGCATTTGATCCACCTCTCTGCCACCTGCATCATGGAGCCTTGGGACTCCTCTGTGAACATCTCATGCCTGGCTGTGCAGAGATAACTCTTGCTCAGCAGGATGAGGAAGGACTACAGAGTCTCCCCAGGAATCTCTTCAAGCAAAGAGGCTGAAGTAGCTGGTTAGGCACAAGAGCTGTTCCTCGCAATCCTCTCCACTTCTGCAGCTGTGAGCCTTTAAAAAAGTAGTTTAAATGGTCTGCTGAAGACAGCAGTGCTGTCCAATTCGCAGCCTCAAAGATCATGACTCCTGCTGCGAAAACAACTGGAGTTGTTTTATAAATCATGTGATCTCTAAGAACGAATTGACAAAGGCTGGGGAATTTTTTTCAAAGATGCCTCTGGTTTTTCCATGGAAGCACTTTAATTTTTTCTTTATTATAGAGTGAATTTCTTCCTTCTTGATTGAATAAGAGAGTCTCTGTAATAATACCTATCTAAGAACTGATGCTTCAGGACAGTGCTGTGACAGTCTCAGAACACAAATGCTTCTCTCCTTCCATGGCTGATGCAACACAAAATTTCTACCCTATCTGCTTTAATGTAGATATTTATGTATGCACTTATGGCCTTGATTTGGGGGAAAAATCGTATGTGCAATGGCAGATCTAATTAAGACAGATCTATTCATCAAGTACCTGAACTTTCACAGCTGTAGAAACACACGTGTGGCTGAAATCAACCCCACAAAGCTCTCCCAGTTTCAGTAAACCAAGCGTGACTCCAATCCAGCAGTGCATTTCCTCTGCAAACAGCCTCCTTCCTGCTCCCACAGCTCAGGCTCCTCACTTATCGTCCTCCCATTTTCTCCCCAAGTTAGGTTCGTGCCGCTGCTGCTCCTTCCCACCCCACACACCTCTCCCTCCACCCACCTGGAAGCCCAGGGACTGGGAAGTAGAGAGGCAGGCACAAGACCCACATGTGGTCCCCACCTCACATGGCTCACGAGCTGGGCTGGATGCAAAGCAGTGCCAGGGCTTTCACCAGCATGCCTGGGTGTTGGGAGGTTGGTCTCACATCCACTGTGTTCCTACAAGGCCAACCAGTGACTCCCAGGCTCAGTGAACGCCACTGCTTTCTCCTCTGCTTGGCAATCCTTGGCAAATAGCCTCCTTTCTCCTCCTTTACAACCCCCTGGGGCCACTTCTGTGCTCTGTAGAGGTCTCTGCCTCTCCTCGGAGGCACAGATGGGACCTCTGCACGCACATGGCCAGCAGGAGGCTCTCCGAAAGAGTTGGAGCAGGTTACACACGCGCCCAAAGGCAAGAAGCAGGAGCTCGATCTTCAGTAGAGCAGGATGGTGGCACAGCAGAACAGCATGCATGGCCTCCCTGCGAGCAGCACTGACCCCAGCCAGCAACCAACATCTCCCATGCTTTCACACATGTGACTCTACTGATAATTTTCTGTCTCTTTGTGTTTAGGGACACTTCCCTGGCTTTTTTTTTTTTTTTTTTTTTAAATTTCAGGTGTCCACAGAAACCATACGAGGAGAATTGCCCTCCCTGTCACTGATGGCAGGGAGATGCCACGTCAGCTGGGAGGAGGCGATCAAAAGCTGCGACACATCCACAGCCCCTCTTTCTACAGCAGTGCTGCTCTCCAGCAGGAGGCTGCACACAGACCCAGGCTGGGCTGCTGCCACCCAACCAGGCGTAGTCCATCACCGGCAGCCCTGCCTCGGCCCTGCCAGCCCCACACGCCCCAGCACACCTGAGGGGGCCCACCTCACCACCTCAGTGCCCCAGGAGAAAACAGCTGCCATTACCTTCATCGCGCTTGCGTTTGTTGCTCTCGGTGCCGGGAGAGGCGATGCCCAGGATCCCACTGATGGAGTAGGACGAGCCAGCAGAGTCAGTGCTGACAGAGGACACCTGGGTAACGGAGCCTGTGGAGGCTGCAAGGCAAGGACAAGTGGTCAGAGCACAGGATGGCACCAGCACCAGCCTGCAAGGAAAACCACATGTCAGCAGAACGAGGGGCCGGGGCAGGCTTTGAGCAGCAGCAGCCACTCAGCCCCCTAGACAGAGGGATCTGGGGGCACAGAGAGAGGATAGTGTGTAAAAGGTCCTTCCCAGCACTGTGGGCACACCGATGCTGCACTGGGCCTGCAGCCCAGCACACAGCAGCAAGATCCGTGGGTGACACAGATCACAGCTGGCTGAGAGGCTCTGAGGCTCTTCAAAGTAAAATACGAAGTAAATCCATTTTGCTCTGACTTTTTCACCATGAGAAGCAGCCTCTAGGCTAACAAAGTGGAATGATGCTGCTTAACCTCCTCAGAGATCACTTTGGCATTTCCAAGGGAGAAAGGCCCGTGCTTTCGAGGATGTCTGTGTGAGCACAGAGCCTGCCTTGGCTAACAGAGGCCAGCAAGGGAATGCCCGTTCTGCAGCATGGAGACACGGAGGAGCTGAGGCACGCACAGCACATGCCTGCAGAAAGCCAGAACACTCCTCTGGATATGGCCCCTCCGGCACTGGCTCCTGGCTGAGCACTGCTGCTCTCCCCCTGAATTGAAGTTTTGGGAAGTTTTGCTACCCCTTGGCTCAAGAGCGCAAAGTGCACAAAGAATTATGGAAGGGATGGGTGATAGACGAAAAAAAAACACATTCAGAACTACTTACTGACTAATGATGCAGAAAACGTTATGAATAAGTATCCCTTTCTTGATTTATTACTTTAATTATCTGACATTCTATATACCCCCATTAGTGGGGGGGGTTGGTTTAGATTTCAATTTTCTGTCTCACAGTGAAAGCTATTTATCATAATAATCACTAAAATTCAAAACCTTTTAGCAGTATTTATAAAATTCCTTTACTATGTTCAGTCCTTGGAGAATGATAAAGAAGGTGCATTAGCACGTGTGCTGAAGTGTTTTATGCAGAATTATCTGTCCATAAGAATGATTAAAAGTTCTTTAGAATATTTGTAATCCATTATGCTTTTTCTTTTTCTTTTTTTTTTTTCTTTTTTTAATATAGAAAAGTTTTTCTCACCTATGCTGTGACTGGAGGCTGGGACTTGCTGATTGGGCGGCTGCTGCACCTTTGTCCGTATGATCCTGTTTGTAGTTGAAAAGAAGTAACTTCTTAGTATTAACCATCAATTACAAGGGACATCATACACTGTTTTGTCACTTTGGGATATCTACGCCAATACAAAAAAAATTATTCCTGTGTACTGCATGCAGACCCAGGGCTATATTTGTGCTTCTGGCCCGTGCCATTAGGAACATTTGGATAACTGACTCCTACAAGCTCCCTGAGATCCTGCAGAGTTTGGTGCTTCAGTCCTTGGGAGGACACAGTCCTTAATGCCTAAGAAAGAAACATTTTTAGCCGCTTGGGCACCCAGAGGCCTAATATCCCATCTCCGGGGAGCTGGACACCCCACCGGGCTGCAGCCTGGGCTGCTTGAACACCTTTGTAAATCTGTTCCTAAACCACCCTGGGTACTGTGCCCACACATCTAAAGAACCTGGGTACCACTGAAAAGATTATGCTTAACCAAATTAATACTAAAAACAAAAATGTGCTGGATTAAACGCTAATCTCAAAAGCTGGATAACCACATTGCCATTGCTGGGGACAGCCTCTGCTCTGAGCTATAATGATGTAAATCAGGAACCATTCAAAGAAGCAGAAACAACAAAAGGCATGTGTTGTGCTGCAGGACAAAGGGGAGTTGCTAAGAAGTGCTCTATCAAATGCTCACCTGCCCACACGCTGTTAGAAAAGAAAAGACGTGGTCTGAAGCCGCTCCAGGGATTACACAGCTCTGCCACAGACTGCGGTGGAATCAAAATGTGCTTGAGCGAGGCACACTCCTCAGACACGTCTCTGTTTTATGCACTGTTTACGCAGCAGTAATGCTGTGGTAAGCATTTCTCTGTGTTTACCCAGCAAACTCCTTTACCATTTCTGCCTGCCTTGAATTTGGAAGAGGGGAGATGGGAGAGGAGCTATGAGAGGTCTGCCAGGGCGACGTTCAAAAGCAGGTTAGCACCGGGCAGCCAGGACCAGAGCAAAGCACTCTGCAGTTGAGCATCTCCAGACTCCTTATGATGGGTCTCTTGCTTCTTCCTCCCCTTCGTGGGACAAAGCAGCCACTTGCATGTGGGAGCTACAGGCAGTTCTGCAACTAAATTGGAGGGGGGACACGCACACCAAAGATGTCCAGGGTCCTTGTATGAGCAAGACTAGGGCACCCTGCCCTGGGCTTCCTTTGTGCTCCAGCAAAAGAAGGGTGTCTGAGGCCTTCTGACACAAAAATCTCTTCATCTCTGGAGAGACCAGGGACTGGAGCATGTCAAAGCAGCTGGGCAGCTTATTTGAGCAAAGCTAATCATAATGATTAATTAAGCCTTAGTCGCATGGAGTTGCTCCTGCTGCAGAGGATTGGCCTACTATTAATATTAATTAATGCTACTAATTAATAACAGTAGTTATTATTCACTCATATAAGATGGCAGCAACTCAAATTCATCTGCTGAAATGTACCCTCCATAGCAGGGACGTGCTACCTGTGATCCATCACGACAGCTTTGCAGTGCACCACTCTGTCCCCTCAGTCTTCCAGCAGCAACAACAGCTCTCCTGAAGACACCAGCATAGCCCTGGGCATCACCTTCCTCCACACAGCAGAAGCAGAACTGGTGGAGCACCACTGCAGGTCTGCCCTGCCCTGTACTGCATAGGCTGTTCAGGAGGGCTCGCCTCCACCAAGATGGCAAATATCCTGAGTGGTTCCTGGTGAGGATTCACTTCGTCAGCCAGAAGGCAACATTGGCTTTCCACCACGGGGCTGAATAAGGCATTGTGCTTTCAGAGTAGGAGTTCATGTCCTCAGTGTGTGACAGCCCTATCTACGAAGCCTTAATGTGTGTAAGGACAGACCCCGCCAAATGTGCCACAAAAATGAGAGGAGTTGCCGTTAAAGCCAAGTGTTTAGACATGATTTCCATGATCTTGTCACAACAGCTCAGTTTGGGTTTTCAAGATATTCTCCTGGGCTGGCAAAAGCAATTCTAAACAGACCGACCCTCAGAGACCACGTGCATTTCACATGGGGCTTCACATCTTTAAGAAAAGGGAAGTTTCTTCACCAGAGTTGCAAGCAGATGAGAAAGAATGAGATTTCCACCCAAATAACTTGGCAATAGATCATTAAACATGATTTCTGATGCAATGCCAATGAGTGTGTGAACACTGCCAATGTAGAAACATTTGAGGATGCAGCAGGAGGCAGACAATGGAAAATGGATCAAAATACAACTGGAACGTAGGTAGTCCCATGCATTCCCAAGCTACTACTGCTTTCTTTGGTGGGCTTTTGAACAGAGCTTGAAGAATCACTGCATAGACAAAATACTACTCACAGAAGCAGCCATGCTTCTGACACAACAGGACTTGAGCTGACTTTTATGAAAGCAAAGATTCATAGAACTATAGAACTGCAGGATATGCTGTGTTGGAAGGGACCCACAAGGATCACTGAGCCCAAGTTTACCCGTTGTCATCTGCAAACAGCCAGAATGGGATTTTCCTTCCCTTTTCGTGGTGTCCATACCATGCCTCAAATTGTTTTTTGAACTGAAAATGCCATGTCCCTAGGGGTCCTGGTGTATGACAGGTTGGCCGTGAGCCAGCAGTGTGCCCTGATGGCCAAGAAGGCCAATGGGATCCTGGGGTGCATTAAAAGGAGTGTGGCCAGCATGGTGACTCTCTCTGCTCTGCCCTGGTCAGGCCTCACCTGGAATATTTTGTCCAGTTTTGGACTCCCTGGTACAAAACAGACAGGGATCTCCTGGAGAGAGTCCAACAGAAGGCCATGAGGATGATAAAGGGCCTGGAGCATCTCCCCTGTGGGGAAAGGCTGGGTGACCTGGGTCTGTTCAGCCTCAAGGAGAGAAGACTGAGAGGGGATCTGATTAATGTTTATAGATATCTGAAGTGTGGGAGTCCAAAGGACATGGCCAACCTTTTGTCAGCGGTCTGTGGGGACAGGAGAAGAGGAAATGGCCGTCAGCTGGAGCACGGGAAGTTCCGCTCCTGCGTGAGAAGGAACTTCTTCCCAGCGAGGACGACAGAGCTGTGGCACAGGCTGCCCAGGGAGGCTGTGGCTTCTCCTCGTCTGGAGATATTCCAGACCTGCCTGGACGCCCGCCTGTGCAGCCTGCTGTAGGGAGCCCGTTTTGCAGGGGGTTGGACTCAGTGATCTCTGGAGGTCCCATCCAGCCCTTACAATTCTGTGATTCTGTGATTCCGTGTCCATAACATTACTGAATGATGTTTTGGAGCCTAGGTTAGACAGGAACTTCCAGTCAGTAGCAAAGGCTGAGCAAACTGACCCATTTTTGCCCTTAACCATATGGATGGATAACTCAGGTCAGTAGGACAGAGACGGTACTCTGCACTGCTGCTGGGGAAGCCACTCCTGCTGCTCAAGCAGGAACTCCATGAGTGCAAATCAGGTCAGGATAGTCGATGAAAGAACACTGCATCAGTCTGTTTCATGTCCATGGACACAGGTGGGACTTTACAACTATCTGGACTCAAAGAATTTGCACGAAATCACGCAAGTGAGAAATATCTCAGAAGAGCAGTGAAGCCAAAATCTGGTAGGAAGCATACTCCCAAGAGAAAATAAAAGGGCTCTGTTTGCTGGTGTGCAGGAGGGTGGTGAAGTGCTCTCCTTCCAAGTGTTAATCCCTTATCATCAGACCAGGAAGACTGGAGACAAAACAGGGCATTTCTCCGTGCTTTTTCAGTGACAGCCTTAGACGATCCTTGACTGGGGTGGAAGCAGATTAGCATAGCTTCAGAACTGCAAGTGAAGCCGGTGCTGCCTAGCCGTGCCAGGAAAGATCTCACAAACATGGGAACAAGGCTTCAAGTGAGATTTTCCTGCACTGACACAGAGGAATTCAAGGCGACTCAAGCAATTCCATTCAGCACACGGACACCACTAAACCACGTTTCCCTGGTTATATTCATACTGACAGTACCAGAGAGCAGCCAGCATGATTCTGAGCCAGGTTCAGCAATGCTCGGTAGGTGACAGGAAGACCTTGAGAGCCATGCTTTGGGTCCACTTCTCCAGCAACACGGGGCCAGTCTTCCTCCAGGTCACCACCTGCACCCAACGCAGCTGGGTTCTCTGAGCGGAGGCATTTCCCATTGAGTGGGATCCACCAAACACAGATCTTTACCAACAAGAACTGCAAGTCACGGACGGGAGAATGGAAAGGGCAGAAAGGAAGCAAAGGCCAACAGCACAACCTGCCTGCTCCTGGGGAACGCCGATGGTTGTGATGCTTTCACCACCAGAGTGGCCCCACAGCTGCTCCACAACCCTCAACGCGGCATTTAAACGCACGCAGACTGCATTTTGAATAGACAGCACAACACACCCTGGCTTCTACTAGCAAATGAGGATTCACTGACCACATTTCCTAGGAAAGCCCCTTCCCGAGACTGTACAAATCCTCACCTGTTAATTGAACTGACGCTGGGCACGGTGTCGTTATCACACACTCGCTCCGCGAGGAGTCTATCCCTGATCTCCCAGGCAAACATGGTGGGATTTTGGCGTTTGTACTCTGCAATTTTTTCGACAACTTTGGGTGTGGCGACCTTTGGTTTTGATCCTCCAATCACTCCAGGCTTAATGCTCCCGGTCTCATAATACCTGGGACAACATCCAAAGCAAATCTTCAGTTATCACAGGCAGACAGAAGGCACGCTTCGAGATTTGTGGAGAACATAATTTCAAGGTAACCAAAGCCCAGCAAATCCTAAGATACATCTTCACTTTCACATACACATTTTCTGCCTATGTAGTGCTTCATCACCTAATAGATTAACTTATAGTAATTGGAACTGGGCCGTAGGATGGAACAGATATTTTCTCATAACAGAAAGACAAAAGAAACAATGCAAGATTAAAGGGCGTGCTGGTATCCAAAATTAACTGGAAATGTGTGTAATTAATCAGAGGTTCTGGCAATAACAGAAACAAATCTCACCGAAGGCCACTTTTTGCAGTAAATTCTCGTATCTAAGGAAATACTCTGCCACCAACATCTACAACTTGTTAGCATTTCATTGTCAAGCGAGGGCATGAGATCATCGTTTATTTGCACGTTAGCAATTAATATGCTGGCATGTCTTTTTCACATTTTATGGCTTTAATACGCCTGCTATTGCTTTAATAGTTAATGTTTTTCATAGCAGATATATTTTTAATACGATTTTTTCAATAGCTCAGATGAGAAATGTTAAGGAAAGGGGAGCTCTTGGTGTTCCCAGCAGGCTCAGCTAGTTTGGGGGTTTGTTTTTCTGACCAGCTCTGCAATCCTTCCTCACAGATACGATTTCTACATGTGCATACAGTTCTGCTGATGTCATACAAGCAAAGCAGGTAGGATGGAGTCCTGACACTGACCAAAATATGCCAGATGGATGTATTTTGCATACAAACCACAAAGGCACGACTGCTTTTAGCAGGACTGCAACAAAGCATGGCAGTTGAGACCCTCAGCCCCACACATCTCTCTCTTTTAATAAGGAAAGCCTTGAAAATGCTGTTAAAAATGTCATGTCTCATCCTCTGAGGAGCAGGAGGGAGACGATGAGTGAAATCACGCTGAGCACCCAGGGAGCACAAAACACGCAGTGTTCTCGGGGTTGTGCACTTTTTGCTGTCCTGTGAGTTCTGTTGATGAAACACAAATCTGCAGTCTCTGCAGCCATTGTCCAAGCTGCCCCTTCCAGCCAGCGACCACTGAGCTGTGCTCCCTTACAGCCTCAACTCACCCACTGATCGCTCTGTGCCCTTATTTCTCATAAGCAGCTCAGAAAAGACTCTCAGATAAGAACAGCGGGTTTTTTTGTTTGTTTTTGTTTTTGTTTTTTTCATCAGCATATTTTCTCTACAGTTACTTGACATAACCATTATATCCAAAATAATGATGATAATAATAATAAATTCTGAAGTATTTCCAGCATGGCAGAACACAAACAGGCTGCACGGCCAAAGTCTGTCTAACTGTAACATATAACAGTGCTCGTCAGATTTCTGCCAGGCTGCTGGCTCTGCCTTTCAGGGAGAGCTCTGTGTGCAGCTCCTGCACAGTGCTGGCACTGCAACGTTTGTGCATGTTTGCAGACATTCTGGGTGCAGATGCAGACTCAGTCTCAGCAGCCATTCAGGCAATATTAGTAATGGGCAGCTCTAAGTGTCAAAGACAGATCAACCCTTGAGGCATTCCTAAACCCAGCCTAGCAACATGCTTTAGTGCAACAGGGGTACAGTTAAGCTGCTCTCCCATTTAGTTTCCAGAGGACCATACGATGGTACACCTGGACAACAAACCTCCCTAAGCCTTGCATCCCTGGCTTCATCCCCTGTTCTCTCTGCTAAGAAAGGACATGGAGAAAAGCTGTGCAGTGCACGGTGGTGGAACAGAACGCTGTCATTTCCTCAGTACCAGCCATCACCACAGATGTGACAAACATGCCTAGGTGTTTTCCTGCCACACTGCCATACTGCTCCGTGCACGATGTCCCACGGCTCAGCCCTGCTGCTGGGGACAGCCCAGGTGGTCATGATGTAGGACAGGAAAATGGAGTGATCCAGACAGGGACAACTCAGTGGCAAGCACCCAAACCACTACCTGCCAACCTGCCCCAGCTGCCTTGAGCTTCACAGCAACACACACGTGCTCAGAGCAAGTTGCTCTCACACCCAGAACCAGCTCTCACACTCAGCATGTGGTCACCATGGCTGCCTGGTGCGCAGTGACACTTCTGTGGTTGCCTTCTGCCCACGCAGACAATCCAGCGAGGAGCAGCAGAAGGCAAAGGAGGCTGCATGGAGCACCCCATCCCAGTTCCACTCTGGGGCCAGGCTAGCTACAACAGCTGCATCCCATTCACAGAAGGCCCAGGGGCTGCAGGCTGAGGAGTCCCATCACAACGTGCCAAGGGGCAGCGTGCTTCACAGGGATCCTCAGTTTTCACTCACATACACAAACACACACAGCTCCAATTACACTGACATTTTGCCCACTGTAATTATTAGTTATGAAAATAATGAGGTATGAAATTCCAATTTAGTTTTGACAACTTTAATGGCAAAGCTTTGGAGCTTCACTATCGGCTCTATGCTGCAGATGTGCCCAGTGATAAATTTGTTCCAACCTGCAGCAGTGAAAGCACCAGACTCTGTCCCCATCAACACATCACTCATTCTTTGGTACACCAGTCCTGATGGAGCTGTCTGGACATTCACAGCACCAAGCAAACCTCCTCACCACACCTGGAGCAGAGGCCTCCAGAGCACTGTCACGATGCTCCAGAGAGGCAGAGCCCATGGTGGGCTCATGGGAAGCCCAATGGAAGTTTCCATCTCTAAGGGTAAAGCTGGTGGTTTTTCTACAGCCAGTCCAGCATCAGCCCAGAGGGATGCACACAGCCAGCACCAGAGTGCCTCTGTGCAACTGAGGCACAGGACTGAGAGTAGAAGCACGGGGCGGCAGCTTGCGGCCCTCCAGGAGCACTCCATGCAGGGCATGCAGATAGCAGGCAGCTATAAGCTGACTGCAGATAACAGCACGCTATGGGGACGAGAATGCTGCCATCTATGAAACCAGGGGCCCATGACTACACCAAGCACGTTTGCTTCCGAGCACTTAAGTCACTGAGAGATCACAAACGCTGCTAATCCGAGCCAGATCCCATGCTACCAAAAAGTACTTCGACAGCCTCTGCATCTATTTAATGGTCAGTGAGGGAAATTGGTCAAAAACTGGGAAACAGCAGAAGGGCACAAATATGAACAGTAAAATGTTAAGCAACGAAGCTGACTGTTAAAGTTTAGTAAATATCTCAGAAAGCAACTGTTTGAAATTATCAAGAAAAATACATCATGAGAAAAAAAAATCCTTAATATAAAATACATGGGTAGCTCCAAATTTTACACGTGATGTGTACGTTTATGCACATGATGTCCATGTTTGTATGCTGCTTGCAGCATTCTTAAACAGAATTGGTTTCATCTTTTAAACTAAACAAGGAAATATCACAAACTTGGGGAGTAATGTGCTGTCACCACACTGATCTGAGCAACCTCAATCTGAATGGAAAGGTACTTCCAAAATGACCCAATCTAAGGCCGTTCATAGAGTTCCTGGTACTCCGTGCTCTCATGTTCCAGCACAGGAGGGGAGAGGGCACAAACTGAGCAGTGGGGTGGATTTCTGAGAGAGCTGTGTGTGAGCAGGCAGGTGTCACGTCCTGGCCATGCAGAGCGGTGGAACCGCCCAGAGGAAGTCTTCTCCAGCACACAGCGTGGTGACTTCTGTTCCACCTCCGCTCCCTCTTGCTGGAGACGACCCCTGGGTTTCCACGTGCTCAGAGCAGACAGGTATGGGATGCGTGCTGTGCACGGCAGAACTGGCACATTGGCACAGCGTGCTTTGCGTTAGCGTTGCCCGTTAGAGGCTGTGCGAGGGGCAAAGCGTACGAAGCGCTCCTCTTTTCCACGTGGGGCTCGCAAAACCCGGAGCGGCCATCGCGAGTCCCGTCCCCACTTGGGCCCGGGATGCCCTCCCGCTCCGTACCTGCCGAGTATTTTGCTGACGCAGCCGTGGCTGACGCGGAGCTGCCTGGAGATGTCGCACGGCCTCACCCCCTGGTGCGCCAGCTCCACGATCCGCTGCCGGACGACGTCGGGCAGGGGGCGGCCATTCACAAAAACGCCCCCCAGCTGGTTCACACCTCCGTGTCCTGCAACACACGGGGAGGGGAAGGGGCAGGAGAAGAGCGGCTCGGTCAGAGGCGGGACACGTTTCCCCGCGGCCGCCCTCTGCGCCGGCAGAGCCGCCCGGGCCACGCGGCGTTCCCTCCGGCGCGGAAGCGGCCGCGCTCCCCGCAGCCCCGCACCCCCTTTACGCCGCGCAACGCGGGGGGTCCGCAGCCCTCCGCTGGGGAAACGGCAGCGGGAGCGCAGCGAGAGCCCCGGCCCGGCCGTGGGGACATCGCTCCTCCGAACGCCGCGCGGCCCGGGGCTCCTACAGCCCTGCGATCGCTGTTTGTTCGGGGGGGTCCCCGAAATTAAACGCGTCGTTTTTTTTTTTTTTTTTAATGGGGTTTTTTGTTTGTTTTTCCCCCCCCCCCCAAATTGCTGAAGTTAATCGAGAGTGAAAAACAGAGTGGCTTCAGCCGTAACAATTTATCGCGCTCTTAGCTAGTGTTAGCATCCCACAAATGAAACGTGAGCGCCGAGCCGAGCCCGGCGCGCCGCTCGTTTTGCAGCAGGTTGGCACTGCTCTCCCTTAGCGAGGTGCCCGGCGGGACACGGGGCCCGCTCAGACGAAGTGGTGGAGCTGCGTAAAACCCGTGAATGTGAAGGCAGCACTCCATCCGCCAAGTGAGAAAATGCAATTAGTCCTCGTGGTGCTAACCATCCGAATTACTCAGGCTGCGGAGTGGAGAAATTGAAAACAAACAATGCGGGCAGCGCGGGTGACAATGCTGGAACAAAAATAATAGAAAATCTCCCTGTTTGCACAGGGAACCCGAACGGTCCCGAATAAACTGACAAGTCAAATGCCTCCTTGGAGTTAAAAAAAAAAAAAAAAAAAAAAAAGTAAAGAATAAAAAGCTATTTTTATTTTAATTTTTGTAGAAGTCATTTCTCCATTGATATACTGACGTCAAACTTTGCTAACATCTTGTAAAACCGTCAATGTACATAATTAATTCACGTGAGATGCGTGATTGCTGCAACCTGCAGGGCGAGGGCAGCTCCGCCTGTACCGGCAGTGGAAGCGTCCCATCCCCGCGGCCGGGCCGAGCCCTGGATGTGCCATCCCAGCCATGTCCGGAGCGGACTGGGGCACCGAGGCGGCCCGGGAACTGCAGCAACTACAGGAGGGCCGGGAACTGCTGCCCTACTGCGCTGGAAGAGAAACGCAGCGCTTCAGCGAGGGCAAAACGTGGGGTCAATATCTCAAGGTGTAAATGAGTGGGACGCCGAGCTCGGCACCTATCGGCGGCTTTCGATATAGGAAATCAAAGGCAATGTGCTCAGTGCCAGTAGTGAAAATCTGCGGGTGAGAGAGGATGGGAGAGGTATGGAAGTAGGAGGGAGAAAGAAACAGAAAAGAAAGAAGGAAAGAAAGAGAAAGTGAGAAAGTGAGAAATGAAGGAGGGAAGGAGGGAAGGAGGGAAGGAAGGAAGGAAGGAAGGAAGGAAGGAAGGAAGGAAGGAAGGAAGGAAGGAAGGAAGGAAGGAAGGAAGGAAGGAAGGAAGGAAGGAAGGAAGGAAGGAAGGAAGGAAGGAAGGAAGGAAGGAAGGAAGGAAGGAAGGAAGGAAATAGAAAAGGCACAGAAAGAACTAAAAGAAAGAAACGAAGAAAGAAATGAGAGGGAAGAAAAAAAAAAGGAAACAAAACGGAGAGAAAGAAAGAACGAAAAGAAAGAAAGGAAAGAAGAAAAGGAAGAGGAGGATGGGTTTCTTTGGACACGGGCTCGGTCTCACTCCAGGCGCAACCTCGAGGCCGGCTGGCCGTGCAGCCGCACACCCCGCAGCCGTCACGAACAAAGGCTGCGGGTGGCTCCTGCATAGGGCCGGCAGTGCCGCTGCGCTCCCGGCCGGCCCCGGCCCCCCCCTCCGGCAGCGGACGCCCCGCCAGCGTCCCGGGTGCCGCTGCTCGGATCGGGGCCGCACGGCGGAGCCCGCACAGAACTCTCGGGCCACGCGTTCACCGGCCCCCTCCCCGTCCCCCCGCTCCGCTTCCCTCAGCCCCTCCGCTCGGAGCAAGGCGAAAGCTGAAGGATGAAGAGAGCTGCGATCTTCCCGTGAGCGGCTACGGGGTCAGAGCGAGGGAAGAGATTTTTCCCTTTCCTTTTCCAACCGAATTCCCGCAGCAGAAGCTCGTTCCTGCAGCTGTGGCTGAGTGCGGGGTAGCGTTTCTCCCGCACCCGGAGCCCTTCGCCGGGACACTCCGTGAGCTCCGCAGCCCCGCGGCACCGGACAGCGCGTTGGTGGCGCCTCTGGAGTTCTCCCTTTTAAAGTGTCGTTTGATTCGCCCGAGGCACAAAAAAAGCTCTAAGAAGCGCCGTTCTGGGGAAGACGGAGGCCGTCCCGCCCGCGCCCCGCTGCTTCGGCGCCTCCCGGACCGCGGACGGAGAGGGGATGGTCGGGGACGAACGGAGCGGGAGGCGGAAAGGGAAGAGGCGCAGACCCGCAGCCCTCGCTCTCGGCGCTTTATGTCGAAAACAAATTTCTGGCGCTGAAAGGGCCGTGGCGCACCGGGAAGTGAGATTCGTTCTGCCCCAACGTCCCCCGCCGTAAAGCAGCACTGAAGGCACCGCGCACTGCGGTGGCACCGCACCGCGCTGCACTGAGGATCTCTCTCCCTGTACCTGGAGAAAGGCACAGCTACGCCGGCCCCGCGCTCCGCCGTTGCTCCGCCGCTCTCTCCGGCACGAAGCACAGAGCAGCGGCTCTTTCCTCAGGGCTGACGCGCATACGGCCCTCCGCGCTGCTGCGTTTATTTTGGTTTAATGAATGCGCATCAGAATGTTTGGCAATATCGCTCGGGAAACTTTTCCGTCCGGGGGCAGCGCCGGGAGCGCTTCTCCCTGATGTTTCCTTTCGGAGTATATGTACATATATCCTGTGTACGTATAGCCGCGAGTCACAGATCGAAGAGGATTATAAATAATTTAAAAAAAAAAAAAAAAAAACGCAGTTTGGAGCGTGCGTGAGTATATGTGCGTGAGAGGCTTTCTCTGCCCTAGCAGAAATCCCAGGAAAAATAAACCAGAATCAAAACGAACCCGGGAACAAAGCGCCCGCCGCCGCCGACCGCTGTCAGCGTTCCAGTCCGCGCGGGGTTCCGCCAAGCAACGCTCCCGCACCATCCCCGCACGGGGCGCGGAGCGGCATCGGGGCCCCGCGCCATTCCCACTCGGCCGCATCGCGCGGTTCCGTTTGCGCCCCGCGGACTGTGGAGCTCGGAGCGCGCCCGCAGCGCCCGGTGCCCGGCGCGCCATAGGAGGGGGCAGGCAGCCTACTTACTATGCATTGCTGCAAACGGGTCGTGCTTACAGTGTATTTCCATCGGGGCGGTCCAGCGGCCTCGCGGAGCGCACCTCGCGGCGGCGGCGGCGCTCAGCGCGAGCGGAGATCGCGGGCAGATGGTGCGGGAGAGAGGAGCTAGCGGCGCGGCGAGCGAGCATCCAACGGCGGCACCGCCCGCTCCTTCCACCGCCTTCGGGCGGGGCGCGGGGCGCGACCGCCGCCCCCACACCCGCGGACCGCGCGGCCCCGGCGGCGGCGGCTGGGGGCGGCCGTCCCGGCGCGCCCCGACGGCGTTGGGAGCTGCGGGCGGAGCGCGGAGCACCCCGCGTCCGGGGCCGCGCGAGTTGCGGGAACTTGTGGCGGCTGCGTGGGCGGGGCGGGGGGCGCGCGGCGCGGGGCGGGGCGGGGCCGTCGGCGGCCACCGTCGGGGCCGCACCGGCAGCGTGGGGAGCGAACCGCCCGCCTCCGCCCGCCGTGCCGTCGCGGTGATGCCGCGGAGCCGAGCGTCGCGCCCCGCGATGCCCGCCCCCGGCGCCGCAGGGTTGTGTCGGGTGGGGGGCTGGCGGGGAAGGGGCGGGCCGGGGGCGGGAGGGGAAGAAGGCGAGGGGGGCCGGGCGTCCGAGCGCTGCCGCGGACTCCTCCCCGCGGCCCCGCCCGGCTCTCCGGCCCAGAGCTGCCCCCCGGCCGCGCTACACGCCAGCCCGCACCCGCGGAGGAGGCGCGGCGGGAGGCTCTTCAGCACCGCGCCGCCGGACAGCGGCGAAACGCGAGGCGGGGCGGGGCTCCGCACGTCACTCACCGTCCGCGGCCAATCGCCGCGCTTCGCTCTGAGGCGCCGGCATT
Source organism: Meleagris gallopavo (assembly GCF_905368555.1). NCBI lineage: Eukaryota > Metazoa > Chordata > Aves > Galliformes > Phasianidae > Meleagris > Meleagris gallopavo. The sequence continues at coordinate 75,240,723 of NC_139435.1, forward strand.
GGCCGCCGCACCGCTCCGGCGCCCATTGGCTGACCGCGGGCCAATGGGGACGTAGGGGCGTGGGCGGAGCCGAGCCGGGCGGAGCGGGGCGGGGCCGGGGGGGCGGGGCCTTCCCCGACGGCAGCGGCGCGTCCCGGGCCCCGCCCCGCCCCGCCCCGCCCCGCTCCGCGGTCGCCCCGGACCTCCGCCCTCCGGACCCCGAGGGCGCGCCCAGCCCCGACCGTAGCCCCGCTCCCTGCCCGCGGACCCTGGGCTCTGCCCGCCGCCGGCTCCGGGAGAGCGGTCACCCCACCCCGTCGGGACCGGGGCCGGGACCCCCCGCGGGACCGCCGCCCGCTGCGGCGTGGCATCGTTCGTCGGGAGCGAACGTGCGCCGGGCTGGCTCCGGCGGCGGGCAGCGCGGGCCGGGGGCCGGGGAAGCACCCCGCACCGCGCCCCTCCCGCAGCCTCGCGGCCCGGTGCAGCGGTCCTCGCCGCCCCCCGCCACCCCCTCCTCATCCCTCCCCCCCGACGGCGCTCCGGGCGCGGCAGTGCAGTGCGGTATCGACGGAGCGATTATTCGGGCGATTTAACCAATAAAGGCCCCATCGATCGGTGCGGAATCGCATTGCTCATCGCAGTCCGCGAGGCTCCCGCACGGCCCCGCTCCCCCGCCCCGCCGCGCCCCCCACAGCACCGCTCACCGCGCTGGCGGCGGCTCCGAGACGGCCGGGGCCTCTCTGGGCTCCTCGCCCGCCGCGTCCCCCGCTCCCTCCGCCGCTCCGCTCCGTACCTGTGCGCCCGGGCCGCGGGGCCGCGTAGATCTTCTCTAAATCCATTGCGATCCTGGAGGAGTTGGTGGAAGGAGACAGAAAAAGTTTGCACGTAGTGTGTTGCTGCCTTCCTCTCTTTCCGTTTTCCTTTCCTTTCCTTTCCTTTCCTTTCCTTTCCTTTCCTTTCCTTTCCTTTCCTTTCCTTTCCTTTCCTTTCCTTTCCTTTCCTTTCCTTTCCTTTCCTTTCCTTTCCTTTCCTTTCCTTTCCTTTCCTTTCCTTTCCTTTCCTTTCCTTTCCTTTCCTTCTCTTCTCTTCTCTTCTCTTCTCTTCTCTTCTCTTCTCTTCCTTCTCTTCTCTTCTCTTCTCTTCTCTTCTCTCTCTTCTCTTCTCTTCTCTTCTCTTCTCTTCTCTTTTTCTTCTCTTCTCTTTTTTTCCTTTATTTCCTCTTCCTTTCTTTTTTTCTTTTCTTTTCCTTTCTCTTCTTTTCTTCCTTGTTTTGTTTTCTTTTTCTTTTCTTTTCTTTTATTTTATTTTCCTTTCTTTTCTTTTTATCTTTTCTTCACGTTCTCTCTTTTATTCTTCTCTGTTTTTCACTTTTCTTCTCTTTTCCCTTTTCCCTTTTCTCTCTCTCTCTCTCTTTTCTCTCTCTCTCTTTTTTTTTTTCGTGGCTCTCTCAGGTCAGAATAATTCAACCCTTCCGCTCCCCGCAGAGCTTTTGCAGCCGCTCACTGAGCTGAAACTAAACGTTTTAGGTGGAAAAAAGCCTCTGAAGGAACCGTGAAATGATTAAGAAGCCGCGGAGCCCCTCGCCATGTGAGATCATGTCCTGTGCGCTGCAGCATCACAGGATGTCCCCAGGCGCACCCGAGCCTGCCGAGCCCCAACCCCGCCGCCGCGCGGACCGGACCCGCCTGGGGCCCGCCGACACCCGAAGCCCGGCCGCGCCCGGCCGCCCCCGCCTGCAGCCCACTTCCCCTTCTCCGGTCCCTGCCGCGGGGGCGGAACGTGGCTTTGCCCCGCGGCAGCGGGGGGACCCCCGCGCGGCCCCGTTACCCCTCCCCGCGCTGCGTGTCACGGCCGGGAGAAGGAGGCGAAGGGAGCCTGATGCCCGGAGCCGGGCCGGGGGCTGCAGAGGCTGAGGCGTTTATTTGTCAGCGTGGTTGTCCGGGCAAAAAAAAAAAAAAAAGAAAAAAAAGAAAAGAAAGAAACAAACAAAAAAAAAAAAAAACGAAATAAGAGCCCCTCAAAAAAAAAAAGCAGTTTTTTTCCTTTCCCAGAAATAAAGAGAAACGGAAAGCAACGGCAGATCGGGGCAGCCCCGCATGGAGCCACCGCACCGTGATCCTGCCCTGCGCTGCCCGGCCGGGCCCGGCCCCTTCCCGCGGGGACATGGAACGAATGAAGTCCATGCAAAGACCGGAGCCCGCTCCTGCGCGCTGTCCCCCGGCCTCGGCTGCCCCTCTCAGCAGTGCTTCTCCCCCCGATTCTCTCACACACCAATAACCACAGGGATGGAGCCCGCTGCATCCGCACTGAATATGAGCAGCGCGGCTCTGCCCGGGAAGTGGAAGGAAAAGAAGAAATAGAAAGAGAGAGAAGATAATTAATAATAATTTTAAAAGGAAGCAAAAAAGAACAACAAGCTGTGCCGGGATGGACCCCTACAGCTTCCCCACCCGCTGCCTCGCACACGCCCTTGGACTCCCGGACTTTGTCGGCTCCCTGGGCCTGCGCTGCCCCCGGGCTGTGCGGTGCGAGCGCGTGTTTGAAAATAGCACGCAGGACTCTGCGGCCCCGGCTCTCGCCCTGCGCCCCGCCGGCTGAGAGACGCGATGGTGGTACGGGGGTCGGCTCCGGGTGGTGTGTTGTGCGGGGGGAGGGGGAGGCGATGGGAGCCCCCGCTCGGTTCTGTCCGCAGGAGAGGGGCTCAGGCTCAGCGACAGGTAGCGCGGTGCCCCCGCAGCCCCGCGCGCCGCGGCGGCCGTGCAGCAGTAGGGCCGGGGCTGGAGGTATCTTCGGGAAAAGAAGTGCTCCGCTTCTGCTGGCGGCAAACGTCTGCGGTCAGCAGGGCCTGAAAGGGCTGTGCACGGGGCTGCGGCTCAGGGAGCTGGAAGGGACTCCAGACAATGCCACAGTGCCGTTCCAACGAGCAGCTCCGTGGTACGACCCCGGATTTCTATCTGACAGCCACCGGGACGGGGGCACCGCGGAGCCACGGCTGCAGGAAGAGGGCATCCCTGTCCCGCAGCACCTCCAGGGCCGTGCCGTGATCTGTGGGCGGCGAGCGGCCGACACGCACGGAGCGGGGAGAAAAGCTACGAAGCGGCATAAATCTGATTTTCTGGGGCCTTCTGAGGGCCGCTGCTGCTTTCCCTCAGGTGGTGAGGTCATGGATTTTTTTCTCTCTGGTTCACAGATCTCGGAAGTGAAAGGGCAATTCCCCTGCCCCGCGGCGCTCTCGCAGCTCGCAGCCGTCGGCTCGGGGCCGCCCGGAAGAGGAGCGCCGGCAGAGCGGTTCCCCTCGGCACTGCCCGCACCAGTCCCGGGCAGCCTATTCCCAGGAGCGCGGTGCGGGGCGGGCGGGGGCAGAGGGCCGCGCAGAGCCCCGAACCTCGGCAGCACACCCCGTGTCGTTTGCGTTGTGTCACCTCCGGGCCACACAGCAGCGCCCATCCCGGCCGACCGGGGGACTCCGGTGCTGTTCTGCCCCTGAGCAGCAAGCGGAGCGCGTTTTGCTGCTGCACAAATATCCATCTCTCCCGAGAGTGCCACAGGCTCCCGATTCTCTCTGTTTATTTCACTTTACAACACCACTGCGGGCGAACGACAGGCCGTCGAGATCGAACGGACCCCCGGGACGGGTTTGCCCACGGCCGGAGGCAGAGCGGGTGGTGCGAGCCGGACTGTCCCGGGCGGCGGAGCATTCCGGGCCGCGACGGCCGCGACCCTCAGGTCACAGAATGCGGACAGCCCCGGGTGGAGATGGGGCGGGGAGGGGCAACCCCGGCTGCAGCGTTGTCCCGTGCAGAAGAGCCCCAGGCAGGAGCGCATCGGCCCCATCGGACGGCGGTGCCACCATCGGGAGCTGATGATGGGAGATGCGACGTTAGGGCAGCACTGTTAGGTCCTGCAGCGAGGCTGCAGCTGGCAACACGGCAGGTTTTGTTCTTAAGAGTGTGAGAGAAGGGCAGGAAATGCTGCGACTTCTCCTTTTTGGTCAGTGTGCATTACTGCTTCTGTTCTGCCCTCACCCAGAGCTGTTATGCTCACTCCGAGCAGTGCCCGGGTCTACCCGCCTTGCTGCAGCAGCTCTGCTGCCTGGCAGTGGGGAGCAGAATGCTCGTGGCATGATGACGGCGTGTGCTGCACCTCCACAGTACCTCTGCTGGCTGCACCGCATCTTGCACTGCCTTCAGCCCGCAGCATGCAGCAACCAGGGTCAGCATTCCCAGAGGGATGCCTGTGCCAGAGCAGAAACCTCTGCCCCAGTCCATCGGTGCTGCAGGGTCTGTGTTAGCTCTTATCAGAGCATCACAAAAATGTCAGATTGATGCCTCCACTTTCCAGATCACCAGAAGGTACGGATTGAAGGGCAGGAAGGTGTGCCACTAAGCAGTCTGCTTCCATTAGCTGCCAGCAATAAGGGTAATATGGCTGATGTCAGCCCCCTGTCAATGTGAATGTGCTTGGAAACGGAAGGGAGGTCAGGAAACCCAGGGGTCTGTGGGGCCCAAGGGAGATGCACCTAGGTGCTGCCCAGAGGAGCCGGGTCCTCCCTGTTTGATGCTTCACAATAATAAACCTGTTCTCCTCTGCAGACTGACAAAAGGCTGCTGGGCTGCAGCCTCAACCACATAACACATAACACATCAGACACCCGGACAGGATAGGCACCAGGCAGCTCCCAGTGCAGGATCCCAACAAGCATCCCTTGCTGCCTGGGCGATGGGTCAGTAATCGCAGGTCTCCATCAGCATGCTGCCATGTACATACACAGATGCAGGGGTGAACCTCAGCTGCCAAAAGATTCTTCATCTCAATATATTTCACACCCAACCAGACAAAGAGCTCGGAACATTTCCCATAGGACATTCAGAGGTGAAACACAGCATGTGCCTCCGGCAGGTTCTCCCCAACACCTCTGCTGTCCCACAGGAGTGCCATGGTTCTCACAGTTCCAGCAGCCAACATCAGATCTCCTAGGGATGTGCTTTCACCCCACCTCCCTCACTGTGAGTTTTTAAGAGGGGCAGAAGCCAGCATGGATGAATACATTTGTACATTTCAAAGCTATTCTGCTGTAACCAGAAGTTCCTTCATGCCCAGCAGCCCTGGGTACAACAGCCATCAGCTCTGTGTTCGAAGGGCTCTGGCTGGTTCAGTGCCTGGAACATCAGGCTGCTCTGATGGGTGCTGCTGCTGGGCCGGGGCCAGGAGAGCTATCTGCCCTAGCGGGATGTGCCCGAGGCATCAGGCGGCCACACCTGTTCAGTGCCACCAAAAACAGCCTGGGTGTTTGCCGTCACCGTGGTGGAGCAAAGGCGCTTCGGCCAGAGAGGCCGATGCTCCCCAGTTTCCTATTCCTGCTCAAAGATAGACCCCCAGATGCCTCCCCAGGCCCCAGAACCGCTGCATGTTCCCATAGCCGTGTGCTCGACATGGGACATGTGCTCGAAGCCGGGTCTTGCCCTGCACAGTGACACCACCCGCAGGTGGTCACCCTGGAGGGCCGGAGCCATTCGCTGCGCCGTGCCGGGGGTCCGCCGTGCCCCCGCAGAGCTCCGTGCGGGATGCACACAGCCGCCCGCGGCCGTTGGTGTGGGGCAGCTTCGGCCCTGCGTCCCGCTGAGAGCAGTTACCACAAGAGATTGTTTTTTCCCCTTCTGGGGGTATTTTTGGCGCACTGTCTCTTTCTTTATTTGCATTGCTCTAATTCGGGCGCGGGGCTCTCGGAGCAGGTGATGCTCTTCTCGTTATCGCCGCGCGGTGAATTGTGGCTAAAGGAGGCTCTGAGGGCAGCGCAGGATCTGTCATTAACTCCCGACGCCGCTCACCCCCAATTACACCACTGCGTGAGGATCATTAGGTGTGAAACACAAAAAGGTGGCACTGTAATTGAAACCTTTTTTCTTTTTTTCTTAGTTAAATTCTGAAATCAATAAGAAGGAAATTAAAGAAGAGCCGTGCGATAGCTCTCGACCCATTTGCTCGACAGAGAGCCCTAATCGCCGTGAAGAGCCACTTACAGCCAGCCGCGCTTCTTAGGAAGGGGAACCGGAGGGCTTCCGAGCGCGGCCGGGCGCGTTCCGACGGCACTGAGGGCGGGGAACGCGGAGCTCCCGGCTCCGGGAAAGGGCCCGTCCGACGCAGTGCCAGGGGCGGCCATGCCCGCACGGAGCACCGCACGCAGGGCCGGAGCGCTCCGCGCAGCACCGCCCCCAACACCGCTCCGCGTCCGCTGCGCACACGTGTCCGTCCCTGAGTCTGTCCTTGTGTCTGTCCCTGCGCCTGTCCCTGTCCCGCTGTCTGTCCCTGTGTCCGTGCCGCGCCTGGCAGGATGCGCCCTGATAGCGGCTGACCTCGGGGCTTCCAGCGGCTCTGCCGCCGGGCACAGAGGGCTCTTTTTACTCCTTGCTTCCTGGTGGGCACAGTGTTACACGCCCCCAAAAGCGGAGATCGGCAACGACACCGTTCCCCGGGTGCCTCCATTCCCCTCCGTGCGGCCCGGGCATGGAGTCCCGGTGCTGCTCAGCAGAGCTCTGCCTGCCCGGCCGGGATGGCCGCATCTGCAGCACGGCGGCGGGAGACGGCAAAGCGCATGGGTGCGACCCGCTGCTTTCATGGCTTTGTTGCCCTCTATTTTATGCTTGAGTGAAAAATGCTGGAGTAGGAGTTGGTTGCTTATACACCTGAACTGCACTGCACGCACTTTCAATCGCCCCGTGCAGGCCAGGCAGGCGCGTGTGCCCAGGCGAGAGAAGCTTTGCCCCGAACTGAGAGGGGGCACAGCGGCTCCCAAGGGGCGGGGGGAGGGCTGAGACCCGAGCGGTGTCACGCTTTGCCATGCCTCCCCTCTCCTCCCCCCGCTCACAGCCCCGTCCTTAGGATCCACGAGGAGCTCCCGGGCTGCCGGCTGCGCTCGGACACAGCAGCACCTCCTGTGCCTCCGTAACAGCCTCGTCTGCCACTGCCCAGCGCCGGCACTGCGACGCGCGGAAGGCTGAGTGCAGCCCCCAGCCCAGCCTCCAGGGCACGGGCTGACGTTCGGCAGTCGGGCAGAAGAAGGGCTCTTCTGCTTGCTGCGTTGGCGATCAGCGCACAGCGAGTGATTTAAGAACAGAGCTGTGCGTGTACATCAGATATCATTCGAAGTAATGAGTGTATTTTCCTAATCTTCCCCATGGCAGCCTAACAACTCATTTCCAATACCATGCATAATAATTAATTTGTTTTCCTTACAGTAATAAGATTAACAACTTCACATTTACACGGAGTACTGAGTTACGTTCGAATAAAATAAGTTCTAATGAGAAAAATTGGAAGTGGCAGCGAATCAATGTTCCACGCCGCAGTCGGATTGTGTGTGTTTGTCTACCTTTTCTGCCTGTGTTTTTTGTCAAGATTCCAGTGTAAACAAGATAATTTCTTTCGTGTTGGGTTAGCCTGGGTAAATATGTTTAATGAACAACAAATGCGTTGTAAACATTGAAATAAACCTAAATACCTCGGAAAACATCCGGGAAACTCTGCGGCACTGCAGCGAGTGATGCCACTGTGAATCCACCTCACAGTGAGAGCTGATGCTGTGCAGAGATTGGCATCAAGGCAACCCCCAAACACTTTACCTTGGGACTCCACATGCATAGCACCTATGCATCAGAGGAGCCCCTTCAGGTCAACAGTGCCCGAGCATCTGTGCTTCTTTAAGGGAAATCATTGCAACAACAGTGCAAAATTGGTGAATTATAGATAAGTGAGACAAAGATTGGAAAGGTGTTTGATTCTTTGGTTCTCGGATGAGGCAGTGCTGAAACAAACCACAGCAGCTGTCCAAACCCAAAGCTCTGGGGTGTACCCAGCAGCCCTCCCATCTGCATCCCACTCCAGCCCACGCCATTCTCAGCAGCACTGCCATGATCAGAGCGCTCCTGCACCTCCAGCATTTCACTACTAACACGCATTTCTCACTCCAGCATTTCACTACTAACATGCAGAGCACGTCTTCCTGCTCACAGGGAACACCACTACAGGCACAACAGATCTCTTGCCTTGCAGCCTGCTCAGCTCTGCCTGCTGTCATGAGGGCTGGAAGACACCAGCACAGCTCTCACGGGCACTGAAGGCACCTCCTTCAGCAACGCCCAGCAGAGCACATTGCCACATCCTCAGGAGGAGACAAGGGCTGTCCCCCATCGCGCCCTGGCAGGAGCAGCTCTGCCAGGGGCCTCTTACTGTTCTTCCACTGAACAGCAGGAGAAAGATTCAGTTCCTTACCCTTCAGATCCTGAATGGCCTACATGAGCTCCCCTCTCTCCTCTGTGATTTAGGTTAGATGTTATAAAGGAATTCCTTACTCAGAGGGCGGTGAGGCACCGGCACTGCTGCCCAGAGAAACCCTGGGCACCCCATTGCTGGAGGCATTCTAGGCAAGGCTGGGTGGGCCCTGGGCAGCCCGATGTGGTGGGAGCAGCCAGCCCATGGTATGGGGTGGAGCTGTGAGGGCTGTGAGGTTCTGTGCAACCCAACCGCTCCATGTTGCTATGATCTCTGAGGACCCCTCCAACACAAGCCATGGTATGGTTGTAGGATTCCATGGTTTTCATCTCAAGAAGCTTCTCCTCTCCTCGTGTGTTGAAGTGCTGAGTTCCCTCCTGCATGGCGAACGGTTCACAGCAGATGGACAACAGCAGGATGCCAGGCTGCGTTCATACCAGTCTGGCTGTGGACATCTCCTCCAGCACTGCTGTGTGGCCCCGTTCCACACCCAGGGGCAGCTCTGCCCCTGCTGCAGGCGGCCGCTGAGGCTGCAGATGAAGTGGCTGAAGAAGAGTGGAGCAGCTCCAGAGGAGGTAAGCCCATAGGTTCCGTCTGCCACCCAGCAGTCACAAGGCAGCTGTCGACAGCTCGTTTGTGTTGCTTCCAGGGCCACGCATGCTTCCCTACCTAATTATCGGCAGTTTTAGCTCCACCGCCCGGCTGAACACGGCCGTCACTTCTCACTGTGAGGTCTTCACTGCTCACCACCTCACCAGATTCTAAAAGTTTTGGCAGAGATTTCTCAAACTATGTGCATCACTCAAGGAAAGGTTTTCTTTTGTTTGTTTGTTTGTTTTTTCTTCTCATTTATTTTTTTTTTCCTTCTGAGAAACTTTGATAAAAACCATTGTTCCTCAAAAAATAGCAATCATTACTGCACTCCCAGCACAGTTTCTTTTCCAAAATTGCCTTTCTTAGGAGCAGTGCTTAAAGCAGTTTTTCCATGAGAACGTTGCACTGTTGTTTTTCCCTGCAGCAAGTCGTGTGTGCCGTGCACTGCTCACTGATGTATGAGCAGCAGAGGTGGGCCACGGGCACTCAGAGCGGGATTTCCATCTATATTTGGCAACAGATATCTTTCTTCTGCTTCCTTCCTCTCTCAGCCCTACGCATGTCATTTTCATAAGCTCAGCAGCTTCAACTGCTCTGCACAGGCCATCCTCGGAAGGTGTTCCCCTCTTCCTTGGCTTTTGGCTTTTGCCCCCCAGAGGAAGCAGTGCTGCGTGGGTCAGCTCAGTTTGCACATCTTCCCGACAGTTGGCAGTAACCCCACAACTGCCGCATTCCTTACACACAACGTGGGGTGCCTCGCGTCCAGGCAGCCGGCCCCGGCACGCGGGGACATCCCGAAGGGCACTCAGCAGCGATAGGCTTCATCTCCAGAGAGCTGCCCTTCTGCTAGAGGGAGCAGACGTCCCTCCGGGCATCTCCCATCGGCGCTCCTCTTCCCTGCCCTGCCCTCGTTCCACACAGCTCCACGTGTCACCCCGCTCTCGGGGCCTCGCAGCGTGCGGACGGCTGTCCCGACCCCGCGATTAGGAGCGATTCGGCCGAGCACGGCGGCTCCGTGCAGACGCTGCTCTTTGGCATGGCGTTGGGCGCAGGGATGAGGCGCAGCAGCGCGGCACGGCGCCCGCCCCACCGCTCCTATCGGTGGGGGAAAGCAAAGAAGAGGCGCGGGGCCGCGGGACGCCCCATGACTGAAGTTTCTGCAGAGCCGTTCGCAGATGTTTCGGCTGTCACATCTGCACGTGGCGCAGCTCGGAGCGGGGTTGTTTCACCCGCCCGGATGTACCGGCCGTGCCCTGCGAGGTGCGTGGAGGGCACGGGGCTGCCGCAGCCCGGCACCGAGAGCTGGTCGCACCGCGGAGTGTCCGGGGGAAGACAGAGCCGGGCACCGAGAGGACGCCGCGCTGGGGGAGCGGAGCTGCGGGGTGCTCCGATCCGAGCTCAGCCCGGGCAGCACGGGGTCGACGGCTCCCTGCAGGGCCACCCCGTGCCCGGCTGCACCGGGAGCGCACCCGTGGCTCTGCGCACATCCTGCGCCCAGCCCGATCCTCCTCACAACCTGCCCTCGGGAATCAGGGAGGAGTATTGAGGGACCCGCGCCGCTCTGCCTATCCGATACGGAGCCCCGGTGGCGGGAGCCCGCGTTCAGCTGTTAGCAGTGGGGGGTGAGATAATGAGGCCTCGGCGGCCGGGATGACACCGGGTTGTCCCTGACTGCCTGCAGGATCGGTGCTCTCAAGTGCTCGCAGTTCTTCCCAGCTCCTCTCCGCTGTAGCGGAGCCTGAGGTCCCCACTGGGACTCCTCGGCGTGCTGCCCGCCCTGTGCTCCTGCAACAGCCTCTGCTCGGGAGTGGAACATCCAGCAGGTGAGCACTGAGTTTGTTTAGGTGTCAGTGTGGGACCTCTACCTCTCCTGTAACCCATGGGCTACGCACAGGTTCTCTCGCCAGTAGCCTTACATGGGGCTGCCATCTCCCTCTCTACCCATCTGCTCTCACATCTGCCCCTTGCTCTGCATCACGGCTTTTGCAGCTGAAGAGTGTGGTACAATGCCAGAGCCACACAGCAGGTCCACACACTCCGGCAAGACACACATTAGCAGCAGCCAGACCCATCGCCCCAGCATCCAGCACTGCACTGAGCACAGTGTGAGCATGGCAACAGATGATGGTTTGCCTTGCTCCAGAAACAGCTACAGCACCTGCTGGGAAGGTGCCTGACATCAATGGTTACACACGGGAAGAGGGAAAGATGCTCTACTAGATGCAAAGTGTGTCAACCCAGTGCGTGCACAAGAGGATGGCTTCTCCTGGAGGCATGCTCCAGCAAGTGAACTTATGGCAATTCTCCCTGTTGCTGAAAGAGAATGTAACATCCCTACTGATGCAGTTTGCAGAGTGGGAAAGAGGCAAACACGATGACAGATCGCTGGTACATGGGGTACACAGTGCTTGGTCAACTGAGTGAGAGCAGAGCTGGGGACAGGCAGCACTTTTTCAGAGGGTGCTGCCAAGAGAAAGGAAGGCAGGGGCTGTGCTGCTGCCATGCTGATGGGTCACACCACTGCAGTACAGCGTGCTGGGGACATATAGCTTGGAGCACATCTTCCCTGGGCTCAGACTGATTCTGAATCTGCAGTGATACCTTAGTTTGAAGATAGGACCTGACACCCATCGGCTGCTAACAAGTAAATAAAAGCCCTCCGCTCAATTTCGTACACAATTACACTCACAAAATAAGAAGGAAAAATAAGCTTACATTAAGCACTGGCACACACATTTTCAGGCAGAAGTGACAATGTAACAATGTGGATTTGCCCTCCCAGATGTCAGAGTTTAATGAAGTAAGAGAAATCCTGCAGAGCACTACAACAGATTTCTCCCTATCAGGATTAACTTCTTACTCCTGGTTGGAAAAACAAACGTTTCCTTCAGTCAATGGAAGTTGCCCATTAGTTCTGCCATGCCTTCTTACACTAACTTCATGGGTTATTTTCTCCTCTGCTGGCCTGCTTCTGATGACAACACATGTGTATCTGAGTGTGCCATGCCATTGGCCACAAGTCTCTGAGACCTTAGCAATGACAAGCCACACCAAAGGTCCAGCGCGTCCTTTCGTCCCAGGCAAAACAATTTGTGCTCACGTTTATGTCTGTTCCTGGGCCTGGTGAAGAAGATCTTCAGCCCCATGGATTGCACTGGAGGGAAACCTGTGGTTATAAAGCCAATCACGGTCACTGATGCTTGTAGAGAAAGCCTGTCTTGCCCATTGCTTCCTGGGCCAAACGTGCAAGACAGCGATCTTGTTGCAGTCACAGAGCACTGCTTAAGCAGCTGCCAAAGCTATTTGGCTTTGATTCATTTCCCCAAAGAGACTCACTCTCATATTTTGCATTATATTGACTTCAGCAACAGAACTGAGGTTCTGCAAGCAGATGATTTTCATCTGCTCCCATCCCTTTTGATGGTCGGTGACACTGGAGGCACAGCACCTGTGTAAAGCCTTGGCTGCCTGGATATGTCCTGGTGCACCCCATGGACTCAGCCATAGAGGCTTGGCTGAACTCCTGCTTGCTGCATTTTGCAGCCAGACCAACACTCAGGCAGGAGTCTGAGCAGAAGGGAAGGGGAGAGAAGCAAAGTGGTGTCCCCAGGGCAACTCTTCTGCAGTCTTCCACGAGACTTTCCTTACAAGTCCCTGCTCAACCCCTACCTGAAGAATCACGGGTACTCCTCCAGGAAGAGGGAAACTGTCCATAACTTCCCAAAGAAATGGATGTGTTGGCCCTATACACCTGTGAGCTGTGGATGCGCACTTGATGGAGGGTGCTCGTTCATCTGCTCAGAAGACCTAGGCAGACCTCGCTCTGGTTGTGATGGGGTTTGGATTGGGCTGCAGACAGACAGTCCCAGTGCCCTTGCAATAGGTCTTTCACGTGGACCATGTGGCCAAGCAGAAGCTATGTACCCTGTTGTCAGCCATCTGGTTGAAAGATTGGAATTTCAGAACATAATAGACAGCCACATCATAATCATAAAGCAGCCTCAGAAGTCTTCCAGCATTTTACTGAGTCCACAGCTCTCTAAATTTGCTCCTGAATTGTCTTTAGGAGTACGTTCTGTGCTTACAACTAAAGTGCCATCACGTCTTTCCATCCTCTTCAATTCTGAATAAGAATGTAATCAGCTAGCAATTTCTCTAATAACTAATGGAACTCAGTGAATTCTACAACTTTTGTTTTTGTTTCTGCTATATCCTTATCTGCTTCTTTCCCTACCATATACCCAGTTTCTTTCTTATGTCCTTTTCCGACTTTATTGACAAAGAGTTTTCCTCTCTTCTCCCACATCTCCTTATCTATCCTTTCACAGCTTCTGTGTTCCTAGCCTCCTTTGACAGCACTTTCATCCCCTCCAACCATCACTGAGCAAGAGCCAACTCGTAGTATGGCCGTTCCCAGACTACACCGAAGCCTGGTAGCCATACAGTCTGTTGTTGAGCCCATCGGGGAGCCCTGTGATTTGTGAAGACAGAAATCTGACTCTCCCATCTCTACAAACGCGTTGGTTTTCCTACAATGCCTGTGACTTCAATTCCTTTCAAGTTTCTCACCACTCTACCACGTTTGGCTGGAACTGATGGTAGAGCACTAGCTTCTGGGAGGATGGTGAACAAGACAGGGAGGGGGAGCACGGATGATGATGGCTTTGCATTACTCATTTTGAGGGGTAATCCAACCTGGCTTTGTTTTCTGGTGTAGAGAGAAGCTGTAACTTGGGGTAGTTCTCTAGCCTCTCACTCATTGAACACTATGATGCTGGCTAAGGTGTTTCCTGTAACCCTGCTGAAGTTCATGGACTCCAGACATACCTCTAACCAAGCAGGCAAACAGCAGCACCGGGATGAAGCTCTGTGCAGTGTCAAGCACTCTTTGTACAAAAGCTGGGAAAAATTTGAGCAGTAAGATCTGTTGTGCCAAAGCTGAACACCCCCTTCTTTTAACTTCTGTCTATGAGAGAACATGACCATAGGGCAGTAAAGGCTGGAGGAGACCTCAGGAGGTCTCCAGTCCAACCTTCTGCCCAAGCAGGGTAAGCTATGAGGTCAGAGCAGGATGCTCACAGCTTTACACGGCCTGATCTGTAAAATCCCAGCAGAGGAGACTGCTCAGCTTCTGGTTTCAGTGTGCACCAAGCTTTGCACAGCACAGCTCCCTGAGACAGGGGCAGACAGCACATGTAGGACATCTGATCTGCCTCCAAACAGGAAACTTTGGAAAGGTCCTCATCTTTCTGTACGAAACAAACCAAACCAAGAGATCTGGGGTCCCACGTGGGTACCTTCTCATGCCCTTCCTCTTCTTTCTCCATGTTATGTTCAGCCATACTAATCCTCCTATAAGGGTCTGCCATTCTTAGACAGTAATTAATGTAGAATAACAAACTTGTACGCCCTGAGCAGATTTGATTTGGAACATGTTGATATATTTGGCACAAGAAACTGAGTCACTGATTATATTCCATCTGGTACTTGTTCACTTCTTGCTACCATGCCAGGAACACAGGTGCTAAAAATTGAATACTATTGCTCTGCATTTATGAGTCTATATTGCACTCGGTGCACAATGTCTTAAACTTAGCTTTCACCTTTTGATAGTGATATTAGGTAGAATTGCCACTTTTTAAGGCTATATCTTTTCTCTCTAACCCCCCGAAAGGAAAGAAATCTTCCAAACAGATCTGTTCACAGGCAGAGAATGAAACAGAGAGTTTAATCATAATGCCTGTGCGTGGCTTTCAGATGACATCTGTACGTTAAGAATATGTAAAAATACCAATTTCATGCTCTGACAACTTATTCTGCATTGATGGGGGATAACGCCATAGGAATGCCAAATGTCAGAGCATTGCACAATGCAAAGCATTCACACACTGTCTCATGGGTCATCACCAGTGGTTCCTTAAGGGAAATTTTCCAGGGGAAAAAAAAAAAAAAAGAGAGAGAGAGAGAAACAGTGACTGGGAGTTGCCAAAACAAAATGGAAATCACGAAGTCAGAGTTAACTATTGGCAGAGAGCAGCCCCAAGACCTCAAGAACAGAGTCCTACCTGCTCTGAGCGGTCCCTTCCCGTCTGTAAGAAGAGGAAATACGCACCTACCCATTTCAGAAGCTGCAAGTGGACTCAAAACAGTTTTATGCTGGAAATGTGCACCCTCTCCACCCCCTCACATTCTTATGAATTACTTGCTTTGGCAGACCTGCAGCGTCAGAAGGGTAACCCTTCCCCCGGGCACAGGACCCCTGCAGCAGGGGGCAGCAGAAATGCTGTTTTCCAGTGGATGGCTGCTCAGGGAGAAGCGGAGCCAACGGGCATCACCTCCTTGCTGGCTTGGTCCGCCTGTCCTTGCACCAAGGGCGTTGGCTCTTTACAGGGGAAGGGACTTTATTAACCTGAAAATGCCGAGGATTCTTATTTGCTTGAATTGGGAGAGACTTGGAACACCACTGCAATTATTTTTCGAGAAAATTAGGGTGGCTTGGGAAAGGAAATGTTTTCTCAGAGAAGACTTAATATGCTGGGAAAGCAGTGCTATCCTCCAGAACCCACCCTCCTCACAACCGCTCTGAGGGACGCGCACGGGGTTTTGGAGCCCGAGCACCGCTCTGCACCGCCGGAGAAGGAGAGCGGACCGCGCGCGGCTCCGAGGCAGCGGCAGCGCTCAGCATCCCTCAGCGCCCGCCTTGCATCCTCGCCGCCCCGCAGACAAACCACACCACGCTCTGCTCCCGCCGGCCCTTCCTCCTCCCTTTCCCTCGCTCCGTTCCCTTCTTCCCTTCTCCCTGCCTCTCCATCCCCTCGCCCTGCCTTCTCCCCGGGGCCGCCCCGCAGGCCGCCGCCCGCCCTCGCCGCGCCCACCCCCCGCTCCCCGCCGACCCTCCGCGAAGCGGTGCAGCCGAAGCTGTAACTAACGAGCCGCGAGGCGCCGCGGAGCTGGCTCCGTGGAGCTCCGTAATTACACTCCCTCCCCTCTCCCGCTGTTCTGCTGAAGCCGCAAAGCAGAGCACCGGGAGGAGGAGGAGGAGCGGGCCAGGTGGTGGGTGGGAATTTAATTAACTTCTGAGTGCTCCCGGTCCTGCGGCGCGCACGTGAAGGTGAGGACGGGCCGCAGAGCCGCGCAGCGCCGGGTCCGGGAGGTTTCCCCGGGGGGACCCAGCAGGGGAGGCTGCCCAGCGCCTCGAGGTCTGCCGGCGTTCCCACGACGGCTTTCCTCCCATTTCAGCGCAAAGCCTTGTGAAAGGGATGTTCCTGGGTAGGGCGTTTCAGCCGGTGAGCACAACAAACTGGAGGTGACAACAGGACGCAGCTGCCACCTCGTTTGTTCGTTAGGGCTCATCTGCTTTCTCTCCTTCTTGCTCTCCTGGTCCCCCGCCTGGTGTTCCCCGGACAAGCCCAGCTTCTCTGCATTCCTAAGCCTTGCGAGAGGCCTTCTGCTCAGCCAGGTGCTGCTGGAGCAGCTCTGCCTTCACACCTTGAGGGACAGAACTGCCTCATCCCCTAAGCTGTGTGCATTTTGCCAGACCAGGACCAACATAAATGGAACTCTCAGCCTAACCACCACACAAAAGTAATCCTTGCTCGCAGCTGCTGGATGAAGGCACTATGGCTGTTGGGCACTGCTTGCACGAGTCATTGACAGCATCACGCAGCACAGGAAACCAGTCACAAACACAACCCATCTCCTTACACGAGTCCAGGTGTAAATAACATTCAGCGAGACTGCAAAACTAAGATCTTAAAAACATCGCTATGCACGCTTAGTTTGACTTCCTTGCAGGCCTGCACTCTTTAGTTGCTTTCTCACATTTTTTCTGGACTGGAAGAAACATTGCAAAAAAGACCAGTAACGTGGCTAAGAGTCGTGTTATTCCCCAGCAATGTCCTCAGACAGCTCTATCTAGCTGTACATTCTGAGCAGAGCCCCACAGGAAGCAGCAGCTCGGGGCCATCTCACCACCCAGGACTGATGTGAACTTACAGGCAACAGAAAGCAGCACCCACGTGTGGGCACCTTAACAACAAGTACCACTGCTGAGTATAATTCTGGATTTCTCCACACTGTTTCCTACAGCACTTGAACTCCTACACTAAAAAGAGGAAAAGTCCTGCAGGTTTCCTCGTGGCGGCAGGGAAAGCAGAGGCTGACAGCACCAAGGTGCTGTGGCCAAGAAGCAGCGAGGCTTGCACAAAGCCTACCAACAGAGCTGCACATTCTTGGGTGCCACCTACTGGCATCTGGACTGTATAATGCCAGTGTACACACGGGAAATCTCCACTTTTTTCCCTGTTTTTTCCCTTTTACTCTTAAAATGCTTAAAGTTTGTCGTGCAATAACAACTGGACTTCTGCAGCCTGGAAGATTCAGGGACCTGAGGTGTCTCCAAGTAGTTGGAGATGTTGCAAATTCTCCTCTGCAGAATTCCTGAATCTTCCCATCTGCCTTTAGAATCTTGGAATGCTGTGGGTTCGGGAGTGGAGGTAAAGGGGGTGTGCTCCCCACAGGAAGCAAAACCCAGCAGAACGTGAGCTCAGAGGGCTCACAGCATCAGCAACCAGACAAAAAGGGGCTGCCAGCCCTTTTCTTCTAGTTGGCTGTGCCTGTTGGAGCCTGTATCTCCACGTTCAGGGCCTTTCAGCTATTGCACAAGTCAGTGCATACCACCTGGGAGGTGCTCAGAGGATGTGAAAGGTTTGCACTGAGTCCAGATGCAAGACAGTTAATCATTCATGAGGCAGGATTCAGTTTGCTTAAGTGTGAAAGGGAGCATGTGTGAAATTGCCACTGCCTGAGCATCACACGTAGATCCCATTGCATTTAGTGCAGGCAACCCAAAACAGCAGCAACATGAGCCTGTACACATCTGTACAATGGACCTATGGCCCTTCCCTTCCCAGGATGGAGGCAGTTTGGATAGTATGACCTACAAGCTCTGAGAGGGCTGTTTCTTCAAGGAGAAGTAAAAGACATGAAGACAAACAAGTGATCTTACTTTTTCTATGCCATATGAAGGCAAAGTCAGAAATCTAGCGCTGTGCAAACTACTGTGCTTCAGTGCCCTTTGCAGCAGTGACTGTTTTCAAGACAGGCTCAGTAAAAGTCATTCTGTCTCCTGATGACCTCAACTGCACACAGAATTTGCTGAACTAGAAAAAGCTGTGTTGCAAGTGCTGGGAAAGACACGAACTCTCACAGAGGGAGGCTAACTATGAATGCTATCAGCACGCACTCGAAGGAAAATTTTGTACTGCTTTCCCTTACCCATCTACACCGATGCAAACCTGAGCAATACGAGCCACGCCATGACTGACTGCCATGTGTCCATCACAAGGTCATCACAAACATGTTTAAATAGGGCTGGGCCAGGACATCAAGACAAAGCTTGGTAAAGGGCAGCAGGGTCAGACAGCCTCAGGACAGAAACGTGCATCAGTGTCCTTAGGGCCCAGGCAATTGCCTATTGTATTACAACTCAATTTCATCCTCTTGTCATATCAACAGCAATGTTTTGCAGCGTTCTACAATTGTTTTACAACAGTTAATTTTGGATACATTTGAGAGGGTTTTTGTAATAAGTAGAGGTAGAAAAAAACAGGATTCTTCTGAAAGGTATCATGATTAGATTGCTGGAAATTACCTGCTGCATATATCAAGGTGCCATAGTTCTATTTCTAGGATCTGCCTGCATGCAGCTAGGAAAGAAAATCTTCCTTTTCTTCATTACTGGCCCAAAGCCTGGAGGATGAGAGAACTGGATCACTTTGCCCTTCAAGAGACACTTTTCCAGCCAACACATACATGCTAATGTTCCCAGGCTCAACATACAGGCTGCAATTACATGCCAGTAATGTTGAAAATGCAGTATTAGGAAAGTCCCTGTGTAAAGGCTTACAAAATGGGAAGTGAAATCTCTGGGCTGTCCCTTGGGTGTCCACTGGGAAAGCATGCTCAGCACCATGCCTGGTGCCTCAGGGGCTGCTAGCAGGCCCTAAGAGAATGATCCCTTGTGGTCAGCATCAGCAGCGTGTTACACTGAGCTGCCAAGGCAGTTATCTGGGAAAACAGCCAGCTGGTAGCGTCCAGAGTCAGACAGCCTTTGTGGGTATGACAGAAGAGAACATTTTCCATTAAATGTACCTACACAGATACATATGGGAGCATTAGAAATTGTGTGGTGACATTACCAAGAATGATAAATTGGGCCTGTTTAAACTCTAAAGCAAGACTGGTCCTCCCTAGCAGCACGTACTACGTACCTCCTCCTCCCCCCATCCACAAATAATGCTGCACCACATCACACTCACAGCAGCTTGTCCTTGGCAGTCGCATCCTGCCCCAGCTGCAATTGCAGGCAGCAGGGTTGATGCTGGCAGTCCGGACTGCTGGCCACAAGGCTTGCTGGTCCTGTGGAAAGAGAGGAAGCTCTCTCAGGGGGTAAGCATGGAGCCAGGAGTTTTATCCTCTCCAACACCTCTGTGCCTTCTACTTTCAGTAGATGTGTGAGTTTCCAGACCAACCCCCACTCTTGTCTTCCACCCCAGTATATGCTGCATGGTGCTTGCAGGGCAGAGGGGGTTACTTTCACGGGACACAGAGGTGCTTGTTTTGTCTCTTCCCCTGCTAAACTGTTGACTATCTGTTGGTCTGCAAGGCTTCTGCTTCAGCCTGTGCCATACCTTTGATGGGTTCTGCAGTTATCCCATTTTTAAATCACAGCTAAAGCTGCCAGCTGCTGAGGTCTGCTTTGCACAGCACACCTCTGCAGTGGAAGACCAGCCTTACAGCAGTTCAACCAAAAGCTGTAAGCAACAATGACGGAATATTTGAAAATGAAATTTTCCTTCTCCTAAACAGATCTGCTTAGAAGAGGAAAAGGTGAAACAAAGTTACCTCACAGTGCACAGTGGAGTGAGGAATTAGTCATTAAGTGAAAACGGCTTGCTCTTCCCTTTGCAAGTATTTGAACAAGAAATCAAAACACAATAATCAGTATGTCCAGCTTTCTAGCATGTTCCAGAAAGTACCAGGACATCACTGACAATTTCCCTAAATAATATGATTTGCTTACTGAAATACATTCTCATGCAGAGGGAATTTTTACCTCTTCTGTTGAAGTTTAAGCTCCCTTGCATTTTCATCTTAAATAAGATGCATAGAAAAATCTTTAACCTCTATCCATCAGAGCAAAAGATAAAACCATCTGGTAAAGAAATTCAGCTCAGAATCTTTACTTTTGGTGAAATTATCATATTCAGAATTACTGATTGATGAGAAAAGCCAGGTTCAATTAAACATTTTGGTTTCAGGCAATCCCTCATACAACTGCATATTCATCTCGAAAATGTCCAATGCTTGCTTTATCTCTCCAGGGTAGAAGAAGTTAATTCTAAAATTCAAATACATCCCTACAAGAAGATTAGAGTAAGAAGAGGAAAGACTCCTCTATAGCTAATCAGGGAACAGGCACCTGTTCTGCACTGGGAGGTGCCAGTTCCTTATAGACCCAGTGAGAGACACACTCAGACTCTGCAAAATATCACTTAAAACGCTTATTTCTGGAGCTAGAATTACAGAGAGAGGATGGTGTAGGTGGTTTTAACACCCTTCGGATGCCAGCACCTGCAAGCCGTGCGCCATCAAGCAGCTTCCACCCAGCAAGCCCCATCCTCGGCAAGGGTTGTCCGTTTTCACCATTTGAGCTGTGACAGCTCTCTGCTCCTCCAAAACGTCCTGCGCAGCAGAGGCCAAGTCCTCCGTGTCCTCCGAGCCCGCCACCGCTCAGGACGGTGCCTCGTGCACACATCTGGCTGCGCCTCGACGGCAGGGCTCGGCGGGCGGCCCGGGCGGGAGGCTGCAGCTTCGCACCGCGCCCACAGGCGCCCTCCTCACGGCCGTTCGAGTCTCGGCGGCTCCTCGGCGATGCTCAGCAGTGCCCGGTCCGCTCCTCGCCGCTCCCCGGGCTCCCGTCTCGCTCGGGCGACTTCTCGGCTCGTGACACCGCAGTCGGAAGGCCGGCCGATCCCCAGCCCGGCTCGCACAGCGGCGCCCCAACGCACAGCCGTGTACAAGCGCCGTCCCGGCGCTCCCCGAGCTCCAGCAGCGCGCTGCCCGCGGAGCTGCGCAGTCCGGGCACGGCCCTTCCCTCAGTCCCCCGGCCCTCCCCCGCCGCAGCCCGTGCCGCTCCCTCGGCCGCCGCCCCGCTCTCAGGACGAAGCGGCGAAGCCCGGCCCGCCGCCATCCCAGCCCGATCGCCCAACCCGCGCCCGGCGGGCTGGAGGAGTGGGAAGGAGGGGGCGTGGCCGGAAACACGTGGTGCAAGGGGCGGGCCGGACGGTGCCACTTCCGGCTCGGCGTGTCCCGGTGCGGCCAGCAGTGAGTATGAGAGCGGCGCCGCCCTGCCCCCTCCCGCCGCCTGCCCCGGCCCGGCCGCGCTCCCTCCCGGCTCCCCGCCGCCGGTCTCCGGTGGTTCCCGTGCCGCCGGGCCCGGCTCCTTGGCCGGGTGCCTCCCTTCCGCCGCGGCGCTCCCGGCCTGGACCTCGCGTTTCCCCCGGCGCGGGACGGGCCGGCTCACGCGGCGCTGCCTTCGCGCTGTGCCGGGACTGAGCCGAGCCTCCTGCCCTGCCTTGCCCTGCCCCTGCTCGAGGCCCGTCACCGGCTGAGGATGTTGCTCTGAGCGGAGGGAAAAGCCTTCCCAAGGGCCGGCCTAAGCTCTGCGTTCCGATATACTCCGTGTTTTTTTTTTTTTCTTTTTTTTGCTTTTCGATGGTCTCCGGAAGGTGTAGGTCTCCGCTAGGAAAAGCCTTTTCCAGTGCTCTGGTTTTTCCTTTGGGTTCGTTTGCAGAACGTATAAGAAAGTGATAGGAAATAAATGTTTTCTCAAACACAAATCAACATTAAAAAAAAGAGTTTTGTATCAGCATAGAGCAGTGCGGGTCATTGTCACGAGAAACTAGTGGCCAAACTTAGCTGGAAATAGCTGTCAGTAAGTGTAAAGGTGAGGGAGCTTTGTGATGAATGCTGTCTCTCGCGTCCTATTTGTAACCGAGGCAGTAAGTGCTGCAGGCCCTTCTCAGGGCTCACTTCCTGAAAAGCTGTGCCTGAAAAGAGGAGTTCAGGCAGCTGTTCTGAAGTGTTTTACCACCAGGGCACTTCTGCTCTGCTTTCAGTGTGCCCATGCAGGAGCTGCTCTGCTGTCTCAGGCAGCATCTCTCACCCCAGGCGTCCAGACAGAGCTGTTGCTTCTTGCTTTGAGCACAGCTGGGTTATCCCTGGTGCCCAGATGAGAGCTGTGTTACCTATGGTGCAGAAACACGGTGCAGGTGAAGAAAGGAGCTGACTCCCGACACTGAGCTCTGATAATGACCGTGTATTGTTGTGCTGTTTATTTGGCATTTGCCTGCCTTCATAGGGCACGCGAGAAGAACACAGATGTGATCTTCATTTTGGTGTTGTGCTTCATAAAAGCTGATGGTTTTGATTACTTCTGTCAATGACAAGGAGGTGTGCTACTTCTGAGGGAGGGCCCAGAAGCACTTCTGGCAGGTAGAAGGATTTCACTTTACCGCGCTTCTGCATTTAAATTCTTTATTAATTTTGTGCCGGCTGCACAGGTGCTGTGCTTTAACAGTCTGAAGTACCGGTCAGTTTGGGTGTTACAAATATGACTAAATAGAAAACTGGAAAAGAAAAATGTTTTGCACAAATCTGTACAGACTGCTGATGCTGCCATGCTGATATCTTAACCTCTGTTCTGGTAGTGACCTGTGATTTTAGCAAGTTTTTGGTATTTTCTTCTAATATCTTTCTTTTCCATTTTTTGTAGTTGTCCCAGGCTGTATGAGAGATACTGATTATAAGCATTTGTTTTTTCTTTACTCCTTAAGACACCAAAGAATATATTTGTTGTATTTTGAGTACAGCCTTCGTCATAAAATATATTTTATATTACTGCACAGGCCAAGCAGAAAGCAAGAGAAATACTGAAATGCTGGAATTCACTGATAGTTTGTGATGGCAATACTGCACTTATCTGAAAAGTAATTTTTGCAACACTAGAGGATCAAATAATCTCTTTTTTTTTTCCTTTATATTTATTTTTTTGTTTGTTTTCAAAAAAGACTCAGTATGTGAAGTTAAGCACCGGGTGAATTTGAAATGGCAAGAGGAGGAAAGAAGGAGGCTGTTGTCTCGTGAGCTCTGTAAAGTGTGCAGGAGTTGATGTAAGAGAGCAGAAGTAGTTAAGGAGACAGAAGGAAGAGGTGGTGGGAAGAAACAAAGCAGATGAAGCAGAAGTAACATGGGAAAGACTGGCCTGGGGATGTTACTGGCTCTTAATTGAAGCATCTTCTGTGTTCACATGAAATCTGAGCATTCCAAACTGATCTGAAGTTTTGACTGAGAAGGTAGCTTCCCACATGCAACTTTATCACTGCTCTGATTGACTAGCTGGTGCTCCTTCTCTCTTTTTGCCTGCAAGTCAACTTAAACATCTCATTTCTGACTGCAGCTGCCAACATTTGCTATTTTACCAAGTAAGGATGTTTTATTTGACTGAACTAAACAAAAAGTGCTGGCGAGCAGTCCCTGTAAATCTGAGATAATGCCATCCCTACCCCTCAGCAGTTTCTAGATATAGCCACCTTGTGTTTTGTTCAAGGATGGTTAAGAGAAACTCAGATTGCTGTGGTTTGGATTTTGGTTTGTTTTTCGTTTTTACATTATTAACCCTTTACTTGAAGTTCCTTCTTAAGGCCTACCAAAGAGGCAGTCAGATGCTTTTGAGGAAAACACGTGCAGTGTGTTCAGGTAGCAGTAGGATTCCAGTTGATGAAGGAGTGGAGTTCTCACGTGGCCCGGCGATTTAACTTGTTTTGTGGCTTATTTTCGTCTTTGTCTTGCTCTGTTTGCATTGCCCATTACCTATCCTATGCAAGTGTTTGCCTAAGTCTGTGTTATGTTCGAGCTGTAGCAAAAAGATTTTTACTGTTGTTTGCTGTCTAAATGTTAGTAAGAAATTGCTGTACTTTGTCAATCCGAAAAACAGCAAATCTTTCTGTTGAGCTTTTTTTCTCGTTCTTGGAGACAGTGTTCTTGTTTGCTTTGGTTATGCTTGACACATACTTCTCATGCTGAGTGAGTGGTAGGCAGCTGCTGCCAGAATTCTGCAGCAGTGAATGGCAGAAATTGGAATCTTCACGTTATTTTGTGATGCTGATGTGTGATGTTTCTCATTTCTCAGTGTCCTGACATATATGCTGGGCAAGACAAAGAGCCTTTCATAGTTCCATACCATCAAGGACCTGAAAGGAGGACGAGCCATCAACTCTCCTGATACTGAATAGACTGGGAAGTTTAGATCACAGTAAGTGTAGTGCAGTGCTGCCTCCTTCTATCCTTGCCTTCACCATGATGTGTCTGTAAGTAAGCTACGTGGATATTCTTTGACACTTTAGATCCAACAGTCTTGTTTTCATGCATGTTTTCAGATATGATGTGGGTTCTTACATGGTGTGTGACTTTGTACGGTGGCTGACAGGAGCAATAATTTATATTATAAATTTGCCTTATTAGTTCCAGCTCTGCTTTTATTCTCATACTGTGGACTGGAGCAGGTTAAGACCTATGTGGAAGGGTGATGCCACTTAAAAATGAGAGAGTAGGGTTCTGATGCTCTTTGGACATGATCAAAGCGAGTGATTGTAAAAAGTGACTTCATCAGCTATGCATGAGATTGAAAAATGTATGCTGTCTATCCTGGGAGGTGTTAAAGGCCTGGGTGCATGAGGCCCTGGGCAGCCTGGACTAGTGGATGCCCACGGCTGAAGGGGAGCTGAAGGTAGATGATCTTTAAGGTCTCTCACAGCCCAAGCCATTCTATGATAGGCATTACATTTTCCTGCTTTGGAGTCACATCTTACATGTTTCTGCCATTTTTTTGGGGGGGGGGGAGGGAAAGGGGGGAGTTTTCCTCTGACTTTGAGTTTGATGTAGCAGGAATGCAGGTGAGGACAAATTTATCATGATCAGGGTGGAGCTCTGATGGGATGCTCACAGAAAGCTGCTATAGAGAGAGCTTTTGGGTTCTCTGAATACCATAATCATACAAATTATTTATGCCTAGAACTCCCAAATCTAAGTATTTATACTTGTGTGTCTATATAGGGCACCATGTCACTGATGTCTGGCAGTTTTTCATTCCCAGAAAACATGCTGGCTTCCGTATGACTAACTGTAACACAGAAATAGATAGACTTTTTAGAGAAAGTATCTTCTTTCCTCTCCTCCATGCATGATATGTGCATGTAACTTAACTTATGCAGCCCATGAAGTAGACAAAGTAATTGCAGAATACCTTTGAATTTTATGTCTGGCTAGTGGGTATGTAGTGAACTCCAGAAATAGGTTTGACTTGGTCAGGATCACAGAATAGATGATGCTGGAAGGAAAGCATCTACTTTTCACTGGAAGGAAAGTGATCTACTCCAGCTGCCTTGAGTCAAAACAATGCAACTGGGTGCAGTTTGTTCAGAGTCCCATTAAATTTTGACTTTAATTAACAGTAGAGCCTCCACAGCCTTTCCAGGCAGTACAGTAAAAAAGAGAAATCTGTATTTTATTTTGTGCCTGCTGTTTCTTGTCATGTTGTTGGACACTACTCGGAAGAACCTGGGTCTGTTTTCTTTAGTCCTCCATCAGGTTCTTATGTACCTCAGCAAGACACCCTGAGCCTTCCATGCTGAACTGTCCCAGCTGTCACAGCTTCTCATGTGACAGATGCTCCAGTCCCTTAATTGTCTGAGTCACTGCACTCACTCTAATACATCCATGTTTTCCTGCTGTGGGAGAGCCCAGAGCTGTACACAGCACTGCAGGTGTAAAGTGAACGAGTGACAGAATATTCGGAGATGGAAGGGACCCGCAAGGATCATCAAGTGCCTGGCTCCTCAGAAAACAACCCAAAAATCAAACTGCGTGTCTGAGAGCATTGTCACTTCCCTGGACCTTTTGTCGACATTCTTCAAGAGCCCAGCATATTGTTTTTTTGTAAAAGTATTTTGGTTTGTGGCAAACTTATACCACTCTGTGGTCCTTTTTTGCAAACTAGCTTTTCCAGGCAGTTGGTTCCCAAGCTCTCTCTCTTCCCAGGTGCACAGGCCATTGTATTTATCTGCATTCAGGAACCTCTCTGCCCATTTATCCAGCTGAAGTGCTTTTTTGAGGCACCGTAACTCAGTTTGTGTTCTGGCAGAACCATCTGACATGTTGTTTTGTATGAAGGCCATGGTTTTGTATGCTTAGCTTTATTATACGTCTTTTTTACTGCCTTCTGACCGAGGTCATCCAGACTGTTTTGGGGTGTTTCTGTACCATGCTGTGAGTAATTTTTGTCCTGGGATTAAATAGTGAACTGACAGCTCAAGTGACTTTGCAGCCCAGGTGTAGATATGCTCCAACTTACTTCTGTAAAATATTGCTGCTACTTGCCAGTTCCTTGAGAGAATATATGTACATTTCTTAGTATTTCTTAGTAACATGATTTGCAAAGTATGCAGCACTGATACTGACTGGAGGAACAATCAAAACCTGGATCTGAAACTCACTTGTCTCCTGATCCACACAGAAACCTTGGTTTTGAATCCAGGTTGGAAGGAAGCTTTGGAATATGAGATCTTCCACAGCTATGAGAAGTCAAAGTAGTTTAGGTTAAAGTAATAGGTAACATGAAGCAAAATGCACCCTTGCTCATGTTTTGCTGTCCCTTTTTACAATATTATTTTTTGTTGTTGTAAACTCTGCTCTATGTTGTCTGCTATCTGCAGAGCACAACTACTAATCTTAGCAATTGCAGAAAGACCAAAGGTGTCATTGGAAAGATATTTTTAGGCATATGATCATGAGCATACTGATGCAGTCTTTTGTGTTTCTTTTAGACAATTTGGTTTCCAGAATGTTTTATGAATCTGAAGACACTGAGGAGAATGATGGATATGAAGATGAACTTTACCGTGAGGATTCATCCTCTGAGCCAAGTATTGACAGCGAGGTGGAATTTCATCTCTACAGCCAGGTGCACTATTCCCAAAATCTTGCTGAAATCGGCTCACTGGAGGTGTCTGCAGAAGCAGAAGATGTTGCAGAATTCACAGACCAGAGTCCAGGTGTAAGTGCGGCACCACTTGAAGACAAGAATATTGTTGAAGTGCACGATTCTGATGGTGAGATTTCGGATGACCCTGAGATCATTATCTTGTCCGATACACCAGAGGAAGATAGTGTTTACAAAAGCAAAGCACGAAAGTCAACAAGCCCGTTAGCTGAAGGTAAAATACATACCCATGGATCTGCCATAGCAGATTGTGCCAAAGCCACTGAATGTAATGCTCCTTATACTGCAGGATCAGACAGAGAAGTTTCAAGGCAAGGTCCTCGTGGGAAATTTACCCCCGTTAGTTCTGGACCTCTCGCCGTCCAAGAGGTGATGGTAATAGATGATAGCCCAAATGATGAGGAGGAGAGCATGATATCTGAAAGCGAGAATGTTGAGAGCTGGATGCTTTTGGGATGCAGTGCAGATGACAAAGACAAAGACATAATGTTGAACCTTGAAGGCTGTGGAACTCCCACTGGGGAAGGTTAGTACTTTATTTCTCACTTTTTTTTATTCTTCTGTATGTGAATTGATTTGTCTGCAGCAATACTGGTATTTTAAAAAGGTGTCGTAAATCCTTTTCAGGGCTTTAGTGTACGCCAGATCAAAGATATTTCAACTGTAGAAGTGGATGAACTGTAACAGGATATGGGAAGGAACAGAGGGGAGACCGGTGCTGAGTCCCCTTCCCAAGAACCAGATTATGTAAACTCTCCTTCCAGGGTCTGGTGCAATCGGGACTGTTCATCTAAAATGTACTGCAACTTCTTGTATGTTTTCTGCATTGAATAATTCAGAGTCACTAAGATTAATACCAAGCATTTTAGTATTTTGTAAAATGTTCTTCCAGGGTACTGTACAAACAGGAGGGGAATCAATTCTTTGAAAGGAGAGATAACAACAGGACAAGGGGAAATGGTTGGAAGTTGAGGGAGGGCAGATTTCAGTTGGCTGTCAGGGGGAAGTTGTTTGCTGTGAGAGTGGTGAGGTGCTGGAACAGCTGCCCAGAGAGGCTGTGGATCCCCGTCCATCCCTGGAGGTGTTCAAGGCCGGGTTGGATGGGGCCCTGGGCAGCCTGGTCTAGTCTTTAATGGGGAGGTTGGTGGCCTTGCATGGCACAGGGGGATTGGAGATTCATCATCCTTGTGTCCTTCCAGCCCTGGCCATTCTGTCATTCTGTGATTCTGTGATACTGTGTAGAAAATGAATAAATGTGGTTAATGAGACATTTTTAAATTTTAAATACATTTTTAGATTTTAAATACATGTTTGCAATCATCGTATCTCTAGCTGTTAGAGCACTGCTGGATTGCTGGATTTTTTTTTTCCTTATACATATATGTATCAGAATTTTTTTTTAGAAATGCATATAAATGAGAAAGTTTTGGGATGCAGGGAAATGAAATGTTCTATGGTGCTAGTGTGCAGGCTGATACTGGTGACATTTTTCCTCAAGATGGCTTTATAAATGATGTTACTGTTCATACACTGGCACTAAACTTGTTGAGAAAACAGAGAAATTCTTTTCTTCTAAAGCATCTCTTCCTTGTCTGTAAATGTTCACTACCATTTTTCTTCTCCATTTCTCTCATGTATGTCTTTGCATAGTTATCCTGGTCTGCTAACGACTGTGTTGTTCAGTCTCAGGTGATTGTTCAGTGACTTCAGTGTGGTTGCCCAAACTTCAGAAGTGGGAGAAATGCCTTCCATATTCCCAGTGCTATGCCAGAAAAATGGCAGAGCATGCAGTTACCATGCCAGAGCCCCAGGCAGCCACGTTATATTCTGAATGTATGTCACTTTTTCTCCCCATAAATTGTTTCAATTATTCTAAACTGCAGTTGTTAATAGTTATCTTGAAGTTGCTAAATTCCATTCATCTTCTTATATTTTTGTGTTCTGCTTTTTTGTTCAAGACTAGAGTGAATTAGTTTGTGGGATTGATTTTTTTTAATTACCTGTTGGGAAGCAAATGTTTAGGGCCAAATGTTGACTTCTGTGGCAGCAGTGCTGTTTTATACATACCATTATGCTTTCTGGTATTTTTTGTATTTTTTTTTCCTCATAACTAACGGGCAGGCAAATGGCCTAGAGTTGCATTTCTTTTATTCAGTTTACTCCATATATTTCCTTCATTTCTGTTCTATAACTGCTGATGCTAGCAGTAAAGTTTCTCTCCCTCCCCCAAAAGACAGAAAAGTGTTTAAACAGCAGTAAGCAAATGCCATCGTTACATACATTTTGGGTAACAGAATGGAATTAATTTATCAGAATGACTATGCTTACTAGGAGAGATATGAAAATGAAAATTTATGGCTTCATTCTTTGTATTGTTCTAACAACAGTGTGCCGAGGGAGGTTCCTAAAGATTCTTATGCAAGGTTAACATCAGCAGAAGGATTGTGTGGTATGTTTATTAACAAATGTAATACTATGTTTGATGATCACGTTCTTAGATACTGTCAATAAGCAAACCACATTCTAAGAAGATAGTGGTAGAATTTTCCTTTGCTGTATAAACTTATCACAATCTTCAAAACTAGAAATGTTTCATTTAATGTAGGAGATGTGCACATTTTTTCTGAGCTGCTTGAATTTGAAGCCAGAGTCTCACAAGCAGCTCACAAATATAACTGTTCTGATTTTTTTTTCTCATTCCTACTTCCGAGCTTCTTGAGAATTCCCCCTTGTGCCTTGCTTCTCCCCAGTGATGCGTTAGAGAACCCTTGTGCTTGGAGAGCTGAGACATACAGAACTGATGGGCTTTGGTTTATACACACCTTTGATTCCATTTAAGCTCTTTGCATTCTGCATCTGTAGTACTTTGCAGAACATCTTAATACTTGCACGTTTCTTTCTAATTTTGACCAAGTTAATCGTGAATCTACCCTAAGGAAACCCAGAACAGTGTGGCTCTGATCCTGAGCCCTGACACAAGCCCTGATGTGTAAAATACAGTGGTGAGCTGAACCCCAGCTTCATCCCACGTTTTTCAGCAGTGTTTGAAGTTCTAGCGAGTGTTATTCAGGTAGCTCCAGTGCAGAGAAGTTTTGCTCAGCCATTCTTCTCTCCAGTGCATGTAGCGATGATGATGCAGGGACAGAGGTTTACAGCAACTGTGTGTTTTGTATATGTGTGTAAGCCAAAGCTGTATTGAAATAGCTTTAGGAAATAGGAGCCATAACTCTTCTTAACGTAAAATAACAGTAATTTGTACGTTGAGCTTTAGACTGCCTTATCTCCCAAGTTCTAAAGGACTCCTTTGTTGAAACTTAAATCTAAAGAAAGAAGGGAATTAAAAAATGTGTTTGCAAATTATCCTCTCAAAGATCATCTTTGCACAGTCCTCTGTTCTGAGTTTCTCAAGAAGATCATATCTTCAGCTGACTGCACAATGTACAAATTTGAGCCTGCTGTGCCAGTATAGAGAAGATGTGGACCACAGCAGCTCCCCAGGAGAGTGTGTGAGTGAGTTGGTGGACAGACCTCCAGCAGCAGTGTGGTAGCATGTGCAGTGCTCTGTTTGCCTCTAGTGGAAACGGGGAATGAAACGTGAGCAGTTCCTTGATTGTAGGAGCAGCCTCTTGTATCCATCACTGGAGGAGTCTGCTGTCTTGTCTGAGTGCCTGAAACAGAGGTGCTGAGGCTCTGCTCTACTCCTTACATGCTTGCCTTGCTCTAGTCTAGCAGCCTTGTCATTTTCAATATTCTTAATCAAAAATAACATAATTTCTCAATTCCTGCAGTGCTCAGAGAGATAGATCTGCTCCCTGTGTGACCTTCTAGCTTCATTCGCTTTCTGCTGTAACAGGGAGAGACAGCCTTTCTCTGACAAAATGAGCTCTGGTTTCTGAATTGTACCTGGACATTCGCCCTGTCTGTCTTCATTTAATAGTTTGAAAGCTATTGGTCCATAAGCAGTGCTCTTGAACAGAAATGAAAGCTTTTTCTCCCCTTTCCGTTCTTTTCCTTTTTGAGAGGCTTTATATGCCTTTCACTTATTGTTATTGCTTGCCTACCACTGCATTTGCCCCCCTATTTCTGTGAAGTGCAACTTTCTGTTCATACATTAGTAGTTTTCTGAGCAGATGTGGCCAACTTTTAATTACTTGAGATGTAAAGATGAGTGCTAGCTTTCTTCTTCTGTGTGCAGAGAAATACTGGGGAGCAGGGGAAAGTCCTCAGTGTGGCTGCAGGGATTTTTACCCACCATACTTGCACCTCACTTCCCTGTGGTGAGGTAACACCCAGCTTGGGAGTGAACGAGGCACCCAGACAACCACACCAGGCCAAATCTGAAGGCAGCAACCAATAGCTGATGGCATTACTTGCACTTTGCTGCTCATTGTACAGCTTCCTTGCATGGCATTTACAGCAGTGTACTCTGCTGCTGCCATTTGCTTTGCAAAAAGCACCTGAACCACCTCCTTGGACATTTTAAGTGCGGGTCATCCGGAAGATCCAGATCTTGAGTATGATTTCCCTGAATTTTTAAATGATTAGAATTCATGGGAAAGTGTACAATTTCTGCTGTTTATTAAATGTATAGAATTTATTTATACTGCTGGGAAGTTCTTAGGTCTGTGAAGGAGAACTCTCCCCTCCTACACCTTTCCCACTTCGCAGTTAGAGTATATGTGTTAAGAATGTTAATCTCCCACAGCTGGAAGACTTTCATCCATTCCTTCATTAAAAGCTTCCTTTTAACATATTTCCTTTCCCATCTATCACTGGTGGCTTTTGGACAGACAGCTGTTGAAGCTGCAGCATTAGTGTCCAGCTGATAAGAGGAACAGAAAACAAGCTGCATTCCTGTTCCTCATCCTTTGCCTCCCCCATTGCAGCACCTTTTGGAGTCAAGGGGCTAATTCTGTCATTCTCTATGCCTGTCAAGTTTGTGCAGTGCAGTTTGTCCGATTGGTTTTGAATCCAGTGTTTCTATAAAGTTGAGAACAGAAGGTACAAAAGTCGGCTGAAGTACGTAGGTTGTTACAAGATGCTGCTCAGATGCGTTTGTCGGGTGGTCTGCCTGAATACCTGAAGAGGTTTCTTGATGGACTGCGTTCTGGCACTTGGTTAAATGCAAATGTTCTGAAGCTTAACGGTCAGTAATAGGAAAGGAAAGCAGCGTTCAAGGAATAATGTATTTTACTTGAGGTATTTTACATCAAATTTTGCCGTGTTAAAGTGCCCTATGCTACAGGAAATAATGTCCATGAAATAAAGTGTAAGCTAGTTTTTCCAGAGCAGGTTTTCCCCCTTCTCATTTTAGCATCCCTTTCCATCTTTATGAGCCTAGACATGCTTCTAAGCACCCATTTTTGTCTGTAGTAAACAAGTATCTCATTTAACATTCCTTTTTTTTTTTAAAAAAAAAAAAGGAAACTGAACATTCAGTGAATGAAAACAAACAAAAAAAAAAGCCTATTTTTTTTTAAAAGGAAATCAAAATAATTTTATTTTTGCCTTTCCCTAAAAGTTGGTGCAGGATGGGGTTTTCTGCAGCTAGTGGAGTCAGAATGGAAATGGAAGCCTTGTATAAATTTGGTGTGTGCTTTTATCTCCACCAGCTGTGCTCAGGGGGAAGCATCCTTTGTTTGCCATCAGTGTTTTGAGTGGCTTCTTTGAGCCACATGGCTATTCATTTCCTTTTACCTCTGCACAGTCCTATATTCAAAAATCTGATCACATCTGTGCTTTTTTTTTTTTTTTTCCTTTGTGCTGTTATTCCCTCCGTGTTTTTTTAAACAGTAAAAAAGCAAATGCGTGCTAATTTCTAAAATGACCAGGAAAAAAGAAGTGTTTGCTTGTTCCCAGCACAACTCTGGTCCTGGACTGGACCTGAGCGCCAGCTTCAGCCCAGCGTCGTCTTCGCATGGAGGCTGAAGCAGAGGCCGCGGGGCAGTTGGGAGGGCCCATAAAAAGCAAAATGAGTGTGGGTGGATGTCAGTTTTGCTCTGACAGCAGTCCTTTGGGAGTCCAGTTTTTGATCAGCCGGCTGCCAGGCCCTGTGCTCTGCCCTGCCCGTGCGCCCGGCCGTCAGCGGTGCTGGTGGTCCTGCAGGGCCTCCTGCTGCTCTGCCAAGGCCGTGGGGCCCGGCATGGCGGAAGGGCAGGCTTACGGCCCTGCGCTGGATCCTTGGTGAGTTCCTCAGAGCCGGGCCTCAGCGAGCACTGCGGCCCTCTGTGGGTCAGGGGAGTTCCTGCCTCTGTGCGCCAGGACTGAAGCTTTGCTTACGTGTGCCAGAGAGCTTTGTGCTTGAGTTACTGTAACAGAATGCACCCCAGAGCTGTGATAAGCAGTGGGAATCCACCTACGTTTGGGAGATACAGCGCATGCATATGGATATTTTGATTAAAGGAAAAAAGCTTAATCTTCTTTGCAGTGTAATGTGGATACACTCGAATCTCTTGATTATTAAAAAAAATAATAATAATAAAACTAATAAAGTTCTTTTGGAAATCTGAGAATATCTGACTAACTCTACCTGCAGCCTTGGCAGCCCCTTTTATCTGTGTGGATTTCTCTGCCTATTGTAGACTCTGGCTCTAATTTAAATTTCCCATGGCTTAGGATTGCTGACGAGGTTTTCTGCAAGAGTGCCCATGCTTACATGGTCATATATTCTGAGTGGCTTTTTCCCTTTTTCTCCTTCCTTTTTTTCTTTCTTTTTTCTTTTTTCTTTTTCTTTTTCTTTTATTTTTTTTCCCCCTCTGTTCTGTTGATTGTTGTAAGGGTGTTTTCTCCCCCTACTTCTGTCATCAGTTTGATCTTTCTTCCTTGTCCCTATTTGTTTGGGTCTCTGGAAAACCCGTCACATTGCAGTTGAGTCTTAAAGGCAGATGGGGAATTAATTCAGTTCTCTTAGAGGAGAAGTTTGAGATTTTTAAGTAATTAAAAAATAAAAGTATTTCAGAGGCAATGGAGAATGTACTGGGACCCAAGTTTACAAAGGAAAAAAATGAAGTGTGAGTTGGCCCATGGAAGTGTGTGAGCCAAGTGGGACAAGTGTGGGTGAAAAAAAAAAATTCTGTGTAGTTTAAAACAGAATGAAAATCTGAAGATGATCGGAGGAATATGATGGTTGAATGCTAGTGGTTCATTATGTGTATTCCTGCTTACAGAAGCACCTCGTGAAGGTGGTCTGTGCTTCAGAGCACTGAGCAAAACGGACGTGACATGCACAGGGATTTACAGGAGTGGCAAAGATTTCATTTTGTGAACTCCTGGCCTGCAGTTGGCATGTTTTGGAGCAGGCAAGGCCTCTGCTGCAGAGCTCACTCTCTGCATCTTTGTGGTGTGCGCAGGAATTGCTGTGCAGGTTTAATCTGCTAGTGTGCTGGGCTGAGCTGGTGAGATGGGCGCACATGCAGTGCTGCAGATCCTTTTGGAAGTTTCTTACTCAAATGCAGAGAAGACTTGTGTTGTGATACCATCACAGTCACCACTACATCTGTGACAGTTGGTATTCAGCAGTTCTTTTTTTGTGTGTGTGTGGAATAAATTCCCCGACTGTTATATTACCTGTGCTGTGCGTTGGTGTAACAGCAGGTAACATTCTGAGTGACTAACGCTCACCTGTATGCTCTGCTGGTGTATGTAACTGGTTCTTTCAGTACGCTTAGTTACAAACATTGCATGCATTTTCTTGCTGTTTTTCATACTGAACAACTCCCCTGCAATAGCTTTTCTAAGCAATAACTACATGTCCTTGGGCAGGGAGTCAGTATGCGTGGAGGCACATACAATGTTATTCACCAGCAGTGAGCCAGCAGCCCAGCATATTTCAAGATGAAGGCAGTCCTGAGCTCTCTTTCAGTTTCTCATTTGACTTCCTTCCCCCTTGCACTGCTCAAACAGTTTCCAATCTGCAGGTGTAAATGGAAGTAACTCCTCAGATCTCTGGCCAAGCTCTGCGTAGGTGAGAGTTTGGCCAGAGCCCGTCCTGCAAGCCGATGCTGTTGGCTCAGTACACCCCATGCTTCCCAGAGCTCTCAGCACCAACTGCTGCCTGCTTTCCTGCTGTGCTAGTGAAGGAGCAGCAGCACGTCCATCCCAGAGGCAGGAGGCTGCTGCAGGCATAGCACCTGCAGGCGGATGGGCCAGGAAACGGTGTGCTGCTCAGCTTCTGTCCTTAGGTTTTCCAGCTGATGCTTCCTGTTAGTGTGAAGGTTTTAGCTGTTGTTTAACTATAAGCTGATTCTTTGTTGTATGAAGATTGTTTGCACCAGTTTTTCATGTCCTCGAGGCTGACCCTTTCCTCTTTCCTCGCTTTGTATGATGGTGGTTATGTTCGTCTCCCTTTTTGCATTTGTGCAGCAGTGCTACCCACCTCCAGTGTGCACAGGGAAATGATGACACTCACAGAAGTGAGAAAGTAAGAAAACGAGCACCATCTATTCAGCTGGACTCCTTGTGTGTATGATAACGGTTGTGTGAATGGTAAAAGCCATCACCCTCACGTTTTATAAAACAATACGCAATGTGCATTTCAAACCTTTGTTGAAATACATTTTGTCACCATTTTGGTGTTAAATCTGTGAATTATTTTGCTGTCTCGTACAATGCCAAATCTGATACTTGTTTGCTGTTTTTGTTCCCTTTGATCATTTCTGTTCTTGAAGAGTGTAGGCAGTGGGAAATACTTGCAGACACTGAAAGAACCTTGCTGGATGCATCATTTTTTTGTGATGGAGCTGCCCTTCAGTCATAGCGGATAGGTTTTGCTGCACTTTGTTGCTGAGCTTGTTGCACGGGCTGCTGTGGCATGCTCCTCTGCCGGGAGACCCAAAGCATGAGAAAAGAGCAAAGCCCTCATCGGGCAGCCTGAATACTTTGTAAATATTTCTCCACGGAATCCTTTTTCTTAAAAAAGCCCAAAGCACCACAAGAGGAGGAGAGGTGCGGGGGGAGGGGGGCAGTGCTGGGGCAGACACAGACCCTGCCAGATGCCTTTTTTGGTGTCTTTCTGAAACCGCGTGGTGAAACTCTTGACTTTTCTCTGCCCTCGTAAAGCAGAGGCTGTGATGTGCCAGGTGCCCCTCAGCCTCTGTGTTGACACTAGTTCTCTGGCATTGCACTTGCTGCCCTGAAGGTAAGCCAGTAGCTGATAGCTGTGTATCTTTGCATTTAAAACTTTAGCTGCGAGGTCTGGGGATTCCCCCTCCCCTCACAACACTGGGCTCAGTCTGGCATGAAACCGGCTCTGTGCTCAGCTCTGTGCAGCTCTAATGTGGGGCTGCGTTTAAGTGTGGGTATGACTATATAAAAACACGTGCACATGTGTAAACATATATAAATGTATTTATTGGGATGCTTAATTTTAGATTTGTAGGTCGAGCTTCAGCTTTTCTATTTGCATTCTGTCCGCGTGGAATACCTGATGCGTGGCTTTCTAAAGAAAACCAAAGTGAAAGCAGTCGCTAAGTATGAATACGGCTTTCACTGACATTTCAAAGTGTGTCTGTGAGACGTGAAGCGGTATTTCTAGCCTTTATGGGGATCAATGAAACCCATGTGATAGGTTTCCAAGAGTGGTAGTCCAGTTTCAAACAGAACTGTTCCCAGCCTCCTGCTTTCGGGGCATACATCATTTCCTAACTGTTCTAACTGCACTGCTGATATTTCTAGCAATAAAACAGAGCGGGTAAATACAGAGGTATGCAGCCTTGCAGGGTGAATTTCTCCTTGGCTTTTGATGCTAATAGTTTTGTTTTAGCATGAAATTTAAAATAGCAAAGAGGAATATCTGTTCGAGAAGTGAGTAGAGTGCGAGTGTCAGCCATCGCAGCAGCGGAGCAGCTCAGCTGACATCAGTAATGTGTGCTGTTCAGCTCCCCACAGGAGCTGCTCTGTGCCTTTCTTTTGGTGAGTTGCTACTGAAGAAAGTTTGTTCTCTGTGGGTTTTTTTGTTTGTTTTTTGTTTTTTGAAGTCTGTTGGTGCTGGTAGTGAGAGTCATATTTTTTTGGAGTGAGAAAAATGTATTTTGGAAAATTTTCAACCTCTGGGTATTAAAAAAAAAAAAAGTTTGCAACTTTCTAGACACTATACAATGCCCTTCTGGTAAAAAGCAAATTGTAAAAATGGGGTCCTGTTTGTGTTTTCCAGTTGTTTTCCGGGGCTGTGGGTTTTTGTTGTTTTTGTTGTGGGTTTTTTTTTTTTTTTTTTGGAGCAGCAGACTTCTGCAGTTGGAACAGGTGCTGTTTTACTTGCAGTTTATCTGCAAATGGAGTGATTTCATTATAGTTTTTCTTCAAAAAAAATAAAGCAAGGTGAATAAGCCCAGCAGAGGAGGGATTGCGGAAAATAAAATAGTTCCCAGCAGAGGAAACCTCTGTGCTGCTGTGCACAGCCCCATGCCACAGCGCAGCACCAGCCCTACCAGGAGCCTCCGGCTGCTCTGCCTGCCTGCCCTCCTGCCTGCTTGCCCTACCCTGCCCTCGCCCTGCATGCTGTGCCTGCTGGCCCTGCCTATCCATCCTGCCTGCCCTGCCCTTCCTCCCTGTCGGCCCTGCCTGCCCTTTCTGCCTGAAGCACAGCAGCCGTGGCCACGGTGCCGCTTGCAGAGCAGCACACCGGGGTGCTGTGCCACACACGAGGGCTGTCCAGGATGCAGGAGCCCACCCCTGGCAGGGCCGCACTGAGGAGGAGCCCGGCCGGGACGGGTGTCCTGCAGCTGGGCCAGGCTGTGTGGCTGCGTCGCGCTGCGGCTCAGCCCGCTCGCCCACGGTGGCTGAGAAGCGAGCTGTTGGCTTGTCTTCGCTGCGGTGATTAGCGGGATTAAATGTAAGCTGCTGTGTACTTTGTACCAATTAGTTTCTCATCAGAGAGGTTCATTATGACTTCTTTCTCTCCTTGCGATGTTTTCTCGACGTTTGATTACGTACGTGGCAGACTCACATTGCTGAGCTCTGTCCTGGGCGTGTGACCGCTGTCAGCTTTGTTTGCACGGCCTTTGCTTTCACGGCAGAAACAACACTGCTCATAGAGAACACTGAACCCAACTACTGACAATTTACCTTAAAAACAACCTCTGCTTAGCGATGGCCACAAAGTCACCAACCTCAGAAAACAGAATGGTCGGAAAAGGCCAGTTAGACTAGTTTTGTTCAATCTCACTTTCCCTGAGGTCTTAGCGGAGGGGTGTACACACTGTTCTATATCTGAGCCTTCATATAAGCAAATAGGTAATTTATTTTCTTATTTTCTTCTGTGTTGTACACCAGTGATAGAATTCTGTTACGGCACACACATGTCTCTAAGGGACAAAAGCTGAAAAATGCTCTCCCTTGTATGAGAAAGTACGTTTGAGAATGCTTACTCAGTGGACTCTACTTGGAAAGAGCAGACGAAAGAGTCTGTGATGATGTAGTGAAACACAGTGATATCGGCTTGGAAAAAAGGGAGAGGTAACTTCTTTTTGGCTCACGTTGTTTTAGCACAGCGAAGGGAAATCAGTGCAGGTGAGCAAAGCAGGGCAGATAGCTGTTAGCCATCCAACACTGCACCAGAGTGAAAAGGTCGGCACAGAGCAGAAGCACAGTCACTGGGACCCAAGTCTGGGTGTGCACAGACATACCAGCCCAGCAGTGCCCCTGGAATTAGAGGGACTTTTCATTAATGAGATAATAGTCGTGAGATGTTAACCAGCAGTTGCTAAGTACGTTAGCTGATGGCTATTTCTAAGCAAGCAAGTTAAATACTTCTGATGTATTTATGGTATAAAGCCTTCTGAGCTGGCTTGCTGAGTATTCTCCATATGTTGTTGAAGAGATCATCCTCCCACCTCCTTTTTGTTTTCTTTCTGGATGTCAGAAATCAACTAAACCTTCGTTAATTTGTGAGGCTTTCAGTCTGTAGTGCTTTGAGGGAGGAAGCAGGCTTCTCAGGAACGCAAAAGACAGTTTTTTAAAGTTTTTACTTTTTTTATAGCGTTATTTAAAAAAAAAAAAACTTAAAATAGATTGATTGATTACTAAGGAAAGTTCATTAAAACTTTTATTTCTCTTTAGTTTGGCAACTGTCTGTTTTTCAGCAAGGAGGAACTTAAAAACACAAAGGAAACGCAGCGCTGGTGGGTTGTGGTGCCAGCAGTACCTGCTGCATACAGCACAGCTGCCTGGAGTCAAACAGCAGGGCTCTGAGTGTCTCTGCTGTGGAAACCGTAGGTACACCCATACAAATCTGTATTACACACAACAGTATCAGCACTGTGCAAGTATTAAAATACGTTACCAGTAACTCAGAACAGCAGGAAATGTTCTGTAGTAGGGCAGCGTGCCTTTATGCTTCTGAGGTTTGCCAACCGTATTTTGTCACTGATCTTCTCTAAGGTGATTATGTTAGTGTTAATTGCAGCTGCACCACCTGAAATCAAAAGGAAAAGTGGGACAGGACTACTGGTGTTACCTGCACCCGTGTGACTGACCAAAGTAGGCCCACCAAGAGTCTCCAGGGTGAGTCGGACTGGGAATAACAGGAGTGAAGTCACCGTTGTGTCTCAGAGGAAGCGGGTAGCTCTTCCCTTATGTCACATTAGGAGACTTCTTCTGAAATGGCATAACTGCTGTTAATGAGGAAATCATGAAAATAATTGTGAAGGGCAGTTAAGGCAAGGATGTGAAAGAGAAGAAAAAATGTTAATCCATTCCAAATGGGAAATTTGGACTGTCAATAAAATCTTTTCAGTTTGTTCTCCAAAATGCAAGTCTATTACTAAATTTGAGATTTGTTATCAAAATGGAATCCTACATAGGGTGCAGTTCTACATGCAGTGAATGAAGAATAAGAGTCTGTTTAAACATTTCTCATCAAAGAAAACGCGAGAAGGAAAAAGGAAGGAAAACCAAGGTGACATGAAGGAATCAATTCCAGACTCCCATAGCTTGCTCACATGCTTAAAACGTGGCAGTGTGGCTCGGAGCTGGCGGTTCAGACAGGTGATCAGGGCAGAGATGTTGCTTACGGTTGAAAATAGTTGAGTAATGATGTGGTCGATCCAACCAGCGATCAGGTCACAGTGTTAACCATCCTTATGTTCAGCTGTGTAGTCCACACACATCAACTCTACTTTTTGTTAAAAAAAAAAAAAAAAAAAAAAAGTCTTTTTTCAGCTGTTTGGTCAAAGCAGTGAAATGCAATTTGTATCTTAAAAATGCACTCAGTTCTATATTCTCTAGTATTCTTGATACATAGTGAAAGGAGTAACTGCGTATTTCAGTGGTGTTTTATGCAGTGATTAAAATCACTAATGCAGCTTCTCTCTGTGATCCATGCAGAATGCGTGGTGTGCTGGACACCACACATCACAGAGGGGAGAAGAATTGTGCTGAACCTTTGGAGGTGGATAGTACAAAACCATCAGTGATTTACGAGTGGTTTTACTTCAGAAGTAAAACTGAGAATGGGTTGGTCTGGAAAAGACATCAGAGAAAAGAAGGGAATCACTGTTTTTGCAGCCTACCTGAAATGTAGGATACTTGCTTATTCATGTTTTATGCCTGAGCTTTCTGGAAATGTAATTTCGTTTAGCACAGTTACATGGAGAGCTGCAAGCCGAGCAATATCTGTAATACTTATATGAACTGTAGGATAAGCCTAGAACTTCAGTATGAACTTTAATTGCACCTTTGCAGAAGCAAATATGACCTCTGTGGATTTCAGCTCTTTATGGACAAATTTTGTTAAACAAATCAATCAGTTTACACCAAAGCCCAGGCATTTGTGCCTATATGGCATTTCCAAATGTGCAGATGTTAAATAGTAAACATTTCAGGTGCAATACACGTGAAGAGATATGCTTTAGTTTTGTATTAAATTTAAACTCAAAGTAGACAATTAGGAAAAAACAAACAAAAAACCAAACCAACAACAGAACAACCTTCCAGAAAAACCCTGCAGTTGTGTTAAGCTGTTGACCAGAGACTGCTGGTAAGACGTTAACTCCAGTAGGTTCACTGCATTTTGTCCTGGACCAAAGTATCAATGGCTTGTAATGCACCAGAAAATTTGATGAAAGGAATTTGCAAAATATTAAGCTTCTAGCATTGAAGTAATCTTCTTAAACCAGCAAAAATGGGCAAATATAAATTCCAATTTTATTTAGTTCTCATTTTCTGATGCGAAAAAAGGATAAGTTTAAGAGGGAAATGTTAGAGAATGTACACAGGAATAGAGTGCGCTTAGGGGATGATTTGTGGCTGGAATAGCTGCTAGCACGTGTATATTGAAACACACTCCTTCAAAGGTGGTTTTAACACCACAGTAGCTATCTCATAAATCTTTTACAGAAGGCATGGTGTGATTTATCAGAATGTGAGCCACTAAAACATATCTTTTAAAGTAACCTCTGCTATTTCTTCTTTGGTTTAAGTGCTGGAGAGACAGATTCCTTAGAACATGTGATGATCTTTTAAAAACTATACATAAAAAGCAGGAAGGAGACAGATAAAATCCTGGTTTGACTGCTGATTATTAAAAATGCTTACAGTGATGGTGATGGCTGTTTTTATAAGAAAACTTTTTTTGGAAAATAAACAAGTGCTCTATGTGAATCATACATGGGTTATTCTGGAAGTTGAATAATGACTGAATTTCTAATATATCTATCTTTTGTCAGAGAAATTTAAGTTCTCATACAGCAGTAGCAAGTTGCAGATTTGTAAAAACGTTTGGTGTGTTTTTGTAGGGAGGCAGGATAGCTCTTGTGTTCCTTTTGGTGCAGCAGTGCTTCGTCCTTCGTGTATGAAGATAAATGAGAGAGGAGGAGGAAATAATACAAGTTGTTGGGCTGTGCTAACTGCTGCTATTTTCTTGAAGGTTTCAGCTTCTTGCATTTATCAGCAGCTGCACAGATCAGATCCGAGTGTTCAAGGCCTGCTCTTACTGCTGTACCAGTGCTGTAAGGCAGGGCTTGTTTAATGTGATGCGGAGGAGCTGCTGTGGAT
Organism: Meleagris gallopavo; assembly: GCF_905368555.1. NCBI lineage: Eukaryota > Metazoa > Chordata > Aves > Galliformes > Phasianidae > Meleagris > Meleagris gallopavo. Next base: position 75,282,673 of record NC_139435.1, read on the forward strand.
CAAAGGAGCAGGCTGGCATTCAGAGGCTGTCCCGAACAAGTGCTCTTTCGTCCCTGGGACACAGGGGAATTTGTAAACACACTGTCCTGTTGGATTAAATTCTTGCCACAGGTCACATTCTCTTGTAAATGCTCAGTCATCTCGTTGACTTTCTTTAAAATGAGATTACTATCACTTTGTGCATCTCAGAATGGTGGCATTTTAACTCCTTTGCCGGCTGGATTCTTAGAGCCTAAACCATTGCTCATCTGTGTGACAAAAAGCTAAGGCTGCTTCGGAGAGTGCCTGATCAATTCTGTCGCACAGCGCAGGGGGCGAACCACTAATTTTTCCCAATTTCTAATTTCTGTGCTTGCCTGTATAGTAAATGTAGATGTGTTGAGTGAAGACCTGCAGAGTTTATTTGCTTTTCACCAATTTCCTGAGCCGTTCTGTGGCCCTGCAAGGAAAGGCACACTGCACCAAATATTGTCCAGACTGCATCTCAGGGCACCCCAGTGCCGGACCTGCGCCCTCCCAGCAGCACAGCAAGCTCTTCAGTTGCCTCAACTCACTTGGTAAATTTTTGTCGAATGCCATTTTCCAACAAATACTGTGTACAACTGTCCTATTTTAATGATATTTCTCCAGGCACACGTCTTAGGTTGAACTGCCTGTTTGTAAAAACACACGCTGCTTTTGTCGTGTGCTAGAGCTCAGCAAAGATCGGAGTCAAACAGGTAGAGAGACTGCTGGCCAGCAGCACAGCCTGGGACAGTCAGGTTGCCCTGTCCCAAATGTCAAATACTTATTTTTGATCTTAAGAGAAGCAAGGTGCTACCGCCAGTTTGTCTTATTGTGGTCTTTTGTTGTTATTGTTATTATTACTGCTTCCGATTAAAAATCTTCCAAGTTCAACCACAAAGGTAGAATACTGAATAGAGAAAATGGCCTTTACTTATCTTAACCAAAAGCCTTTCATTTCCGTTTCCTTAACCACACCGCAGTGCCTTTACGCGGTTTCAAGTGATGAAAAATCATCTTTGGAATTGCTTTTGCTCTGTAATTACAGCATTTTTGGTTGCGTGTGTGATGGTTTGAAAGATGTGATGAAGTTGCTGTTTAGTTGGAGTAGCATTTTTAAACAATTCATACATTTTGAAAACTAGTCTACAGCTACTAGAGTGGACTTGGTGACCTTGGAGTGTGTAGCAGTTATCACACCCAAGTTGAAAGGGGGAAAAATAAAAATGGAAAGCAACAGTTAAATGATATTTTATGACTACAGGTTGTTTTATTTGGCCAAAGAAAGGTAATCTTTGAATTCCGGTGTGTTTATGAGATTGTGTTGAATATCACAATGCTGACATAAGTGCTGCATTCAGTTACAATTTGTGATATTTGTGGAATGGAAGGAAAGAAAGCACGTTTTTGTCTAGCCCTTCGAGTGTTGGCTGGTGCCATCAGCTATCATGCAGGATCTAAGAAGATCACTGGTGTTTAAATAATTCTGATCTCTGGTCATCCGACCTGCAGTGCTTTTTGTCTCTGCCCTTCCAGAGGATGGGCTGGGAGGTGAACAGAGCTGCAGGGTAAAGATGGTAGCCCCTGTACGAGGGCCATGTCGGGTTGGGTGTATGGTGGCTGTGGGTTTCACTGGCTGCTGTAGCAATACTGTGTGGTGGTTTGGGGCACACGGGTACCTAGCATGGCTGCTGTGTTAAGCCCACGGTTTGCAGTGTACCTATTTCCCCTTTCAGGAAGCGGGGAGAATGGAAGCCCTTTTCTTTCCTGCAGATTTGTGAAAAATACAGCATTTACTCCAGAAAGGAGAGAGGCTGGGCCATGGGTCAGAGCTCAGGCTGAGGTCTGCTTTGCTTGGCGGCAGCTGAGCAGGGTTTGCTTTGCTGCTCTGTCCCTTCCTCGGCCCCATGCAACAGGCAATTAAAGTGAGTGAGGATACTGTTATGAGAATTGAGGTAGGTGCACCAGCACCACAAGGCAAGGCAACACTTCCCCTTGTCACCATGTTGGGCATTCTGAAGGCTGGCTGCAAAACAAGTTACCTCTAACAGAAAGGAGAGGATCATTGCAGCTGCAAGGAAAGGGAAGGTTTGGTTGGGATGTGTGTGGATGAGTAGAATGACAAGCAGGGCAGGGACCAGCCCAGAAAATCTGAACGATTTTCACTTTTTCTTGCCCACTGCAGCTATGTGTAGAGGACGACTGTTTGGATTACATGAAAGATGAGGTAGCCAAGTCAATAGAAAAGCCTGAAGGTGACGTGTTGTGGAAACCAGATGAAGAGCTGCTGCCTCATTCCAGCAGGATTTACTGCTCTAGCCAGAAGTTTACTGTCTGTGCCTCTCTGCTTTTGGGAGGACCAGCACAGACCTCGCTTGCATGAGGAATGTGCTTGAGGTGGGCGCTGCTGATGTTATAAAGCCCCCAGGAAGCGACAGGTCACCACTGTGGTCAGCCTGTGCACTCACCATTCTCACCTTGTAGTGGCCCGAAATGCCTGTGCTGCTGAATGGGCACTGGGGTGTTCACGTAATGCTGTGCCTGCCCAAAACAAATCCTGCCAGTCCTGAGCAGTTTTGAGTACTGGAATACAGATAATTTCTGGTCTACTGTAGGGTATTCAGGGATAAGTGGGCATTACCTCTGTGCCAGGGCTGGGTTCAGTGTTCCCCTTCTGTTCAACGGGAGATGTCTGAATACTTTCTGTCACTTTTTATCTTGTATTGCATATCTGTGTTGGTGTTATGCCATGCCTAAGGACACGTTTGTGGTAAATATGGTGACGTGTGTAATTCATACCCAAATAAATTTCCTGCCAATAGCCATCTACCGTTTGGTCAAACAAATGAAGAAGCTGGTCATAGTTAGGATTTTGAACACGGTGGGTCTGTAGCATAGTAGTGTAGCAGTTTTCTTGCATTTATTTATGTTTGGAAAAGCAGAAATCCAGTAATCTCTGATGTCTTAAAAATCTGCTTTGCTTCAGGAAGAGCATGCTTTGGGCTGGACTTCTTGTTACTGAATGGAAATGAGCCTGCAGTCAAGGAAATTTGGGCAGGACTGGTGTAATTTTAAGGCTCGAGGATTGTAAGGACAGGTGGAGATTAAATTACCTCAGTAATTACAACCCCGTAGTACAAAGGTTCTTGGTGTATTTCTGATGGGCATCACTGACGCAGCATGGATACTTGTGCAGAAGCTGTTGGTTGCATTCAAGACTTGCAAGAAAAAGGTGTGCGCTACCCAGAAGGCAAGTTTTACACTAAGCCCAGAAGTGGTTAGAATGTTCTTTTACACAATTTTTTTTACAGCACAGACTGTAAATTGAGACAGTGCATTCTGTCTGTATATCTTACGTTTTAAATAGGAGTTTGGAGTGCATACGTGGTAAATTTTGTCCCCTTTATGGAACAGCCTGGCTTGTGCAGCTATTATGGTGAAGTAAGCATATTCACTCCATCCACGTGCCATAAATATTAATAAAATAGATGCCACCAGTTTTTAGGTTTTGAGGAGCCACAGTCCACAGCCTTTTCCTCTGGCTTTCTTCTGTGTTAGCAATCATTTTATTTCAAATGTTGGAGACTTAATGTGTCAGCCTTTCTTGCTTTTGCATCCGTTGTGTATTGTTTTGGTGAAGAATACTGCCAGGTTCATAAATTCAACAACAAATTCAGTGAGTATGTACACGTATTGTGGTAAAAAGAGCAGTGAATGAATATTAGATAAAGCTGAGAAACTTCTAATTAGTCTGTAACTACGATACGTGCATTTTGTAGTAATTTGTCAAAAAACCCTGCTTGAATGTTGTTTCTTCCTTTGGTACTGAGAGGGTTCTTGGTGGAATCCAGGCCTGATGATCTCCTGCACTGTGCCATGGGTGGTCTTTAACAGCTGCCATGTTTTGTGTGTGCTTCATTCATTCCATACATATCTGTCTCCCTTTTTGCCAAATCACCCGTTAGGAAAAATTCTGCTGAGAATGAGCTTTTACACATCTAGAGAGTGGAACACAAAAGGTTTCTCAGGAACCGATACCTAGTGATGTTTGGAAGATAACAGCGTTTGTCAAGACCAGAAATGTAGATTTGTCAGCAGACAAGGTACAAGATGCTTAGGAGTTGGACAGTATATTTGTGGCCAGAGGTAGGATTGTGCTGTTAAGTGGTGGACATCAGATAATCTAGGCGTAGCTTGGAAGCCTGGGTGCCTGGAGCACTTAGGGTGATGCCCAGGGTGCTGCCATGCTAGCAGTCCTGTCCACAGAGAGAAAGAGCCAGACAAGAAGGAAAGAGTAAGACCCGCGTTTTGGCCTTGTGCTGATGGCCAAAACCATCAGCCATGAGGAAGGATCTCAGAGCAATGACTTCATCTGGGGGAGAGAAACCCAAAGCTCGACTGACTGAGTTTCCCTCGTTTGCTGTTGGCTTGTCCTGTATGAAGTCTCCCTCAGCTCAGGCAGAGCCAGGGAAGCCCTCAGTCATGTCCTTCCCTCTGGCAGAGCTGACCTCTGGGTGCTTGCTAAATCAGGGGGGAAAAAGGTTTTCTGTTTGAAGTGGTTTTCAGTATTCCTCAGGCTGTTGCTCTGGTGCTCATCTGATGCTTTAAAAAGTTAATTTGCCTATTTATTAACAAGGCTGTCTTACTGCAAGCAAAGGCCTCATGGAGCTAATTACATATATACCTATTTCCACTAAAACTTTGAGAGATTTTAGCAGTGCGTAACTCTTCCATGATAAACTAACCACAGAAACTACAGAGGCCCAGACTTATTTCATCTGGCTCATTTATAACTTATTCCAACTTCATACATTGCCCACAGCGATGGACTCAATTCATGATGCAGTTCTAGGTGACACTTATTTGCTGTTTGTTCCTTTAATGCTGCTGGCTGCCGATAAAAACAGATGTCTCTGAGCATTCTCAAGGCTGGGATCTCTGTTCTATGAATGCTGCCTGCCTTTTCTATCTCAGATGAGACACCGAAGCTAAAGGTTGCTAAAGGTTATAAACAAATGATCACCTGCTGATGCTTAAAGAGGTGGTGGAAAACTGACAGAATATCACTAATAAAATGCACCGTCTTTATTAGTTTAAATCTTGAGTACGTTTTGCAATTCACTTTAATACCATAACTGGTGAATTGGATGTTCCTCAAGCAATGCTATTTACTCACTTTTGACTTTCTAGTCTGAAGTATATTACTAAAAATGTTGAAAACATGTTTGTCTTGAAGCCAGCAAGGTAGTAGGCTGAGGAGAAGACTTGAGCTCAGATTTTCATTGCAATTATTGCATCAACGCTGTTGTTTGCTTCTTCAATACCGCAAGGTGAAAGTCTTTTGCAAGAGAAAAGCTTCAGTGCCTGTTTTTTTCCCCCCTTACTTTCACTGTTATTTCTGAAATCCTACTTGAAGTGGGACAATATGGGTAAGTGACAAACACACTGATAGTTTTTTTCAGGGAGAGGGCACGAGCTATTAAATCAATCAGACAGTTGAATGACGTTCTCATTATTTTATTCTACACTGCAAAGTTCTCCTTAAGCCCCATAAAGAACCTTGGGACTAAAAAGGAAAAATGCTGTGCTGCTCTCTGCAGAGAAAAATGTCCTGTAAAAATAATGGTGCTGTGAGGGAAGGACTGGGAGGTTCTCAGTAGAGCTCTGTGCAGACAGCACAGGTTTTGCCGAGCTGTCTACGTGAAGACTGTTCTTTCAGGTTTGGCCATAACTGTGTAGTCAGAGTAGTCAGCTGCCATACAAACTTTCCTCCAAAGTCTTAGCAGATAGTCTGATGCTATATTGTAATGGTCAAACGCGGGTTCTAGAAGCTTAATGTCTTATAGTAGCTTTCCTATCTTCACACTTCATTTGTTTTGTAGCACAAATTAATTTTGCATGGTCTGCTGGATTTACACTGGTTGTTGGCATAGAGGAATGAGTGCAGCTGTACTGCTGAAACACCCGCAGCTAGATCTCAGCGTTCCCCATGCACAAGATGGAGAGGTCAGTGCCAGAGTGACAGCCTTGCCTCATTTCTACAAGTACGGTGCCTTACCTGACTTACTCTTTTCTACTTCTCCAAAGCTCAGACTTACAGAAGTGCAGGAAAACAGGCTTTTGTTGTTACTCGTTTCTGTCCAAATCAGTTTCCAAAGAAAACACTACATTCCTGAAAATGAGGAGTAAGTGTGAAAGCCGTGGGTAAGTTTTCCTGGGACACATCAAATCGGTTTTGTAAGTCTGAGCAAGATGTCTTCTAGAACGTGACGCAGGTAACTGAAATCTTCCCATTAGCGAGGGCCATTGGTCCCAGTTCCTATGTTTTTACATCTCAAGGTCAATTTCTGCAGTTTCAGTGGAAGCCCAAGCTTTGTGTTTACTGAATCGAAATGTGCGCCAATCAGAGCAACTGCTGCACGCCAGTCTCTTCCAGGAAAACATCTGATTTGAGGAGGAATAACTGTGAGAGGTTGTCATTTTAAACCGGTGAATCTTAGAGCTTGGTAGAGGTTGTTTTTAGTTCATGTTGGTGCTGATCAAAGATACATTTTATTTTGTCATAAGAATGTCGTTATAATGCTCTCCTGTTTGTTTGTTTTCAAAGTTCATTTTCTGATTCTGGGAAGAAACCAGTGTTAAGACACAGTAAATACCAGAGGAATTACAATGTATGCAAAGCTTGATTTGTGCAGTATTACAATATTAGTAGACATGAAAGATTAGAAAGGAATTTTTCTACTTTACTGGAGTATATGGACTTGCATCATCTGCGTGGTTTTTTTTTAACTCTGATATCTAAGGCTTCATGCTCATCTTTTACACTGTTTGGTTGCTAGCTACTCACTAATATGGCAATTTGAATGTCTGTTACAAGTATTGCAGATTATGCCTCGTCTCAAACATGGTCATTTTCTAAATCTCAGTCCTAAAAGCTACCTCAGTAGCTGATGTGGTTGCGTGAGGCTTTTAGTGACTGAGGTTCTGCTACTGCACAGTAATCAAAGTGCTGAAATTTGGAGCCAGAGGGAGTGGAAATGAGTCTGTGCCCAGAGCAGCTGCACTCCACAGCGCTCTCAGTACCCGGTGTTTTTTGTTGCTCCAGCCTGGGCTGCAGTGACAGGTTGTCACTGTGGTTGTAAACCATGGAGGAATTTTGGTTTTCTGAATGAGGCGTATGAAACTTCAGTGTTCGTTGGATGAAGTTCCAAATTCAGACAGCTGCAGACTTTACGTTAACTTGCAAGAATTTGTCCAAAAATTTGATCTCTACTGTGTAGGTTTAAAACTTGAATACTGATTTTTATTGCTATTTTTTTGAAATCTAAGTTTATTTCTTACATAAAAACTTGGCATGAAATTTAGTTAAAAAACTGGTTGTTTCAAAATGCAATTAGGAATATGGTGTGGATTTTTTTTGTATGAGGCTCATCACAGTGTATATATTTCTGTCATTACTATACAGCTGAAACATGGTGATTTTTTTAATTTTTTTTTTTTTAATAAAAGCTGGAAAAACAAGGAATAAGGAAAAAAAAAAAAATTGAAGTACGTAAAACAATAAAATCCAGTGTTAAAATTGCCCAGGCATTTAATTAATAATTTGAACAGTGTGCACTGATTGAGACAGAAATATGTTGGAAGGCTTTGGTTCAGCAAAACGCTCAAACACGCTTAAATTCAAATGTATGCCTATGTCATCTGGATTTAGGATTATTTTGGCTTAAAGCTAAGCACAAGCTTAAACGTTCACTCTGTTATGGCTAGGGCATTTCGGCCTGGTTGTGTGGGCACACGGTCTGGAACTTCCACAGTGTAACTTTGGATTCTGAGAGGAGCGCCTGTCAGGACCAGGAGAAATTTCATTCATGTGACAGTACGAGTGCAGGAGTGGCGTGGTCATGGAGCAGCAGGTTTGTAAAAAGAGGGTATTTGCTCCGTTTGTCACGCATGGTGCAAGGCCTGCAGCAGTGCAGCCGTGTGACTGGAAGTTATACCTCCTTGTGTTCCACGTCAGGCAATTCCAGAGCCACGCAGGTAGGCTTTAATTTCACCGGGTCCTGATTGATGGCATCTGGCTTTAAATTCTAACAGTTTTACTTTACGCTCCTGCGTTTATATTAAACTTCTTATTTATTTATTTAATCTTTGCTTGTGAGTACCCCTTCCGCCCCTCCAACCAACACCCAGATATCAGAGACACTCAGCTTTTGTTTAGATGTTCTATCAGAATCTGCCCCAGGCAGCACAGTACAAGATCCAGGGAAGCTGCTCGATCAGCTTTAAGGCAGCGTGCTTTCCTTTTCACATTTGATGAATCACAGTCGTAAAATCCAGAGAGTAGCATGCTCTAGATGATATTTGGTTTGTTCCACCTGCTTGGTGTGTTTAATGCAGAGTAGTTGGTGAAATCAGAAACAGCATTGGTAGTGTTTCTCTTTTCCCAAACCATTTCTATCTCAAGTTGATAGAATCTCGAGAAGGTTTGTCTTCTCTTCAAGACAAACAAACAAAGTTCTTTTTATCATTTGGACAGGACTTTTTCAACTGGTACTGAGTAATTAGTGTCCTCATTTGAGAAATAATAGTATTTTTTATCAGCAACAGCTGAAAGTAATCTAATACCTCCTTGACTGTATTCGATTGCCTGGCTCAGCGCTCCTGCACAAGACGTGAAGATGAAAGCTTCTGATTCAGATGATAGTGCAGCAGAGTGCCAGCACCCACCACAGGCGTTCTGCTTTCACAGAAAGAAGCCAGCTCACGTGGAGGCAGCTCGGAAAGTAAGACAGAGGTCCTGTGGCTTTTGAGCAAAGCTGCGTCTACTGGAAAGTAGTAGCAGCAGGGGGAGAAGCGTGTATAAATTCCTGCTCAGCGTATGGAGGCATGGTGCATTTACGTTCTAAATGCAGCTGGTAGCTCTGATGAAGGCAGGACTTTCTGCAGCTTCCCACTTTTCAGTGGCTTTCTGATCAGTTGTACCTGAAGCTCAGTGAAGGACATGGATGGAGCACTTGGCTGGGATGTGTCTTTCGGCAGGCAGCAGTAGTGTGGCTGACCAGAGCCAGGCGCGGGACCCTGTCTGAAGTGCGGTGCTGACTTAACTGTGTAGATGGCGTAAGTGCAGCAGATGCTATGACAGGTTTCTTGGTCCTGGAGATCCAGAGTTCAACCACAGAACTTAAATTTGTCATTCTGAACTCTTAATATTGCAGTGGTTAAAACGTGCCTACGTAAAATTGTTGTATTGATTTTTTGAGAACAAGTTTTATTTTCCTAATCTAGATTCAAGACTCCCTGGTGCGTGTAAAGCTCGCTAGAAGACACCATGCTGAACTAACCATTGAACTTCTTGTTGTTAGAGAAGCAACTATTTAACAAATGGAATAATGTGCGAAAACCACACAGTTAGGGAAAAATGAGTCTTGTCTTTCTGTGAATAGTAACAGAAATGAAGAGCAGCTTTAGAAATACCGTGCTTCTAAACCTGAGTTTCTGTCACTCGCTGCCTATCTTTACAGCGGTACAGCCTCGTGTCCAATGGCAAATTTTAGCTGCAATCTAAGGAAGTCCTGGCTGTCGCTGAGGGCATGGAGATTGACCACAGGACTGTGTGCTGTACGGTTTATGCAGTACGTGTGTCCCAGCGCCGTGCAGTAATGCCAGGTACTCACAAGGACGCGTTAGCATGATTACTGCAGGCTTTGTTTTGCTTTCTGGGAGCAGTGCTGATCCTCAGAAGAGCACCGTTTGGTGTGCTGGGTCGGAGAGCCCCTGCACCAGCTGAATTGCCACCCGAAGCTTTACCGGATGGCTCTGAGCCTACGGTGTTGTGTGTCTGCACTTGCTCTTCAATGTCAGAACTTCCGCATCTGTAGCTAAAAGACTAAAAGGTGTGAATGCTTTAAAACAAGAATAATTGACAGTTTTCCAGATGTGTGCTGTCAGTTCCTATTCACCTTGACATAAAAAAATTGTAGCTATGCATAATTTATAAATGTCATGCATAAGACTATATGGATCTCATTTTAAAATTAAGATGAAAGAGACTCATTTCTGGAATTTTATTAAAATATTTTAGGGTGTTTCTTTAGGCAGCAGGTAGTCGAACACTATCTCATCTATTCAGATGTGTACTCCTTCTGTCACAGCAGCATTTGCATGAATACACGTGCCATAAATGAACGTAAAAGTCAGTATGTTAATACCAGTTTTTAAAAGCGAGGGAGCCAGCACCGGTTAAATGGTCTGGCAGAGTGTGTGACGTATTTCTGTAGGAGAGCCAGGAAGTGAGTTAACAAAAGATCACACCGTTTTTCTTTCCCCTACAATATTTTAGATTTGTTTGGTCCTGCTTTTTATTTTAGCATGGAATGAGCAGGAGAGGTTTTTGTATCATGCCCTGATCTCAGCTATCCAACAGACTGTGTGCAGTAGCACGAAGCAAGTAGGAATAACCCGTGTACATTTTCTTCAACTTTTTTAAAAGAAAGAGGTGGAGTCTTTTTTTCTGTGTTCCTAAACATGACGGGGTTACAAATATGCTCAACGCACCTCTCCTTGTTTTGTCTTAGGGCTTTGCTTCTACCTGGCAGATGTGGTTGCTAAACAATAAGCGGTGTGGTTGACAGGTGAATTTCACATCATCATCTGCTCTATTCTGCCATTCAATCATCTTGGAATTTTGCTTGCCTGATTAGTTGACTGCAGATTTTCAATTTAAATGTAACTTCATCTGCTTGATTAAAAATGTAACAGAACATTATCCATTGCAAATAAATTTCAGGGCAAGAGATGATTTTGCCTGTTTAAAAAAAACATCTGTTTATATTGGCTGGGAGCAGATGATTAATACCTCTCTAATTTCGAGGTTTACCAGTCCAGCTCACCTGTCTCTTTGCATGGGTAGCTGAAATTGATGGCTGTCGGGTATAAACATTTACCTGTTGATGTTTATTTGATGGATTTCTTTTTTAAGGATAATATAGAATCCCATCATTGGGCATTCATTTATTTGCTGTTCATCAAGATGATTGACAGTTTTGCCAGCAACATAGAAAAGGCTTTCCTTCTTGGCACATGCGAGAGAAATATACTTCCGAGCGATAAGGGCCTCGAAGAATAAAGCAGATTTTCCAGATTTTTCACTTCCAGCATTCATTGTAATTGTCCTGAATGGAGGCTTAAGGTTGGCACGAACTCAGCGGGATGTAGTGGGAGGTGGATTTCTAACAAGCAGGACAGTCCTGCAGCTGTTCTTTGTGAAATGACAAATTGTTTAAGCTTCAAAGCAGCAGTAGGGAACTGCCTGCAAACCCAGGAGGCTGTGATCTCAGCCAGCGCTCGGCTTGTGAAGGTGAACCCGTGGCAGCATCGGTGTCACAGCGGCTGCGGGGCTCGGGGCCTGCCGAGCTGCAGGCATGGCCGGCTGCGCAGAGGCCTGGTGCTAACACCTCCGGCCCGGCTGCTCTGCAGGGCAGCTGGTCCGTGCTGTGGGTCCCTGGCAGCTGGTCCGTGCTGCGGGTCTGCCCCGCTCCTCCATGCCTGCCCTGCATCCAGTCCCCTCCGCCTGCACAGAGCCATACGCAGTGCTGCACAGCACTGTACGTCACAGCCAGGCTCGTGCTCTTGAGGCACGCACACTCCTGCCTTTTGCTGCTGCAAGTTATTTTTCCGTCGACGTCACATTTTTAAATGTTATTTTTAGATGCTGTATGCTCGCTTGCTCCTAGATGAGAAGATAGGGCTTGGGTTCAGGAGGAGGGAGGAGAATGATGGTTGCAGTAAGCGTGAGGAATCACTGGGACTGGGTGCATGGCCGACTGGTAGGAGAGCAGCCCATTTCTCTTCATAGCATGAGTCCTGCAGATTTTGTCTCAGCAAAAGGGGAGCTGCATGTGGATGCTGCTGTGGTAGCACGTCTGGGCTGCAAGACGGCACCACGAGAGCTGAATCTGCGACCATTTTGTGTGACGAACTTCTCTGTGAGACTGAGTAAACTACTTACGTCCTCTCACCTTCCTGAGCTGTAGATCTGGAAGCAGCTGCCCTTCTTTGTGAAGGATGTGTGTGTGCTTTCTGCGTCTGCAGTTGTCTCAGTTCTGCTAGCAAAAGGGCAGTTTGTTCAGGCTTTCTTTCAAAGTGCAGGAATTACGCGTTACAAAAAGATCCACCGTCGTTTATTCTTGCTCCTGCCCTACGGTGGTGAAAGATAATTTCTGTGAGAAATCCAGACACATTTGAATTAATTTCTGATCGAGGCAGCTGAGGAAGACAAACTGGAGAGCTGATTTTCTTAACCTCAAGCCAAAGTTTTGCACATACTGCGGGCCTGGTCCTCTGCTGTGTCTATAAGACATCCACAGCATCGTGCTGCTAAAATGCTGACATAAATCCTGCACGTGGCGCTGAAATACCCTGTGCTGATATTTCCTTGTGCAAACTGCAGCCCCTGGTCTTTCCTCTTCATGGTGTGTGCTAAACCTCAATTATAGCTTACTCAAGAATTTATTTTCATTTTTACCTGTTCTCAGACTATCTTGGAAAACTTAAATTGAGGCATACGTTTAATTTTTATTGTTTTCTTGATTTTTGTTTTTGTGGATTGGCCTTATTGAGACAGAGTACGTCATTCCCTGCTGCAGGACCTGTCCCCCAGCCATAGCTTATTTTTGGCCAAAGGTAATTATAAATTAGGAAAGCAACTCTTGCTTTACATTTTTTTCTTCTGCAGATTCTTAAGAATTTCTTTTGGATCCGATTTAGTGTGTAGATTTGCTTACTCCCATGTTCTCCTGAAGGTTTGTTAAAGTTCAGCCTTGGCACTGCTGCACACCCCTGCGTCTGTCAGCTCGAGGCATGAATGCTGTCTGTTTTACTGTACTGTGAAAATGGCAGACTGCATTTGAAGACCTTGGAAACACTACTACTGTTGGTGGATTTTTTGGTTGTGGGTTTTTTTTGTTGTTGTTGTTTGTTCTACTGCCATTTCTTTTGCATTGTTTTGCATTCTGTACCGTGAATACAGAAGAGGTTTATTTGCAGGGCATGTAAATAAATCAATTATGTTTTTATATTTTAGTATAGTCTATTTCTCCTTATTATATATGAGTGAAAGGGTTATTGTATAGTTAGATCTAGAAGCTCAAGACTAATCCAGGCTATGTGGAAAACAAGGGGATGTACTTCAGAGGATTTGCTGAAGTTCTGCTATTGTTGGTCTGTGAGGTTTCAAAATGCTGTTTCAATAGGCCTAGATGACCTCACCTTTCGCTGTTCACTAATCCACAACCTCCATTTGTATAATGTGTTAGAAAAGTTTATTTAAGGAGACTTTCACTGTAATAATAGGTGATGCTTTGCATAAGTCATAAAGTCAAAAGTTAAACAAGGACATCTACGTTGAGTGTACTTGGTACACTCGACCCCAAAGGAAAAATAGTTACAAAAATTGCTGTTTGACCAAGTTCCTTTAACGTATTTTTATGTGACAAAACTTAAAGCAGCCTCAGAGGATCCATAAGCAGTACTTTAATTTAGTATTTGTGGTTCAATTCTCTTTTTTTTTTTAAATTTATTTACTTCCTTTTTCAGTCAGCGCTGGGAAAAAAGCCCCAGTGAATCTCTTTTGAGGGATGTCCTCTTGTCCACGTTCTTCCACTTAAAAGTACCTGTAGGACACTTGTCAGCTGATAGTGTTTTGCTCGCTCAACTACATGCAGAGCTGCTCAGCTCAGGCTGCTAAGTGAGCTGGATTGCAGAGCAGGTTTACCACACGTGAGCATTGCACTTGAAGTCCTTCTCCTGGCTTGCTGTGATTGGTGTTGGTTGGGCTTACCACCACGTGGACATCTATCAGCTGCTGCCATCAGTCCCACGGAGAAGCCTAGAGGAGTTTGAAGGACCTTAAACTTATTTTTATGCTTGTGTGAAAATGTGTATATCTGTCGGTTGAGTGGGTCCCAGCAGCAGAAGGGGCAGGAGATGAGAGCTGCTGTTTTTCTTCTGGGCCTGTATGCTGTTCCAAACCGTTTCTGTGTCAAAAAGAGTTCTAAATCTTTTTGTTGTGATGCGATCCACTTGTTGTCACGGTTGTGCTTAGATCACACCTGGGGTGGCTTCCATGCAGCACAGTCTCATGAGTACTTTGACATCATGGCGTATATTGCTCGTGTCACTGACATGCAAACATACATCTGACCGTAGCTGGACAGGAGAGGATCATTCTTTTGGTGTTGCAACCTGATTCAGCACCCAAGGAGGACTAACTCCTTCCCTGCCAAAATGTCAGTGTTCGCTCCGCTCAGTGGATGTATGGATCAGCATTAAGAAACTTCAAAAATCTGCCTGTCAACACCTGGATTCATTGAGCAGGCAATGTTTTGGTAATCTTACAGCAGGTAATATCTATGAGATACTTTTCAGACTGTTTTTTTAGCACTGTTCACATGCTGGTGGTGGAAAGCACAGCAGTTCTGCAGTTAACCTCTGCGAGATCAGTGTAAGTTATCTGTGGATTCTAGAAATGCCATTCCTCTCTAATGATGGTTAGAAGAATGTCATTTTGCCTTCTCCTTTAATTGCAGTCTATTCATTGCAAAAAGAAATAATGCTCTATAGATGTCCTTTTAATTTTTTCAGCGGAACTGGAATCTAACTGCGTGCCCTGTAAAGCTGCCTGTGAATTAATTACAGAAGAGAAAAATGGCAAACCTGACCAGCAGGATATTTTTATGGCCTTATCCCAGAATATAGTTTAAGATAGGATAAAAAGAGGTGTGTAGGATGTGGACTTTAACCAGTCACAGGGCCATATAAGAGATTAAGAACCTGGAGATTAAAAAGCAGAAGTGGCACCAAATAAACAACTGGAGACAAATGTTTATTCCCTTATGTCTGTCACACCATTAACTTCCGCAGCTATTGAGCTGGCAGTTGGATCATGAGACAGTAGTATTTTAATTCTGACGAATGCCCATAGCCAAGTAAGAAAGGAGTCTGCATGTCTGTGCACCACACCAAATTTTCATATTTCATACGAAATCTGAGGGAGTGTAGTCCCACTGTTATCCCTTTCTCTCACCTACATGTGCTTTCCTAGGCATTTTTTATTGAATTAACTCCCCTCTTGATGTCAACGAGAGAATCAGCTCCAGGCTCCTATGATGATAGTTTTGCAGGACTGCACCAAGCCTGAGCACAGACAACAACCAGAAGTGGTGCCCTAAAAGCCTAGATGGCAGAGGGTTAGGGCAGTCAACTGACCTTTCACAGTGAGCCTGCAAGGTGCTGTACTGGGCAGAAGCAGGAGGTGAAAGTGTCGAGACACAGAGCATGTACATCAAAAAGCTTTGCAAGCCACCTGGTCTCAACTTCTGCAGCAGTATTGCATTCTTTGCTCGAGTCTGGTTTGTGCTGCACACAGACAGGATAAGAGAATGCAGCTTATTGTGGAGATTATCTTCCAGTTCCTGCAGTCGAGGCACCATGTTTTCTAGCTTGGGAATATTTTTTTTCTGCTTGCTGGAAAACAAGGCTGAGATTTGCAGCGCTCATTTCCTGTGCTCTCATGCCTAGCTCAGTGTGTCACTGCAAGGGGTACGCACCGTGTGCCTGCAACGATGTCTGCATGGGGAAGATGGAGAGAAGAGGCAGCTGCTCAGGGACAGAAAATGACTGATGTCTGGCTGCAGCAAAAGCATGCTTTTCGTTAAGAAATGCTGAACCCCACCCCTTTTGGAAAAAGAATTTGAAAGCTAAAATTCCGTGAAGTTGAGGAAGTTGAGATGAATTTTGGTAACTCCCTCATTCAGAGCTCCTTGATGCAGACTCAAAGACATCAGATTTTCATGTCTCCTAGCTATTACTACAGTTAGTCCTTTAAATCGAACTGCAGTGTGGAAGGTGAGGTGAACACCATAGCCAAGTTATTGGCTGAATCACCCGGTTATGGTACAGCTTGTTAAAATGTCACCGACGAAACGTTTTTGTTGAAATATTCTTGTGATACTGTTTGTTTGTTCCAAGTCTACATCAGCAGTATAATGAGTATACAGTTAGTGTAGTAAATATTTGTGTAATTTGAATCTCTCTACTTAGACGTACATATCTGAGCATCTAAGGTCAGAAGGGCTACGCTGTAATACCAAGTAATTCATGGCTATAGATTACAGTTGTTTGTATTCTTTCATTATTTTGCAGTTTGTGTCTGACATACAAGGGGACCCATTTCCCTGGCAGTTTTGCTCACATACCCCTGATCTTAGGAAATTCTGAATGTCACAGAAGAGTTTGAAACTTTAACATTTGTTTGAAAGTAAATCTTACTTTTTTTTTTTTTTTTTACAATTTTACTATTAAAAACAAATAAAAAAGGTCACATTGAAACTAGGATTTTACAACCCTTAACCTGTAAAACAGCGTGCCGTCTCCTGTATATTTTATTCACAATTGCTGACTTCAATTCCTTAAGGTTTACTTCCTCGATTGGCTTGAAACTATTCTAAAACTTAATGTTACTTGCTAAATAAGATTCTTCAAATGAAATTGTGTTACTTCTGGTGCTGTTCAGAAAGTTGCAGCTTTGCAACTTGACACCTACAAAACCTTGCCCAGGAGGCACTGGCATGGCTTTGTGACTTCAGAGATTTACATTCGTTTCCATGTTATTTATGGGGGATCGGGAAAACTCATTCAGCCACTGCAGAAAAGCTTTTCCAGGTTCTTCCATTTAGAACCACTGAAACAAAGATACTTTTCTCTTTTTTTACACAATAGTACCTTATAAAGCTTTCACCTTTTCTGTTTTCCTGATGTCTTGACATGAGAAGAAAATAAGTTTTCAATCAGGGAAGCTGTACACTGAAATTGTTGAACCAACTTGGACCTCCTGTGCCTCAGTGTTGTGCAGCGAGCTGGACAGCTAACAGAGATGTAGCACTGGGAGGTGTTTGTGGACGTGCTCTATCAGCGTTTCCTTGCCCCTGTAAATTATTGTTGTCCTGTGTTCATAACTCTGCCCAAATTCTAGGCAGGAGGGAGGATAAACGCACGCCTTTGCTCATATGCATCTGGGTACCCAAATCCTTTTATTTCTTGCTAACGTGCAAAGTGCTGTGTGAAAATCCATAAAAGTTAAAAGAGAAGCGGGTGAGAAAAACACACATTTCAAAGGCTGGCACTTGCAAGGCAACGGATTCCCAGGACAAACAACACATAGTGTGTAATAGCTATGAGAAATGGGTTTCCATAAACTACAAAATAACAGAATTCTTCTATGCAGTGTAAGTGGTGTTATAAAAATGTAAAGTTCATTAACAAGCTGTTTATTGTTTTATCCACTTGAATGTAATTTAGAGATTATATACTGTAATAGGATTTATAACATTATACATTTATAATCTCTGTGGTTTTACAAACACATCAAGTACAGCTGGCAGAAACTGCCATTTGCCTTCGAAATAAAAGTGCTCTGACATAAAAAAAACCAGCAACACCTGCTTATCTGAAGAACTTTTGTTTGGTTCCACTGGTATTAATGGATTGAAAGAAATCTCTGTAAGCAGTATAGAATATAAGCCTAATGAATTCAGCATCTTACTTTCAAGGATAAGATAGTCCTGGTTTAAGGGAAATTGGTATTAGATATTGAGGGTTAGTTATTTCTGTGTTCATGTCAGCTCGCTTCTGTGCTTGAGGATATATTTTACAAAGGAACTTACAAAGTACTTCCATTACATAGGAAAGGTCATATTCCTCTTGAACTGGAGTAATTTAATTTTTTTACTCTTTTGCAGCATATGAAGCTCTAAACAACGTGGCTTGGGCACAGGTAATTTCTCATTTGCAGTTTAGACAATGCGAGAAAACTGAAAACAGGAACTAAGAAGGGCAAATGAAGGGAGAGAGCACTGTTTTACAGCACACTTTTAAATGCGTATTAAAATGCTGGTCCAAGTAAAGCTAGCTTTCCTCAGCAGAAAATGCCTTCAGCCATTATTTTTAGGCTTTGTCACTTTCTTTTTTCTTTTCCTTTTTTTAAGCAGTAGGCAGTATATCAGATTTTGATGTAACCCGACTCCCTTGATTTCAGCTGGATGCAATGCACACTTTCCTGTTTTCCAGCCCTAAGCAGCTGCTCCGAGATTGCCAGCACATCTAGATGCTGTTTCCAGCCATTCTCTGCCCTTAATTATTTCCTGCCCCACTTTGTGTGGAATTGCAGTTACCAGTAGTCATCAAAAGATGCTGAGAAGCTTCATTTGTGGTTGCTGTGCTGAAGTTGGACTGTCTTGCTGGGGGAAAAAAAAAAAAAAAAAGAAAGTCGTCTTAACTCTTCTGGTGATTGTTGTGTTCTTTGAAATTTTGATAAATGTGTTTGAGAGGGTGGATTTAAGAAAATACGCTGAGGTCAGCTTATTGCGTTGGCTTTCAGTAGCGTGCCATTGATGGAGGATACCTGGGTACTGGAAGAAATCTTATTTGTGCGTGAGGTTCTTAATCTGCTAGAAATAGAGTGGTAATGTAGAAGCACGACTTACGTTCTGTCACTGCTGTGTTCTCACAACTAAGCGGGCACAAACCCTGAAAAACTGTAATTTTTCACCAATCTTAAAACAGGGCTATTTCTTACCCTACTTGAGGTTGAAAAGCAGTAGTGGTCTTCTGAAATGCAGGAATAGTTTTGGGAGAAGGATCAGGGCTAGGAATGGTTGTGTAGGTGACAAGGCGTATCTTCTTAACTCTAAAACAAGGCTAATTTTAACCCACACCTAATAAATGTTAATTTATCAGGAACTAGGTACTGCTGATCCTAATCTCTCTGCCTATGGCAAGGGCATGTCGGTTCCTTTCATGAGAAAGCAAGACTTGTCTGCTCAGCTCAGCAGGTTCTCTTATGAAATGGTAGAAATTAAGGAAAATAAATTGGTGGTAACTTTTCTTCTGAAGGAACTAATTTACAGCTTGTGAGCAATTACATTTAGGTATCTGTAAAACAACACTATTTAACCATCTGAAAATATATACCTCCACCTACTGAAAGTAAAAGTCAAGAGCCTTTCTGCACAAAAAGAGCTGGTATGCAGTGCTGATACTTAAAATAGCCACAGAGGAACACCTGCACGCTGAACCTCGCAGTGCTGGTGCCTTTGCTGCTTCCCTTTCCCTTTTACAGTAGCCTTCCACTGGCTGGTTTGAAATGGAGGCCAAGCCTCACGTCTGCTTCCCGTTCGCAGTGCATTTAGAAAATGACCGCCTTTCATTCCTCCAGCACAGACCATTGTCAGGAGCTTACTGGGGCAGCCGGACCCCTGGAGCTATGGAGTATGACAGCTCCCTGCTTCTATAAGAAGTGCTACTTTTGCATTGATTTGCACAATAACTTTTTCTCCTCCTTCTCTGAGCCGTATGTTTCTCAAGCGGGTCTTTTCATCCTTAAGAAAGGTCAGATGGGCTGAGGATAAGCTCCCCACGCCAGGAAAAATTTACTGGGAGAAAGACATCCAGAAATAAAACAGGCATAGCAGTGCAGCGCCAACAAAGATATCCGTTTGTCAATTGGTGTCACCCCATAAACCTATCTAAAGGTTTTCTTTCTTTCATTTCTCCACATAGCTCTCCTGTATTTTTTTTTTTAACTCATTTAACTGTTTAGCATTTGGGTAGTTCCTCAGAATGGCTCTTTTCTTTGCATAAAATGAGCTTTGGCTGTTTATTTAGATGTCCAACAAGACTGTGTGCAGAACGGCGATTGTGTTGTACTCAAGAATTAATCCATTTAGTCATGGAAGCGCCTCTCAGTGCTTTGATGTCGCTGGCAACTTTGAAGAATTAGAACTGAAATTTGGAAATTTACTGTTAGCGATGATACCGATGGCCTTTCTTTTCCTGGCTCCTTCCACACGTCCTCGGCTTGTTTTCTGGAGATGCTGCTTTCACTGAAACCACAGAGACTGCTAAGCCAGCTTAGGGCTTGTAACCTTTAAGCATATAATTGTCTACTCACAGCCCCACGCTGGCGAAATAAAGTACATATATATCTCGCTGTATCTATTGTACTTTCCTTTTCACTCAGGTTAAAGCAGTCATGCTTGATTTTCTTTTTTCTCCTTTTTTGTCATCTCCCTGAATATTTTCAGGATCTCACTGTATGGCGTTGCCGCCTGTGTTAGCAGCGCAGCAGGACACCATTTGTTTACTGGCTGTTAAAACAGTTTCCAGAGAAATTTCAACGCGTCTTCATTCGCCTCTGGAGCGTCGGCGCGGAGCCGAGGGCGGGCGGGGCGGGGAGCGGAGCGGAGCGGGGCGGCGGAGGTCGGAGCGGGCGGGAAGGCGCGGCCTGCGGGGCGCCCCTCAGCAGCGCGGGCGCCGTGACGGGAGGCTCCGCTCTCTGTCGTGCCTTCGGTGTCGTCCCCCCCCCAAAAAAAAGAAAAAAGTCGTTATGAATCTGCTAATTGTGCTGAAGGAATATGAGGAAGCACTTGTGGAATTCGCATCGACCGGTGTGAAGCCGTGCAGCCGTGCTGTAGCGCATCACAGCCCGGCCAGGGCTCTGCACGAGGATCCTCGTCCTCCTGGCAGCAGGGTTGCGGGGCTGTGGGATGGCAGGATCCCGCTGCTGGCAGGACGGCAGCGTGTGCTCTTTGTTCCACGCGCTGCCTTGCAGGACAACGCTTGTGCGCAGCCAAAGCGACGTCTGATGGCGTCATGTGGGCAGGCCGAGAAATGAAAGGAGGAACTTGTAATTAACTGCGTTTCCTTGACGTAAGATCGATACCCACAGTTTGCCTTCCATAGCCGTGATCTTTCATTTCCACTTTTTTATGCAACGATTTTTAGAAAAGTTTTACACTGACTGGAAATGGGTTAGAAGTTGTAACACTGGGAGCGTTTGGAGCTGTAGGAAGTAGGAGGCTGGAATCCCATGGACGTCTTTCCGGTTCTGCCTGCTTTCCATCCCGACTTCTAAAGCAGGACACAAGTGGAAGAAAACTGCTGAAAACATTCTGGTGCATGTATTTATCAGCTGACATAAAGCTGATGGGCTCAGCGGTTTTCCTGCAACATCTCAGTCCTTCAGAAGAGAAAGTTGAAGTGCTTTTAAAATGAGCTACAGCCAGCTGGTGTCACCAGAGCGGGCACTGCAGCCCGGTGTGTTAGCTGTCCTTCCCACACCAGATCCTCAGTTTTCAGAATCTTTCAAACATATTGTCTTTATTGCGATTGTGCAGTAACACGGAGTGCAGTAATGCGATTTGCATTGCTGGAAGGGTGAAACTCCACTGAGCTCAGTGCGAGAACACCAACTGTTTTTCAACACCAACTGGCAAGAGTGGGACAGGTAATAAAAGATGAAACATCCAGCATGACTTTCTGTAGAAAGACAATTATTTTCGTTTCATCGTCATTGAAGATTATTGTACATATTAATATTCTTGGAGACGCAGTCTGAATTTTAGGCATTTCAACTGTGAATGCAGAAATGCTTTTAAGTGTTACCGTCGTGGGAAACTGTAGTTCATGAATGCATTCAAACTTGTATGTGATACTTTTTGGTCATCTCATCTACTTGTAGCTGCTGTTGTTAAATGAGGCCTTCAGCAGAGATAGTGAGATGAAGAGCCACTCTAAAATCATGTCTATGTGGATGAATTATTATTTTAAAAGCCATTTCTTGTCTGTTTGGTACATAGGTGGCATAGACTTAAACTGGTCTTTAAAAGAAAGTGCTTCTTCAAGCTATGTTGTTAAGCTTTGTAACTTCATGCCACAAAATGCATTTGTGCTTACCGTTTCATGAGCTCTAAAATAATTGGAATAGCTCATAGGCAAAACAGCAACCAATCTGAGGGCTGCTGAAAGCATCCCAGTCTCAGTCAGAGGGAGCTGAGGGCAGTCAGAGCAGAGAGGAGACATTTCAGTGCCTGCTTGTCCTGCCTTAATGCTTCCGACTGCGTACTAACTCTTGGCCACAGCTGGAAGTGGGTGTTGACCAAAGGAGTTTTTGTTCCAAGCTGTGCAGCTGTATTTGTGCCGAGTAGGCAGCATGCAAGATTGGAAGGGACCTCAGAGATCATCACAGAACCATAGAACGATATGTCAGAGGAAGTGGGTAGCGCCAACTCTTTGGAGGTGAGATAGGGCATCTGTAAACAAGTGGTATGGTTTGCTGCCTTTTCTGTTTTTCTGTGTTTTGGCTCCACTGTGTATCAAAAAGAGTTGGGCATACCTGGAAACTGTTATTTCTGAGGCCATGGCCTTTATTCCAGTGGGCAGTTGGATTCAATGTATGTTTGCGGTATACTGAAGACACATGGTCAGTGAAGTCCCTCCTCTTGCATCTCAGGTGCTCTTCCTGACCCCTCCCTTGTGCCAGCACAGTTATTGTGGGATCAGATAGTTAGTTGGGTCACAGAGCTGCTGCAGCTGAAAACTGGCCCGGCAGTGGGAGGCACTGGCACCAGCCAGATGGTCTGCTCTGAGGTAGCTGGCGCGGTGCTGGGGCAGCTCGGTGGCAGGAGCAAAGCCAGCTGAGTTAACAGCTGCGTGCTTCCAGCCCTGTGTTCCCATACTGCCTCCTGACCAAGGCCTGTGCTATGGCTGACCCATGTTTTCAGGGGTTTGCCTTGAACGGAAGGTGGTGTTTCTTTTAATGGGTCTTGGATTCTCCTGTACCAAATCATTTGTGTTGAAGTCTTCCAAAAATGGTTGTCGTATGAGCTCGATGACTGTATTTTATCTGTTTCTCTCTACTGGGATATTTTCTGTTCCCAGTGACTGTATTTAAGTCTGATGTTTGCAGGTTTTTCTACAAGACCCCACTGCTTCTAAATCCAGGGAACAAGAAATTTACGTTACGTCCAGAAGTTTTTTTGAAGCTTGCATCTGAGGAGGTTGAGTAAAAGGAGTTTGTGCAAGTGCCAGTGTGGTTCTTGGCTCTGGAGCTGCGTGAAGCCATGTCCCAGTGAATGCAAAGACTTTTTCAAGCAAAAGCTGTGAACTGAGGAGTGGCGTTTGGTCGCCCTATTGAGACCATTGTTGCCTACTGGCTACATCAGATCTTTTCTGTTTGTCTTTCATAAGAAATTTGTTAATGTTTCTTTTGCACGCTTCACCATGAATTGATTTAAATGGGATTTGCACAGCAGTAACTGTAAGGCCTGCCAGTTAGTCTCAGCAATCTAATGAATCCTGGGCTCAGTAACAAAGCAGCTGTGGTGACTCATGGTGAAAATACAAGCTTGTCAGTCAGTCCAGCTGTACTTTCAGGACAACTAGTGGAACTTGCACTTTGGGTGAGAAAAGAGCAGGCATGGGACTCCTGATGTATATCTATAGTGCCTAAATTTTGGAGCTTGTTTTAAAAAAGAAATGCTTGAAATCAGGCTTCTTATTATTTGGGTTGGTTTAAAGGTTTGGCATGCATTTAGAAATCTAGTTTCCAGTGTGTGTTTTTTAATACCTAACCATCAGGTCTGGCTGGGTAGCGCTGAGATCCAGCACTAAAGCAGCACCTGTGCTTCAGGGAAGGCCTGCTGACTGTTCAGTGCCATCCCATAGAACGTCTCGTTTGGAAATGCCTGCCATCTACTTCGGAAACACATAGGCTGCTTGTAGGCTTTATTGCAAATGCTGGGCCATGCATTTAATTCTTTTTCACTGTTTTGGCATGTCCTGTTCTTTGGCTGATTTCTTTTGGTGACTTCACCTTTCAATTTCCTTGTACTCGGTACAAAAACCTGTAGACCATTTTAGCGAGCTTCGGGAAGATGGCTTCAGCTTCAAAGAGAGGAACTTCTGAAGTTGTCTCAGAATCACAAAAGCTTGAGGTTTTCTCCAGCTGGTACTTGCTCTTTACTCATAGGTTGGATTAGCCTCAGAGCTCCAATGATTGTAACACCTAGGCTGAGCGCTGTACGCCTGCTGTGAAAAAGAGATATGAGGAGGTTCTTTGCGTTCTCTGACTGCCCCCCAAACATCTTTGGCCTACGTCTTGTTTTCAGAGGTGGTGCTGGAAAACAAGATAGGGACTTCTGCATAAAAGCGGAGTGAACTTGAGAGAGGAGCACCAAATAAGGTAATAAATTCTGTAGCAATCACATTTGCAGTGCAGTGAGGAGCACCTTATCACAAAACCAAAGAGTAATTTTGCAAAACCCCGCTTTAAAAGTGTAAGAAATCACTGAGACTTCTTCATTTTGAGGCATCTGTTTGGAAAGACACGCCAGGAAATCACACCATTTTTTTCCCCTTTTTCCTGCTATTTGTTTTGTCATCATTAATATTTCCTTATAAAAATAATTTAATAATTTTAAGAACCTTTGTTGATTGCTTTTAGGTAGCTCCCTGTTGGTTGTTTGAGAATCACTAAAAAAAAAGATGCAGCTGCAGCAGGAAATAAGCAAAGCGAGGAGGAAAAAAGTGTCTAGAGAAGAAACTGCCAAAAATCTCTGGGCAAGAATTGTTTCTGCTGCTAGGCCAACACAGCAGAGGGCATTCTGTGTTTGTTTCATTTATTTGTCTGCAGGCTTCAATTTGGAACAAGTGCAAGTGATTTAGCAATTCCCTCATTTCCTCATAATGCCTAGAAAAAAAATTCATGATGGGATTCTAATGTGTTTGAAGTTTAATGCCTCTGACAAATGCTTTAGAGTCTTCACCTGCACAGAAAACTGTAGATGTTCAGACTACCTAACCCTATAGCTCCTCATACAGGTCGTTTTACTTGCTTTAGAAATTTGGAAGTATTGCTTCTTATGAGTGCCAGTAGGAGAGCGTGTCAGAAACTTTGATTCCTTTCTACATGTCCTGTTTTTTTATTAAGCCTTTGTACCAAGGCCGTTCACCATAACTCCGTGTGACTTAGGGGGGTTCCTCTTAGCCAGAAAGCTGCCATCAACATTCATTGACGCTTTGCTTTTGAGAAGGGAGGTCATGCTGTTATTTATTCTTCCATTTTTTTTTTTTCAGAAGGCAGCAAATTGTAATTGAAACCAAGTTGCAGCGACTTGTTAAGCACTTCAGGACCGGCACCGTTTTTACCCAACACCAATATTTAGAATGCAGCTGCAGCAGATAAACGGAAGGCCCCAGATGGTGGCTGTCTAATCCTCATGAGAATTCATGTCCTAGAGGCAGCTCTTATCTCTCCAGACCTGACATTGTCTGCAAGTCTACTATAACGGGGAATAATATAAACATGCTATGCATGAGTTTCACTTCCTTGAATAACACAAAGACACAGGAAGTTAAGCTAAATGTTACAAGAATAGAGTTCACATTACCGAAAGTCTTGTTATTTATGTTACTCTAATGGGTAGCCAGCAGTTTGGGGGACACAGTGCATTCTCCAAACACCATGCTGATTGTAATGTGTTGCTCACAACTCTGGTATATAGATCTGCCTGGAGAACATGCTTGCAGCTGTTTTCTATCCGCTGCTAGTCACAGTCGGGACATCGCTGTAACATTTCACTTTCTTTGCTGATACACAGGAGGTCATGGTAAAAATGTTCCAATTCTTCAGTTTTCCTAGTAGAAATATATCACATATATATATATATATATAATATAAATTTGTCTTGAAAAATTCCAGAGGTGGACAGGTTTCTAATGTTTCTTCCTGGTGCTGAGTGAGAGTCCCTCCTTGCCTGACATAATGACTTCTGTCCAGTGCTCCAGGCACATCTGAGATGTTCACTCAGGTGAAAAGTAGAACATCTCAGGTGGTTCTGCCAAAACATGCAGCTAAGTCTCTATAACATTGCAAATGAAATGCTAAGTTTGAAGTTGCCTGCTTTTTTTAAAAAAAAAGCAAGCACAAATTGCTAGACTTCATTCACAAGAGAAGCTGAAATTTCAACTCTCTTTACCATTGGAAATGAGGACAGAAATTGTTAACCAAACTGCTGTTGACAGGTTTGATCTAGTTTAGGTCCAGCTGCACCCAGAACAGAGCAGACGTGTTTTTTTCTGTTTTAACCAGCTGTGTCACAGACAGTAGGACGATGGCGAGCAAGTGTGTGTGCTGAAAATTGCATTACTCCAACTTACTTCAGTTGAAACTGTTAAACGAGGAGCTATTTTTTCTATCCCTCTGGTTTAGTTGTGGCAAAAAAAGACAGTACATCATTTCAGAGCCTTACAGAAGAGCACGGTTACTGCTCTTACCCAGCCGTACTGGTAAGGTCTTACAGATTGGTTCTACTGCCATGTAAGTTGTAATTAAGTGATTAAACCACGATTAACAAATTTAAAGGACTGTCCTGAAGCTGATGTTGACCTGTGTTTTAACTCCCTACAAGCAGTATTGCTGGCCTTTCTATCAGAGCTGTCACCTTCCTGCTGAGTGATGTAGTGCTGTAGTTGGCGTGTCCAGATGTGCTGACTCGACCTTGTAGTGCTAGATGGGATGTTCGTGTGAGCCACTCCAGGTTGAGCAGGAATGCTGACAGACTTTCATAGTACTTGCCATAATATTTTTCCAGTACAGCTGGAAAATTCTCCTGAAGTCGACTTCAGTCGTACAGTTTGTTTGTCAGTGATCCGAGTTCATAAATAATGACTGCTGGCATTGTTTGTAACGCCTGCTGGTTTCCTGGGCGCACGCTGCTGCGCCGTGATGGCAGTAAGAGCAAAACGGAAGGGTGCCATCTCAGGAGGTGAGCATACGAGATAAAAGATGTGTGAGATGAATGTGCAAACGGTCGAAACGCAGTGGAATTGGAAGGCACGCTGTACGCGTCCTGAAGGTGGCATTTTTGTGTAACAAGACATTCAAAACCGAGAGAGGCAAATGAAGTTAGTTTTAACTACTAGGAGTGCAGACACGAAAGAAATTATGCGATTTTATTATGGAAAGTGAGCCAGGTATAGCAAGGGTTTATTCCCGATGTAACCTTAGAAAATAGTTTGCAGAAGGAATGAACTTCCCTGTTTACACTTGATAGATTTCTCTGTGTTCTCTTTAATTTTAACAGCATTGATATTCCGTTTGCTTTATGAAACCCTTTATTACAAACAGTTATGAATATGAACATCTCATTTGACTGCTGATGAACAGAGGGGAAAATCTAAATTAAAACTTTAAATACCACTATTTAATTACCCAAATGGCTTTGACTGTGTTAAAGAGTGCCTGGGATTATTCTGTTTTTCAATTTGTTTTAATGCTTCCTTGGTAAAAGCTGATGGATTCCCAGGCCCATTGCTGTCACTGATGAACTATATAAAGATAAATGACATTATGATAAATTCCACTTAATGACACATTTTTAATTTTCAGAACACAGACATTTTCTGGCTAGTGAATGAAGGCTAATTACCTCAAGATCAGAACGAAATAACTCCTCATTTTGAAAGATAATAGAAAAGAAATGTTGCAGATTAATGATGCTATTTATCTTTAAAAGAAAAAAATATCTATCTTTATCCTGATAGTGCTGTTCCCTGAGGTACACGGTTATAAAATGAATCTGAAGTCGCAACTTAATAGGTTATTAAAATTATTTGAGTGCGGGCTCCTCTGGTTCAGCCTTTCCATAAATTTAAATTGAAGGTCTGCTGTATTTCTAAAGAAAGCAGCTTGTTTACGAGACCGTGGGGAGAAGATAGGTTACTGACAAAAGATGCACTTAACCTCATTCTGTATCTCCTTTTATTTCTTAAACCTGAAAGGAATAGATATGTTTCAGAAATTGTTGAGATAGAGGTTTCAAATGTCTGAATTATCTTACGCTTCTGTCTTTTCCTCGCAGCATATGTCCCTGTTAGAAGAGTAAATAGGAATAAACAACTTGGAGGTAAATTTGCCTTGGGGACATGGCAGCAAACAGTACCAACTGTTTCCTGGAATTGGCTCTTCTAGCTGATATTCTATTACTGCTTGCAGAGAGAGTTCTGGCAGTACTGTCTTATGTTCAGAAAGTGTAGGTAGAAGAACATGATGAGTACTGCTGTGAGTACTCCTTGTGCTCGTCCCTCTTTGGGTTGCTCTGTTGTGTTTGTTGTTGTTCATAGCTAGGGCACTGGTTGCATGTCTTCTTTTGCACTCAAGTTACATAAGTGTGCAGTGAAGACAGATTCCTGTCAGGCACTGTTCTTCTGCAAATAACTCAATTTTTGAGGTGTGAAAATGCAATTAAAAAAATAATAATAATCCATGAAAATAGCTTTCATGTAAAGTTGCCACCTAATCCTGAGAATCTGTGCTCTTGCTCATGTACTGATAACCACGTTGGTACACCACAAAAGTGCTGCGTTCTGAGCAGCATTCCTTCTTACACCACTCCTACGCAGTTTTTGTGCTGTTCTGTCAGATGAGCTTTGCTGCTGACTGTCAGGGTTTCCACTGAGTAGGAAGGTGATGCGGGTGTCCTCAGCCAGCCCAGCTCAGATGAGAGGTTCCTCAGGCTTTTTGCAGCGTATGGAACCCAGGGGGAAAGGGAGACCCAGTTCACTGTGTTGAAATATTGTGGGCTGTCAGAACTTTGTTTCTAACTACTGTTTCCATTCCCACAGGAGGATTTGTTGTTGTTTGTTGCTGAGCCGGTGAGTTTTTGCTGGCACCTCTCTGCAGTCTGGGTGCTGCTGACACTGCCCCATGGGATGCTGAAGGCAGTGGGGCTGAATGTGTCCCTCTGATGTTTGCCCTCCTTGGCTGCAGCCCAAAGTCACCTGAATCTGTAGTGCTTTCCTCGTGTCCCGTCCTTGTACATCTTTGGCAGGCAGAACAGCTGTGTGCTTTAAGTACATCTTGCATTTCAGTGAGTCGGTCACGGCAGCTCCGATGCCTCCCATCCCTCCCAGCACACCGACTGCCTCAGTCCTGCTATCCACGCTGCCAGTGCCCGGAGGTGGGCTCCACTGCACAGCCCAGGCCTCCATTCGCCCTTTATGGGTGAGCCGTGGCTGGGCTGCCCTTTCTGCTGGCCTCGAGTCTGGCATCTTTTAGGTTAGTTTCACTTCACCTCTCTGTCAGCTGTTCAGACAAAAGCCCTGCTGATTTCTGCACTGTCGGTGCAGTGCCCGCTGGCCTCAGCCGTTGCAGTCCCCAGGGCTCATGCCCTTGGCAGAGGCAGACCCAGCAGGGCTGTAACGCCGGCACCCAGCGCTCCCCGCCTCCTCCCTGCCCTCAACACCTTCTTCCTTCCTCTTTCCAAACCTGTCCCCTTAGGACTGACAGATGTGTTCTGCCTGCTGCCTCTCTCTTGGCCCAGTAATACATGTTACTGCTTGGTGAAACTAAGAAAAAATTATCTTGGTGGCAGCTGATGTATGTTTGTGGTGCTTAATATGGTTCTGGCATTTGGTATGATGGAACAGAGTGGTTTGCATTTGGGTTTAAGCACAGAACGTTAGCAGTTCAAGACTCAGCTAGGTCGCTTGTTCATAAAACCCATTTTTTGGACAGAAGGTGACAGGAAGAGAAAGCAATTCTAGCACCGCTGTGTTTGGCACTATTTTCCATAGTTCTGACCGGCTGTTTCTGCCCAACTTCGCTCTCTGCCTGGAGCTTTCCTTTTTTGAGATGTCTATCTGCATTGCAGGTGCTGGGCACTCTCGTCACTGGCCAAAATCATCAGCAAGAAAGGCCAAACCACGAGGAGAGATTATCACACACAAGTGATATGTCGTGCCGGAGCAAAGAAGCAAACACTAACCGGTCTTATCCGAACTGAGCTTTTTCTGAGCTTTCTTCTCAAACTGTCTCTAAAAAGGTGTTTATTAAAAGGTGTCTTGACTAAACCAAGTTCAGTGCCTTTAGTTTAGAATGCCACTGTGGATATTTGTTACCGTGGATAAATCAGCAGGTTGCATAACGTTATTTCCTGAAAATTAGGGATCTATTCCGGAAGGTGTAAAGTGAGCACATTTCCTTTCCTGCAGGATTCCTTTTGGCGTTTACTTACACCAGGGGCGCGGTGGCCAAGCCGCCTTTGGGTGTCTGGAAGTCAGCCAGGCCTCAGTGGTTCCATCTGATGGCAAAGCTCACGCCGGTTCTTCTGCAGGGCTTTCTGAGGAGGCAGCAGTGTGAGGGCAGGCCGTGCTCCCAGCTGTGAGCTGTGCTGGGGCGGTCGTTGGGGCGTAAGCACTGCCGGAGGTAGCAGCGGTGCGCAGCACCGGGCGTAGGCTGGAGAGCAGTGTTGTGGTTTCTCTCTGAAATACAGACATTTTCACAAAAACAGATTTTTCTGCGTCAACTCAGAGTTTTTAGGTGTGCTTCAGATGGTGACTTCACGTGTGCTTCTGTGTTTCTTTCAGAAGTTCAGGAGATACATAAGGAGTGGCCACCAGGAAAAGCAGCCGCTGTGGGAAAAGTTTTGATTTTCAAACTGTTAGGGCCTGAGGGCTTAGATGTCTCATTTTTCTCAAGTATTTTGAAAACACCCTACATACGGAGTCTGGTTTGTCTTGGGGAATTGTCCACGTTCATGTCGCTTTATCATCGCACTTTGTGGAGAATTGTGGCTTCTTATGCTGCCCTCAGTTTCCTATTTTCACTGAAATAAATGTTCTGTAAGCTTGTGTTTGGGAGGTGACCGTGATGTTGTGCTGGCCTGAGGGAGCATGCGCTTCGTCTCTTCAGTAAGATTTGTGGGGAGGATTCTGCACGTAACAGACGAGGCAAAGCAGGCCGGTCCTGCACAGGATTTGCTTTTACTCTCTTGTACTTACCTGTTCTCACTTTCTTCAATTTAAGGTTTCTGAGATTTACAGTAATGAGGGTAGTCTAGAGAAGGAACTTCTTGTAGACAGACAGTAATATCAAAACTATATGTATTTAATTATCTAATTATGACGTTATATGAAAGGTGAATGATAAATATTGCTCGTTCTGATAAATAGTGCAGTGTTTTTTTGACAAAGTTTTCCTCGATGTTATTGCAGCAGTGCACAGGATGACAGATGCGTACGTCTGCATTCTGCCTGCAGCTCCAGAGGCTACCATCTGTATTTTCGAGTTGTGTGGCTTTGAGGTTTTGCCGGACGCTTGCTAATGCAGCCAAGGAGATCTTAAAAATAAGTGAATAAATAAGACCATTTACATGATGTTATCCATAGGCACAGGTCTTAAAAATAGCTGACTTCCACGACCGTTGTGGCTCATGTCTGGCATTAATGTATAAATTCTTCCAATTGTACTGATGGAATTCTAGCCCCAGCCAGCCACATTTTACAGCCCTGTAGCAGAAAGCAATGTCTGAAACTAGTAATGTCTCTAAGAAGTTCTTTCACGTCTGAGCAAAAATGTGCTCAGCAAAAAGAAATGTAAATTTACGGAAAATCTCCAATTTCCTATTCTATGCAAGGCTTTGATTTTTTGCTGACTCAGGAAGTAGGGTTGACATTGGAGCTTCTCATTTCGTCTGAAATAATCACTTTTTACTTTGGAACAGTCTTTCATTTTTTACAGCACTATCTTCTGAAACAGTCCACTTTGTATGTATGAATCTGTTTTTCTCCAGATAACACAGAAAGTAAAACTATTAGAAACAGCTTCCCATCTATTACTTTCTTGAGTGCATAGAGAAATACCGATTTTCAGTGGTGCCCATTTGGGGACTTTACTGATGTTTTTTTTTAACCTTTCAAAAAAGACAAAAAGAGGAAGAAGGAAATATATCTGTAGTCTAAATTGACTACGCCAAATAAAGCATTAAATTTCAAAAGAAAATTTTAAAGGAATGTGGTTAATGTTAATAAAGCTGTCGGTGAAAACCCAATTTCTGCAAAAACTCTGCCCGAGCTATTGCTAGAGCCCATAGAAAAAAACTGGATAAAGTGGTGTGAGGAAACAGTGCCTGGGGTGGTAACTTTGCCTGCTGGCTAATAGCAGTTTTTTGTTCCTTTGTGCCTCACCTAGTTAGGATTTAAGACATGGCAGCTGTGCTCCGCGTTGCACCGCATACTCAGAGGCCAGAATTTGGTACAGCATAACTTAAGTTAGGAGGGTTGGTGTGGCCGGGTACCTGTTTTGGAGTCAAGAAGCTTTACTGGGGAATGGTGCAGTGCTGATCCTGCTGGTGTGCAGTGATGGTTGGTAAAATCCTGGCCCCACCGCGCGGGTTATGAACTGGTTCATTTACAAGGGAGATTCCATATTATAGTCGTACACTCAGCATATTCTGAGTGAATCATTTTCGCTTTCTGCCTATAGCTCTTAGGGTGTGCTTTGTTCTGTCATCTCAGGCCAGCTCCACGCTGCAGCAGAGCTTTCTGTAGCAATGCTTTGGGAGGGACTGCATGGAAAGCTCCACACTGTCGTTCAGCTCAGCTCTGCCTGCCACCCATGTGTGACTGTGGTGGAAACGCACCATTTTTGACTGTTGATTTCGGCAGCTGTTACGGCTGATGTGACACCACTTCTACTGTTGCCACCCCAGGAGAAGTGAGCTGATGTAAATTCTTTGCTGCGTAGCTTCTTCCCGGTGCGATTTCAGTTGCAGTAAGCTTGAATGCTGATCTTTACCAGAGCTGGAGGAAACATCCTTTGGTGGCAGCCACACTGTGTTGTGTGCCTGGACCAGCTCAACCTGCAAGTCTCTCCTTGTAATTCTGTCTTTTGCTTTAAAGGTAGCATGTGTACCAAAATGTGATAAGGGTAGACTGTGTTAAAGACACAAGAATGTTTTGGGCATAGTGCAACCTGGAGAGTAGTCACTTGTTAAATAAGGTATGACAGCAGTGCTGGAATTGGGAGAAGCAGATTACGCGAGAAGGATCAGATAGAGCCAGCAGTGCTGATGCCTGCGTGGAGCAAACTTCAATAAGAATATTTAAAGCACCTTATATATGGGGAAACTAAATTTCTCAGTAGTTTGTGTTGATGAAAATAGCAAATGTGACTTTCTCGATGGCTGGCAAGTGAATGCAGCTTTGATGATCTGTCCAAATCTTTTTTTTTTTTTTTTTAATCCCATTACAAAGATTTTCTCTTTGTAATGATTTGTGCCACCAAGGGATCTGAGAAGAGCAGGGCTTACACGGTGCTGCTTCGTACAAACACAGCTAGGTTATGCATCTCCAATCTGCTATGAAGGAAGTTGTCGTTTTTCTCTCTTGTAATCACTGCTACTTTCTCTGTATTGGTCTACGTGGAAATAAAATCTGCAATCATCCCTTATGCTGCTTCACTGGAGAAGTCCCTTCTATTTGGCTTCAGGCTCTTCAGTGGTGATGCCTTAAGCTCTGTGGCGTTCTCTGGCTTTTCTTTCTGGAGAATCAGGTGGTCATCACTGCCAGGCAGCTTGGGTGAATGTTCTTGGCGGTCGCTGGGGGGACACCCAGGTGCTGACAGCAGGAGCTGTGCCTGCAGTCCATGTTTCTTTAGGACACCCTCTTGCTACTGCAAGTCTTCTGGAGCCAAAACTACAGCAAGGTATCCGATTACAACTGTTTATTCTTTTTCACAAAGATGCGATATACATTCGGAAGGCAGATAGCTTCTTACTATAGCTGTGGAAACAGTCACCTCTTCCTGGTAAGCAGTGAAGGTTTCCTCTAGCAAACATCGTTTTTGACATTTGTAGTTCAGTGCCGTTGCCTTTAAAGTTAGCTTCAGTGACTGAAGTAAAGATACCTTAGGAAAACCTCCTGCAGAAAGCAGTTTTTCTTTAAAAAACGTGTTAAGTGTTATTCTTGTGCCCCCTGCCCCACCCCCCTTCCCCATCCACAAAATTCAGTTCAGTAAACCTTAAGGAGCAAATGATATATCTACCATTCTTGTCAATGTCACGGCCTTGTGTCACGATGCCGAAAGGTATCTCCTCGAATTATTGTTCCTCAGTGGTTGTTTCTTTCAGAGCAGGCCTGTTGTATAGCTATTTGTTGAACTGTGTACCTACTGAATTAGTCAAAGACCTGGCTAAAACTACTTTTTCTTTTCCACTTTACCCCTCCCCCAGACTTGCTTTTGTTATGTATTGGCTTGCTAATCCTTGTGTTGAGCAGTATCAGACATCACCTTTCTTGGGGGCACTTAGTCCACTCTTCCGCTTTCTTTGTCGAAGGGCTCCCTTAATAGGAGAAGTCAACAGGGAGGACAAAAGGGATTGAAAGTTGTATTTAATCGGGGTCAGAGAGGTGGTGTTCAGAGTGACGGGCCCACAGGCAGGCTGGCCTTTTATGCTTTCCGACGCAGATGGTCCCAAAGCATTCAGCTAAGTGAAGAGAAAGCTGCCCAGTGAAAGCTATTGTAGGGCAGCATCGTTACAGTTGAGAAGGGTTGCCAAGGGTAACTGGAGAGTATCACCAGCATCCTGTGATCACTAGTCTGTGCCATTGAAAACCTTAGACTGAGGATTGCTTTGGGTTCCTTAGCATCCCGACACTCGCGCGTAAGCGCTAATATCTTCTGCTTCCATTTAAAACATTAATATCATTATTTTTTACTTTGGGGCGCCTAAACTGTAGAGTCATTTGCATTTCTTAATTTCAAAATAGCCACCTTCTGCAAAACGTACAACTACTCGATTTAGAACATATTGCTTTTCTTCCCCTGGGGAATAGTCTAATAATATTTGAACTTATTAAGATAACACTGTGTTTACAGAAACTTAATTTTTTAAAATTTGTCGGACTGTAAGAACAGCCGAATTCAAGAAGACGAGAGGAAAAAAAAAAAAAAAGAGAAAGGGAGGTTCTATTATTTGACACGGATAAAGCCTGCAGTCATCTGCAAAAGCTTTGGAAACTGTGCCCAAAATAACTCGGGGGATTACTTTAGTACCTTCTTTTGTCAAAACAAATAGTACATTGCAGCAGGTAAAACCTGCTCCTGACAAAACAGTTGAATGCTTTTTTTGTCAAACTGGAACCCCGCTGTTTTTGTTTTTTTTTTTTTTTTGTCGAAGCCGTAGATGTTCAAAATGATAACTGTACCATAAGTCTTGGTGAAACCCCATTTGAAAGTGTCAATATGCGTGCAAACCTTCAGCGAGAGCGCGGCGCCCCGCGAGGAGCCCGGCACACGGGCGAGGTGAGGAGCACGGGTCTGGACGCACGTGCCAGAGGAACGCCCGGGCTGCACAAGTCGGCTCCTGGAACGCCCGGATCCCAGCTTCCAGGCCCAGTCCTCAGCTCGGTGTATCCGCAGGGGCGGAGGCCGTCCCAAGCCCGGTCTCCGCTTGGTCATCCAGAGCCCGTCGGGATCCAGCTGGGCCACCCACCGGTGCCTTCCCATCCGGGGCATCTTCGGCCTGGTGCTGAGCCGGCCCTGCAGCTTATTTGTTCTGCCCGAGAAATGAAAGGGGCGGAAGTGGGAGACCACAGCCTGCCTTTGTTTTATTATTTATGTTTTCTCACAGCCATTATTATCACGCAGTCCTCTGCAATTTACCGTGGAAGGATCGTAAGACTTCCGCTTACGCGTCGTCGGTCACACTGGGTGTATTTGCACAGCGAGTCGGCCAGTGGAATTCCATGTGTGCTTCATAAAGCAAATGGAGGCTCGACTAAAAAATTGGCCATTATGGATGTTGTAGCACCCTGGTAGGTTTTTAACAGCGGAAATGCTGTATACGATCAAGCAGTTCATATTCTCTTTTTGTTCTTGCTTTTGCTCCTCTCCTGCTGCGGATCACCAACGCATCCCGAACTAACTGTGTTCCCCTTGAAATCCCTAACAGCACTGAAATCTCCTCTGGGTTTTAAGTGCCCTCCAGTTGTTCTATTCCATGTCAATAGAAAAATACCTTGTTTTATTTTGTGTGCGTGTGTATTTTTTTTCTGGGAGGGTTTGGGTTTTTTTTTTGTTTTGGTTTGGTTTTTTTCCTCCACTGCGAAGCAGTGGTGGAGGGGGAGGAAATATGTGTAAAAAGAAAGAATGTGAGAGAATTTTTATTACGGTACTCAGATTGCAATGAAAGGAAAGGCTTATGTCGGATTTTTTAACGGTGACAAACCTTGGAAGTCAAAGTGTAATCTTCATTATAATGAAACAAAAATAATGAAGGCTGGAGGCAGGTATGTAATTCAGAGAGCATGTCATCAGACACAATAGCAAAAAAGGAAACGAGTGTTTCTACAACTCCTTAGATATGTTCTTTTCAAGCAAGCAGTTAATTTATCATTCTTTATATTTCCAAGAGAGGGAAATGATGCACAAGTGAGAGTTGTGCATTCCCTTCTGAGATTAACAGTAAGTAGATGGCCCCCCTCATTTCACTCATTAAAATAATGCTGGTGAATGGTATAAAGTTTTGCTTAAATAACCGGTTTGCTTACATGCATTTCTCTTCAGCGCCTGCATTTCTAGTTTTGTACTGTGTTTTCATTTTCTAAAATCATTTCAGGAGTTTTAGTGGATCACAAATTCCAGCTTGTCACTGCCTTGTACTTCCCTCTGCACTTCTCTTTGAAAAAAAAAACATTTTAAAAGTTACATTTTTACCCCCTTCATCACTGAGCTATTGAGCTAATATGAACACAGACTAAACTGAGGCAAATGCACAAGCAAGGAATTTCATATTTACTATCCTGACATTTTCTTGGCAATTTGTATATGATTTTCAACCTCGCACAGTAGAATTTTTTTATGCAAAACATATTTCTGAATTCAGTCATACCAATTCTTCTGAATCACCAGTGTGCACTGAAAGGGGGGACGATTGCTAGCACCCAGGAATTTCTTTATTGCTCATGTGTCAAGGATTTCATATGCAATGACTTGGGGTTATTCGTAGCACATCTTAACTGCCATACGTGTTAGTATTTTGCTGTCTTTAATCGAGCCTTCATTTTGGAAGACGAGTGTGTGGGGAGAGTATTGCGAGCCTGGTTTGTAATTGGTGTATTTTTATAAATTGTGTACTCAGCGTCAGAGCCAAACCTTCGGGTAATTCCTGGCCACCAGAACTGGGCGTGTGTGTAAAACCATTTCAGTGCGAGGTCACACGTTGCTGTGTAGATCAGCCCATTTGGACTTGGTTATGTACTTTTGCCAGTGCAGCTCTGCTACTAATGTAATGAAGTGCTATTCCTGACCAATACTGACTCTGCTGACAACAGTCCCTGGGGCGGGCTTTTACTCCAGCCCAGATCCCTTCTACACCTATAGCTTTTGAGGTTCAGGTGAAGATGTCTTGACCTTGATTCACTACCAAAACCATCAGTGTTGTTAAAAAAAAAAAAAAAAAAGAAACCACTTTTATACTGCGAGTATTTGTCAGCCTCATAAAACCACAGCAAATAAAGCCTCTCAGATGTGGCTATCATTTCATTATGAAGACATGACAAATAAGACAGGACTGCAGCTCTTCTCTTTGGAAATCTACAAACGTTAGTACTGCCTTCATGCAGAGCTGGCCTGCACTGTCGGCTCAGCACGCCTGATGACTCGTTGAAGACAAGAGGGCAGACATGAATTGCCTTCTCTTCTGCCTTCTGACGTCTACCTGGTCTGTTTCGAAGTTACCTGTTAAATGCTGCCATCTCCAATCATGAGTATCTCTTGCAAGCTTTGTCTTGTGTTTCTGGCTCTTCAAGACCGTACTAGAAATTGAATTCATCTTCATGAGATCTGTGGTGGCTCCGTTTCCCAGTTTGAAGTCTGTACTGCTGAGGGGTTCGGTCTCAGATGTTTTGTTGCTTTTCTTGTCTCTTTCCTCTGCACTTAGAACCTAATGAAAGACAGTGGGAGTTTGAGAGAGAGTCTGTATTATTTGTTTTTAAAGGAGCAACGAGTTACTACGCTGCTCAGGAAATTTGGTTGGTTGCACATTTTAAATGAGGCATTGATAACTTTCTCCAGTGATAGGGCTAGTTTTTTGTGTGTTGCTAGGTTGAAGCAGGATCTGTTTCACAACCAGCCTTTCGTCGTTGATTCGGATATCCTTTTTTTTTTATGCAGGGAAAAGGGGAAAACTTGAATCAAAGATTTCAGAAATTATTGCCCTGACTTGCAATAGGGAAAGCATATGCAGTAATGTTGCACAGTAGAATCGTAACTCTACTGTGGTGAGCACTGTGAGGGACTTTCACTTGATGTATGTGGACTAAACTGATTAGTCTTTATCAGAAAAGATTGACTTAAATCCAAACTTAAAAGAAAAATCAGAAAAAAAATCAGCATGCAGGGATTAATACAGGTATTTCAGTCCCAGGCATGAAATTAAATCGAGCTGATTTAAACAGACGCTTATCTTAAAGAATGTTACTCTTAAAAAATGAACATTGAAACATAAGAAATTTGCTTTAATCAAAGAAGATACAAAGAGTTTTTTAAGGAGTCTGTAAGCATGAACTGCACAGATTTTTTCAAACAGAGCTGCAGCAAGTTGAGAGTTGGAAGCACTCTGAGCTCAGGTGAGAGCAGCCTGGTGCAGCCCTCCCAGCTCTAACAACGTCAGGAAGAATTGCTATTTACTGTCTCCTAAAAAGCTAATCTAAAAATAAATTTACTCAACTGTTCAGTAGTTACGTTGTTCGATTCGTTTTCATCAAAGGGTTACTGAACTCTCAGAATTAAAATGCAAAAAAAATAAAGTTACAACCAAAGAGATTTGTGAGTTCTGTTCGTTGCAGCGCAGCTGTGAACTCCTGGACGCAGCCATGGGTCATGGAAGTCCTTGAGCAGTATCCACCAGGGCTGGTGTGAGTCAGGCATTTCTTTCTTGATCTGATGTTTACTCACCGTTGACTATTTATCCAAAAGTTGGAAGAAATTAATTTTTTCTTTTTTTCTTTTAGAAAACAGGACTCTCAAATTTTAATGGCAATTGTTTGCAGCACAGTGATAAGGGCAGTAAATACATCCAGCACAGATCATGTTTGTATATCACTTCTTTCTAAGTATTAATCAGAGCACATGGTACAACAGCAAGCACTGTGGTTCTAGTTTAATGGCTGTTGGCTATTGAAACTTGGTTAGCAGTGCATTCGGAGCATCTGCATTGCTGTTGTCTAACTGCAGTTCGTTAGAAACAGGGCTTACTTTTCCTCTGGCTTCTGTTGCATGTCTGTAGTGTTACCAGAGATGCAGGAGTTCAGAATCAGGTCATATCGTTTTTGGTGTCAGCATTTTGGAGTAGCTCTCAGGAAAATGCTTTAACCAGTCCTTGGTATTAAAAAAATAATTAAAAATAAGATCTGCCTCCACCTTTCAGACTCTGATAATCCCAGGCTAGCATAGCACAACAGTTCCAGTTTTCATGACTGGAAAATTCATGGCAACTGTCCTGTACAGCTGAGTGCATGGGGAAAAAATGAATTGCAGGGATTAACGCCTGGCACTGGGAGCCACACTGGTCAGTTCCAGCAATGCCCTGAAGCCCTGGTGACATTGGGTGCAAAAAGGACAGATGGCCAGAAAGGAACCGTTCTGCAGCAGTGTTTGGGAGTGTTGGGGCTGTCTTTCCTTGCCTTCTTCATGATGGAACTTTGGGAAGAGGTTATCAAGGACCTTAATTGCTTGAAAGGCTCTCCTTGTTAGAGGGCCTCGCGTATCATAGATCTGGAAGAAAGTTGTTTTTCTCACTAATGGAATTAAAGTCCATAGTGGGTTTGGTAGAAATGCGGAGGTTTTTCCTGTTGCTGTGGTATCTGCGAGGAGGGAAAAAAAGAAAGAAAGGAAAAAAAAAAAAAACAAGACCGTAAAAGCAATCTGAAAGCATAAATAAGTACCTTTTAGATATTGCACAAGGCACACTTGACACAACTGTGTAAGTGCCAGCTGCAGTTACTCCATGTTCTCCTCTGCAGGCAAAGGACATAAGCTTTTTTTTTTTTTGGAACAAAGGGAAGATATACCTGGCCTTTTAAACATAGCGTGGGAGGATCTGGAAATTATATTATGTCAGGAGCTGCTTTTCTTGATCCATTGCAGGCTTCATGAGGGAAAATTGACTTCATTCTGTTTTACTGTTGGGCAAAGACCTAGCAGGGAGAGCCGGGCTGTAGTGAGAGATGTGCAGACTGTTTTGGTCATGCACCCTCTATCAGTAAAAATCCAGCCCACAGCCCCACTTTATGTATATTTGTTTGTTGTTTGTATAATATGTATATATATACTTCTGTGTGGATATATTACTTACACTATAAATCATAAACAAAAAAGGAGGTAAGAAAGGGCGAGAGGGTTGAGAAAAAGATGCATCTCCTTTTAATTTATTAGAGGTATAAAATGTATTGGTTCTGTGTATGTTCCTGTTCCTGCATGCAGTGCCTGGTGCATCCCCTGGGCAGGGTGTGTGCCCCCCACTTTGGAGACCACCATTCCAGTGTTCAAGGGAAAAGGAGATGAAATCTTATCTCAGTTTTATTTCTTGTGGGAGATGTTTAGGTAAGCAGAAATGATATCATCTCGTTGAGAACTGCTGTTTGCTATTTGTGAGCAGAGGTTACATTTCCTTTTTCCCACTTTCCCTCTCCTTTTTTTGCGGGGGGGAAGGGAAGAGAAGGAAAGAGTGGCATGTTTTCTGCTTTGGTCCTCAAGCAAGGATAAAACCATCCCACTAGCCAGTAAGAATTATTTAGCAAGGTCAGCTCATTTTCCGTTGCCCTATAGTTGTATTTCCTAGTATACTGTATTTCCAGTATGAAAGACCTCTGGGGAGCTCCACGCTTTCCATTGCAAGCAGAAGAATGAAGTTGATCGCAGTTATTTTCTGTTCCAAGCGAAGGATACTTTTACTTCATACAAAGCAAAGCATACCGAAATAACGGGTTCTTCGTTGCATTTCAAAGCATAACATAATTCGTAGGGAGATGAATGCCGACTCTGCATCCTCAGCATGCTGATGCTGTTTGGCACTGGTAAGTCTGAAGCATTTAGTGATCCTCCCAGCTGTTTGAGAGTGGTGCACATCTTCTCCAGAACCAACTACAAACCTCCGTGATGCTGACTCTCAGAAGAATCACAGAACCACAAAATCACCAACGTTGGAAAAGATTTCCAGGATCATCCAGTCCAACCATCCACCTACCAACGATTTTGTCGATTAACTGAAATTAATTTCTTCTACTGAAATGCAGAAGTGTTGGTTTCAGTGTGAATGTTCTTCAGGATCTTCTGCACATGTTTTTTATTCCTTCTTTGTTACAGTCCTTAGAAGATCAAAACAGGACTAGGGATAAATCTGAGTAGATGCCATCTGTTCCAGGACTCCATATTAGCTTTAGCTCGAACTGCACTTAAGCTCTCAGAATAAATATAGTGTTCAGCATGGTTTTGATTGAATTCTTCAGTATTTGTTTCACTTGGGAACGAAGGTCATCCAAACATCTCCATGTTCTGTTCTGCTTCCACTGTGAGGCTGCTGATGATCACTGTTGAGATCTAAAATGCCTTTAAAGACTCGTCAAGTTTTTTTTGGGATGTTTTTTGGGGATGTTACAGTTCAGTACCCAGGGGTTCACATCTCCACTTGCATCTTAGGAAGTGCTGAGGCTTTTCCTCCGTTGTATCTGTGAAAACACCCCTAGAAACTGTGGGCACGGTCTAAGTTCTGTTT
This sequence comes from Meleagris gallopavo, assembly GCF_905368555.1. Classification (NCBI taxonomy): domain Eukaryota; kingdom Metazoa; phylum Chordata; class Aves; order Galliformes; family Phasianidae; genus Meleagris; species Meleagris gallopavo. The sequence goes on from NC_139435.1 coordinate 75,324,126, forward strand.
TGTTAACAGCTTCTCTTACAAACAGCAGAAGGGCCAAATCAGAATCAGAGCACAAAGGCTGGAGAGTTCATTTTAATGTTCCTGAGAAAAGAATGTGAAAGCAGTGTCCCCTTTGGAGCCATTCCAGCCTGGCCACACCAGCTCTACGTCATCCTGGACACACTTTGGTCTTTTTTTTGTGTTCCATCATCCATCTCTGTATGTGGGAGACTCATCTGACCTTCAGTGCAGGCAGGAACTGTTAGAACCAGAATGGTTTCACTTGTCTTTACCTAATGCACAGTATTAATTAAATACTAATGGTAATGAAAGTCGAACCTAAATTCTAGCCCATACTGAAAGACTAATAGTGACCCCGTGCTGAAATATGTTTGTCTTTTAAACTCTGTTAAATATGTTTTAGATTTCAGAGCAAAAATAGAGACAAGAGCCCAGATTAAGCTATACATATCCCAGATAATCCTCCACATGATTATTCTTCAAACTCGGGAGTTTAGCTCCGTGTTTCTTCTGAGCAGCAGCATGAAAAGAGCTGTGCTGTGTTGCTGGAAGGCAGTTGGTGTTTACAGTTCTCCTTAGGTTTGTGCTTCAGCTGAAGTAGGAAGGAGTCATTTCCAGGGAGCTTTAATTCTGGATGCCCTCCATTTTGGCGAGGAGCATCATGTTGTGACCACATCTCTTATGGTATTTGTTTCAGGCACAGTGGTTTTGCCAAAACAGAGACCTCATTCCACAGCACCTCATGGAATTTGTTCCACCTTTTGCATTTGCATCTCCTTTGTTTTATATTGATGCATAAAGGTGTGATATGATGCCGAAACAGTGACAAATCTCAGCCATAGATTTCCCATTAAAACAGTACTGGAGAAGTGAACTAAACCGTCTTATACACTAAGTACCATCTTAGCTGCCTATATGGAGGGGTCTCTAAATTCATCGAAAGAATGGGTAGGCATTGGCTAGGCTTTGGGACTCTTAATGTAGATAGCTGCAATAAATACCACTCTTCAAGCGCTGATTAAATGATTAAGATTTAGCATGCTCATACAGCCTCCAGCTTTGCTTGCAGCTGCTTCCCTGGTAAAGGTCTGTATGGCCATTTAGCTGGCTGCACGATAACAATCCAGAAGCTAAACCTGTCCTAGTGATGTGCTGTAGAACCAGTTCTGGCATCCTATTGATCACATCAGGAGTCGCCTCCACGGAGGCAAAGCTTTCCAGTCTGCTGTGCCCCCTGGCCATAATGCCCAAGTTCTGCCTGAAAATGGTTGCATGAGGGGTAACTGGGAGGAGGTTTACAGTGGCGTTCAGTTTGATACTGCAGGGCTGTTGTCAGATGAACGGCACCGAGAACGGAAGTGATTGTTCCAACTTGGAAATTACAGCTGTATCTCAAACGGGCCTTTTCATGTATAGTTAAATCCAGCACAGCGCCATTTCTGTCAGTAATCTTGCCCAAAATTCCCTTTATTTTTTGGCTGTACTTCTAATTTTAAGTGTTCTTGCGTTTTTTTCGTATGTAATCCTGAGTTAGCATTCATTATTTTTCTCGTGACCAAGGATTGATGGAATGTAAAAGGTATTTAAGACAGCTTAATCAAACAACTAAAAAGACTTTGTCTCCAAAGTAAGTTGCTAGTCCTTTTCAAGCATATAGGAGATAGCCAGAAAACGAATTCTTGATGTGTCCTGTGGGAACAACTGATTTGTGTTCAGTTTTTCCTCTTCTAAATTAGGAATCACAGTATAGACATTGGAATTTCTAACTGATGTATATTATACCTTGTTCTCTGGTGGGAATGAAATGTTCATGTTTGCCTCCTTTTCTCTGTTTAGCGTTGACTGCTGTGAACACTAGGAAGAATAACCCTGCAGCTTTTCTTCTTTTTTTTTTTTTCCTTTTTCTTTTTCTTTTCTTTTTTTTTTTTTTTTATCTATTCATTTTATACTTTTACAGACAGATTTCTCCCTGGGGTGAAACAAAGGTTAACTGAAATTTCCTCTGTTGTGTACCTGAACGAATCAGCAGTTTGAGAAGGAAATCCCATTGATGGGCAAAGAGAGTGACAGGCTCTATTTAAAGAATTCCCCCGACTGTGTGGTAGACCAACCATGCCATGAATTTAACTGTTCCTGTGGTCCCCATACTTGTACCCACCAAAAAGAGAGAAAAACCTACTTTGTTCCGCAAACGTTGCACTGAGCTTTGAAAATCACAGAGTTTTGTGAATTAACATTTCCAGCAGTGGTCAGGTCTAACAGAAGCAGTACTGATGGCATGAGACAGAAAGGAGGGGCAGTTGTGTGAACGCACATGTTAGAAAAAGCAGACTGTAAGTTTGTGTTTTAATGTGTGTTTGCATTTTAATCGTTTCACGCTTTTCGGAAACGCCATGCTGGGTCAGTGAAAGGCTGCTGAAAGTAAAGCACCGGAGGTGTTTTCTCACCGACACACAGTGTGTGCTGCTGCTCGTGTGTCTGCAGAGACACACACATGCAGGAAGGCATTGCAGGCAGAGGCAGCGGTCTCTCTCTCGGTGGTGAGGAAATGTCTCCAGCTGAACTGCTGTGGACGGTACCGACCGGTGTCGGGGTGGGGGTTCGTGGCTCCCTTAAAGTTCTCAGCGTTCAGGAGGTACTGACCCGCAGCCCCTTACAACAGCAGGTGTCTGATGGTCAAGTAAATCACCTTTTGCTCGTCCTGAAACATTGTTTGTTACCGCAGAGGCAGCCAGCAGCTGTGAAATTGTAAACGTTGCTCACAGGGAGGGCCGGAGCAGTCCTTACTCAGAGGTCTTACAGTGGGCTGTTAATTAGGGCTCTGCGTTCTGTACTGTTCTTGTGTTAATTATCAGTCACGGACCAATTTTTGTTGCTGAGCTCTGAAGTGTATTTTCCCTTCAGTCTCGCAACTTGAAGCGCCCGTTTCTGTGGGCTGCTGATAAAATACAGTAAATAAAATGGCTGCATGTATATTCCTGCTGTAAGGGTCGACCGGGCCTGTTTTTCCATTTCACAAAATGGGAGTGTTTCATTGCAAAGCTGAGCAGCCAGGCTGTACGGTTTCACAGTGGTTTCATATGCAGGAACCAAACAAACCTTTGCAGGAGAAGAGAGCCTGGCAATCTTCAGGCTCCACTAAGTAAAAGTGTAACTTTGGAAGAGGTAAAAATCTAACAAGGTCGTCCTGTTTGCACACTGGGGGTTATGTGTTTGGTTGCTAGGATCAGCAGCAGTACAGGATGTAAGAGTACATTCTGAGCAGTTTACTGTTTATTCCAGGTCATTTTTTGTTCTGCGGAAATGGATTGTTCCTCTGGGCAACTCCAGGTTCTGACTGCTCATCGCTGTCCTTCCTCCCTGCCTGTCCCCTTCTTGGAAATGAAAGAAAGCTTGAAAGCACGTTGAACAGTAATTGTAAATCTGGCTTGTTGTTGAGCCCCACTGTGAGATTCACATTTTCATTCCAGTGGAGTGGTATTTGTAAATAAGAACGAAGTCGTCGCGTACTGTGCGTGCTCTTGCAGAGGACTGCAGGACAGCTAAAGATAGGGCTGCATAAAGGAAGACCTTTGCTCAGGGCTTCCATTTTAACCCAAACTGCATGCATGCATCCTGCATGCCATTTTTTCTGTCAATTTGTTCTGTGTTCTGCAACTTAACAAGGCCATTTCTTCCAACTGTGAAGAAAATAACTTCATAGAGGAGGCATAGATGTAGATATAATTGTTTTTTAAAAGATAGCTATTAACAAATGAAGATGAGAAAGGAGAGTATAACAAATTTTTGAAGATGTTCCGGAGGGGTTCTCTTAATCCACTCGCAGGACCCTTTACATCATGTCAGCTTTGTTTCTGCAGGATGACAGCACAGCCTCCTCGCAGAGCTGTGGGGATCGTGGCAGGGATTATCTGGATGGCTTTTAGACTGCTGCTGCACTGAGGTGCTGCAAAAGAGGAGGAAAGCACTTCTCCCCTCGGCTCCCGAGGCAGACGGCCATCCCGTGTGTGTGTTCCTCTCTGAGAACAGTGACGTTGCCAGGTAGCAGGTTTTGTTGCGCTGATGTTTACCAAGGAGCACAACTCAGCAATCACCGTATATATTTGTTCCACGTCTGAGCTCAGGTCAAAATTACATTCTCGGTCCCGGGAGGGGATCTGAGGCTTCTGGTTGGAGTCGTGGGGGTCCCAGAGCATCTTCCCTTGGCAGTGCCCAGGGGTGGTGGGTTGGACGGTGTCCTTGGTCTTATATCCAAGTACGGAGGAGTTCAGCGTGGGGGGAAGAGCGTGGGCAAAGCGCTCCGCGTGTGCTGGTGGGCATCGTCCTGGGAGGCAGGAGCAGGGCAGGAGGATGGCTGGCAGGAGGCGGAGCCCATGGAGTTGTGGTGCTGCGTTACACGTTAATGCTTTTCTGAGCATTTTCTAATTTGAGCCATTTGAGTTTCTAACACGAGCAGTTCTTTAATCATTTTGTCACAGTTTTCCCAGGGAAGATGGGGGTTTTGACAGCACAGAAATGAAACTTGGTTGTTTGTTCTTAGAAAGGACGTGTCTGATGATTAACGGGAGTTAATTTGCTGGTAATTTTGATCTGTAGCCTGTCAACCATCCTGCATATGCCTTTCTGTGAAATGTGGCATTCACAGGACTCATTTGAATTACAAATATCTTTTTCTTTATGAATGAATTTTCTTAATAGGCTTCCAAGTAATAAATAACGCGCTGAAATATATCAGTAAGTGTGCTTCTTTACTTTTAATGACTAGGCACCAAAAGGCCAAATTTTCCTTTGGGTATACCATGAACAGCTTCCTTTAGAGAGATCCTACACAGCTCTATCCCTCACATCCCCTGCTGGAACCCAGGCAGCCTGGAAGAAGCAGTCTCCAGGCCTAGATGGGTGATACCACCTTTTGTTATGCTGATCTTTTCTATCCTGAATGATGCTTGAGTGAATCGTTTGGATCTTGCATTGCAGTTTTTGCTTTGCCAGTTGCTATCCATGCTATGACTTAAACGTACTTAAATATAATGTACCACTCCAATTGCTTTGCAGATAGGCCAGTGAAGTCACTGTTAATGTCTGTGTGATGCTTGTTGGGATTGCTGGCATTGGTGGAAAAAGTACATATTCTAGGGCATTGCTGAGAGTAGGTCAGATACAGCTAGCCCTGACTTTGGATGAAGCAGAGCAGCAAACAGGTGTAATTCTAAAGCATGTTCTAGGGACATACCTTGTGTCTGGGTACTGGGCTTTGTGCTTCAGCTGAATTTATTGACTTTTTTTAATTTGCAGGTGTAGTAAAGCTTGAAGCAGTGATGGAGCACTTAGTAGGAAGGCAGGGCCAGCCCAGGGGACTCAGGTGCATGCAGTGCAATGTACTGTACCTGAGTGGCCAGAAGGGCTGGAGCCAGGATCCACCCCTTCCCAGCCCTCACTGAAGGGCGGGCAGTGGAGGTGAGGAACCTCACTGGGGATCCCCGCGGACCTTCTGAGGCCTTCTGAAGGCAAGCAGCTTCTTTTCTTAATTTCTGTGCCCATAGCTGTTGCGTGTGAGTGAATCCTCGCTCGCTGCAGCCTGGGACCACCTTGCTGCTCTGCTGTCGTGGCTGCGCTTTCCACTGTGTTAAACAGTTACGGGTGATACTGCATATGGTATGACTTTAGTTGCTAGTCACCCATCTTTTACTGGAAATGAAGAATATAATCAGAATTAGATAAATCTGTAGTGTTTTTTTTTTTTCCTAATAATTGTAATTCTTGATGTAAGTCCTGATGTTTTAATAACACGTACAGATGTTTCAGATTTCAGTTGTCGGCAGAGGACAGAACACTTGGCGTTAGAAAGCCTGCAGGCACGTGGGATTTACTCACACACAGGTTGTAACACCTACTGTGAAAGTACAGGCAAAGCAGGCTATTCTGCTGACATGAATCCTCTGTGATGCTAAGAAAGATACTGCGGTGTTCAGCCGTCTTTGCACAGAGAGAGAAGTAAACACATTGACGTGCAGAATTTTGAAACAGCTCTTACTGCATCCCTGTTCTTTCAGGGTTTTGTTGTTTTTTTTTCCCTTGCCCTTTATTTCCTTTTGATTTTTCGTTTTTCCTTCCTCCAGTCCCAGACCTGTGTGTCAGAAGGTCATGGTGTGATAGCTGTTCGTTCAGTGCGCTGTTCTTATTTATTGCACCTTACCAGACCCTGTTCTGAAACAGAGTTACTTAGATTAGCCTTAGTTGCCGTGGTTATGCATAAAGTCATTTTGGCGTGTGGCCTTCAAAAGCCGTGCTGAAGACGTAGGATTTTTGAATTCACAAGGAAGAAAGGTAGATCTGGGCTGTGTGTTAACTTGGTGTTCTGTATGCTCCCGCTCGGGCAACCCAAGTACTTCAGCTGCCCTCCAGAGCTCTGCAGTCAGCTCTGGATTCCTTACATCTGAACAAATTGAAACTTGCTTAAATCTATACCCTGGAGATGAAAGGATGAAAGAGGGTAGCATCAGATACGGTCCAACTGGTAGTGGAGCATATCCTGATTTTAAGGTGGATCAGATTTGCTGACAAGCAGGTTGATAGCATTCCTTTCCTGGAAATAGAAGTTTCTCTGTTTGGTACATTCAGAATCTATTTCCAATTTCAGTAACATCAGTAATCATAATCTGAATATACTGCAAAAAAATATCCGTAAGTTAAGTATAATTCACTGTATTTCTGTTTTCCAGGAGACGCTGATGTGGACTGGTCCATCAGTAATAAAGACCTAGAGGTAACACAGACAACCAAATTGTTCCATGTTTGTATCTTTGTTATCTTACTAACAAGCTGACCAAGATAAGCAGGACTGGAAAATCCATCTGTGATTTTTGCATGGAAGCCTTAAGAATGTCCTTCCATTGGCAGGTTAACCCGAGCAGTTGTTCATCAGAGGACGTTCCCTTGTTAGGGAAGGCAGAGAATTAGTGGTGGGAGAGAAGAAAGGACAGGAGCTCCTCAGCAATGAGAAACTCAGTTCTTCCTTCCCAGTCTCTTCGAAGTAATTGTTTTATGACAGCTCAATCCTTATTCCCACTGTGGCACCAAAAGTCTCTTGTGGGTGGTTGGTCATCCTGCAGTTCCTGAGGAAGGGCTCAGCTCAGCCATTAATGCTATTAGGCTGTAACTTGAAGCATTTGTCGAGCGTTCCCTGACACCAAGGGAGAGTAAGCTTCAGCTAGGATGTCCACCTCCTTCTGATTTCTCTTTCCAAGTTCTGTTACAGTTTATGTCATGCATGCACAGAACGATAGAGGTCAGAAAAGACCGCAGGAAGCCACCTGACCAACACTCCTACCCAGGCAGGTTGCCTGAAGGTGACATTAACAACGCTTTTCTCATAAGAGAACTCATGTTTTTGTACTTCTGTGATTTGCTTGTCCACAGTGCTAATTCAGGGTTGTTAAATACCTTTTTCTTTAAAAAAAAATTCCTTTACAATTGCAGGTTTTCTAAACTTGCATGGTATTGTACTTTGTCCAAGTTTCCCTCAGTGTGTTCCAGAGAACTTGTGACTTGAATTTGCCATTACTATTAATTAAATTTGCATTCTGATAAAAATTCCAGTTCGACAAGAAATTGCACAGTGAGTAGAAGTGTTTCAGCTGACCGAGAGAAAGCAAAATTTCATGACTGTAGTTTTAAACAGTGAAAAAATCATGTCCTGAACTGAAACTTTGAGCCAGACAGTGCCACTCTGTCTAGAACAGAATTGTCCAGTTCAACTCCAGATGTGTAAATTCTGCTTATGTTAGATTGCTAGCTGAATGCTGCCAGCAATGACTTTTACGCATTTCTAGCAAACCATGAGCAGTTTAAATGATAAATGTGCTTTTCTCTTTTTTTCTCTGCAGGCACAGATCTGTAACTACGCGAGTGTGAGGCGCACAAACGTTCGGTACTACACAGCCGACAAAAACGTTACCTGCAGAAACTGTGGTAGACCAGGGCATTTGTCCAAAAACTGTCCTGTTCCAAAGGTAAACGCAATGTTGCAGATTCAGCTGTTTTATTTTCCTACTTGCTGTTAAGAATTTTGTTTCGGGGGCTTGGGGTTGAAAGGAAGCTTGCACAAGATCGGTTTACTGTATGAAATTAACCGTCTGTTCTGAGGAGGTCGTTGCTTTTATAAAGAAATCTGTAAGTATAAGCAGGTTAAAAAGAGAGTAACAGTGTAGGTGTATCTTTTTTGTGGTGTAAGACTAGTTTTAAGATATCAAATATTTTTAAAATTTATGTTCAAGAAGGATAGCATTATGGACTCCAAAAATCACCTGTCGTAAATGGATGAGAGCAGATTCCTGTATGATGCACCGCAATGCAGGTAACCTTATAGAGATATGAGGAACATGAAGTTGCTTTAAGAAGCTTGGATAGATGCCAAATACTTGGAAATTTCCGATTCTCCATGAGTTAGAGGAGATGGAGATTTAAAAATTGGTCACTGTGTTGTGAAGAAATGGTGGCAGCTGCATGAGGGCCTGGATTTATCAGTCCCTGCAACAAAGCCTGAAAAAATCCACCCCTCAGTCCTTGAGGCTACTACCTGCACTGCAACCTTGCACGTTAGTATCAAGCAAATTGCTTTAAAGCGTGTGTCCTGTGCCTACATCTCGTGCAGTTGAAATGTAAGCTCGTGGAGTGAAGATGCACTCAATCACTGGGAAAAATGGTTTTAAACAGATACAGCGTTAGTCCCAAGTACCTTTTTTATGTTTGCCAGTTTGTGAGGGCATCCGTGTTTCTGCTTGAATTACAAAGCACGGGGCTAAGCTGGCCAGCAGCTCAGTCCCACCCAGCCACTCAGTCAACCATACTGGTAGAGAGCACTAAAAAGGCAAAAGCACAAAAAGATGTTGGCTTGAGATGAAGACAGTTCAATAGCGGTAGGTAAAAAAACAAAAACAAGTGATACAAAAGCAGCTTCCACTTTGGAAAACCTCCCTTACCCCCATTTTATTGTGGAGCATGATGTCCTGTGGTATGGGGTGTCTCCTTGGTCCAGCTTTCCTGGCTGTGTCTCCTGACAACCTCTTCCCCGTGTGCACCCAGTCTGTTGGCTGCAGGTCAGAGTGGAAGCTGAGAGGTCTGTGAGGCCATGCAAGTGTTGTTCAGCAGTAGGTGAACATGGGTGTGCTATCTGCACTGTTTTTCAGCAGGCTAAAAGGCATCTCCATATGGGCAGACATGAAGAAGAATATCTCCATCCATACCCAGTGTAGGGGTTGATATGACAGAGCACGTTTACAAACTATGCCAGTATGTTGGTGTGATGTTCCCATGATATACTTCTGCTTTTCAGCTTTTGAGAGATTTCCTAAAAAACAAGTGCTCATAGAGAGTACTGACCACTACTTACAGGAGAATTTGACAAGTGCTTGTGGTGCAAAGTCAAAATCAAGAGAATACAGAGGATTTATGCAGTCAGAAGTTGAACTTTTACTCTCTTTCTAGTCTACCTTTACTGCAGTTTCTAAATGAAACATAGGATGTCTGCAGTTCCTAGTAGGTGGCAGGCATTCATTTAGCATGTTTTCTTCTTTATTTCCTCTTGTGATGTTTTGTTTTGCTTTCTGTAATCTTTTGAAATGTACTCTCTTAACATACTTCTTTTCGTATTTCTCCTTAGAAGACTCCCCCTTGTTGCCTGTGTGCAGAAAGAGGTCATCTACAGAACACTTGTCCAGCACGGTTTTGTTTGAACTGCTGTTTGCCTGGCCACTATTTCAGGGAATGTCCTGAGAAATCCTACTGGAATAAGCACTGCGGCCGCTGTGATATGAAGGGGCATTATGCTGATGTGAGTACTGTCCATGACAGAAAAACAAAACAAACAAAAACAACATTCACAATTGTTTTTTTATCTGTCAAAAATTGAAGTTTACAAGAACCACTGTCATTTCAGATTAGCTCTCGTTTGATCGAGTGCATATCTGTATGAACATGTGGAAATGTTGTAGTTACTTACATGAAAAGTGGTCCAAAGAAAACAGACCAGAGAGCTGTAAGCACTTGATATTTAGTTTAATGTAGTTTGATTTTGTCCAGTTTAGTTGGGGTGATGAAAAATGTCGATTGGTACAGTTTTGTAGTACTCATTGCTCTTAGTAAAAAGGACTTTAAAACCTAGCAAATGCAGTTGCAACAGTTTCAGTGTGCTGGTTAAAAAAATCTGGAGAAAGATGCTGGAAATTACATGTGATAAATTAACTTTTACTGTGTTTGCGTGTGCAAGGAGAACCACTATAATAACATAATTACAAATAACAGCAGATGGTAAAGAATAGAATATTTCTCATTTTTGTGGAAGAAAAAGTGCAGGGAGGTTGAAATCAGAAGACGTGGCGTGCTGTAAGCACATTAGAAAGAGGTACAGAGTGGCCCTTTTGCTCTAGGAGTTTCAAATGACTCCTTACCGTGATTACGCATGCACCAAAGAAAAATATTAGAAGCTGAAAGTAGTGTCTAAGTGGGTTTGGCAATTGTGATTGTTGCATTTTACATTGCAAATGTGCTTTACAAATGGAATGGAAGCGGTATGTTTTTCCCTTAGGTAAGTAGAGATGATTAACAATTTCATCTGACGGTAGCTTGCAGAGAAGCATGTCTGCAACCACAATTATGGGCCTCGGCTTAGTTTGTTCCTGTTTGTTGGTCGAGTTCTGCCTTATTTTTGAACATGCAAGATGAAAGATAATGATGAAATCAATTATTTCTCCAATTCCATATCCCTGTGAGCAGGCCCATCATATGTGTTCATGAAGTATGAGAATTCATGAAGTAGTGGAGCAGCTGAAACATCTGATGTCTGGGATCTACTCATACTTGTTTTAAGCCCACAAGAACCACGTTGATGTTCTCCTGCTTCACTACTATCATTCAAAACCCAGCAGTTCCTTCTAGGCCAGGAAAGCTTCTGCAGACTGAGTGGACACCCTGGTCCTGTAACCACTTGTGGTACTTCCTTGTTCACATTGTACTGCACTACTTCTATGTCAAAATAAGGGAAAAAAGTACGTAGTCCAAATGACAATCTTCATATTTTATATTAAAAAAAAAAAAAGAAAAGCTTGCATCTGTACTCACAGTGATAATGGTTTTGTTGACTGGGAATATGGAAATGCTCCTTTCGTGTGTCTGTGAGACGCTTATTACAAGATTGAGTCTTCAGCTTTCTTTCCCACCAGGTATCTGACTGTTTGTTTCAAGTTGAGCAGCAAAAGGGGAGAAAGAGGGTCTCATTTATTTTGTAAAGAGGTGGAAGCCCATGAAACACATGCATTTTACTATTGTTATTTTTTACTGAGCACTCAGACTTGTCTTGGATAAATGAATAACTTCAGCACAAAAACAGGAAGTGTTAAAAAAAGTTGAAATATCCAAAGTGTACTGAGGTGTATTAAAGGCCATTCAAAAAAAGTGTATTCTCTATGCAGTAGATGTGAGGTGTGAAGTCATGGACATCTGCTTTCATTTGGGAGAGACCTTCTCCTCAAAGCTTTTACTATTTTAATCTGTGGTTACAGAAGAACGTTTTTCAGTGTGAAATCTCTTTTCTTAGAAACATTCTTCTGAATACATTTTGAAAGAAGGAAACGTTTATTATTGACTGTCTGCCCGAAGCTGCTGCTAACTGCCCATGAAAGTTGTTTGGTACCATACAGTAAGTGGTGATCAGCTCTACAGAAGTCAGGAATCCTGGTTGTAAGAAACATGACATCATGCATTCACTACTGCTTGTCCTGAAAGAAATCTAGAGATTTTGAACGTCATCACTGAACATTGCTGTTTGGCTGTCATGGAGCCAAGTAAAAGCTTGTCTCAATATTTCAGATTCTGCATGTGCATAAAGACAGAGAAATGTATGTTAAACATATATATGTAAAGCAGAATTTTTTACAGCAACATAGGGTATTCACAAACCAGCAACCTTTCTTTTAGTAAGCACGGAGTATTTCAAAGCTGGGCATGACAGTGTTTTAAATTTCTCCTTTCTGGATAAACAATGTGAATTTTCAGTGCTGGGTAAGCTGTTTTGGCAAGAATGTTCCAAACGTGAAAGAAACTGTTACTGAAAAGTATTCTGTGATACTGGCAAGAAAGCATTCGGTCCTGTAGCAATGGGAAGATTGGTAAAAGAGTAAAAGGGACTGGTAAAACAAGGAAGGCTTTCACGGCTCACTTCCATGTGTAACATGAAAGATGTGGAGAATTAAGGCAGAATTGTGTTACAGTGATATCGTCACTTCATGAAATTAAGTGATACTAGTTCTTCACAGCTTTTAAATGTGTGTACTTCTCATATATGTACATAAATAGTGCTGAAATATATTTAAAAAATACAAACCACATGAAGGTTTCTTAAAACTCTTTACTGTGGGGGTGGCAATGCACTGGCACAGGTTGCCCAGTGATGCTGTGGATGCCCCCTCCCTGGAAGCACTCAAGGCCTGGCTGGATGGGGCTGTGAACAACCTGGTCTGCAGGGAGGTGTCCCTGCCTACAGCAGGGGGCTGGAACTGGGTGATCTTAAGGGTCCCTTCCACCAAATCATTCTGATTCTATGGTACTTTTAGTAGGTGACAGTTCAGTTTAGTAGGAGCTTTAGCTGTGACTGTAATGTGAAGATTTCTCCTCTAAGCTCAAAAATACAGGTAAAAAACGTGGTGTTTATTCTTTAACTTGACTGTGTGTTCTCAGTAGCAGTGGTGGTTATGCTGCACAGACTGATAAGACGGATGTAGTCTGAAGGCCTTTTTGTCTGATATGAACTACTATGAAATAAAACATAGATGAAAATACTTAGATGAAATTTAAGCATGTCTCTGTCTTTTTTACCTCATGCAGTATTATGGTTTTGGTTGTCCCACAAATTCAGTCCTGATACATGTTAATTGGCCTTTTCTGCTCTATACTGTTCCTACAAAAAAAAAAAAAAGAAAAAGCAATTTGTACAATTTGTACACAAAAATACGAGAAGGACCCACGTTTGACCCTTTAGCTTGCCAGTCAAACATGGAAGCTTTCTGTGAAGAGCTATCTGAGTGTCATTACTAGACAAAGATGAGATGGACTGTGAATTGCATTGTTCGTGTATCCATCCTCCTCCTGAAGGTCACTTGTTAATGCAGCAGATGTAAGAAGCTAAAGAAAGAAAATGGAGTGTTTGTCACAGGCTTACCACATACAGCAGTTTTTGGGGTATGCAGGCAATGTTAAGTGTGTTTGATAGATGCCAAACCGTATGCCCAGTGCTATTTCTTTTTGTATTTGGATGTTATAAATTTAAGTTTGCTCATGCTCTTCTAGCTGTACCTCTGCTTATAGCCAATGTTTACAGTACTATTCCTTTAAAGAACACAAAGGGTATATTTCTACAAGCACTTTCTGCTAAGCAGTTAGAAATGCAACGTTGGGGAATTTTTATTGGACCCCCTTGAGGCAAATTAAACACACGTTTATGCTTAAACATAAAGCTATTCAATGGAGATGGGTCTGCAGGAGTCTGTGGAGATGTGGCACCTGGGGACTTGTTACCCTGCACTGAGTGGCACCAGCACCAATCCTGTGCCCTCAGCGCGGGATGCCTCAGGTCAGCGCTGGGCTCAGCCCCATGGGTGTTTCTTTAAGTCAAGACAAGAAGCCTGTATGACCAACAGATGGTCAAGAAGTGAAATACAGTGGCAGTTTTTTAGAACAGGTCCCAGAAAGAGTTGGACAAGCCTAATGTGTGCACCGGGCAAATTAACAGAAGCTGTAATGACAAATCAAGTGTTGGGATGGGCATATAAATATGATTTATGTGTGCAATTCATGATGGCTTTTGTAAAGAAAATCCTGCTTCTTAGAAATCTCTGGATTCTTCACAGGACAAAGTCAAGAAGCGTTTGTGTAAACATGATTCAGTTAACGTAGTCTGCAAGTTCAAGAATCCATTTGACAAAGTTTCTGACCAAAAGCTTTTAAGGAAACAAAACAGGCATGGATCAAGAGGATAAAAGTAGGAGATGCAAGTGTGATGTGGAAAAAGCGTCAACAAAAGAGTGACAGTATTTGCGAAGACGACTGAATTTATTGTGTCAATGATATGAGCTAAGTGTGAAGAGCTGCACAAGAACTGTAGTAAAAGCAGGGAGGGCACAATAAAATGTTGGATGAATTTTAGTAGCACTAAACGTAATGTAAAATGCCTGGGAAAAAAGTAACTGCAGATTTACATAGGAAGAAATGAGCTCTGAACTTACCATTACCATTCAGGATTTAATTTTAGAGATACAAGATATGATTTAAAAAAAAAAAAAAAATCACTTCATTGCTCAGAAGCTGTGGAAAACAGCAGGTGAAATATTAGGAATCATCTGGAAAGCAGTGGAGAAGTAGATGTTACGGCCCTTTTCTTCTGCATCCTTCAGCTCAGCTACCTCTTCGTCCTGAGAGACAGACAACAGAGAGAAGGATCTGTAAAGATCTACGAAAGCCTCTGTGACTGGAGGCAGTGATAAGGGATCAGTTGTTCATTGCTGATCTCAGAAGAGTCATTAGAGAGCATCTAATGAAAGCAGGGGGAGTTGGGTGCAGAAGAGGCAGAATGAGGTGCGAGACCATTGAGGTGAGGATCCTTACCAAGAGATGCAATAGATGCACAAAGTCTGCTGAGGCAGGACAGGAGGCTGAGCCAGTTGGTGAGAGAGAAACCCTTGGAAGGTTATTGACTGAACACACAGAAACTTTATCTAGCTTGGAAAGTCACTGCGATGAAAACATCTGGGTGTAGATACAAGGGAAAGGAGGCACGCTCGCCTCAACTTCAAGCATCATGAGGCATCAGCTAACAGTTCAGACCGTGGGCTGGTAGCCTCTGCTCTTTTCATGCTGCAAACTGATCGTGATAAGAGATGTATATGTATACAGCCTCTGCTAATTACATTCTTTAAGGAGTTGTGAGAACTCTCCATGGAGCTTTATCAAAAAGCTGAAAGTGTTTTACAAAGCCCAGTTACTGCAGCTGTTTTGTATCAGCCTTCCAGTTTTGATGTTTCTGCTGCCCACAGAAGCAGAGGTCAGAACACAAGTTCTGCTCTATGCGTGTGGCTGAGTGAGCTCATCATTCCTGCAGACAACCCAAAAAAGTTAAAATTTGTCTTTCCCAGAAAGGCCACTCACTTGTACTATGACACGAAGGATGCAGAACAAGCTGTCATGCACACTGTTTCAGAGTGACTCTTCACCATCGTGCTTTTCTCAAGCAGTGAACTTGAGGCAACTTAAGGTAGTCCACTTAGTCAGACTTGAAAATGTTCAAAGTTATTTAGAACAATTTCAGGCTAATACATTTATTAGCCACTAGGGCACTTACTTTCCCTGAAGCAACTCTGAGACTGTATGGACACCGATGCAGAGTTGTACTGGAAGCAGCTGAACCTGATGTGCTTTCATCAGGGAGGGCATGTAGCTACGTGAAAAATGTGTAGCTGAGCAGTTTAAAAGTTCCACGTGCTGCTCTGTTTGGCATTATGCTGCTCCCCTAGGAGGATGCATATCTCCCTTGTTAAGTACTGCTACCTGTCTTGCATAGCTTTGTGTACAGCCACATGTGTATATTCATATGCTGTGTATGTGTATACATGTTTCTATGTAGTTAGGCTTGTACACGCATATACTGGAAATCCAGTCTGTTCTGCAAGTTTTGGTGGTATTTCTGATGGATGTCATGAGGCTTGTGCTCATCCGTCTGCTCTGTGGGTGAGAAAAGGACTTCCTAAAGAGGATGACAAAGCAGAAAGGAGGCAAAAAGCATAGGCAGAACAGTGTTTCCACTTACTCTTAAGAAGAACAAGTGCGCAGATAAACAATGAGCTGCCTGAACTCCTCACCCTTGGAACTGGCCATCAGAAGTGCCCAGACCTCCTGCCTTCTTCAGTTGTGCTATATCTGGGGAGGCCTGATTGTGGCCTTCCAGTCCTTGAAGTGAGTTTATAAGCAGGAAGGGGAGCAGCTTTTTACACCGTCTAATAACACCTTCAGGACATGGAGGAATGGCTTTAAAGTAAAGGAGGGGGAATTTAGGTTAGATGTTAGGGGGAAATTCTTTGCTCAGAGGGTGGTGAGGCCCTGGCACCACTGCCCAGAGAAACTGCGGTGCTCCATCACTGAGGCACTCAAGGCCAGGATGGATGGGGCCCTGGGCAGCCCGATCTGGTGCCAGAAGGCCTATGACAGAGGGTTGGAACCAGATAAGCTTTAACGCCCCTTCCACCCAAGCCATTCTATGATCTGGCTGCATTTCTTTATGCACACTACAGACGCACCTTTCCCAAAAGCCAGGCTGCTGGCAGCCTACCCATTTATCCTGCCTGAAATGGCCTTTTCTGGCTGTTTAGACATGGTCAGAGTCTTTCTCTCAGCTTCCCTTGTGCCCTTGTTGCTACTGAAGAGCGCGCTGGTGCTTGCCAGCAGAGCTGTGCCATCTCTGGCAGTGCTGGACATGACTCTGCAGGCTGGAGGTGTTGGGTGCTGGCAGGGCGGTTGTGTGTTGGCGTGGCTGGCGCTGCCGGTGCTGCGTAGCCTCCGCCTTCACCCATCCACGGGGCATCCTGGGAGAAAGCAGCTCTTCTGGCTTTTTTTTTCCTCGCGATCTCACTCCGCCAGCAGCGCTCCCTTATTTCCACGCCTGCCCCAAGTCAATTTCAGTCTAATTGTAAGAGTAAGCAAACAGTGCCGTGAGTCGGTAATCCCCGCAGTCAAACACCTCAATCCCGGCGGCGGTGGGAGCGGTGTTGGCACGGCGCAGCTCGTGGGGAAGGGGCCCCGACATCTGTTTGCGCAGGAGCATTTCTGCAGCGACGCTTTGTGTGTTTTCCGCGGCGTCTCCCATGCGGAGGCGATGAAAAGTGTGTGTTTTGGCAAATCTTTTGTCTTATTGTGGTCGCTTGCAGCGGGGCAGCTCCTCGCAGCCGCCGCTTTGACAAAGCACCAGAGGATTCTGTTAAAAAGTTGTGTTTAGTAATTGTAGTCGTCGTGTCAGACCATAACTGACTCGGAGCTGAAGGATTTTTGTGAGATGAGTAGCTGTGCCAGCAGGGACCCAAGTCTCCTGGGCCAGGCGCGCTCTCATTAAGATTTGCCGCTAGCCGTGGCGGTGTTCGGCAAGTATGTGACGTGCATGCTGTTATTGTATGCTTGGCTTGTCAGCCTGCAGCTTTCTGACACTCACTTATGTCACTCTTTATTCAGAGAGGAAGAAGCTTTTGATAATTTGACAAGACAAGCTCTTAAACGATCTAGGTCATGGCCTTCACTGTCTGTGATTGTGAACATATTTCCTGAAAGCCCTGTCACTCATCACAGCTACATTTTCTCCCGGGGAGCCATAGGCCCGTCCCGGTCTCCTGTCAGCGCGTGCATTTTGGTTATTCATACGCCAAATACAGTGCTGGGGTTTCTCTCAGCATTTGCAGACGCCGCCGTGTTAGTGAGGCTAATCCTTCCCGCGCGGCGCTCCCAGCAGAGCCGCGTCCTGCGGCCGGCCGGCGGCGGGCCGAGGGAGCGGAAAGGAGGAAAGGCCGCTGAGCGCCGGTTTTGTGTTTGCTCACTGTTGTGGAAATATGAGAACTGGTGGCAAGGGCCTCGTCTATTGAGCACTCGAGTCCTGGGCTGCTGTCAGGGGCTGTTTCAGATTGAGTGTTTTATTTTCTTTGATGTTCACATTTGAGAATAGGGAAGTGGGAATTAAACAACAGATGCATTAAGCCGTTGTTCTGGTAAAACAATAATTAGCACCTGATAAAATCCAATATGGGTCAAAACGCGCGGAGTATCTCGTCCTGATCCGTCTGGTGTGGCACGCCGGGCTGCTTCGTCTTCGGTACGAAAAATAACCGCTCCGAGCAAACCGAGCGTGCGTGCGGCAGAAACGGCGTTATTTCTGAGGGACCTGTCGTGCTGAAGTTGCGCGGGCGAAGCGCCCGGACGGAGCTGGACGTGCTGCAGCCTGTGCTGGGAGTGCTTTCTGCAGCCGCAAAGCGCTGCACTGCTTTTAGCAGTGGTCACCTCTTGTGCTCCTGCATCGCAGCGCTGGCGTGCTCAGATGGCTGGGGCAGGAAATAAATGCAATCTTATTTCGGTGTAGCACATCTTGCTGCCAGCGTACTTGTGTACTGAGAGGGCTCCTCATTATATGAGGGCCATTTGTGGTTAGGTACTTCTAAATAAATCACAGCTTTGGCTGTTGTGTTAGTGATCTCTCCCATAGCAAACCGTGTTGTTCCATTTCAGTATTCAGCAGTAATTCCTAATGACATATTTTTTGTCATTCTGTGAGGAAAGATGCAGACAATAACTTCGAGGTAATAAGACTCCCGGTTAAAAGCATTGCTTTTAAGAGGCTGTTGTCTAGCATCTGGTTTGGTCTATTGTATTCTGCTTCTTATGTTTCCTAAGTGATCGTTCTGATGATGAAAAGTATTATACTGAATCACCATCTGCATGAAGAAATAGGCCTGGCCAATTTCCCCTTACCTTCCTTAAGTTTTCCCGCAGCCCCCAACATGCTCAGCAATAATAAAACTCACCTCTTGGTATCACGGCTCAATGGCTGGGATTTGTTAAGAGCTGTGCCAATTGTTGTTTCCCACTCTGAGTTTCAGATTTTCAGTATAAACCACATCTTTGTGTCCAAGAGAAAAAACAAAAAAACCAAACACATACATATATATATATATTCAAAAAAGTAACTAATATTTTCTATTATTAAATAGCTGCTGCATAAGTAAAGGTCATATCACAGAGTGGCATTTTGCCAGCGTGTGACACCTCCTTGATTGCGATTTTTCAACCATATTAGTCTGGGGACACTGTGGTAATCGAAAACTACCCAGAACTAATGTATAAATAACTGCCTGCTACCCCTGTGCTAAATCGAGTAGCAGCCTTGTGCCTGGCTGGGGCCTTCGGTAGTTTTGAGGAGGAAGGCAATATCTTTGATACGTTCCTTTTTTTATGAAGTAGGGAATGTTTATATATTGCATCTCAAAGCCCCGTGCAGGGAGGAAAGCCCTTTTGTTTGCATTTGGAAGCAGCTCGAGTTTGTTCGACCTGTCACTCGTGGCACTGCTTTCCTCTCTTAGAAAAGTGAGGTACTTCACACATTTCCTTTGTAGAAATATTAACGTGAGGCTCAAATATTTGCACGCGCTGTTCGAGTAAGATGCGAAATATCGAACCATTACAAAGAACAGATTGTAGGTTTTTCTCCAGAAAATTGTGTTACTCACAGAATGAATAATAAATAATATAATTTCCATCACATGTGGGAAAAACTTACTGAATGTACCATGGGGTGACTGCGAAAAACTTGGGTTATTTTTTGAGAGATTCGGTGGTTAATATTGATCGTGGTGTGTTGGATTTTTATTTTTTTTTTATTAGCATTCTCCATCAGAATAAAAGAAGGCAGGAGTTGAGACGTGAGAAAAAATTAATCAGAATCTGAGTAAATGTTGTTAGTACCGATTTGCAAGCAGCCGAGAGACTTCAGTGTTTGAAAACAGAGCTGCAGCATTTATGTTGAAGCCACGGAGTAACTGAGGTTTCTCCTTAAAATTCTGAAAATTGAGAGTGGCAAGCCAGATTGGTAATTGTTCAAGTGATTAAGAAGTTGTTTTAATAGAAGCGTGAGCGTCTTAAACAAAAGCAGAAGACCTCCATTGAAGTAGCTGTGTACGCGCCCCTGAAGAACTGAACTGCTTCAGAACAAAGTGCCACTGTTCTGCATGTGCTCGTGGCGAGGATAGGAAGACAGAAATAAGCACAATTTTGTAACAGCGTTCAGAGCCTTGCAGAAATTACCCCCCAGCTTCGCTGATCGTTAACACGTCCTTGTTTTGCTGGGTGCACGTTTTCCTCTTTCCTTTCCTTCACGTATTCCTGAGGTCTATTGTGTAATTGCTGTGGTTGCAAATCTGCTCTGTAAAAATTTCTACAATGGGCTGCCCCTACAAGTTTGTTTGCAAGGCTGGCAAGTTGTGAAAAAAGGAGGAGAAGGAGCAAGCAAGCCATTGCAAAAATTGAAACATGAAAGCAATCTGCCATGCTTCTTGTTTACAACCCATCTGACATTAGGCTGCTGAAGATTATTATGTGTAACAATTATATTTTGATTAGAATAAGGATTTGTACGAAAATACTAAAATATTTCCATTTCTCCATGAAAAGAAGGTAGCTTGTGATTTTATTTCCACAGCACTCTATAAATTTAATAGGGCAGTAAATTTAGAATTTTAATTCATTTCTGTTTGCTTTACGATATTTATGCTTCTTATAGTTAAAAGCGTGCTGCTCTCCCAAACTTCCAGCCTTCAGAGAAGAACGGGAGAGCGAAAACTGTTAGTGGCTTTCTGACAATGGCAGGGAGTGTGTTAAACCAGTGTAAAATTCAATTAAACTGTCTAGCCAGGTTTTTGAAGCTGAAATGCAGACCCTTTCAGTTAAGCTTCTTATTTTCCTGTGACCGACACCGGTGGATACTGTGTTATGCCAAAACCAACAGGCTGTAAAGCACCTTGTTTCATGCTCCTAGCTGATCAATATTTTTATTTTCCAGGCTTGCCCAGAAATATGGAGGCAGTATCACCTAACAGTAAGTAGAAACACCTTTTTTATTTTCTTCTACACCCAACCTATTTACTCTTCTGTGAACTGCTGACCAGAAAATATAGACAAGCATCTTCTGCAAGAAGATAATAAACATCTGAAGAGTTTTTGAACTGAAAAATGCAATGAAACACTGTCAGTGTTTTTTAAATATCTTTGGAGCTGACGATTTTGTTCTAGTACTGCAGTCATTAAATGAGTGTCTTGCAGCATTCTGTCCTCTCAATGACTACATTTAAACATTTGAAGAGAGTTGAATTCTAAGCTGAGGTGCATAGCAAAAGCAATGCCCCCATCTCAGATATCCCAGTTTCTAGCAATTACTCACAATATGACAGAGATCTCTTCTTAAAGGAATTAAATAAAATTCAACCAGAGTGTATTTGAGACATACACTTTATGAACTTTTGTAAATCATTTGCTGTTGCCAAGAATATAGCTGTAGCTTCTTCTTTGGCATGCATTAGGTGATCTTTAATAATTTAAGCAAGAAAATAAAACTTTCTGAACTACAGCAATACGTTACTTAAGGTTTTTCCTTGTATGTAAAGTAGAGATAAAAATAAAACAAAATGCATACTAATTTGGCTAGTTAGTTAAACCGGGAACAAAAATTATCTGGCTAAGACAATATTTAATGGTTTGGCATCAGAAATCTTTAATACATTAATTTCCAAAATTGTCATATAAAAAAAAAATGACTTTAAAGATTAGAATTTCTCCTGTTCATCTGAATCTTTGCTGCCACTGCTATCCAGATCTAACTCGTATCTATTTAGCAGTAATACATATTAGTCACTACTCCCCATTCAAGATCAAGTAGAAAAGTTTGTCCTGCACCTTTCCTTATGGGGTATTTGATGTGCATATTTTCTTAGGAGCAATAAATGGGGCATGTGGTTTATAATTTGCTGCCTCCACCACTTCAGAATAACGAAATGCTATTTTTTTCTGGCTTTGCTAAAGTTGGTAAATTGAACAATTACAGAAGAGCTGTGCTGAAAACCTCTTGCTTGTCTTTCCTATGTAATGATTTTAAAACACTGGAAATTCTCCACTCTCTGAGCACTTAATCATATTGTGGATGGAGCTGATATACTGTGTGTTAAGAGTTGAGCAAAAGGAACGTTTGCTGAATAGTCTGCTTGCATTTTTTAAATTGTTTAAAGGCAGAAGGTAAACATTTTATTTCATAATTATTCCTAAGGATGCATGTAAAAATGATTTCTGAAACATGTGAGGTACCTGAAGTCTTAAATCACATATGTGTGTTAGGTACAGCGGTGTGGTGAGTTCTCTTTTTAGTGAGGTATAGGATTTAGTTTTATTTTATTCCTACATTGACAGTACCTCAAAAAGCCAGTGACGTTGAGTACCTCAAAAATATTTTTGTAAGACATGGAGCAACTAAAACCTGACCAAGCTGTTGCTGTGGGCGCATTTGCAGCAGCTGAAGTAGAAAATTTTAGCTGCGAATTTTGTAGGAAGAGTTCAGAGTTCTTCACCTTGTGTAAAAGCCACATTTGTCAAAACGCTCTTGTAGGAGGGCAGAGCAGTTATGAATACAAGTGTGTTATTAAATACTATTATCACTGTCTGTGCACTATTTAGAGACGCTTTGAAATACAGTCAAACACGGAGACACAAAGATAAATAGTAGTGGAGTCAGACAATGGCTGTTGATAAATATTTTTTTTCTTTTCCAGCGGACTGTTAATGATGTGCATATAATCCAGATTTATGGTATCTGGGAAAAAATGTGCGCTTCACAATTTTTGCATGGGAAAGACTCTTTATCGCTCGCTTGAAGTTGCATTGGCAGTCAGATTAAGGCTGGAATTTTGAACTCTGTGTAGCAGAATGATATTTTTAAATTAGGTTGTACCTTAAGAAGTGGCGTTGCATGAATTGTTTAAATGCATGAGTCACGGCTTTTTTGCACTGAAATATTCTTTACATCCAAAGCAGGACAAATGTAAACAGTGCTCTTGGAAGACTTAAAACTTCTGTAACATAATAATGTATGTAATGTATATTTTAATAGAATTTTAAAAAGTGGATACTCTCATATCTACTCTCATATTTACTCTCATCAGTTTATAAATATTTCAGTGTAGGCATTGTTTTAATTTCCCTACTTTAGAATAAATGCTTTGATGCAAACAGGGTAGCTGTTAAAAGAGAAATAACACAAGTTTTAAAAAGTGGTGTTGTCATTGCCACTGTGCTGTGTAGGCTGCCTGGTTATTAAAAAGCAGACAGGTCACAGCGAGCTTTTCCTTTGCTTCAGTCATTGATACAACCGGTAGATTGTAACACTTTGGTAAATGGGGTGTCAAACGTGCAGGTAAATATATGCACAAATAAAGCAAGGTATTCCAGTTTTCAATAACAGACTACTTTCATAATGCTACTTAAAAAAAGAGCCATTACAAAAATTGTCCAAATGTTCTACATTATGTAAGGTATTCTTAATTAATTACTGTGAATGCTTGTTGAAAACACGCAGTGTTACACCTTTCTCTTTTGTGGAGCTCTTGGTGATTTTATTCATTATCTGGCTCTTTCCTAAGCGATGGACTGCCATCTATTGACTTACTGTAGCCCTTGCACACAAATGTGGGTTGACTAGAACAATGACTAAATAGCAAATCCAGTAAATCCATCCTGCTGGTGTGGATGGTGGTGGGTTTTGGTTTACACGTGGCAAATTCTGGCACATTACAAACAATACGTTATGTGGGCAGAAATGTCTTGTTTTAAACAAAGCAGACTAGCAATGCAAGAAATCTTACAAGCAGCTAAGATAGCAAAAAGGATCGTAAGTGGAATATTTTAATTTGCCTTCTGATAGAAGAAAAGATTATCATATTGCATTCACTGAAGCTTAAACCCAAAGGCTCTGTGATAATCAAAACTTTGTGACTGGATGAAGTTCTTTTCTTTAAACTTTTTCTTTCAGCTCTGTGAAGTGAAATTATTGTGTAAAAAACAAAGTCAGCAAAACAAGCCAGTTGCTGCTGTAGTTTAAAATAGTATCTAACAACTTCCTTATGGTGGTGACGGAGAAGTTTTACAAATCGCTCTCACCACGTCTGCTCTCTTTCTCCTACATCTGAAAAAGGAAATTGCATTTGTCAAAACACATTTTAAATTTCTATTCATCAAATAGGTCAGTTTTGATACCAGCCTACGTCTATCAAAGAGGTTATTATCAATTCATATTACAACAGCAAGATCTTCATTTTCAGGTCCAGAAGAAACAGTTTTGATCATGACTTACTGCAGGGTAAATGATAGCAAGTGTAATTTTTTCACAGGCAGGGCATTAGAAGTTCTTAGCAAACTGTTGTAGATTATTACGAAACTTAACTTAGGTTTGACTTTCTAAATGGTAACTGTTCCACAAACCCAGAGAAATATGGCCCTAGCTCCAAGAACACACATCACATCCCATTTTCCCACATCCTCAGAGCTTTGGGGTGCTTTTTCACCCTCAGAAGGTTTGGCTCTTTTTCATTCCCTCACTCTTTTGTGTTTCACCCGTGAAGGCAGTTGCATTCATTCAGTGATCTGTACTCAAATGGAGTCCAATTTGTAACCATGTATTTTCAGGGAGAGAAGTAGCGGAAATACTTGAGGCCAAGGTGCCTACGATTATCATTTGCCCTGTTCAATTTTGCAGCATGTTCTTTAGGAAAAAAAGGTACACAAGTGTCTCTCTGCATATAAGATGGTATTTGTTTGCCTAGGTGTGTTTCTCATGACAGCTTCTACATTACATAGCCCTGAGCATGCGGGATGGACAGGCCTGCTGCAGGCCGCGTCCGTCGAGGGACGGCCATGTCCCACATTAAGTATTAACCACGGATGGTGCGTGGGAAGGAGTGGATCTGGAGATAACACGGCTGGAGTCTCACTTCACGAAGGGAAGTTTGTTTCCACCCGGTGTCTGTCCACCGGCGTCGGAGGCCTTGGGCTCGCACCAGCCAGGCCGGCTGCTGGCATCCGTGGCAGGCACCTCATGGCTGACGTGGCTGGAAAATGTAGGGGAGAACGTTTGTAGTGCCTTTTGCTGGGGGTGTGAGGCTGCACGGTGTGCACCTGGCTGAGGCGCAGCTCTAACTCTTCCTGTGTGGTGGCAGCTGATAGCAGCACCGGGGAGATGAAGCGAAATGCACGGCTCCGCTGCACGCATTGCACTGCTTCATTTCTTCAGAGGGGCTGAAGGTACGCAGGAGGGAGCACAGCAAGGCCAGCTCCAGAGCAAAGCAGGGACACCATCACCAAACAGGAGGTAATGCTGCAAGTGTTAGCATCGCTTTCAACAAATGCATGTGAAGTAGTGAAATTCCTGCCTGAAATGGGCAGTGCCCGATCTTTGTTTTCGACGTGTTTCGCAGTATACACACCCATGTTAAAAAACATGCCTTGCTTGGATGGGGCTTTCTTCCTGACAAGGCTGCCCATTTCCACCCGCCTTTCTGCCCTGTGCCACTCAGCAGAAGGACTCCTTCCTGTCCCCTGCCTGTGCTGCTCTCACTCAGATGGAAGCTGCTAGACCAAGATGGCCACCAACAGAGTTTTACAAACACCAGAATTTTTCGGCTCGCAGAAGCTATCATTTAACTTCCTTTTTGACAGTTTGTTAATCTTATGTTTAATCCGCTTAAATTGAAGAAGGTGAAGCTGGAATTGGCTGTTTTGGCCTCTGTGTGTAAAAGTCACGAAAGGACAATGCACCTTTTGTGTTTAAATTTTGTGCTTGGGTTTCTTTGTGTGCCATTATTAAAACCCCCCGTGGCCTGCTGCGTTTCCTCTGAGATAAAAATGTAAGCGGTGTTGCTCACGGTCAATCTGTATCCTTTACATGCGGCTTCCAGCAAATTTTAGATGTCGTTCCAGGCCGAGATATTTAAGCCTGAGAGATTTGCTTTGCAGGAGAGCTCTGTGGGCTTTGCACCGGTGAAAAACAGGTTTAGGAGCATTTTCAGGAGGAGATTCAGCCTGAGTGGGCCGTGCACAGGGATGAGGCTGCTGTGTGGCACTGAGCATGGCTGCAGTGCCAGCTGCTCTGCTCTTGGCATGACACGAGCCTGCCAGACCGCTAGGTTGTCATGTCTGTGTTAAATACACTGGATTTCAGAATTTGACAAGCTTAGTGTGGGACGTTTAAAAGTTATTCTTGCAGATTGTTGTAAAAACAGAACTTTGTTTACTCCGTGGATACTGTTGTGGTGGCATTTTTTTTTAATTTTGGAAGCACAGTGTAGGTTCTTGTGTGTCAACAGTCGGTAGCCATTCGGTGGGATAATGTGCAGTGCAGTCAGCCCCAAATTGCTGGGAGGAGAACAGGAATACCTGGAAGGCAGAGGCGTCTCCTCACTTGGCACAACAGGGAGAGGTGACTTTGTGGTGTTTTGGGTGCTGAAAGGTTTTGTATTTTCAGAGAATTTGTGGTGTCCTTTTTTGCCAGGAGAAAAGTAGGGAAGATCATTCACAGCAGCTGGCACATTATTTTGTTTTTAAGTCATAGGTGTGCTTTGTTCAAAGCTTAGCACTGTAGCTTTGGCAAGTGGCATTCCGTAATAAAGATGCTTCACAGTTTTCTGCTGACTGAGTGTGCTGGGGACGGGCGGACATGCTGTCTGAAAAGTATCTTGGATTTCAGTTTATATTGCTTTTGTTTGTCCCTTGTTACTTACACCTTGTCCAACATTGTTGTTTCTCCTTCAAGTTTCAGGTATTCTTGAGGTTGTCAGGAAAATTATTTTAATTTGGAAAAAAAAAAACAAAAACAAAACAAAACCCTAACCAATTTTACAAAAGCCAGTATTCTTTCTGACAGCTTTTATGGCACACATGAAAAAAGAATTTCACATTCTGAAATAACCAGCACAAATGCTGTTCAGTAGCTTACAGCCAGGAAATCCATTACTCGGAGTTCTCTCCCATTTTTATTTTAAAACAGTATTTGAAATAATAAAGGAAAATCACCTTTCTACGTGCTTGCAGTGTCCACAAAGAGTACTGCTTGGAAATTCTCTTTTCAGGATAATGTTGGGTTTTTAACTTAGGCATCTCAGCACTCCGGAGATTACTCAGGAGTGCTGAGTAATGGAGATGTGGGTATTGGTTCACATGAATTAGGAAGTTCAGACTGGTTACCTGCAAAACACAAACACACCTTTGCACTTCCATTTTCTTTCATGGGCAAGAGGTGAAGAGTTTTAGTACTTTGCTTTTGCAGAGTTCAGGTCCTTATCTGATCGCTTTTATACCACAGGGGGCATGGGAGTCACCCAGCTCAGCATCTGGCTCTGCTACAGCAGTCCTGAAAGCTGAAATGACTCTCAGGAATTCCATACTCCTACACAGACCTGAGAGGCTGTTTTGGATGGGCTGTATAATCCTCTGCAGCACAGTAATCAGCTGTCACTTACCTTAATCATTTAAGCAGGCATGCTTTCTCTAACGTTTTATCTCTCTCGTGCTCTTCCCCATCTGCCTCCCCAGGAAATAAAATAAAGGATGCTTCTAAATTGAGGGTTAAGGGCTGACTACGTCTTGACCAGAAACTGCATTTTAATGCATTCCCGGGAACAGTTTAGGATTTGGGGAAGTGGAAAGCCTGCCTGACTGAACCCAGACATTTCCATTTCTCTGATTTTGGGGTTCCAAATAGCCTCGCCAAACTGTTTGGTAAGTGGCATCCTTCAGAGAGTCCCTAATCTCGGTATGCATTTTGTAGTAATATAAGGGACTGTGCTTTTAGCAAAACTGGTTTGTCTTCACCCTGCCTTTAAGTGGGAAAAGGAAAAGAAGATGAAGGTTTGGAAATGAAAAATTTGAATTAAATTAAAAAATTAAATTAAGAGCTCTATACATTTACACATTTGTGATTGCCTGGGAAGTTCTTTATGCAGCACACAGCTTCTGCAAACGCTGTGCTAGCAGCTCTGGTGGTAAAAGGAGCCCACGTTTGGAGTAGAGGTGGGAGAGCCGCTGCCCAGCCCTGCTGACTTGTTGGCAGAAATTACTCCATTCTTCATCTGTAAACCACCCTCACTTTCTTTGCCCAGCATGCGTTACTTATGTGATACACCAGAATTCCTGCATAATTACTTAAACAGGAAACTTGGTAAGAACCACGGCTGAAATACTTCCCTGTCGTATACGAGACCACGCTTTTGTTAAGTGGAAGAATCGACTTGATCTTTTCTTCAGAGCTAATGGATTTGGTGAGCATTTTCATCTCACTTTCTTCAGTTTGAGAAGGTGAACTTACGCAGTCCTTTAAGTAATTTCTGTTATTTCAGGTATTAGAAGGATCAGCTGTCTGAATAATGAAAATAACTGCTCTCATGATGGAATCAGATTTGCAGTGTGTTTCAGAAATACGCTTCTATTCGAGGAAAAAAAAATAAATCAATGTTTCCATGCCCCTTTTTGGCAGTGGATTTTGTGTGTAAATATTTGTATGAAAGTCCCTTTATTCCTGCGAAGGGTGAAGGTGTTTTTTCTGTTTTGTTAGAGCTCACAGTCCGCTTCAAAATTCCATAGGAAACAAACAACTATCTGCGATCTGTCACATATTTTAAAATATATTGAAACAATGCTTTTATGTAGTTAATATAAAAGGCATTTCTGCTACCTTTTTGCATTGCAAAATAGAAGAAAAATAACATCCCACTGGAGCATAAATACCCAGCGTTTGCACGTACATCACAATGATGACCAATACTTTGCTTGACACATCTCCACTCAGTAGCTGTTTGTAAATTACGTGCGTTAGTAGCACTGAAGCTGTTCCATACAAACACTTCCTGTTTTAAGATCTCACAGGTGTCTAGCAACAACTGTCTGTTTAGCTCTGCTGTGGCAGAAGCGTATGCAATTGCCCATGTACACTGCCAGAACTGCTAGCTCATCTTGTCAATTATCTGTATATTAGGGACAGCTAAGAGCTCGCATCAGACTGTAACTTTCTCAAGTTATGCTTGATCATGTTAATAATCTACGGATTAGGATTCTCTAAAAGCAATTTAATTCTGAGAGAGTCTATCACATCAATAATATTAAAACGTCATGTTAAGCCCTGTTGTATGATTAAAAAAACTGTCTTACTGACAGAACTACCCTGGTTTTGTTTTCGTATTTTGGAAACTCAGTCATAGAAGGAATTCAGGAGAACAAAAGGCCTGTGTAAATGACGTGTTGTGTAAATCCATGTGCCCGGTATGGATGTGACCATAGCCGGGTACTGTTTTACTCCTTGATGTATTCTCATAGCAGTGGTCTGCCTGGATAATACGATATGCATAGCTTTAGCAAACAGAATCCAAAGGCCATGAGCATAACTCTCAAATGGGCACCATTCGTAACCTGTATGCTGGTCTCAGCCCTCTGTGGAAACAAACCACTGCACTGCCATCATTGGCTGTTCTTTTTAGCTCCAGCACTTGGATGAACTGTTACTTGCAGATTCGTGATTTATTTTGCCTTACGGTCTGATGTAGTTCCAGCTCAACAAGGCACCTTTGCTGCTCTGTCTGCTGAAGGGCTGCCATATACAGGCCCCCTGATCAGGATGAGGGGGCTGATGAGGCCTTCCATAAGCAACTGGATGTAGCGTCACGTTCCCAGGCACTGGTGCTTATGGGGGACTTCAATTATCCAGATATTTGCTGGACGACCAACATAGCCAGGCACGCACGGTCCAGACGGTTCTTGCAGTGCGTTGAAGACAACTTTCTGATGCAGGTGGTGGAGGAACCGACACGGGGGGGGGGTGTTACTGGACCTTATTCTCACCAACAAGGATGGACTTGTTAAGGAAGTAAAGGTTGGGGGCAGCTTGGGTTGTAGTGATCATGAGATGGTGGAGTTCAAGAGCCTGAGTGGAAGAAGCAAAGCAATAAGTAGGATTGCTACCCTGGACTTTAGGAGAGCCAACTTCGATCTCTTCCGGGACCTACTTGGAGCTATCCCGTGGGCTCGGGTGTTAGAAGGTAAGGGGGCCTCTGAGAGCTGGTCAGCATTTAAACAGCTCTTCTTCCAAGCTCAGGATCGGTGCGTCCCTGTGAGCAAGAAATCGGGAAAAGGTGGCAGGAGACCTTTGTGGATGAGCAAGGAGCTCATGCGCAAGCTCAAAGGAAAGAAGAAGGTCCATGAAATGTGGAAAAAGGGTCTGACCACTTGGGAAGAATATAGGAATGTAGTCAGGGCCTGCAGGGATGCAACGAGGAAGGCTAAAGCCCATCTGGAATTGAATCTGGCTAAAGTGATAAAGGATAATAAAAAAGGCTTCTTCAAGTATGTTAACAGCAAAAGGAAAACTAGAGAGAATGTGGGCCCCTTACTAAGTGAGGGGGGGGTTCTGGTAACGGGGGATGCTGAGAAGGCAGAGATACTGAATGCCTTCTTTACTTCCGTCTTCAGTGAAAAGGCTCTTCCGCAGGAATCCCACACCCTGGAGGTTAGTGAGAGGGTCTGGGGAATGGGAGACTTCCCTTTAGTCAGGAAAGAGGACGTGTGTGAGCGCCTAGGCAGTACTAAGGTCCACAAGTCCATGGGACCTGATGGGGTGCATCCACGTGTGCTGAGGGAGCTGGCGGAGGTCATTGCCGAACTGCTCTCCATCATTTTTGAGAGGTCTTGGATAACAGGGGAGGTCCCTGAAGACTGGAGGATAGCCAGTGTCACTCCGGTCTTCAAAAAGGGCAAGAAGGAAGACCCAGGTAATTATAGGCCTGTCAGCCTCACCTCCGTCCCTGGAAAGGTGATGGAACAGCTTGTGCTGGATACCATCTCCAGACAACTGGGAGAAAAGGAGGTTATCAGGAGTAGTCAGCATGGGTTCACCAAGGGGAGGTCGTGCTCGACCAACTTGGTGGTCTTCTATGATGCTGTCACATGCTGGGTGGATGGGGGAAGAGCAGTAGATGTAATCTACCTTGATTTTAGAAAGGCATTTGATACTGTCTCCCACGACATCCTTATAACAAAGCTGAGGAAGTGTGGGATAGACGAGTGGACAGTGAGGTGGGTTGAGAACTGGCTGACTGGCAGAGCGCAGAGGGTCGTCGTTGGTGGTGCAGAGTCTGGCTGGAGACCTGTAACCAGTGGTGTCCCCCAGGGCTCTGTGCTGGGTCCGGTCTTGTTCAACATCTTCATCAATGACCTTGATGAGGGGACAGTGGCCACCCTCAGCAAGTTTGCTGATGATACGAAGTTGGGAGGATTGGCTGACATGCCTGAAGGCTGTGCTGCCATTCAGCGAGACCTGGACAGGCTGGAGAGCTGGGCAGTAAGAAGCCGGATGAGGTTCAACAAAAGCAAGTGTAGGGTCTTACACCTAGGGAGGAATAATTGCATGCACCAATACAGGCTGGGGGATGAGCTGCTGGAGAGGAGCTCTGCAGAGAGGGACCTGGGCGTCCTGGTGGACGACAGGTTGGCCATGAGCCAGCAGTGTGCCCTCGTGGCCAAAAAGGCCAATGGCATTCTGGGGTGCATAAGAAGAACGTGTCCAGCAGGTCGAGGGAGGTGATCCTCCCCCTCTACTCTGCCCTGGTAAGGCCTCATCTGGAGTGCTGTGTCCAGTTCTGGGCTCCCCAGTACAAAAAAGACAGGGATCTCTTGGAAAGAGTCCAGCGGAGGGCCACAAAGATGGCGAAGGGCCTGGAGCATCTCCCCTATGGAGAAAGGCTGAGTGAACTGGGTCTGTTTAGCCTTGAGAAAAGAAGACTGAGAGGGGACCTGATCCAGGTTTATAAATACCTGAGGTGTGGCGGCCATAGCGGTGAGGCCAGTCTCTTTTCAGTGGTACGTGGAGACAGGACGAGGGGAAACGGCCATCAGCTGCAGCATAGGAAGTTTTGCACAGAATCACAGAATCACAGAATTGTAGGGGTTGGAAGGGGCCTCTAGAGATCATCGAGACCAACACCCGAATGTGCATAAGAACTTCTTCACGGTGAGGTGACGGAGCACTGGAACAGGCTGCCCAGGGAGGTTGTGGAGTCTCCTTCTCTGGAGATATTCAAGTCTCGCCTGGACGCCTACCTGTGCGACCTGGTGTAGGGAACCTGCTTTGGCAGGGGGGTTGGTCTCGATGATCTCTAGAGGTCCCTTCCAACCCCTACCGTTCTGTGATTCTGTGATATATGCAGTAGGAGAGCAGTGCTACCGTGTATGGCACAGCAGTGCTGTGTGCAGGCACATGGCTCAAGTTTTGATTCTCCATAGATATGACAAAGGAAGGATTTACAAGAAGAGGTAGTATTTACAGAGTAGATTGTGTAATATATTTGCTCCCCTTCCAGTCCCCCTAAAAAAAAAAAAGAGTGGGGGTTCTGTGAGACAGCATCCAGTCCAAAAAATGCTTGTCTTTTTTTTTTTTTTTCTTTCCCCCCAGAACTTGTGTTTCTTTGCCTGTTAGTGACTCCTCATCATCCAGCTCTGCAGAGGACACCTCCTGCACATCGGATGTTTCAGTTTGCTTCTTGGCCACATGGCTTAATTCTGCTCCTAAGGTGCATTTGTTGCTTTATTCAGCATTTAAAAAAATGAGTGTTAGATGCCTGTGTTTGGACATATACATGCACTGAAGGGTTTCTTGGGACTGTTAGATAATCCTGAAATATTTTATGCTTTGAAAGTAATTACACGTGATATCTGGTCTGATTTTTTTTGGTGGCAGATGAGCACCTGGTTAAGATAATTCTGCTTTTTTGATGAGGAGGGAAAGAATGGGAAAGTGACAGCACTGAGATACTCCAAAGCTGGCGTGGAGTAAAGAGCACTGATCACCCTACTGTGATGAGTGTTGATGGTGATGTGTGAGAGGTGAGGTCTGAAGTTTTGTGATCTGTTTTTGGAAGCTGCCAACTATTCAGAATGTGCCCGGTCATACCAAAGTGAGAAGCCTATGGGGCAGAATAGTTTGTAAAAATCAATGGTGTGAGAAGGACGTGGGAAAGTGTTTGTCAGCAGTTACAGTATAAGGTATCAGACATTTCTTCAAGGACATGTTCTGGTTGATGTCACTTGTTAGAAAGCTGGGGAAGAAAATCCATGTGCCTGAAAAGATGCAGCGTTGATAGGGAATACATGAAAACTCTGCAAGGAGAGTGGTGAACATTAAGGTGCAGAGTTAGCGGATTGTAGCATGAGGAAAATGCTTCTAAAATGCAGTCGGTAAAAGGCACTGGACGTTGAAGCTGCAATTTTAAGGAATTTTAAGGAAAAACGCTGAAATGACTGTTAGGTAACAGAACCTCCACCCACCCAACAGCGCTGTGCAGCATCGCGCCCTCCAGCAGCACCGTCTGCTGCGTCCTTCTGCTCCCAGAGAGCTGTGCTTGGGAAGCCCTGCCAAGTAAATGTTTCAGGACAGCCACTTCTGAAGTTACTCAGAACGCAGCGCTCCCTCCGCCGCCTCCTCCTCCTCCTCCTCCTCCTCCTGCAGGCACCCAGAAGCGGTACCTGCACGCACAGAGGTTGTGAACAGGAAGCTGTAAATCATTGGGAATGACAAAAGTTAAAACCGAGGGCGTCGTTAGGCTCCTCCTTCGCACACTGACTAATAGCGGAGGCCGTGCCTTAGTTCTCCTAATCTGCCCACTTCACAGCCTTTGCAAATGCTAGCGCTCAGCTTAGTGCAGACATGAGCGTGTGAATGTGCAAGGAGAGCACCACGCTGTGTGCTGTGTGCTGTGCTGTGTGTTGTGCTGTGCTGTGCTGTGTGCCGTGTGCCGTGTGCTGTGCAATGCCATGTATTGCAGTACTATGCTGTGCTGTGCCGTTCAGTGCCATGCAGTTCTGTGCTGTGCTCTGCGGTGCATTGCAGTGCTGTGTTGTGCCATGTGCCTTGCAGTGCAGTGCTGTTCAGTGCTGTGCTTTTCAGTTCCGTGCAGTGCTGTGCAGTGTCGTGCAGTGCTGTGCTGTGCCATGCTGTGCAATTCCAATGCTGTGCTGTGCTGTGCAGTGCTTTGCCGTGCAGTGCTGTGCATTGCTATGTAATTCCAGTGCAATGCAGCGCGGTACAGTGCTGTGGAATTCCAATGCGGTGCTGTGCTGTGCACTGCTGTGCAATACCAATGCAGTGCATTGTTGTGCAATTCCAATGCAGTGTTGTGCCGTGCAGTGCAGTCCTGTGCACTGCTGTGCAATTCCAATGCAGTGCATTGTTGTGCAATTCCAATGCAGTGTAGTGCCGTGCAGTGCTTTGCTGTGCCATGCTGTGGAGTGCAGTGCTGTGCAGTGCTGTACCGTGCTGTGCAATTCCAATGGAGTGTATTGCCGTGCAGTGCAGTCCTGTGCACTGCTGTGCAATTCCAGTGCAGTGCTATGCTGTGCAGTGCAGTGCTGTGCAATGCAGTGCTGTGCAGTTCCAGTGCAGTGCAGTACTGTGCAATTCCAGTGCAGTACTGTGCTGTGTTGTGCAGTGCTGTGCTGTGCTGTGCACTGCTGTGCAATTCCAATGGAGTGTAGTGCCGTGCAGTGCAGTCTTGTGCTCTGCTGTGCAATTCCAATGCAGTGCAATTCCAGTGCAGTGCTGTGCCATGCTGTGCAGTGCCATGCTGTGCAATGCTGTGTATTGCTGTGCAATTCCAATGCAGTGCAGTAACAGTGCCATGCTGTGCAGTGCTGTGCTGTGCAATGCTGTGCATTGCTGTGCAATTCCAATGCAGTGCAGTAACAGTGCCATGCTGTGCACTGCCGTGCTGTGCAGTGCTGTGCATTGCTGTGCAATTCCAATGTAGTGCTGTGCATTGCTGTGCAGTACAGTGCTGTGCAGTGCCATGCAGTGCAGTGCCATGAAGTGCAGTGCTTTGCATTTCTGTGCAATGCAGTGCGTTGCTGTGCTGTGCATTGCTGTGCAATTCCAGTGCAGTGCAGTGCAGTGCATTGCTTTGCTGTGCTGTGCAGTGCAGTGCAGTGCTGTGCTGTGCTGTGCAATGCCTTGCAGTGTAGTTCCGTACAGTGCAGTCCTGTGCATTGCTGTGCAATTCCAATGCAGTGTAGTTCCGTGCAGTGCAGTCCTGTGCATTGCTGTGCAATTCCAATGCAGTGTAGTTCCGTGCAGTGCTGTGCAATTTCAATGCATTGCTGGGCTATGTTGTTCTGTGCTGTGCTGTGCCGTGCACTGCTGTGCTGTGCACTGCTGTGCTGTGCATTGCTCTGCAATTCCAGTGCATTGCTATGCTGTGCACTGCTGTTCAATTACTATGTAGTGCAGTCCTCTGCAGTGCTGTGCAATTCCAATGCAGTGCCGTGCTGTGCTGTGCTGTGGAGTGCTGTGCAGTGCAGTGCCATGCAGTGCAGTCCTGTGCAGTGCTGTGCAATTCTAATGCAATGCAGTGTCGTACAGTGCAGTCCTGTGCACTGCTGTGCAATTCCAATGCAGAGCAGTGCATTGCTGTGCTGTGCAGTGCTGTGCAATGCTGTGTAGTTCAGTGCCATGCAGTGCAGTGCTGTGCATTGCTGTGTAATTCCAATGCAGTGCAGTGCATTTCTATGCTGTGCAGTGCAGTGCAGTGCTGTGCAATGCTGTGCAGTTCAGTGCCGTGCAGTGCCGTGCCGTGCAGTGCATTGCTGTTCAATCCTTGTGCAGTGCAGTGCTGTGCATTGCTGTTCAATCCTTGTGCAGTGCAGTCCTGTTCAATGCTGTGCAATTCCAATGCAATGCAGTGCTGTGCTGTGCATTGCTGTGCAATTCCAGTGCAGTGCCGTGCAGTGCAGTGCTGTGCATTGCTGTGCAATTCCTATGCTGTGCTGTGCTGTGCAGAGCCGTGCCCTGCCTTGCAGTGCATTGCTGTTCAATCCTTGTGCAGTGCAGTCCTCTGCAGTGCTGTGCAATTCCAATGCAATGCCATGCTGTGCAGTGCTGCGGAGTGCTGTGCAGTGCAGTGCCATGCAGTGCAGTCCTGTGCAGTGCTGTGCAATTCTAATGCAGTGCAGTGTCGTACAGTGCAGTCCTGTGCACTGCTGTGCAATTCCAATGCAGAGCAGTGCATTGCTGTGCTGTGCAGTGCTGTGCAATGCTGTGTAGTTCAGTGCCATGCAGTGCAGTGCTGTGCATTGCTGTGTAATTCCAATGCAGTGTAGTGCATTCCAATGCAGTGCAGTGCAGTGCAGTGCTGTGCAATGCTGTGCAGTTCAGTGCCGTGCTGTGCCGTGCTGTGTTGTGCGGTGCATTGCTGTGCAATTCTAGTGCTGTGCCGTGCCGTGCATTGCTGTTCAATCCTTGTGCAGTGCAATCCTGTGCATTGCTGAGCAATTCCAATGCCGTGCAGTGCAGTGCAGTGCAGTGCTGTGCAGTGCTGTGGAATGCCATGCAGTGCAGTGCCACGCAGTGCAGTCCTGTGCATTGCTTTGCAATTCAATGGAGTATAGTGCTGTGCAGTGCAGTGCACTGCTGTGCAATTCCAATGCAGTGCTGTGCTGTGCTGTGCTGTGCAATTCCAATGCTGTGCAGTGCTGTGCATTGCTGTGCAATTCCTATGCAATGCAGTGCATTGCTGTGCACTTCTGTGCAATTCCAATGCAGTGCTGTGCAATTCTAATGCAGTGCATTCCCGTGCAGTGCAGTCCTGTGCACTGCTGTGCAATTCCAATGTAGTGCTGTGCTGTGCAGTGCCATGCAATTTCAATGCAGTGCAGTGCGGTGCGGTGCGGTGCAGTGCAGTGCTGTGCATTGCTGTGCAATTCCAATGTAGTGCAGTGCTGTGCAGTGCAGTGCTGTGCTGAACATTGCTGTGTAATTCCAGTGCAATGCAGCGCGGTGCAGTGCTGTGAATTCCAATGCAGTGCTGTGCTGTGCAGTGCAGTGCAGTACTGTGCAATGCCATGCAGTGCATTGCTGTGCTGTACTGTGCACTGCTGTGCAATGCCAATGCAGTGCATTGTTGTGCAATTCCAATGCAGTGTCGTGCCGTGCAGTGCAGTCCTGTGCACTGCTGTGCAATTCCAATGCAGTGCATTGTTGTGCAATTCCAATGCAGTGTAGTGCCGTGTGGTGCTGTGCTGTGCATTGCTGTGCAATTCCAATGCAGTGCAGTGCTGTGCTGTGCTATGCTGTGCAGTGCTGTGCAATGCAGTGCAGTACAGTGCTGTGCAATTCCAGTGCAGTGCCATGCAGTGCATTGCTGTGCAATTCCATTGGAGGGTAGTGCCGTGCGGTGCACTGCTGTGCAGTGCTGTGCTGTGCATTGCTGTGCAATTCCAATGCAATGCAGTGCGTTGCTGTGCTGTGCATTGCTATGCAGTGCAGTGCTGTGCAATGCCGTGCGGTGTAGTTCCGTACAGTGCAGTCCTGTGCATTGCTGTGCAATTCCATTGCAGTGCTATGCTGTGCTGTGCCATGCTTTGCCATGCTGTGCTGTGTTGTGCTGTGCAGTGCAGTGCTGTTCAATTCCAGTGCAGTGCCATGCAGTGCATTGCTGTGCAATTCCAATGGAGGGTAGTGCCGTGCAGTGCAGTCCTGTGCACTACTGTGCAATTCCAATGCAGTGCTATGCATTTCTGTGAAATTCCAATGCATTGCATTGCAGTGCGGTGCTGTGCATTGCTGTGCACTGCTGTGCAATGCCGTGCAGTGTAGTTCCGTACAGTGCAGTCCTGTGCATTGCTGTGCAATTCCAATGCAGTGTAATTCCGTGCACTACTGTGCAATTCCAATGCAGTGTAGTGCTGTGCTGTGCAATGCTGTGCAGTTCAGTGCCGTGCTGTGCTGTGCACTGCTGTGCAATTCCAATTGGGTGCAGTGCAGTGCTGTGCCATGCTGTGCAGTGCCTTGCTGTGCAGTGCTGTGCACTGCCATGCAGTACAGTGCTGTGCAGGGGCATGCAGTGCGGTGCCGTGAAGTGCAGTGCTATGCATTTCTGTGCAATTCCAATGCATTGCAGTGCTGTGCTGTGCTGTGCATTGCTGTGCACTGATGTGCAATGCCGTGCAGTGTAGTTCCGTACAGTGCAGTCCTGTGCATTGCTGTGCAATTCCAATGCAGTGTAATTCCGTGCACTGCTGTGCAATTGCAATGCATTGTTGTGCTATGCTGTTCTGTGCTGTGCAGTGCTGTGCACTGCTGTGCCGTGCACTGCTGTGCTGTGCATTGTTGTGCAATTCCAGTGCGTTGCTGTGCTATGCACTGCTGTGCAATTCCAATGCAGTGCATTTTTGTGCAATTCCAATGGAGTGCAGTGCAGTGCTGTGCCGTGCTGTGCTGTGCTGTGCTGTGGAGTGCTGTGCAGTTCCAATGCAGTGCAGTGCAGTGCTGTGCAATGCTGTG
The DNA here is from genome assembly GCF_905368555.1 of Meleagris gallopavo. Lineage (NCBI taxonomy): Eukaryota > Metazoa > Chordata > Aves > Galliformes > Phasianidae > Meleagris > Meleagris gallopavo. The sequence goes on from NC_139435.1 coordinate 75,362,104, forward strand.
CAATTCCAATGCCGTGCAGTTCAGTGCTGTGCTGTGCTGTGCAGTGCTGTGCAATTCTAGTGCTGTGCTGTGCCGTGTCATGCCGTGCATTGCTGTTCAATCCTTGTGCAGTGCAGTGCAGTGCATTGCTGAGCAATTCCAATGCCGTGCAGTGCTCTGCTGTGCAATGCAGTGATCTGGAATGCCGTGCAGTGCAGTGCCACGCAGTGCAGTCCTGTGCACTGCTGTGCAATTCCAATGCTGTGCAGTGCTGTGCTCTGCTGTGCGCTGCTGTGCAATTCCAATGCAGTGCTGTGCAGTGCATTGCTGTACTCTGCTGTGCAGTGCTGTGCAGTGCTGTGCAATGCCGTGTAGTGCAGTGCTGTGTAGTGCTGTGTAGTGCAGTGCTGTGCAACTCCAATGCAGTGCAGTGCGGTGCAGTGCTGTGCTTTCCATTGCTGTGCAATTCCGATGCTCTGCTGTGCAGTGCTGTGAAGTGCCGTGCCGCGCAGTACTGTGCTGTGCATTGTTGTGCAATTCCAATGCAGTGCCCTGCTGTGCTGTGCAGTGCCATGCAGTGCTGTTTTTTGCTGTGCCATGCAGTGCAGTGCCATGCAGTGTAGTGCTCTTCAGTGCCACGTAGTGCAGTGTTGTGCTGTGCAGTGCTGTGCAGTGTTGTGCAGTGCAATGCTGTGCCGTGCCTTGCAGTGAAGTGCTCTTCAGTGCCGTGCTGTGCTGTGCCATGCAGTGCAGTGCTCTTCAGTGCCGTGTAGTGCTGTGCATTGCTGCGCTGTGCTCTTCGGTGCTGTGCAGTGTCATGCAGTCCAATGCAGTGCAATGCTGTGCTGTGCAGTGCAGTGTAGTCCAGTGCTGTGCAGTGCCGTGCTGTGCAGTGCTGTGCTGTGCTGTGCAGTGCTCTTAAGTGCTGTGATATGCTGTGCACTGCTGTGCTATGCATTGCAGTCCAGTGTAGTGCTGTGCATTGCTGTTCAGTGCTACTGTGCTGTACCGTGCAGTGCAATCCAGTGCAGTGCAGTGCCATGTAGTGCAGTCCATTGCAGTGCAGCGCCATGCTGTGCTGTGCTGTGCTGTGCCGTGCCCTGCTGTGCAGTGCAGTCCATTGCAGTGCTGTGCCATGCTGTGCTGTGTGTTGCTGTGCCGTGCTGTGCAGTACAGTCCATTGCAGTGCAGTGCTGTGCTGTGCAGTGCTGTGCAGTCCAGTTCAGTGCTGTGCATTGCTGTGGTGTGCTGTGCTTTGCTGTGCAGTCCATTGCAGTGCTGTGCCATGCAGGGCTGTGCATTGCTGTGCCGTGCTGTGCTGTGCACTGCTGTGCAGTCCAGTCCAGTGCTGTGCATTGCAGTGCAGTGCTGTGCTGTGCAGTGTAGTCCATTGCAGTGCTGTGCTGTGCTGTGCAGTGCTGTGCAGTCCAGTACAGTTTTGTGCAGTGCTGTACTGTGCTGTGCATTGCTGTCCATTGCAGTGCTGTGCAGTCCAGTACAGTGCGGTTGCTGTGCAGTTCCAGTGGAGTGCAGTGCTGTGCTGTGCAGTGCTGTGTAATTCCAGTGCAATGTGGCGCATGCAGTGCTGTGCAATTCCAATGCAGTGCTGTGCAGTGCTGTGCAGTGCAGAGCAGTGCTGTGCAGTGCAGTCCATTGCAGTGCTGTGCTGTGCAGTGCTGAGCAATTCGAATGCAGTGCTGTGCTGTGCCATGCCGTGCAGTGCTGTGCATTGCTGTGCAATTCCAATGCAGTACAGTGCTGTGCATCGCTGTGCAGTGCTGTGCAGTCCAGTACAGTGCTGTGCATTGCTGTGCTGTGCTGTGCCGTGCAGTGCAGTCTAGCGCAGTGCAGTGCCATGCTGTGCCGTGCAGTGCAGTCCATTGCAGTGCAGTCCTGTGCCGTGCTGTGCTGTGCCCACATCTGGCTGCAGACGCAGGGCTCTCCATGCCTTACCCACCCACTTCAAAGCTTGTGGTCCTTCTTCCAGCTGTGTACTAAAAGGTTTCTTTGCATGCCAGGCCATTTGTCCATCATTGTCTGGGGTCCAAGCGGTGGTAAAATACCCTGTCACCGATCTCCGGCGCCCTGAATGGCAGCTTCTCTCCGGACAATTGGCGGCGGTGCCGAGAAATATTCCTGAGAGGATTATTTAACCTTTCAATTTAGGGGGCACAAAGCCCGGCTGATTAATGAACTTTCTGATGGGCTCCGATAAGCGGATCTATTTCTTTATTTCCTCCAAAAGTGATTCCTTCTCCCGTCCCATATTACTATAATCTTAAACATAAAAATGCGGCAAATAGATTAAAAAACAGCACTAAAGAGTTTATCTGGCTGGCAAACTGAAGGAGCTAAATTAAAATTGGTAATGAAAGCAGTGGCTGAGCCCTGTATATGTTTTTTAAATGCGGCGTGTATTTTGAAGAGACTTATTCTCTGCCTGCCTGGTAATGACTGCTTTTGGTGCGCGGTCCGGGGCTGGCTTCTGTTATCCCCCCAAAAAAATGAGTTGTGTTATCTGGATGACTGCAGACACATATGCATCCCCCTTTCTCACTGCATGGGCAGACAAGGTCGATAGCATTACAAGGTATTTGTGGCAGTGCTTGTTTCAGTTTTCAGAGCTGCCAGTTTTCAGCCAGATTTGAATTACAAAAGAAGAAGCTGGCATGAAAATTGAAAGGGTTTATCGGCTAGTCTGAAGCCTCATAGCACATTGCTTATTTATGCAGTCCATTTGCACCAGGAAATGTAGAAAGGAAATACATTTTAAAAATAAGGTCATAAAGACCCGAGATATGTTTAAGATGGCAAATAAAATATAGATACCTATAATATCTTTCCAGGAAACAGTTTCACTTAATGTCGCACGTTGCTTCGGAGCAGCGTTTGTGTGGCTGTCATAAATTTGCACGTTTGTGTCGCTGCTGAGATCGTCCCTGGGGATTGAGGAGGAAGTGTTTGCTAACTTAGTTTAGAATTAGAATGGAAGAAAGAGAGGTCTGTAGTTTGAGAGCTACGTCAGAAATAGTTGGAGTTTAATGCGCCATCCCATTTAAATAACGTTTTGCATCCCGTGTAAAATTAGCCATGGACGAATGGATAGATGCCACCACCTTTGGAGAAAATTGGGATGCCTTTTAAACCACCAAGATTCTGAGGCATTCGAGGATTGTGTTGTTGTTATCCGACCTATCTTGCATATATTCATGTTCTGTACAAACTTGAGATTTCTTTATCCGTTTTTCATAAAAGACTTCTTGAATTAATATTTTAGTGTATTTTTCTCTGCTCGTAAGAGCATCAAAAGATTACATTAATTTCCTTCAAGTGCGTGATGCATTTTTTGTCTTTCGCTGTAACGTTCTGACACAGTCGATAGTAGATGCTATTTGCATCTATTTAAAATGCATTAAATAAACATCGTATTTCTGAAAGAAATGACCACTTTACAGTGCCTGCGCTGCGGACTGAGTGTGTTACCTTCCTTCCTCTGGAAAGGGCTTTGGATTTTCTGACTGTGCAGCCAGAACTAAAATCCTGCCCATTTGATATAGATTATTTAATGTAAGGGAATTAAAAAAAAAAAAAAGAAGTTTAGTGATACTGCTGTTTGGTTGGATATTTCACTGTGCTGTGTTGTTGGGTGTTAGGATACATTTGGTAAGCTCCACCACTCCTCTTGGAAAAGCAAGTTTTTTCAGGTAGCTGACAAGATGGGGAAATTAAATTTGGTAAAGAAATGATGTGTTTATAATTGTTTGGACTTGTGGGGTTTAGAAGTCAAAACACGAAACGTGTATGTTTCTGGTGTATTAGTATGCATCGAGCCCAGTACGTTTCTGTCATGAATTTTCATAGGGATTTTTACTACGTAGAGCATGTGGCTTAATGATGCAATCACCTGATAGACTAGGAAGATTCCAAAGGAGACGTTCCAGTCTGTTGTGTACATAATACTTGTTTTAAAAATCTGCCTAATTAAGGAATTACCCAATGGAATGCGGGTCTATTGGGTGCATGACATGGTTAAAGAAAATAACAACAACAAAAACCTTTTGTATAATTACGACATAATACGGTATCTTATATTGGCAGTCTGTAATATACAGAGATGATCCCAACCTGCCACTGTTTCAGTCGGTGTACAGATAGATTATGATAATTTGTAAAGGGAAAATAAATGTATGTTTTTCGGTGTTGGAGTTGTTTGGATCATTTCCCTGTCCAGACCTAGCGTGCAAGCTGCAGCGTGTGATATTCAGTTGATAATTGTCTTCCAGTGGCTCAAGACATTGGTAAAGTCTGAGTGCTGGTGAGTTTTAGTCCAAGTCTTACGTCTTGTTCACCTCTCAGAGTGGGAATACTGCACTCATACGCTTGTTTTGTGGAGCACCTTCTCAGCACTTGAGGCTCCTGGCTGAGGCACTGGGCTTGATGCACACTGCCCACACACCCCAGGCCTCTTTCATTCTGCAGGCTGTCATTTGTCTTCGGAGCGCAGCAAGAAAGAGGAGTAAAAGCAAACAGACAGAGTAGGTGTGAGCACAGCCAGCGGTGTGCGTGAGAGGCACTGTGAGGTTTGGGGTGCTGCAAAGCAGCCCTGCAGCAAGAAGTCCTGAGGAGCCTGCAGAATTGCTGTCTCTCAGTGGAGCTGCCCCAGTGACTGTGATGGGAACCACAAAACAAGGGTGGGCCTTGCGCGGAGGCGGGACAGCAGCTGATAGAAGCAGACCAAGCGATGAAAGGCACAGCCTTGGTGTCATCTGGTGGTGTCACCTCTGGGTGGCACTGGGAGCTCTTCTGAGATGTGCCTGGATGTCAGGGGCTTTGTTGCTTCTCCACGTGTGGCACAGAGGCTGATCAGCCTGAGTCAAGTGCATCCTCACCAGTTCCTGGTGCACTGGTCGGGCCGTGGCTGCATCTGATGAATTCGTGAGGTCAGATGTGTGTCCTTGTATGAGCCTGAATTGTGAAGGATGCCAGTTAAGCATCATCCTTTACTTCCAGAGCTACTCTCGTGTGTGGCTTCGAGGTGTGCTTGTCAGGCAGGGGCTCTTGGAGTTGCACAGAAGTGCTGCTCCTGCCCCTTGGCACCAGTGAGGCCCGCACGTTCCGTAAAGCGGGGGAGCAGGGAGGAATTTACACCACGGAGGTGGGAAGGTTTTCCCGAACTAGCCAGATTGCAGATCATAAGTAGTAATGAGCTTCATAACGGCGAGCCCTCGTTGGATCTGAGTCGCAGCAGATAAGGGGAGCTCAAGGTCACAGAGGTAGCTGCCCAGCAGGTCTATTTGCATAAAAAATTACTGTCAGAAATAGGCCAGTGAGGCAGCCCTGGCATTTTGATCTCTTGGCCTTTGTCATGGAGATTCCTAGTTGAGAAGGGAGGAAGGCCAGTGTCCCAGATAATGATTAACTGTTTTAATGGCATTCATTCATTCATTCCACACTAACTACTCATGCAGAAAAAAGGGTTATGTAAAATGACATTAGAAGAAAAATCATTTGTAATCGTTGCATCAGGCTGCACTTTGAGGAGACATTAGGAGTAAATCCATGGCGTGGTAGGCTTATGCTTTATCTTCTGATATTTACTGAGTTTACTGGTGCATGAAAAGCTTTCAGCAAGAATAGCAGATGGGATGGACCTTTCATAGGTAATGCTATCTACCAGGTTATTACTTCTATATATTGATAGTGAAGTAATCTCCAAGATATCACCCTACAAATATAGATTATTTAAATGTTTGTAACAAAAAAAAAAATAACATAGAGAAGCTACGTTCATGAATAGTTTATTTTGTGCCCATATGGCTGGAGTCTTCAGATGCTTTTTTAAGCCTTAAGTAGTAAGAAAACAGAGGGTTTATAACACAGGTTTCCTTTTTGTTTGGCTACGGAAGGAAGTAAAGTTATGTAGAGTTGTAATCTGAGCAGTGAGCATTCAGCTTTGATTTCTTTCCTTAAATGTGACCTTTCTCATTAGCTGAACAAAAGGGAGTGGGGAGGAGGAAGGGGCTGGCTTAGGCCAGAGGCGAGAGGTTGGGTCACTGGAGTGTATGTCCCTAATAAATGGGGCTTCAGCACTCTTGTACAGCAGAAAAGGAAAACATCGGGGCATTTCTTGCATGCGGTTGTTCTGAAATGGGGGAAAGCAGCTCTGTGTGTACCCTGTTGGTGACATGGGGGCAGCTCACAGCACAGACAGCATTTGGTACAGCTGGTGCCTTTTGAGGCTCAGTAGGTGACTGGGAGCTTCAAGTGCATAGAAGTGTACCCCAGTGCGTACGAATGCCAAGTGTAATTTATGAGTCAGGTGAGTTCTTATCTGCTGCTGTGTATTTAACTTTTGGATTAGAATGAGGCACCTGCTGGAGGAGTGCGTGCACGCAGTTTGCTTACTAACGTGGCCATATAAATCACTGCAGTGCTCTCGGGAGCATGCTCCATGCCTGCTGGCATCCACAGGTCTGGAATTTATTTTCAAAAGTGCAATCCAAAATAGTGGGACGTCCTCCTTCTTTTTTTCCCTGGAAAGTAATAGCGTTTGGAACCCAAAAGAAATATTAATGAAGTTTCAGTACAAGAGCACCAAGAGCAGCCAAAATGGTAACTACGTTGGAGGAGCCCTATTCAGCAGATGGAGGCATTTTACCAGGCAGCATTTTAGAATTGCTTCTCTAGGATAATGCGTGTTTTTTGTAACTCTGCAAAGACCAAGCAATACAATCAAGTCATTTTCAAGTGGAGTTGTGACACATACTATGGACTAGCTGGCAGAACAGTGACACTGTGGTCTGGGCTTTATTTTTCACCACTGTGTGTATGGTGCTGGCATTCTGGTTGTGGAGATCTCTGGCAGATGGGTACTGGCCGAAGGAGTGCTTGGGGGCTTTAGCAGCCTCCCTGTGCGGGCATCAGCTGACAGCAGCTTTGAAAACAGATTTTCTAGAAGTCAAATGCCATGCAGTAGGAAGGCGGAGGAGGGTCTCAACTTCAAGATTTGTCTCTGCTTTTTAGGAGCCCTGGCCAAAGTGGAGATTGTCTGTGGTACGACTGTCCATATTGAAAACTATTTAGAATATGGGTGATTCTTCCAGAACACTGAACCCATAGATCTTTCCTCAGGGATTATGCAGAGGTTTGACTTCTTTCTTTGCTATGTTAAAAGGAGCAACCTGAAAAACCAAACCAGCTTAGTGACTCACTAACGTACCACTGTTCGCTGGAGACCTCTCACTGTAAGACATGGATGAGAAATATATGAGAAATCACTTCACTGGTAATTTTTTTTATGATCTGGGGAGTGTGAATCTGCAACACATCCTTAAAGTCAAGGCTGAAGGGACTCACAATCAGGTGACCCTACCCACCAAAACTTGGCATGAGAAGATTTCTGTTGCTTCTGCCTGCTTTTGAAGCACTGCTGTCTCTCTTGGAGGCTGCGCCTGAGGACGCAGCGGCTTTCAGAGTGGATGAGTGGAGTCGTAAGGGTTTAAAGACAAAAAGCTCTCGGTTGTCTTGAGAAGTGTGGCAGGTTCTTCCTTAGTGACTGTGCTTCTTGTACGGTTTTTGGAGCAGGTGTAGGTTTGGGAGCGCAGCCAGTGAAAGCGCCGTGTCTCAGTCACATCTCTGCCACGTTACTCTGAGCTCTGCTAGGAGGAATGCGCTCTGCAGCGCTGTGGCCATGCAGCTGGTGGGGGTAATAACTGGTGGCCCTGTCCCTCCCAGCAGGACATGACAGGCGGCGAAGGCTGGGAGGAAGGCAGAGGGGAGGCAGATAAATCAGCAGCCCATGTGCTTGTATTCAGGGCCAAAACAACATTGCCAGGTGGAATGGATACTGAGCATTCAGTCTCCGGTCTCTTCCCATCTCATTTGTGATGCTTAGGGTTAAATTGCTCTACGTAATTGCAGTACTGTCAGGAACCGTGGTTCTCTTTGAACCCAATATTCCAACGGCAAGTAGGGATAGATTGCTTTAAGCATAATAAAATTATGTAGTCACTTAATTTATTTTTAATTAAAATTAAAATACTGTCTGACCCAACTGTCACCAACTTCTCTCTTTCAGACAAACCCTGGACCAATCAAGGCAGCCAGATCCCACTCTGAGCGCTCTGCTGCCGCGTACTGCTACAACTGCTCCCAGAAAGGACATTTTGGATATGTAAGTCTCAGCAGCCTCTGCCTCAGTGCTGGGTGTATCTCTGGAATAGAAGCTCATCCCTATCCACAGATCATGGCTGGAGAAAAGAGCTGGAGTAGTCAAGCTAATGCTGCACGCAGGGTTGCTCTAATGAAGCGTCTGTGAGTCTGCAGCACTGTTGAAATCAGTGTAGGCCATTGTGCAGTGATTGCGCCCATCTAATTTTAAAGATGTGGAAAAAAAAAAGAGTTACTATGTCAGGTTTATTGGATTGGTTTTTAAGTGGGTCTGCTGGGAGGAAGAATATGTAACGGACGGATACTAAGCAGAGCTATATTTTTTTCCTCACATGGTTTATGGAATGAAACAGTAGTACCTTGCTGCCACATTCAGCATCACAAAAAGTTGTTTACAGCAGTCAGCCCAGCAACTGGAATTTCTGTTTTAGGAATTCTCCATTTCTACCTCTTCTGAGGCTGTTTGTAGCAGCTGAATTAAGCTTATTGGCATGCTGTAAGGTACAGAGGTGGTGATCATGAGCAGTAAAAATTGGAGTTGTGCTGCATCTTCTGGTATTAGTTCCAGACGTTTATCACCTTTTCTAGCCTCCCACCATGACAAGTGCAGCTCCGGCCTTGCAGATATCTAGCTCAAAAGGTAGAGGGGTATTTTTATAAGTCCAGTAGCCACAAATATTCTAGGAAATGAGTGTTACGTGTGTGTTGGTTAAGTTTATTGTTTCCCACTGCTTAGAGAGAGTAAATTGTCAGCAAATTCCTTCCTGCGTGTTCTGTGTGTTCACTCCTGAAAAGCGTGCCACTATTTTCATCTAAATTTTTAATCTCCGTGGATAATGAGTGGGACAGGTAGCGCAAGTTTGCTAGCATGTTCTCCTGGCTGATCTGAAAGAGGAGGAAAGAAAAATTTTAATGCCAAGCAGTCTTTGTAGACAAATGAAGGCATTCTGTTTGAGCAGTATGTTGAGGCCATTGTGTGTAATATGGACACGCTGCTGCCTTCACAGATGCCTTGGAAGAGCCAGGAAATAAGTGGCTCTTCCAGTCCAAGCTAGGTAGGAGGCAGCAGCAGCCTGATGTAACCTGTGGGAAATGCGAGCACTGCAGGCATGACCTTGGCTGTGGTATGTGAGTCCAATCCTTGACCTTGCGTGCAGAATGTCTGCTCAAGACATGGCTCCACGTGTGATAACAGTGCAAGACCTTGGCAATTTAGTCATGAGGACCATCTTGTTCTGTCTGGTATATGAGACTTCAGTAAAATATTCAGTAAATAAAAGTTTCCATAAAGGCAGCTCTGAAACCAAACAAGAACAGAATAAAGCCACTGATAGTAATGTATACACTGAAATGAAGATATGCAGTCAGACCTGGATTGACATGCTTGAACAAAAAGTGACAGTGATTGTTGGCAGTGGACGAAGAACAGTTTACAAAACTGCCACAAAAATGGCATTCAAGGAAAGCAGCAATACATGGTTATAAATGAGCTTTAAAAATAATTAGTTCATTTCTGGGAGGAGATGATAGTTGTTACTTGGATGGAATAGGTAGAAATTGTATAACGCAAGTAAGGGAATAAAGTGAGACAAGAGCAACATTTTACAGTTATCAGTGCTAAAGATAAGTCAGTATTTTCCCTAGCATGCAAGGAGCAGAAATAGCCTCAGCAGTGACTGAATGAAAATTGAGCAGTCAGTAATAATGCAGAAGGGCAGAAACTCTCACCAGATCTTTCAATATGCACACAGAAAAGCATCCCAGATGTGCACTGCATTATATCATGATCACTGGGTATCTGCCTTCAAATCACTAAACCTTCTCTTTGCAAATGGCTGTAGAAATGGGGCTGGTGGTCTGCTATGCATATTTATGGAGATCCAGCTGGAAAACAGGCAATACGTGTGAGATTTGTAGCTCTCACTGACTAAGAAAACTGAGGTCAAAATCAGTGTCTGTACTGATGCAGTGAGTAGCCCTGTCAGAGCTTGAAAATCCTGGCTATAATTAAAGGGAAAAAGTTTGGGGTTTTTTGGAGGGTTTTTTTGTTTGTTTGTTTTTGTTTTTTTGCTTTTTAATATTTTTTTTAGTTAGTTTGTTGGGTTTTTTTTGAAATTTGTTATCAGTAAACATTACTGGTGATGATAAGCATCTCTTAACATTTTTTCCCATTTCTGCACTGCAGGAGCCCTCCTGCATTGCCTTTCTTGAGCATTTAACGCAGAGGAATAGCAGACTACCGAGAAGAGAAGGCTGCTGTTAGTTTTGTGTGGACACAACACAGTGCTTCCCACAGCAGTCTGCTTCTTTTCGTCTTGCCATTTAATCTAGCTTAGGAACATTTGAAGTTCTATTTCTTCGTTAGAAGCAACTCAGGCAAGAGCAAAGAAGTCAGTAAATCCTGTGCCAGTTTGTGTGAGAAGGTGACTATGGAACACATGTGGGGGGTGTGCAGAAACTGAAGGAATTATGGCGTTAGCTGTCAAAGGTTCTAACACCTGGCAGTTTACTATATTTGCTGTCTTATTTATTATTGCAGTTGTATTTTTAAACTCTACATAGATGAGCTGCAGTGCTAATAAGGGAAAAGATCTTATTTTCTTTAGTAGACTTCCCATCACAGTCTATTTTGAACCATCCACACCTCCAAACCACTGTGTTTCAGGGTCCCTGGCAAAGATGTGCTCTTTCTGTGGGACATCTGTCTAGGACAGTTAAGGAGGAAGTAACACAGGGACACACAGCCCCTTACATTATTCAGGCTGCAGCAAGTTTTTAAGGCAGCAGGGATAAGGAGCTGACCAGTAGCTGCAGATGTGCTTTGCATTCACATCACAATATGCCACTCACACAGAAAATTCCTCCTGCAGGCTGGTAGCAGGTTCTGCTTTCCATCCTCTGTATGTCCCCTCCATGGCAAACACTGTCCCAAGAGCATCAAACAGTGCGAAGTGTGTGGCAGCAGTGGCAGCGTACCTGGGAGGAAGGGCACAGCACAGTGCTTGTTGGACATGGAATTGATTTTTCAGTGAAGTTATGTTTCAGCAGAAAAGAGGAGTGCTAATTTTGGTGGCACATTTATTCAGTTCACTGATGCTTCAATGTCAACAAGTGAGCAAAAGGAGAAGTGATGAAGGGCTGTATTTCTGCAGGGCAAGACAAAGGTGTTGTGTAGCATCCCAGCCACTGCATTTCACAGTTATCACAGAAGGAGAAATGTGTTTTGAGGTGCTTCTGCATAAAGCCAAACCGTGTTGCTTTCAGTAACCTCCGTGGCAATGCTTACATTTTCTTCTGTTCAAGGTAGGCAGACAGCTTTGTGCCCAGCACGAAGCCTGCTCTTAGTTAGGTGCCGTTCACACGAAGCAGAAGTATTTCAGCTGTGCATTTCAGTGCTTTCCTCTCCCTTAAACCTGAGGAGGTGAGTGGGGATCTAGGAGTGGTGAGGGAGGAGGTGTCTCTGTGGGGTGTGCTGGGTGCCTGTGGCCACTGAGTGGCTGAGGTGTGCAGAGTGAAATCTGGTCTGACCCAGCAGTGCTCCCTTGGAGGACACCACAGAGAATAATCCTTCTTTCGACTTCAGCCCAGCAAAGGCCATTTAAAGATGAGGTGAGGACATGAAATACGTATGAAATGCATTTTTAATGTATTGCTCCTCTAAAAGGGAGAGAGGAGGGTGCAGAAGGACACATAGGGAAGGGGAGTCTTAGAGGCCTCGTATGGCCGAAGTCACAAAAGCAGGAAGGAAAGCTGCTTAGATAGCGTGGAGATACAGTGAGCAAAAGCTCCTCATAGTTTATTGGGAATGGCAGGCCCAGAGCTTATTAAATCTGGGCAGCATCCAAGAAGTGGAGAGCAAATCCATAGGAAGCATAGCCAGGCCCACAGACATTGCCAAAACATTGTGAGTGCAGCAGGGAAAAAAGCCACATTCCTCAATCAGGTGTTTGTGACGTGGGCTCACATGTACGTGACCCAGGGAGCAGTGGATGGTTCAGGGCTCTCTTCCCAGCACACCCAATGTCTTTGCATGGCAGAACCTTCTGTGGGATCTGCTTTTGTTCTGCATCTGTAAGAAAGTGACACACAGCTCTGGCAGTGTGCAGAGGGGGCTGCCCTGGGCTCCCCATCGCTGCCTTCTCCTTCCTTTAACCCCCACCACACCTTTTGAATGTGCCACATTTCTGCACATGCATTTCCCTCCAAGGGATCCAGGTTTAAAAAGCCCTCCCACAGCTGGAGGGGTTGACCTGAGGAGATGGGGCTTGTGGTTGTGATGGAGAGCCAGTTGCAGTGGGAGCTGGCCCAGCTCAGGCAGGATGCCCTGTGCCCTGGATCTAGCAGCATGGTTGGCATGCACTCCCCTGGTATCTACCTGCTTCTAGTTCTATGCCTTGACGACTGCTGCAGATTGGTAATAAGTGTGGAAAGGCACGTGAGTCCTTCCACTTGCTGGAAGACAGCTGCAGGTTGGTTTGTGGAATGCATGTTTTTCTTTGTGTGTTGAAAGAACTGTTGAAAATCAGTAGAATTATCAGTAAAATTATCCGTTTTTAAAGAATTGCTTGCAGCATCCTCTGTAGGTACAGACCAGCACCTGCAGAATCCAGCTCATTTTGTTTCCCATGAAATCATAACTCAGCCTCATCTGGTTTGAAATGTGTTTTGCAGGAGTGCGCAGAAAAGCGCATGCGTGGAAGCGTGTTCCCTGCTTCTCCATTCATCCACTACTACGACAACGAACGTGACCTCAAGAGAAGAGCAAACAGGTTGAAAAGAAAGATTGCAGGTGACATTTTGGGAGATCCCTTTTTATTTTCAGTTCTGTGAAGTGTTTTCTCCCGGGCTTGCTGCTTTCTGAAATACTGCTGAATTGTTTCCATGTCTTGGGAAAAGCTGTAGGAATTTGAAAAGGTACTCCAGGAGTAGTAAGAGGTTTGTGACCTTAATCTTCTGTGTACCACGGAAATATATCATTTCAAAGCCCTAGGTGAGTGTTGTCAGATGTTTTAATTCTGCTGACACTGAAATGGTAATAAACTAGCAAGAGGAGGCTTAAACTGTAAGTCAGTAAGGTTCTTGTCTATGGGCAATAAAAAAACACCACAAAAAAATCTACCAAACTCAGACACCACGTAGAGGGAAAACTGCAGTGGCTCCAGCATGGGGCTTCAGGTTTTCATTGCAGGTACTGAAGTGAGCTGGTCTGTTTTACAGAACTGCAAGAAGCTGGCCTTCTGCCAGTGCAGCCAGAGACACCATGGCAGGAAGAAAAACATGGAGGGCACAGCTGCAAGAAAAAGCCTTGGGAGGAGCGCAGTAAACGTAACAAAGATGAGCATCGCAAGAAGAGGAAGTCATCATCCCAGGCGGACAAACAGAGAGCAAAAAGACACAGAAGTGATGTTGAAAGGGGCCACGAGATGGAGGACGACTTCCCTAGAGGGTATCATAAGCAGACATCCAGAGGCAGCAAAAAACATCACAAGTCTGTTCACCAGGCGCATGGCAGCAAGGAGTATGGCCAGCAACTTCTGGAAGCTGCTAAAAGGAAGAAGAAAAGGAAAAAACAGAGAGATGCTAGTCCTGATATCAATGATAATTTATTCCTTATAAAACAGAGGAGGAAAAGGTCTAAGCAGAAATTCTTCAGAGGAGGAAAAAGTCTAAGAAGAAATCCTCCTGCTGGTGAGGAGGTATATGGGAAGCACTGACAGTTGCTGGTCCTGACTCTGCCTGTTCTTTGTTTTTGTCACTCCTTACACATTGAATTTGAGTATGTCCCTGAGTGTGGGTGGACACACTCAGGCCCCAGTCACACGAGAAGCATCCTTCTCTGTTTCCAAAAGAGATGCTTTGTCTGTTCTGCACTGTTCACTTGGCAGGGAGCATTTAATATTTGAGTCTGGAATAACTGTACTTTTTCAGCAGTCCTCGTGTAAGTTTGCTGTATTTGCTTGTCATGTGAGGGGCTGGGCTGGGGAAGGCCCATGCTGCTTTGGGTAGGATTTGTTTCTTTGCTTGTGAGATGTAACTCTGATAGCAGGATCTTGGCACGGTGCTCATGCTGACACTGAAGGGAAGGGAAGCTTTTACATTAGCAGGAGCTGGGGTCCATGTGTGGAGATGTGCATGTTCCCATCAGCCACTCTCCAGGGTGCAGTCCTGTCCCTTCTAGAAGGTGCTGTGAGGGTGTTGCTTTAAGCTGTGGGAAGTGACAGTCTCCAGCCTCGCTCTGCAGTGTAGGTCCACCACCATCAGTGCCACAGCTCTGGGTGCCAAGCGTGGGCAAGCTCTAACTGACCACATTCCACCTCTTTGCTGACTGGTTAGAACAGCAGGAGAAAGCAGCTGAGAAAATATAGCAGAGTTTACATCTCATATTAGATATGTCACTGTTCCCCTTGGTGTGGGAGTTGTGTCTGCAGAAATGGTAGAGCATGAAAAGTGTGTTTGATTCCAGACATGATGTGCTAAAATTTAATAATTAAATTTATTTGTAAGACAGTTATTTTTGTACTGTAGAATTGGACGTCTATGTTGTTTAAAGTTTTGTAAAAACAAATGCTTGACCAAATGAATAATCCAAATAAAAATTTACATGGGGGATATCCAGAACCATTACTTTGCTCTACGTTGTCTTTCATTGGCAAGCAGAACTACTTAAGAACACACTATTTGCTTCCCTTATTTTGAGCTGAAACTACAGCGCTGTCAGGAGATTTCCTGTTTTTATTGATTCAGAACCTGTACTGCAGCATACCACTGCTTTTGCTAAGCAGGAGGAAGCAACTACCAGCACGTGTTCATAAAGTTAGCTGTCCTCTCTTTCTGCTTACAAAGAAATTTGAAAGAATCTGTAAGTTGTGCAAATGCAGGGTATACAAGGAGGATAAATCAGAAAGGTATTGCAGCACAGAAAAATGGGGGCTGTTTTTCTACCAATACTGTTCCACTCTCTGTAAGTTCCCCACTTTTTGTTTTTTTCAGGGACCCAAATGACGACACAGGTATTTCAGTGCCCATATTGTCTCTGTTCAGAGGTGTTTTCGGCAGACCTAAACCTATGAAATGCTTGAGAACTGTCAGGACTTGTCAACGGCATCTTATTCAGAGCCCAGTGCCCAGTTTTGAGTAAGTGCCTTTGTGCTGGTGGCTGAAATTTCTTTCTTCTCAATGTCATCAATTACTTGATTAAAAACTTCCTTTTGGCTGAAAAAAAATAAATCACTTTCACCCCTTATTAAAAATAGATATATCCTGAAAAGACCCCAACACTGAACTCACCTTCTCCCATCTGTTGTGCCTTACATCCCTTTTTACTTACCAACACATTTTCCTATTTGAACAAAAGTCTCCAGCAGCCTTCAGCTGGCACAGCATGCAGACTGCTAGATACAGAAGGAGAGTTTTGGATTCAGTATTAAGGTCAACTCCAACTCATCCAGCACTTGCACCATTCACTCAGTGGCCACCTGGAGCTCGCTGAGAGAATGTGTCCTCAGTGCTTCTGTCCTGTAGCACTTCCTTGGACAGAAGTGTTGTGATTCAGGGTGTTCCTGCAGTTCCAGATTCTCCATCTACAGGTGATGGGCAGCTCAGAAATCAGCAGAGGCCACTGTGTGCGTGCGCTGTACCTCCTGCACATCAGCAGCCTGTAGGGCTGCAAACCATATGCACTAAGAAAGTGTGACCAGGCGACGAACCTCAGAAGACTGCGTGCTGGTGGTTCTGCCCACAGAGAGTACTAGAAAGCACAAAACTACAATAACAGGTAAGGGAGAATTCCCCTAAGCTGTAGTTAGGCAGATTTTATGGCGTCTCCCAGAATTTTTTTCTTTGCTGTTTTTGAGGCAAATGGTCAGTAATGTTTTTGTTGTAGTTTGATTTGGTTCTCGTTTAAGATAGAAGTGACTCGTGGAATTTTGGCCTTGTCATTGTCTGCGTTGCACAATAGTGTGTCTTTGCTCTGGAGAGTTTTCACATTCACCATGCTCATTTTACCAAAGAACATCACGAGTCGGGCGACCACTGCTTCACTCCTCCAAAACTGAAACTGCTGTGTTTTCTGCAGTGTCCAAGAGACCAAGGACAGAACTGCAAGTTAACATCAGAGAGAGAGGGAGAGGAGTCCTTGATCTGTACAGGAGGCATTTTACAGCTGCTGTGTTGTATGCTGTAAAGGAAAACTTCACAGTCACTCCTAGACAAGAAAACCAGAGGAACATTCTTCTGGTGCCACCTGGGTGGTGATGCTCTTGAGAGGTTCCCCATGAAGATCTTCTCTGGGTCTCTACCCCTGAGTACCCTCACTTAAATATTCTGTTCCTCATTTGCAAAGCATCCCACAAGGAGATAAAAAGGCCAATGTACTTGCTGCTTATCTAGGTGTTATGCAATGTCTTAATGTGATGATGGGTTATTTAGCAGGCTAGCAAGTGTGAGAGGCAACAGCAGTAATGCAAAAATGACATGTGCTGAAAATGCCCAACATAGGGAAATATAGAAGTGTCCTGAAGTGCCCCAAGCCACAGCTGGACCACGATACCACGAGCTGGTGGGGGGCTGAGGTCCAATCCAACCCAACCATGCTGTGATTCTATGATTCCATGATAATGAAGACAAGGCAAGGCAAGGAAGGGAGTGTTTCAGTATTTTGAGCTTGGGGCTGGGAATGATAAGATCAAGTCCCTGTGGGTAAAGGGCAGAGGCAGGGCCAACATCCTGGTGGGGCTCTGTTAGAGACAACCAGGATGAAGAGATGGATGTTGCATTCTACAAGGAACTGGCAGAAGTCACAAAATCACTAGTCCTTGTTCTCATGGGAGGACTTCAGCTTCCCTGATACATGCTGGAAATGCAATACAGCCCAGAAGCAGCAGTCCAAAGAGCTTCCTGGAGTGTGTTGGAGATAACCCTGACACTGCTGGTAAGAGAGCCTACCAGGTGATGTGCCCTGTAGACCTCTAAGAGAAGGAATGGTGGGAGATGAGGTAGTCAGAATTGTCTTGGGCATAGCAACCATGAAATTAGGTTTTCTATTCTTGGTGAAGTCAGGAGGGAGGTCAGCAAAACCGTGGACTTCCAGGGGGGACAGACTTTGAACTGTTTTGAACATTGATTTGGAAAATCCCTTGGGAGTCAGTCCTGAAAGGCAAAGGGGTACAGGAAGGCTGCACGTTGCTCAAGAAGAAAATCCTGAGGGTGCAGGCCCTCCTGTGCTGTAAGATGAGCCAACAGGGAAGAGGAGCAGCCTGGCTGAACGGGCAGCTCTTGCTGAGATCCCAGGAGAAAGAGAATCTATGATCTTTGGAAGAAGGATCAGGCAGCTGAGGAAGAATACAAAGATGTCACTGGAGTATGCAGAGGGAAAATAAGAAAAGCAAAAGCCCAGTGAAAGTTTAATCTGGCCAACATTGTTAACGATAATAAAAAATGATGTCTATTGGACATGGTAGGGAACTTTATCACTGAGGATGAGGAAAAGCCTGAGGTTCTCGGTGCCTTCTTTTCTTCTGTCTTTAGTAGTCAGACCAGTTCTTTATAATACACGCATATTATAAATATACAAAATAATTATTTTAAATAAATACTGCAGATACTGATGTACAAGTCACGGGCAGTAGTGTAGCCGTTTTGTTTCGGAGGTACTGATGTCTTCAAGTGGCCCTTGTGCAATGCCAGCGTGATGTGGAACAGGTGAGTTTTCCTAAGTCTTCCATCTGAGGTACCTGGCTACTCTGACAGGAATTAAATCGGCCAGGAGTCCAAACTGAGTAGTTCCTCTGAAGTTCACTGGCCTTAACCAGTCCTATTTGACATTGGACTCTTCTATGGATTTTTTTTTCAGATTCGAGTACGTGCTTGAATTGTCTTGGGAAGCCAGTGGTGGAGAATTTAAGGAAAGTCAGTAACTTCTGCAAGTGGCTGGGTAGATCCTCAGAAGCCTGACTGTGGATTGTGGCCTCTGTGCCAGTGAGCACAACACTGCAGATAAAGGCCAGGAAGTGATCAGCTGGGAAGCAAAGCTGCAGCAAACCTCCCAGGCTGACCGAGAGGCAGCAAAGCTGTGATAAATGGAAAAAGACACTGCAGCAGTGTATACAAAGCAGGGTGTTAGCTGCAAGTCCTTTTGAGTTGTGGCACAGTAAGATACAAGCTCATGTCTGACTTTTGTCAGGCACTTCCAGATTGAGCAAACCTGCTGTGCAGTGTGCAGAATCAGAGAGGTTCCAGTTAATGCGGCCAGCAAGAAAAGATGGAAATGGGTGAGACACTCATTTTTCTTCCTCCTACCGGAAAGCATGTGTGAAAATAACGTTCATTGGAGGACTTTTTTTTTTTTTTTTAATGGAGTGAGTAGGGCAACAAAGCACAGGGTTAACATACAGCAGGTGGAGACAAGACACTAAGAACACAAACCTTGAAATGGTAAGGATAGCAGAGAACCACGGCGGATTGTCTGAGCGGGGATGGAGTCTTGCTGGCAGGGTTTGAGGATGAGCTGAACAAACATGAGCTGCAGATGAAAAGAGGTCGCAGAGGAAGCAGATGGGTAGGTGCTGAGGGCCCATTCTGCAGTAGTGTCTCTGAGTTGATTGGTTCTGCCCTCTCTACTATATAAGCATCACTGTCCTGTTCCACTGCTGGGTGGAGCGGTGTCAAACCAGGTGACCAGGTCCAGGCACTGCTGGAATTAAGAGGAGTAAAGAACCAAGACAGTTACACCCCACTGTGTGCGTTGGACTGTCCTGTTCTACCTGCAGTAACTGCTCTCCAACCTAGGCTTGCATTTGTTCCTCTCAAATTTGTTGCCCTAGGTTAACATAACCATTGTAAACCTCAGACTGAGTTCTGCAGCCTTCATAAATGTGGGAGAAGTACCATGCAGCAAGACAAAAAGGACCTGTCTCATGGAATCATGGAATCTCTCAGGTTGGAAAAGACTTCAAAGAAAACCCCAACCCATCCCACCATGCCCACTACCCATGTCTCTCAGTGCCACATCCCCACGGTTCTTGAACATTTCCAGGGACAGAGACTTCACCACTTCCCTGGGCAGCTCTGCCAGTCCTGAACGCTCTTTTGGAGAAGAAATTCTTCCCAATACCCATCTCATCTTCCTAATACCCTAATGTCAACCAGCAGGGCTGTAGCAGGAACCATATTTCCCAGGAGATGGAATCCCACAGTGTTGGACACTCCATACACCCAGCCAGGAGCAAATCTGTGGCCTGCCTATCAGTAAACTGCACGGACAAGGAAGTTGTTTCTGCTTTACCATGCCAAGTGTCTGGTCCAGGTGCTCAGCCCTCCCTGACCACAATGCTGGGTTCCACTCGTGGATCTCTTCCTTGTGCTACTTGAACCAAAACTGGTGACATTTAATCCTGGCAGGCTCCTATCAGTAGCCTCCTGTAACTATCAGTACACTTTCTGTCAAGCAACTAATTAATTGTACAGAAGTTAATGCAACAATAGTAAAGCTGAATTTGCTTTAGATTGAGAGGGCAGGATACTGAAAGCAACAAGAAGGACTGATGCATTTTCTACCAGCAAAACACATCGCTGCATTAGCAGCTGTTTAAAGGAAAGCACAGCATTAAAATTCTGTTCTGGACCTGATGACTTGCAGACTGGGCTACTTTCATCAAGCTCCATTTTATCCTATTAAACTAAAATGTGTTTCAGCCTGTCATTCCTCCCACCTGCTATTTACTCCCTCCTTTAAAGAACTGTCACTTTTTACTCCAGAGACGCCTGGGACTAAAAAACATGCTTATCCCTGGAGAGGGCAGAGACTCGAGGTCACAGCTGATGTGCACTGGTGAAGCAGCATGAGGAAACCTACATTTCGTGAATAAATAAGTGGCTGTAGCTCAGCCCAGGCTGGGTGGAAGAGACAAGATGGATGGATCAAAAGGTTGCAGTCTTGTTTGGTAATGGGGGCAGGCGTCCCTGGAGAAAGAGGGGAGAAGGGAGTGTTTGGACTATGATCTGTTGCAGCAAGGCTGAGGAAAGAAGGAGTGCTTCAATTTGAGGTGCACGTCTCTTGTGGGATGCCTGTGTACATTGGGAAAGAATTAAAGATTTTTTATTTTTTTTTTTAAACAGAGTGGAGCAGGTAGGCGGGCTCCTCTTTGAATCCTTCCTTTCACCAACGTCTGCCTAAAATATATGGTTGCACCTATCACATACGCATATGTATTAGACACGTATGCATACACAATAGCTCATGCTTTTATACATACGTGTGGTAGAATCACCCGGGATTTCATCTGATCAGGCATGCCTGAGCAGCACTGCGTGGAGCTGTGGGAGCACTGATGTATTTCAGGTGGTGGAAGCTGCCCTAATGTGGCTGCCAATGCCGGAGTGCTGCATGCCTGCCTGGAGCCGCCATGCCTGCTCCAAAGCAGCGCTCCGAGCCACAGGCACGAAGGGGACGTGCTCCAATGTCACACTGCATCCAGAGGAAGCACCAGGCAGGAGCAGCATCCAACGTTTGAGAATTCACTGCTGATGCCACTGAGCTGACGACAGAGCGGGGCTGTGCTGGCAGCGTTGCTGTGCCCTCCTGGCCCTGCCTCGGACAGACGGCTCTTCTCTCGTTGCAGCTGTTCTCCATCTTTCTTCATGAGAGCTGGCCTTCAGCACTGAGACTTCCCAAGCACAAGGTCCCGTAACAATTCGTTGCTATTCTGTTCCAAAGGGCTTAGCTCTAATGGTCCCACTTTATAGGAGATAACTCCATCCTGGGCCATGACCAAAAACAGCTCTGTCTCCTCCTCCTCCCAGCTCAGAGCTTTGCAGCGGACACTGCTGGGTTTTCTGTGCTCTGTGCCGCTTCGTTTTGTCCCACAGCTTTGCCTGCACGTGCTGTGCAAAGCCTGTGCCCCTCCGTGCGGGCGTTGCAGTTCAGATGTGTTACCCAGGGTTTGGCGAGGGTCAGAAGAGGCCCAGCACTGCTGAGGTCCCATGGAGCAGGTGCTGCCCGGAGCACAGGCTGGCTTTGTGTCGGTGCTGATGTGAGGCACGGCGGGCAGTAATTGCACTTTTTTGCATTGCAAAATGATTATTAGCGCCTCAGTTCATTATCAAAGCAAATTTAATTTTTCAGTGTAAAGGAAGCGGTTGTATTTATAAATGAAACACTGTTTATACAGCCAGAAAAAAAAAATTAATTCATGACAAATGTAAGGAAAATTAATAGTCTTTAACCGGGACAATATTTGACTGTCTAATTGTCTAATTGTGCTTCGCCAGGTAAAGCACACTCTCATTTCTGCTGGCTCCTGACGGAGATTTCCACAGAAGTATTTTGCACTCCTGATGAAACTGCGTTTAAATATTTTTTTAATTAATCTTGCACCGAGCAGTCAGGTCAAAGCACGTAAGGGTGCTGCAGAAGCTCAGCATTCTGCAGTGGATCTGTGCCTCTGCAGAGGCACTGTGTACATTCGGGGAGGTTTCATCTCATCCGAACCCATTCAGGCAGAAATAAAAAAGAAAAGGGAGAGGCCGAAGATGGCAGAGCGGACACAGGGCTCCCAACATGCCGAGTGGGCACACCATGCCTGGCATGCAGGGTGCAGAGCAGAGCAGTGCAGGGTGCCCTGCTCGCACCTGGAAACTCCCAGGTAAGCACACCGACCTGCAGAACTGTGAATGGCCAACTGCTTACACACGGGAGGGAAGAGCAGGATGTGCAAAGCCACCAGCAGCACTGCACCCACATGTGGAGTCCTCAGCACAGGAGAGACAAAATGATTCCAGGGGATGGAACGCCTCTCCTACAGGACAGGCTGAGAGCTGGGGCTGTACAGATGGAGAAAAGACTCCAGGAGACCTGAGTGCAGCCTGTCAGTTTCTAAAGGGGAACTAAGGAAAGAAGGGGACAGACTCTTCAGCAGGGTCTGCTATGAAAGAACTAGGAGACATGGTTTTAAATTAAGGAGGGGAGATTTAGATTGGCTATAAGGAAGAAGGATTTTGTACAATAAGGACGGTGAGGCACTGGAACCTCAGAGCCCAGAGATGTGGTAGAAGCTCCATCCCTGGAGGCACTGGAGATCAGGCTGGACGGGGCTTCGAGCACCTGATGGAGCTGTGGATGTCCCTGTTGATTGCAGAGGAGCTGGAGTAGATGACCTTTAGAAGTCCTTTCCAGCTGAAAAGGCTCTATGATTCTGTTTCTGTCTGGTTCCATGAGGGTTTCTGCATCCCTAACTTAGGACTAGGCTGCCTGTGGCACCAACTGTCCCCTTCTCAGGACATGGGTGCAGCTGTGACACCCACAAGCAGCCTTCTGTATGCAGCAATTCAGGTGCAGACTCGAGGACAGCACGCTGGCTCATTAACACCCCCCATTACCCTTGGGATCAGTCTCCCAGGGACGCTGCTTGCACCGGAGCCCTGCTGGTGCAGTGCTGGCACTGCCGTGCAGATGGAACTCGCAGCATGCAGTGAGGGGGCCTGGAGCCCACCACAGGGCTGCACATGTCCCTGGTGGGTGCACAGGGCAGGCCGGACAGGCAAATCCCTGTGCAGTGCAGACAGAGGTCCATTGGCAGTCCCATTTCTCACCTTGCCCCACGCAGCCTGGCACGGCTCCGCTCAGGACAGCTTGGAAGCGTGCAATCTCTTCAACTCAGCCTGCCAACTTGAAGCCAATTTGCATTGGATAATTATTTTCAATTAAGTGATAACAATCCTGTTCCGAACAGAAATAATCTTGTCCAAAGGCCAAACAGTTTATCCTGTCTCGGAGATGAGGCTGCAGCCTTGCGGAGGCTCACGTCAGTGTCAGCACTGTTATCACCTCCGCTGTGCTGAAGGGAACGTCCCCTGCTCGGGGAGGGTGGAACAGAACCCGCTGTGCTAACTGAGCAGCATCACAGTGCTGTGCTCCAGTAACCCGCTGCGCTCGGGGCCTTTGCAGGGACCCAAGGGGTGTGAAACCCTGCTGGCCCATTCTTGTCACTTGGTGGGAGTGGGGCTGTGTTTCGTTGGCACTCCTCCCTGGCGAGCCCACTGCCCTCCTCCTCCAGCGGCTCCTGCAGCACTGAGCAGGGCAAGCATGTGCTTTGCACAGCAAGGGTCACCCAGAACAGAGGCTGCACAGACCTGGCTCAGCATCCCCGTGCAGCAGCCTGATGGCAAGGACTGCATGCCAGACAGACAGCGCTCTAGGAGCAGCACCCTCTGCAAGAATGACAGAGCTCTATGGAAGCAGCCTGCAGAAGCCACCCAGGTGCACCTGCGTGCCCTCCCCTTGGGGCTGGTTGTGAGCAGGTCTGCTTTACTCACGGTGGGCAGCGACCGCAGCATAAATGGATTTAAAATCTGTCAGTCTGTAGTAGTAAGAAAAGACAAGTGAGACAGTCTGCTCTCACAAAACAAGGGTCAGCAGGGCTCCCTGCCTTTTCCTAGGGGGGGTGAGCCCTAACTCTAACAATAGCCCTTACACAAACCCAATACTAACCCAACCCCACTTCCAAATCTAATCCTAACCCTTACCCAAAACTCTGAACCAACCCAATCCTAACCCTCCCCAAACTACCTTGACAGTTTGACTGAAGTGTCAGGAATCTGCTTCAAAGTGTTGAGCCTATGGCCATTTGTTGGCACTGCCCGATGGATGTCACAGGTGCCAGGAGGCAGCAGCTCAGCCAAAAGATGGGTAGGTGAAAGGCCTGCTGTCATACACCTCCTCTGCTGCTGAAGGAAACAGGCAAACGCCTCTGTCTGTGTAGAGAGTGCCAAGGAGCAACGGATGGTGCTTGATGAGAGTTGTTGGCTTTTATTTCTCCTTAACTTTTTTTTTTTTTTTAATCCACTGCATTCCAGTCAGTTGGGAAGATTGGAATCCAAAGCTCCTGCAAGTGAAAAATAGCAAATCCAATATCTTTTTAGTGGTGTTTTTATATTCAAATTAGACATAATCTCTATGAATAAAATTACTGTTCCCAAAGGGATCATGCCCAATTTAAATGTATAAAATGTCATTAAAGGGGTGCTGGCTTGCTATTAAAATTTAACTCCAGCAAACCCCTAACGTCCTTTGTATTATAGTTTTACAATTAACCCAGAGATGTACAATCTGGTACAGTACAGTAAGTGCATTGTTTCTGACAAGCCCGCAGCCAGACCAACTGCTGAAAGCATCACCACATCTGAGTGGAGCCGCTGCACTCCCGCCTCTGGACCCTGCTGCTGGGACATCCGCAGGAATCCCCGCGTGTGGGGCTGATGCCCCTTTCCCTCTGGGTCCAGGAAAGTGCCCTAGCTCGCAGCAGGCAAAGGGTGCAGGACCTCCTGCCCCAAAGCCGTTCAAAACAAAAGGCACCAGGGATGGGTGCCCATCCCATCCTATGAGGGATGGGAACCAACACAAGAATTGCATTGCAAGAGAAGATGAGATTCAAAAAGTGCTTCAGGAACCTGAACTCACAACGTAGGGTCCTGCAAGTACTGGCAGATGTAGTTGCTGAACCTCTCTCCATCGTATCTGAGAACTCACAGCTGCCAGGTGAAGTCTCCAGTGAAGGGAGAAAAGGGAATATCACAGATATTTGTAAAAGGCTCCTCGGGACGGTCCTGGCAACTACTGACCAGTCAGATTAAACCAGTGCCTGGTAAGGTCACGCAACAGATCCTTCTGGAAGTCATGCTAAGGCATACGGAAGACAGAGAGATGGTTAGAGAGGGCCAGCATGGCTTCACAAAGGGCAAATCATGCCTGATTCATCTACTGGCCTTCTACAATGGACTGACTGCATCAATGGAAAAGTAAAGAGCTGGTTGCTTCTGCAAGACTTTTTATGTGGTCTCCTACAATATTCATGTATTTAAGTGGGAGAGAGATTATTTTAATTGATAGACTACAAGATGGATAAGGAACTCACTAGATGGCTGCATCCAACAAATCCAAGGTTCGGCGTCCAAATGGAAACCAGTAACAAATGCTGTCACTCGAGGGTCTGTGCTGGGACCAGTACCATTCAATATTTGTCCTGCAGAGAAAGGCTGAGGAAGCTGGACTTGTTTGGCCTGGAAGAGGGAAGTCTCTGGGGAGACCTCACTGTGGCCTTTCAG
Organism: Meleagris gallopavo; assembly: GCF_905368555.1. Lineage (NCBI taxonomy): Eukaryota > Metazoa > Chordata > Aves > Galliformes > Phasianidae > Meleagris > Meleagris gallopavo. Next base: position 75,387,349 of record NC_139435.1, read on the forward strand.
TGCAGAAAGGAGGTTTATAAGATGGTTGAAGAATGCCTGTTTACCAGCATCTGTAATGACAAGACACGCTGGCTGTCCCCTCCACACTGTGGGAGAAGAAGGCTCGTGGCTACCTTTGGTGGCTGGAGACTGGGAAAGGCAAAGCCTGCTGGAGCATTGGAGCCTTGGCAGGAATGGCCTGCTCTATCCCAAATGCTGGTGGTACTGCTTCCCATGCCTGATCAGATTTAAGCTTTTGCTGAACACAACACGGTCACCCTGATGGGAAGGCACCCGACACTTGTCCCGGTGCAGCACTCTGCCATCACCTCCTCCTGTTGCCTTTCGAGCCCAGAAAACATCTTTTCTTTCTACCGAATAATTACTATGCATTAAAGGGTACAATGCATATTTAAATATGCAGGTTAGTGAACTGCATGTGAGCGAAAATCCATGCTATAGAAACACACATTTAACTAAGGTGCAATTAATGGGGCAAAATATTCAAAACGATTTCTTACTTTGTAGGAGTGAAACACTTTCCAGAGCATTTTAATTACGGCTGTGGTGTTCCAGATGCAAAGGCCACACCTGATCTTCCTCGCGCTCTCTTTTTCCCAAAGCAACAGAAAAGGCACCTTAAAACCCAGCACTCCTACGCATAGAAGAGAGCCACTGGGCTCCTGCAAGGCTGTAACCAAGCGCACACAGGCAGCAGCACAGAGTGAGCACCCCAGGGCTGGGCTTTGCAGCCTCCTGCTCTGACACCTGCCCGACTCAAAGCACATCCAAGGGAGGCACTCAGCCGAGACGTGTGGCTGGGCACCCGCTCCTGCTGCAGATTAGCCTTGTCATTGTGTTTATGAGAGTAAGAGGATCTTTCGCCGCTGCAGTGTTTTTCCATTAGCCATTACAAGGAGATGCTGCTGGAGGGAACAAGGGAAAGGCTTCCCCTATGCATGACTGAGCCACAAAGGCCAAATCAGAGGGACAGGTTGTGCCCTGGGTAATTCCTACCTTGATTTCCGTGTCAGGACTCGATAAGGTACGTAACAAAAAGGCCTCTCCTTCCCTGCAGAGCCCACCCCGTGTCCACAGATGCCGCCTGGATCTCGCTACCAGTGCAGCCCCAGCTCCCAGCTCCGTGCAGATGCCCTGGTCTGCCCATGGCTGCAGCCATCAGAAAGCCCCTGAGGAGCGGTGGGAGCCTCTATGCAGGCAGCAGCCAAACGCAGAGCTGAGCCCGGGTCTTTGCAGGCTTCCTCTGGCACGCAGGGCTGCGCGGAGCAGCGTGCTGCAGTGCCTGCAGGAGCCCAGAGACCCAGCAGCATGCGCGCATCCCACATCCTCATCGCGGACACCTTCCCAGGCATGTTCTGCACATCCTGCCCCAGGGAGGGGGTTTTGCTTCCATCACCAATGAGAAGCAACAGCTCATTGAAAATCACATCTCTTTTCTAAAGGAAGTTCCCAGATTTATGCTAATGCCCGAGTGCTTCTGAGCCATCAGGTGACTGGCAACGCATCAAATCACATTTTGCTTTAAAATACATGAATCCAAAATGGAAACAGTGACAGATTTGGCATCAGGCAGCCTGGGGGATAAATGCCCCATCCGGGCATTCGCAACAATGGATTGCATCTAAAACAGGTCTGCGTTTGGTCCTGACAACTAATGCTCTGTTCAATTGCATGAAAAAAAAGCCCTTTTTAATTCTGAAAAGGAAAACAGTTTAATCATTGTAAGAAACTATACCTTCAGGGTATCGCTCCAAAATACAGGCGGAGATTAGGAGGGATTTGTGAGATGGTGTTTATTCCCAACTTAGGTGCTTTCCATAAATTAATTATAAAAGCGGGCCCAAGCCAGCCAGGAGTGCGCTGGGAAATTCTCAGAGTGTTCGTCATTTCCATGCACTAATGTTCGTGCCATCTGCCTGCTGCTCTCTCTTTGCTCCATTGTCAGCAGCAGACTGTTTCCTGCGCTGCATCGTGTCCCTCTCCCCAGCCCTGCCGCAGGTAACTGGCCCTGGCACATGGATGGATTCTTACTGATGGAGGAGAGGATTCCCTCTGCTGAGTGCCAGGGATCAGGGCAGCAGCAGGGAATGCTCAGACAGGGACTGGATGGGGTTGCAGGGCAGGTGTAGCCCAGCCTTGGCTTGGAGAGGAGGTGGGGTGCTCCCACACACAGGTCCTGCTCCCCTGTGCTGCAATAAGGGCATCCTGGTCCTGGGCAGCCAGGAGGTGTTTGGTTGAGTGACCCAGCGAGGGTCCACCACCAGAGATGATGACGGGGTCAGGAAGGAGCAACAGCACAAAGAGCTCTTTCTCCCAGCTCACCTCTGCTGACCCTCCCCCCGTGCCTCACCCCGCTGTCCCTACAAGGCCTGCAGCACCCCGGGGAGCTCTGCAAAGCCCTCAACCTACCTGGCAACCAAAGGACAAAGGGCCAGCAGTGCCAGAGGCAGCTGCATAGCAAATTAACCCACAGCCTTTGATTTTCTTCTCACAGCCCTAGTGCTCACAGCCGCCATGTCAAGCGGAGCGGTTCTCGTGACCCTTCTCCTGCTTACTGCTCACAGAGCAAGCTGCTGGCATCCTGAGCTCATGCCCCTTTGCTACCAGAGAAGGTGGATGGTGCAGCCCTGTAAGCAACAGCTCTGGCCCTACAGTGAGGCAGAATGGAGCAAGACCACGTGTCCTGCAACCAGTGGGCTGTGCTGAACAGTCCTCACTGCTCTGTCCGCCAGCACAGCTCAGGAAAGGAGCTGGCATCCACCCCTCTCTCTCATTTTACCTCTCAGAAAGGTTTTGCTTCAGAGCCTTCCTGAGGTGCAACTGTCAGCAGGTCTGACCGACACCGAACGGGCAGCGAGAGTGGAATGCACCCATCAGGTGCCCAGGTGCAGGCAGGACGCCGGCTCCAGCAGGTGTGTACATGCACATACATCTGTGTGCAATACTGCTGTAAAAACAGGAAGAAGAGACTGGGAACCTCTGTCCGGGTTGTCTCATGGGACAGGAATAATGACACATTAGGCTGAATGGCATCTGGGTAAAACCAAGGAGAGGAAAGGGCTCCTGCACTGCGTATGGCCGCGTGGTGCATCCTCCAGCAGGCAGCAGGTGGGTCACACAGAGAGCCAAAGTGCTGGGCTGTGCAGGATGGCCTGGTGGGCAGTGCTGGTGGGACACAGCAGTGGGAGCAACACTGGGCTGCAGCACCCTGCAGAGCTCTCCTGAGGGATGTGCACAGAACTGCATCCTATGCATCCTGCACTGCGCATCCCGGGCAGGACAGACAGACCCAGCAGCATTTCAGCAGGACCTGTATGTGTTTGCAGTTAAAACAGGCAAAAAGCCAATTCCAGAATTCTTCCATTTACTGCCTTTATAGTTTTGTGTATATATGTGCAACTTTTCATTCTCTGTATATTTATAAATATTTTTTTAATCTAAAAATCTACGTGTTTTCACATAAATGCGGTTTTCTGTTAAAAATGACCTGGCCAAAATTTTGTTATTTTCAGTAGCTGCCCACAGCACCCCAAAGCAGCCGTGCACCACTTCCAGCAGCAGGACAGGGTGGCCGGAGGGGAAAGGGAAAGGATCAGGCACCCTGCTGCAGCAGCAGTGCAGGGATATGCTGGACAGCCCACACTGCTGACATGAATTCTCACCTGATAAGAGAGGGAGATGTCAGTGCTAATGATAACTCAGCTCCACACGGCACAATGAAATTTCAAGCAATTATGAAAAAGTACAATGGCCTCTGCTGGCCTAATCTGACAGCATGCTGACGGCAGGAGCAGGCGTGCATCGCGATAAAGGAAAATCCCACCGGCAGAATACAGACTTGTTAGATAAGCTGATAGCTCACACAGCACAGATGATTTGTGCCAGAGAAAAGCACTGCGAGTCCCTGCTCTCTGGGCTTACTACAAAACAGCCATTGAGATCAGACAGCTGCACACTCCGGCTCTCTCCAGCTCTCTCGCTAAGCCTCCATCAGGCAGTGACAGCCCGTATCTCCAACGTGGTGATGGAGGGCAGGAGCCCTGCCAGTGGCAGCAATCCTCCTCCATGCAGGCAGCAGGCAGCGAGTCAGCCCTGCTGTGCAGGCCATGTGTCAGACTGATGTGTCCTGAGTCCTTCAGGCATCTGGGCAGGAGGAGTAGGAGATGAACGCTGGAGCTGCAGGTAGAGCCGTCTGTTCTGCTCAGCCAATAATTCCAGTCCTGCTGCGAGCTGGGTGTGCTCTGCTAGGAGACACAGGTACTGGCTGGGTGCACCCCACAGCCCCACTGTGCCTCCTGTATCACAGAACTGTGCTTGCATGCAGCCTCGGGAACTGGGAGTGAGGGAGATGCAGCCCAGCAGGCAGCCTGGGTGTGGGGAGGGCTGGATGAGAGAATCAAAGTGGCACAGGGATGCACCCAGGGCCCACCACGGGCAGAACGGGTTGTCACCATCTAATGCTGGTGACACAGCATCCCGCTGCACCAGGCAGTGCTGTTCGGGGATGGTGCTGGGTGGTACTGCACATCGTACAGCAGTTCCAGGAGTCCCTCCTGCATGAAGGACATCGTCACCATCACTGCAGGGTCAAAGACAGAGCTCAGTGCTGTAGTGGGCAGCAGCTGGTGGCAGCCCCAGAGCTTCCAGAGAGGACACTCGGGCTTGTGGAGGCAGCAAGGGATTTGAGGAGAGCCTAACGAAGCCCAAGGACATGGACAGATAGACATGTGTGAGTGTGTGCCTGCATGCCTACTCTATTCTTCCATCTGCTTGCCCTGCTCACCAAGCCATCCACACCACAGACCTGCCACAACTCCTGCAGCCGGGCAGCTCCCCGCACAGCCTCTCCGTGTGCTCATCGCGGGCAGCCCGGCTTTGCAGCGACCTTTTGTGATGCGATGGTGTGATGGCTCTGCCGCGGGTCGGGCGGCTCCTAAGAGTTATCCCTGCTCCTCCCCGCGGGCCGTGCAATCAATCGGGAGCAGAGATCTCACATGCATTTGCACAACGAGCACGCCACAGAAACAGAGCCTCTGATATTTCTGCCACCCCGGGATTTGTTTTCCACGGGAAGTTCCAGCCACGGCCTTCTCAACCAAACAGCCAGGGTTCCCACGTCCCGCATCGCCGAAGGGAGGAGCCCATCCACCCGCCCGCTGGTCGAGCCCCTCTGCCCGCCCCGTGCTGCCGGGCTCCCCGCGGGCCGTGCGGTGGCGCTGCGGGGCGGCCATGCGCCGGGCCATGGCGGTGTTCGTGACGCGGCGGATCCCGGCCGAGGGAATGCGGGTGCTCTCGGAGGCGGCGGGGTGAGCGCCGGGCCGGGCCGGGCCGGGGGGGGAATGCCGGATGCCGGATGCTGGATGCTGGACGGAGTCCGGCCCCGCTGACGGCCGCGTCCCGCAGGTGCCGCGTGCAGCAGTGGGACTCGGAGGAGCCCGTCCCGCGGCGCGAGCTGCTGGCGGGGGTTGCGGGCAAGCAGGGGCTGCTGTGCCTCCTGTCCGACCGCATCGACGCCGAGGTGCTGGACGCCGCCGGTGGGTGCGCGGCCCCGGGCCGGGGCTGGGCGGCGGGAGTCGGTGCGGAGCTGTTTTGCAGCGGCGGTGTTTTGCAGGGCCGAGCCTGAAAGTCATCAGCACCATGTCCGTGGGGTTCGATCACCTCGCCCTGGACGAGATCAAGAAGCGGTAACCTCGGTGCCGTGCGGCCGCGTCGGGTGCGCGCGGCTTCGTCACTGCGCCCTTCCCTGTCCGGCCGGGAAGGGAGGGCGGGGGGCTGCGGTCGGTCCCCTGCAGCCCAGAGCTTGGAGCCCAGAGGGGGTTGTGCCCTTGTGCTGGAGCGAGGCCCCAGCTGGAAGGGCTCGGGAAGGATGTCCCGCCGTGGCTGCATACGCTCCTGTGGGGGGGGGGTCTCCCCAGAAGCGCAGAGGTTGCGTGCTAGGGTCGGCAGCGTTGACGTCGGGGAACTGAGCCCGGTGCTTTCCTTGCAGGGGGATCCGCGTGGGTTACACCCCTGACGTCCTGACCGATGCCACCGCTGAGCTCTCCGTGGCTCTGCTCCTCGCCACGTGCCGGCGGCTGCCCGAGGCTGTCGCAGAGGTGAAGACGTGAGTATGTGAGGCTGTGTGCTGGAACCCTCTGGGGCTGCAGAGGGTCGGGCGCTGTGGGAGAATGCACCTGAAGCCCAACAAATGACGTGGGGCTGAAGCTGGAGTTCCACCATGCTGGTACTGAAAGTCGTGCAGGGTAACAGAGCCCACAGCAGTCCTGTGTTCAAGGGCTGCTAAAGAGGCAGAAGCCTCCTCTGAGCACCTCTGTGCATGCACAGATGATCCACTTGGTCCTCTCTGGGCTCTTGGGGACGTGGCCAGAGTTGACTGCCCAGCAGCTGTCCCAGGGCTGCGTTCAGCAGCATCAGTTCAGTCAGCCCTGAGGCTGCTGCTGCATATATGCAGTTAGAACAGACTCTTGCAGACCACAGGCTTGAAGCAGGGTGCACATCACCCACCAGTGGCAGATGAGTTCGCCTTCTACACTGTTGTGGTTCGTGATTTTCTTGCCCAAGTCCTGGGTTTTGAGGCAGATCTTCCCCTGCTGCTTTATTAACGTCAGTTTCCTTCTCACTCCCTCCACTAGCGGTGGCTGGACAACCTGGAAGCCCTTGTGGATGTGTGGCTATGGACTGTCGGGAAGTACAGTGGGCATCATAGGTCTGGGAAGAATAGGTAAGTGTGTGTCCTGCACCAGGCGTGTGCCCCTGCTGATATCAGGCTGCTTTCAGAGTTTCAGCCAAGGTTTGTCCCCTTTGCTTACTTATTTGGAATCTATTAGAACAGCAAGGCTTGGTGGAGCCACTCTGAGCAGCTCTTGATCCATCAGGCATGACCCTTAAAACTTTTTACTCATTCACATGCATCCACCATACCCAAATGCTACAGCAAACTGGACATTGGCCTCTTGGTTTTCAGTTAAGCAAACAGAAAGCTTGACAAAGTACAGGACCGTCTGCTTGGCACCCATTCAGCTGTTGGCTTTGTCAGCAGATTGCTCTTTCTTTCCTCACGTTTTGGCTTGCTGCCTAAAGTGGCTTCGGGTTTGATATCCCAAGGCCGAGATTCGCTCCCTTGAGGAGCTGCAGAAGGCATCCCCCCACACACAACACATACCACACAAAGCAGCCTCACAGGAGCAGTTCTGATTAGGCACACTGCAGAGGCCCTTGGGCAAGATTTGTGTTCCACGAGCTGCTTGGCTTGCAGCTAAACCGTCTGCATGCTGAAAGGTGCACACAGCATCTCCTTTCTCGTTTCTAGGGCAGGCAGTTGCCCGCCGTCTGAAGCCATTTGGGGTCAAGAACTTTTTGTACACTGGAAGTCAGCCGAAACCAGAGAATGCTGCAGAGTTTCAAGCTGAGTTTGGTAAGAAAAATGAATGAAACAAACAGTCCTCAACCGCAGGGCAGGAAGCAGTGTGTCTGATATAGCTTGGAGGTGCCACCTGGAGCACATGAGTCACAAGGGGTGTCAGTGCTCAGCAGAGTGTTCAGTATATCTGGGTTGAACCACTGTGAAGGTACCAGAAGAGTCTGATGGTTGACCCTGTGCAGTGTGCCCCATCAGGGAGGGTGGGCTGGGACTGATCAGTTGTTGGTTGCTGATGGCAGATATTGGTTGCTGGAAACAAACGCAGTCTTTAACTTGTTGCTATAAAGTGGATGTGATGGACCAGCAGATCCTGAGAGTATCTCAGCTGGCACACAGGACCTCTCTGCAGGCCTGCTGGAGTCCCAAATCCTGCAACAAGTGCTAATTTTTCAGTCCAAAGCTTGCACATTTCCAGTTTGTACTCTTGTTGCATGGTCATTGCTAGACCTCGTTCTGCTCCTTGTGTTTTCCACTGCTCAGAGGAAGGTGTTGTCCTCTGGCCCAAGAGTGGAAGTTGCATGAGTCAGTGCCAGTACTGTGGAAAGAGATTTAATGTTGGTATAAACTGTCATGGCAGTACTTTGTTGTGTGAACGTGAAAAGCAGTCTTAGCCCTCCTTTGGGAGAGACATCTGAAGCGTTGTTAGATTTCACTTTGGATAAATTTTGATGTAAAAACAAAGCACTCTAATTGTATCCGTAGCAGCATCTCTGTGCAGTTCATTTCATGCCTGCCTGACCTTGTGTCTCTTCATTTGTAGAAAAAGGTTGGCACAGCCTTTGCAGGGCAGCAGTCTCTCTGATGTTCCTTATGTATTTAGAAGGGCTGCAGAGGCATCCTGGTGATGCCTGTGAGCGGAGCTGTGATCTGTGTTTCTCCTCCCAGTCCCACTCACAAAGCTGGCCCAGGAGTCGGACTTCGTCGTCGTGACATGTGCTTTGACTCCCGACACCCAGGGAATGTGCAACAAGAATTTCTTCAGCAGGATGAAGAAGAGCTCTGTGTTCATCAACACCAGCAGGTGACAGCAGCCCCGTCTTGTGGCAGCCTGCTTGTGGCTGCGGTGGCTGGTGAGGTGCACTTTGTGAGTCCAGGCAGCCTGTGCAGTCAGTGTCCTGCAGCCAGAAGGGCCATTTGCCCAGCCTGCAGCCCACCCCCTCCTTTGTGAGGGCTCCTGGGATCCAGACAGTCAGGACGAGTTGACCGGGGGGTACAGGCATTGTGCCTGCCCAGGGCCCTGTGTCCAGCCCCAGTGGGATGGATGTGCATATGGCCGCAGGGACTTGCTTGACCATGTGGGAGCTGTGCGAGCCCATCTCCCTCTTTTTTTCCAGAGGGGCTGTGGTGAACCAGGAAGATTTGTACGATGCATTGGTCAGTGGGCAAATTGCAGCTGCAGGCCTGGACGTCACAACGCCGGAGCCACTGCCCACTGATCACCCTCTGCTCAAACTCAGGAACTGTGGTAAGTGATGTGTTTGGCCACCCCAGTCCCTGCCCTGCCTCCTCCTCCTTGGAGAGCCACCTCTGCTGTCAAGGCAGAGGATCTGCTGGCTGATTTCCTTGGAGGCTTGAAGATGGTGAACAAGAACTTCAGTGTTTGTGGCAAAAAGGAAAATCATGTATTGAAGCAGCTTCTAGGTAACAGTTGTGCAGCGTGGAGAGCTATTAAAGACCTTATCAATGCAATCTAAAATATGCGACGGAGATATTTCAGTAGTCCAGAAAGCAATTGAGATTGGCGTGTCTTTTAACCTTTTTCAAATGGATCTGCATTCCATAGGCTGGGCTGAAATTCATAAAGGAATTTAATATGAGCAGCTGCTGCTCTCAGTTACAGGCAACACAGACCTAGAGGCAGAAAACAGGCAGAAATGGAATGGAGGGGAAAGAATGGTTTCTATGCACAGAGTAACTCTGGTTTGTTGCTTTGTTGCTGTTAGCATGGTAGGGTGCTTGTTTCTACCTAGTTGTCCATGCTTCAACCAGGCAACCTGCTCTGCTCTCAGCCAATGGACAACATCCTGTTGTTCACCCACATGCTTGGTTTGGTCATGCTGCAACCTAAACCTGAAACCCTGTGTGTGTGCCTTCATCTGAAGGACCAGTATTCTATGTGAGGGTTCTGAAGGCAGCAAGGTGCCTCTGTCAAGGAAGGACATTTTTGGATGAGAAAAGATCTCTTCAGTAAACAAATCATTGGGAGGTCAGGATGAAAATGTGGACGTGCCCATGTCCGGATGTCCCTTTCTGAAATAGTAGAATCACACAATCATTAAGGTTGGAAAAGACCACTAAGATTACCGTGTCCAGCCATCAACCCATCCCCACCAAACCACATCACTCAGTCCCACATCTCCATTTTGAACCTTTGCAGGGAAGGTGACTCTACCACCTCCTTCAGCAACATGTTCTATTAATTTCTGAGAAGTTTGTCCTAATATCCAACCTGAACCTTCCTTGGCACAACTTGAAGCCACCACCCTTCATCTTGTCTCTGTTATCTGGGGGCTGAGGCCAATTCCTAGCTCCCACACTCAGCAGTGTGTCAGATATTTGTGTTTCTACACTCCCCTAAGGTGCTGTCTGTTATAAAATGGACGGAGACTGCAGTGCAGGCTTTTCTCTAACTTGGGCAAGAACCCAGTCATTGCTGCTGTTCTAATTGCGCCATTAAAGCAGCTTTGGCATGTTTCTTACCATTACCTAAAAGGAGTGGGTTGTGTTTTGCTGGTGACAGAGCAGTGGCAGAGGTTGCCCAGAGGGGTTGTGGAGATCTCCATCCTCAGTGATCACCAAAAGCTGCCTGGATGTGGGCCTGGACAGCCCGCCCTGGGAGTCTGTGCTGCAGCAGGGGTTGGGACAGATGCCCAGAGGTCCCTGCTGCTCTCACCCATCCTGTGTTTCTGTCACACAGCTTTTTTCTGTCTCTGAGCTTTGTCACACAGGTGGATAAAAATCTCTGCGCTGACTGTGCCATAGCTCTGCAGTCTGTAGGGGCTGTTTGCCATCACACGTACCTTTCCTGCACACTCAGGAGCCTGCAGGTCCCGATATTCTGAACAGTTCTCAGGCTTTTGCCCCAGTATGCATTGGTTTGTACCTGTAGGAAGGTGGAGGTGTGCAGTAGTGAGGCCGCAGTGTCAGAATTTCTGCATGTTTCTCTGTCATCTGCCACAAACTGTGTGCAGGACGCTGGGTACCACATCTGAATACAGAAAGGAGGAGCGCTGCTGCCTGCTGGCCTTCACCCATAGATGAGTTAGTTTTGTTTGTCAGATGTACGTGGCAGCAGCGTGCTCATTGCCAGCTCCGTCAAGGCAGCTGATGGAGGGCCCTCTGCTTGCACACCCCTGGGGAAGACCCCTGGGGCAGTGGGAAGCAGCGTGAGGGCAGTGAGCGTGGGGCCACGCCGTGACCCTTCCTTTGCCCACAGTGATCCTGCCACACATCGGGAGTGCCACCTATGCTACACGGAGCACCATGGCAGTACTGGCTGCTGACAACCTGCTGGCCGGCCTGCGAGGCGAGCCCATGCCCCAGGAGCTGCTGCTGTGAGGGCTGGGCCTGCATCGCCACCAAGTCACCATGAGGGATGCAGCGTCACGTGCCAGCCTGGGGGAGCAGGCAGGTGGGTCCTGTGCCCCTGCTCTGCAACTGAAGAGTCAACAGCATCCACAGCAAGAGAACTGCACGGTAGCTATTAAAGAGAAGCAGTGACAGTGGTGTGTGCCTTTCACTTGGGAAGGACAGGCCTCCAGGCATTGGCGTCACGAGTGCTTGTAAGTGGGGAAGGTGAATGCTGGTGCTTTTAGTGAGCGTGAGATGGCCCCTCAGCTCTGTACCGGAGCTCTCAGCTTTCATCCAGAATCACAGCACTGTGGAATTCTTGATGTTGGAAAAGACCCTAAGATCCCCAAGTCAAGCCCAGCCCACTCTCACTGTGCCACTGACCACATCCCTCAGTGCCACATCTGCACATCTACATGTGTTTCTTGAACACATCCACCAGCTCCCTGGGCAGCCATTGTCAGTCCTCCATCACTTTGTCTGAGAAGTTTTTCCTAAGAACATCCCACCTGATCCTTCCCTGGCACAGCTTGAGGCCATCACCTCATCCCATCACTGTTACTGGGAGCAGAGGCCGACCCCCACCTTGCCACAATCTCCTTGCAGGTGGTTGTAGGGAGCAGTGTTTCTCCAGAGCCTCCTCCAGGAGCGGGAAGTTCTCCTGCCCTCTGTAATTCCTGTCTCAGTTTTTGCTCACGTCTGTGATGGCATGTGTTAGTGCAAAAGAAGAAGTGGGCAGGTGCCAAGTCTCAGGAGGAGCACTGAGGAGCACATTTCAGGGATCTGGAGCTTCACTCTGCTGTAGTCTATCTCACCCATACATGAGGACTGGGGTGCTGCTCTCCTGCTCTCAGCAGCACCCTGCTCAAGCTGTGAATTTATGCTTGGGGAAGTGTACCAAAATGACACTGTTTCCTTCAGAGGAACAAATGGTGTCTGAGACATTGTGTGGAATGCCTGGAAGGAGGCTTTCAACATGCATTTAAAAATAGTCCATTGGAAATCCTTCTCTGAAGGTTTGTGTGGTGGGTGTCCACAGGGGCATTCCTCCTTTGCCAGCTGCCACACAGCTGCAGTGCACAGGGCTGCGTGGCACACAGCATGTTTGCCAGTGTGGCCAACAGGTGCTAAGCTGCTCTAGAGAACCTTGAAGGAAGGGCATAAATGGCTCACAGGTGCTACTGGCACTCCAAAAAGGATGGCAGAGTTGTTCTGCATCCTTTCCATGAGCTCTGTATGTCAGTGAGCGCGCTTGCCTTGCAGCTTGGCTTCAGGGCAGCCAGATGCTGATAGAGCTGAGCTATGCAAGACTCAGCATTCAAGGATCCCCTGGTTTCAGGGAAATGGGATTAGACAAAACCTCACTTAAAATGCCCATATGACAAACTGAGTTTGTGGCCAAGTAGGAGAAGAGTGCTGCAGTTTAACCCCAGCGGTCAGCTGAGTGCCACCCAGCTGCACACCTACCGCCCCAGGAGGACTGGGGAGAGCATTGGGAAGGGAAAAAGCCATGAGCGGAAGCAGAGCAAGACAGCGTGAGACTGGGCCCCAGAAGACACTGTGGGTTCTGCAGCTGGATACTCAGCCAGAATTACAGCATCACAGAATTGTTGCTGTAGGAGTAGATCTCTAAGATCAAAAAGTGCATTCCTTGCACGCAGCCACCTGGTTACTGAGTGCAAAGTGCTGGGGGCCACCAGAGGTTGGTCCTGCCCCAGCCCCCAGTGAGTGCTCACAGCTGGCCGTCTCTGTGAGCACATCTTCATCTTCCCCATCTGTGACACATGTATGAGGATGAGAGCAGCTCTGCTTGAATGCTTTTCTTGTACCCATTCATCTGTGCCACTCATCTGCTTTCTTCCCTTCCATCAAAGTCCAGCAGTACACTGACCAGGATCTTCTAGGTAGCCCATACAGGGAGGTTTCGATGTTTAACACTTTGCTGAGAGTGTTTGGTGTTACACAGTACTTTGATGCTCTGAAATTGCTGTGCACACACAGCACAGTGACGATGATGACAGCGGGATCTCAGTGCCCATTGCCCGCCTCCAGGTGCTGTCTATCACCACCAGCCTCACCAGGCAGATGGGGCAGCTCGAGCTATGGCTGTCAGCTCTTGGCTCTCTGCTCAGAGCTTACACTGCAGGCAGCAGCACAGCGGGGTGTTCACCCCTTGCCAACACAGCAGCTGATCCCCGTCCTCATGCCACCCTCCAGCCAGCTCCGGGCCTCAACCGTGCACCCACAGATTGCCCAGAGACTGTCCTGCTCCCATTGCCCAGCCATCCCAGAGGCAGCCTGGGATGGGAATGAACCGCACTGTGCCTCAATTGCTTAATTCACTCTCTGTTACTGCTCAGTACTGGGACGTTTTTGGTGAGTGTGGATGAAAGCGCTTGAGTCTGTAGCTCCAAGCCAACCAGGAACTGTTTTCTACAGCCCCCACTCTGCACAGTAATCCCAAATCCCTGGAGAATGAGATGGGAGGGAACGCTGCAGGGTGCTGAGCTAAAAACAAAGCAATCCAAAATCAAATTGAGACGCCTGTGCTTGGGAGTTCTGCTGAGCTCTCCTAAGCACTGCGCTGCCGTTCTGTCCAGTGGAAGGTGTTCTCCATGCTGAATTCTGTGCTTCATTTTCTCCTGAAGCTCAATGAGCCATACTCTGATAGTAATAGAAGTTACTGGAAGATGTTTGTTAATTAGTTATCAATGCTGGCTAGTTGCAGAAAGACCCGTGCTTCATGCCCAGGGAGTATTCAATGCATTTGTCACATTACCAAGCAAAGCGAATGAGACACCAATGTAGCGTGAAGATGCAGGCGTTCCTTGTTATAGCTCCAGGTGCATGGGTGATTGCTCCACCTAATGAGCGTGCCCAGGAGCTAAAGCACACATTATATACATCCAGCACGTGTGAATTTTCATACAATTCCCACCAAGTGTCCCCCAATTCCTAGAATTGCTGTACAGATTAAATACTCTGTGTGCTGTGTTAAAATAGTGCTCTTGCAAGGGGCCTTTGGTGGTTGTGAGTTCCACTGGGAGGTGCAAAAGGTCGTGCATTAAGTGGGTCAGGCCCCGTATTTGATCAAGAAATTATGTACAAAAGATCAGTGCTTGACTAATTATCATGTTGACCTTGTTACAGTGCATATATTGTCAACCCCAGAGGTATGGAGGCCTTCGCCCAAACCTCTGCCTGACAGGGAATTGATTGTAGCTATTGGAAAACAGAAAGAAAACATTTCTGGGCACTTCGGTGGGTGGAAACTTCCTAGAAATCATCAGGATTTGCTTGAATGCTGAAAACCTTTGATGTGTCAGATGAAAAAGGGTCTGTGAGTTTGTTGGCCTGCATGAATGCTTCTGGTACCTGTGCAGTTACTGCCATGCTTCAGGATGCTGACAGAGTTATCCAAAGCTTAGCATGACCCCTCAGGAGATGAGGAACAGTTCAGTGCAAGAGAGCTGCTATCCAAACCCCAGCACCAATTCCCCACGTGTGCCAAGGAGTATCACAGAGCTGCAGAGGAGGCTGCCTGAGCAGGAGAAGCACTTTTCAGGTGTCTCCTCAAGAGCAGCACTTTCTGCAGCCGTGGATCATTTTGCTCTGGCAGCCATGCAAATTGTCACTCTGTCCTTTTAATAAAAGTATTTTGCTTTCTAAAAAACGCTTCCAAGCTGCCAGTTAGAAAATGCTAGCCCTGTCCTCCACCCCTGTCTGAATCCCTTGGATGAGTATGAGCACAACTGGCCAGAGCTGAACTTGAAAAAAAAGAAAGTCAGGTTTTGCCTGCATTTCACTGGAAAGTATCAGCACCTTCCAGCAAATCCTCCTACAGCTCTGCTGTGCTACCTTGGAAGAGCCCGCCCAACTTCCTCTGGGACCAATGCTTCATGAGGTGATGGTGTTCTCTGGCCCTCCTCAGCAGTACATTCCCTTTGCCCATCAAACCTACAGCTCAGCCCGGACAGCTTGCTGCCCAGAACGCTCTTTCCCCTCAGCTGCATTCTATCCAATCTCAACATGCCCATGGGCTGAAGTCTAAGCAACAGACTGGTGGTCAGATGAAGTGATCTCAAGGCACCCTGTGGAACTGATGGAGGTAAGGCACTCAGCTTCACGCCAGAACTGCAGAGGCTGCCAGCAGAGACAGGCCTGCTATCATGGTGAGCCTGGACTTTTTTTTTTTTTCTTTTTTTCTTTTCTTTTGGATGCATTATGAAGAAATAAATGAGAAAATTCAAAATAGACTGCTTTTATGTTTTATTTAGATCTGTTTAACTACACTGACGCCTACCCAAAACGTGAATTGTGCTACTGTATCACACAACAGTTCAGCCTCCTCAGCATCGATAGATTTCGTAAAGCAAGCTACCACGCCAGCCTTCAGTCTTGCAGGCTCAAATACCTCAGCTGCCTCCTGCTGTAAGTCGGGAAGGTCATGGATGGGCATTCAAATGCTGCTACCAAAAATAATCTCGCTGTTACCCAGCCACTTATTCTTGGTCCTTTGCCAAGAGGGGACTCTGTCAGGGATATGATCCAGCTGAACATAATGTGAAACATTTTTAATGGAAAAGAGGGGATACTTGCAGAATCCCAAACCTTTCAAGTGATCCCTTTGCCAACTTTCCATTTGAGGAAGGAGATCCAGGCAACACATCCCCCCATCTAGATGCTGTGACAGGAGCAAGGAGCCCTGGAAGCCCACTGGCTGGTAGTAGGGCATCTAAAACAAGTTGCAGAGAGCACCTCCAGAGCACAGAGGTAGCCAGAAGACAGCCCAGCACGCAGCAGCTTTGAGCAGTGCAGCCATGTGAGCCAGGGGGAGCAGCTCACACCGAACGGACGGGAGACCTCGATCCTGCAGGACCCCTGCTGGCTCAAGTACTGCCCCACTCCTCGTTGGTTAAATACGTGTCCTCTCAAACGGCAAATGCAGGCCCGCTGCGAGCAGAGCTATGCACTGTGCCCCATCTGACAAGAATGCCTGTCTGCCTGCATTCTGATTCTGCACTGCTACGTTTTGCAGTAAGAACCCAATCTGCTAACACACGAATGTTGTTTTGTCAATCCACTGGCAAATGCAACAGGATAACAAGTAAAGCAAGCAGAGCACAGCAGCACAGAAATGATGTTTGGAGGTTTCACAGTGCTAAGATGCTGACATCTTCAGGCAGAACCTCACTGCAGCGTTTGGATAGCTTTGAACAAAAGTCAGGGTCATATTTGGCCATTTTATCAGGCAGGGAGGTGAGAAGCTCCTCATTTTGCAGTTTGGGATAGCAAAGTGGAGCTGTTGTTCTGAGATACTGCTGCATACTGGAAGGCAGGGAGAGCAGCAAGCCAGCTGCACTCCTGCAGCGTGCTCCTCCAGAAGCACTGGGCGGGGATGAAGAAACAAAATTTGACGTTGCTGCTTTCAAGGATGCTCCAAATATAATCTTTTGTTTAAGAAAGGAGTCCTCCAACACAAGGTCTGATACTTCACAGCATGAAAGTTTATTATTAAAAAATAGACAAGATGTACAGTTTAATATGTTTACCTGCTCAACATTAGCTCCTAATTAACCTCCTTACTCACACAGCTTCTTTACTCCTACCTGCTGTAGGATTTCAGAAGCACTGTAGGAAACAGTGAAAAAAATAATAGAAAAATCCCCAACAAACTGATAGAAATGCAAGGAGGATAAATAATCAGCCAGAACGCTACTGATAAGGCGCAACAAGAAAACATTAAGGTACAAAATTCTACGTTTTATTGATGTTCCAGTGAGATTGCTTAGCATACCTCAGTGCTTTCGGTCCCTTTATACCAAAATGATTATCAAACTACACGTGGCACATCCTACTGCTTTTTGAAAACGTGGCACATTTCTGCACATCCTTAGAAATCACGAGCTAGGAATACAGCCACTAAGTAAGGGAGTTAAGCCAATCATTCCTGGTGTTTCCACGCCCCTCCTTACCTTGGCTGCTCAAGGTGCCAATGGCACATGGGCAGACATTTGGCAATCTTCTCAACATGGAGAGGTGTCCCCACACATTTCCCCCTTTCGCTTACTGCTGTTGCACCTATAAACCAAATACAGAATGCTTCCTGTGTTTCCTTTGGTCTGACAACGTCTGGTTTGGAAGCCTCGATGATGTTTGTAAGTCATCCTCTTAAATGACTGTCGGGACTCTGGATGAGGATTTTATTTTGTTTACTCTAATGGAAATCCAAAATGTTTGACATTATTCACTACGGAGCACAAACTCCTTAAAACTGCTGAGTACCATAACAGAGGATACATTCACTACCCACAGAATTTAAAAAGAAAAAAAAAAGAGAAAGCTTGCAAATACATTTATATTAATAGGAATCAGTTGCTCTGTGACTTCAATGTCAGGAAATGTTAAACATCTGTGTCTCCTGAGGAGAATGATGTGCTGAAGCCCTGATCCAGCTCCTTCATAATAGAACAACATTTATCAGCAGAAGTGCTCCAAAACGTCTCGCAGAAACCCAGGATGTGAAAGCTGGTAGTTCATGTGCACCTTTAACAAAGAAAAGAGGCTGCAAACGCTATTAGTTACAATGGCATCAAAGGGGAGAAAGTTTTATCACGACTTACGTAGTTCTGTTGAAGAATAAAGGTCACTGAATTTCTGCTTTACAAAGTGTACAGTGCTATTTTTTTTTAAATTAAATGTATGCTACGTTTTTTTTTTTATTTTTGTTGAAAAGAACATTTATGACACTACTTTAAAGGAAAGACCGTATCTGATAGCTACACTTTACACAGAGATGTAAGTAAACACGGGAAACGAGGCTCCGTCCCCTCTGCTCTGCTCTGAGGGACAATCTGCTGCTGAGAGGGGAAGTGAGTGTACAGGAGGGGGAATTAAAGCCCGAAGCTAAAGAGTGCCAAAAAAGAACAGTGTGCGTGGGCAGTAGCGTGGATGGGACTGACTATGGGCATGTCTGGAAGCAGCAAGAGACTATTTTACATACTAAAAAAACCAGTACCACTAACTCCCTCTCGTTGAAAACAACAAAGCAGACAAAGACAAGCTCTTTTCAGACTTTTGTGTATATGGAATTTTAAGATAGGAAATACAAATTGGTTAAAATACTGCTAAGGATAGCACAAACAAGAAACATACTTCACTTATCACTTAATACAAGTTTCTACAGAAAAAATATTGGTGAAACATCCAGATCTTGCAGTATTCCAAGTATATGTATATCCGGTAGCCCAAAATTTACTTTTTTCTTGGATTTAATTTAAGCACCTTCATTACACAGTGTTTTTTACTACAAAACAAGCAAACATACATTCAGAACCCTAAACTATTTTCATAATTAGCATACTTTAAAGCATTCTATGTCAGACAGATGCATCCAAAGTTGGTTTTCTTTTCAAGACACGCAGTCTGCATTAGCTGGAGCAAACAGCTCCCTGCATTATTGTTCACACCTAATGCAGCAACTTGATTTCTGCAGGTTATTTATTTAAATGCTTTCACTTTTACAAAACATTTTAGGAAAAAAAAATAATAGGAAATTTGCACTTCAGTTTCTCATTCTCGAAATATGTTACTTCATGAACGTGTGGAGGACAACTTCCCAGCCCAGGCATTAGGCAAACCAAGCAGAAGTAAAGCATTATTGGAGCTTGTGCTCCCTAATGCAGAGGAGCTCCTTCAAGAGGTTCAGACTGGAGGCAGCCTGCGCTGTACTGACCATGCCCTGGTTGAGTTTATGGTCTCGAGAACACGGACCTGGAGAAGAGCAGGTCTCTGAACTTCAGGAGAGCAAAATTCCAGCTAATTAAGAAATTATGGGATTAGATCCTCTGGGAAGCTGTCCTGGGGGGGAGGGAAAAGGAACAAAACAGAGCTGTCAGCTCTCTAAGAATATGTTTCTGAGAGCGCGAGATCTCTCCATCCCCAAGTATAAGAAATCAAGCAGAGGAGGCAGGAAACTGCCGTGGTTATGCAAGGATCCACTGTCAAACTGAGGGAAAAGAAGGGAATGCAAAGGCAGTGGAAGCAGGGACGTGTCACCTGGGAAGAATACAGGGATGCTGTCAGGATGTGCAGAGACAGGATCAGAAAAGCCAAAGCAGTGCTGGAACTGCACTTGGCAAGGGATGTGAAAATTAACAAGAGGGGTACACAGGTCAGAAGAGACAGGCCAAGGAGAGGGTATCTCCTCTGAATAATGAGAAGAGGGAACTGGTTACAACTGAGATGGAAAAGGCTGAGGTAATCAGTGAGTTCTTGGCCTGTTCACTGGCAGCCAGGCTTCCTGTGTCTCTCATATCTGTGCACCTTCACATCCCTGAGCTGCTGGGCAGCAGCTGAGGGGGAACAAAATTCGTCCTGCTGTAAGAGAAGGGCAAGTTCAAGACCACGTGATGACACTGAACACATACATGTCCTTGTGGCTGGATGACAAGTACATGGATGACAGGGTCTTGAAGGAGCTGTATGATGTGGTTGCCGAGACACTCTCCATCATATTTGAAAAGTCAAAGCTGTCAGGTGAAATCCCGGGTGATCGGTCACCCATTTTTTTAAGGATCAAAAGGAAGACTGGGGGGAATTAGAAGCTGGTGAGCCTTACAGCTGTGCCTGGGAAGATCACGCAACAGATCCTCCTGAAAGCTACGTTAAGGCACAGGCCAGAAAAGGAGGTGATCTGAAACAGCCAGCATGGCTTCAACAAGGGCAGACTGTGCCTGACCAATCTGGATGATGGAGTGACAGAATAAGTGAACAGAGAAAGATCAATGCCTGGACTTCTGGAATGCCTTTGACGTGGTCCTTAACCACATCCTTATCTCTAAATTAGATACTGAAGGGTGGACTACATAGTAGATAAGGAATTGGCTGAATGGTCACAGCCAGATGGTTGCAGTCCATTGCTCTATGTCCAGCTAGAGGCCGGTCATGAGTGTCGTTCCCCAGGGATCCGTCTTTGGATCGGTGCTCTTTAACATCTTTTTCAAAGACCTGGATACTGGGACTGAGGGCACCCTCAGCACATGTGCTGATGACACCAAGCTGAGCAGTGCAGTTGGCACAGTAGAAGGGATGCCATCTAAAAGGACCTGAACAAGCTTGAGAACGGGCCCACGTGAACCTAATGAGGTTCAACAAGGTCAAGTGCAAGATGCTGCACAATGATAGGGGCAATCTCAAGGACGCATACAGACTGAGAGAAGAACTCCTTGAGAGCAGCCCTGTGGAGAAGGATTTGGGCTCCTGGTGGGCAGAAAGCTGGGCATGAGCCAGCAGGGTGTGCTTGCAGCCCAGATGGACAGCTGTATCCTGGGCTGCAGCAACAGGAGGGTGGCAGCAGGGCAGGGAGGGGACTGTCCCCCTCTGCTCTGCCTTTGTGAGGCCCCAGCCAGAGTACTGTATTCAGGCCTGGGGCCCCCAGCACAAGACAAAGAGCAGGTGAAGTGGGACCAGAGAAGGCCACAAAGATACCAGAGGGCTGGAGAACCTCTCTGACAAAGACAGGCTGAGAGCTGGGCTTGTTCAGCCTAGAGAAGAAAAGGCTCCAGAGAGATATCACTGCAGCCTACCAATACCTAGAGAGCCCTGCAGGAAACCTTGGGAGGGACTTTTCTTCAGCGAGTGTAATGATAGGACATGGAGTAATGGCTTTACACTAAAAGAGAGTAGGTTTAGATTAAATATTAGGAAGAAAATTTTCACTATCAAGGGTAGTGAGGCACTGGAACAGGCTGCCCGCAGAAGTTCTGGATGCCCCGTTTGTGGAAGTTGGATGGGGCTCTAGGCAACCTGATCAAGTGGGTGGCAACCCTGCCCATGGCAAGGAGGTTGGAACTCGATGATCTTTAAGGTCCCTTCCAACTCATGCCATTCTATGATTCTGTGAGACAATTACACTCTCACTCCCTCCACCCCTTTGTTTTGCAAAGGAAATTTGATGTAGGGACCGTATCCCCATTGAGCCCCAAGCCTGCATGTACATAACAATAATGTTTTACATATCTACAGACTTCTGAGGACCTCAAAGTTATTTGCTAACAGTTGTCTAATCCTCACAACACCCCTGTGAGGTAGGTATGGTATTATCCCCAATTTATAGAATCAAGACCTTAGTGTGCAGCACAACCACACACAACTGTTCACAGACCTACGAAAGCAGCTTCTTAGCTTGAGCAAAATAGTGTTAATGCTCCTGCAGTGCTTCAGAGAGTTAAGAGTTTGTACTGGCACTCTCATTCAGGCTGGGAGGTGCAAGCAGTTAAAGCAAAGTGCTAGGTAGGTTGCTACTCTGCCACCTCAGGCAGGTTGTTTTGGAATGTTTATAAAGGTGGCTGGACTGGCTGAACCGTTTGCCACACTTCAGACAGGCATAAGGCTTTTCTCCTGTGTGCACACGGATGTGTTTCTTACAGTCCGTTAAGGTCAAAAAAGTCTTGCAGCAGATCTTACATGCATATTTGCGTGCACCTTCTACAACCAAGACATTGTGCTCAGATAAGGCTTTCTTGCATTTTGAAAGAACATCTGCAGATGCCCGTGTTAGCTGTGGAGGACCAGGTTGCGAAGGATGCCCATTTTCAAAAGAAGTGGTCCCATTGATGATCAGCTGGGAACTAGGCGAGTTATCCTGCAGCTGGGAGCTCCTGACGGAGGTTACAACAGGCATTTTGGGGGCTATGCGGCGGTAGCCAGGAAAGCTACTCGCTCCCCCTCTTATAGAGCCTATCATTGCCCTTGACAGAGAATGCAAGCCCAAGCCTGACCTTGGAAAGTCCATACCAAACTGTTCTGCAGCCCGGTACCCAGAAGTCTGCACACAGGGAAGACCCATCACATCCTGCATTGGTCTAACAAAATGGGATTCCGCAGGCTCACTGAAGGGATTCTCAACATGAGAGACTGTGGCAGATGAATGACCACCAGCAGGCCCTGACTCTGGACTCATCAGGAAAGAAGCATCACTGTCCATTCTACAGTCACTTGTTGTATTTGGAATGTTGTCCTCAGTAGTTTGACCAGCACCATAGCTGCCACCTCTGCCTTTATTCAGAAAATTTGAGATACTGAAAGTAGACTTGTGTTCCAGGTTATTTGACACGTCCATAATATGGATATCTCCTACCCTATCTGTAGTAGACTGCGGATCAGAAAAGCTACGATCGCTGCTCTCAGGACTCAGCTCTATCTTCTCTGCACTCACAACTCCTCCTTCCACTTCAACAGACTCGCTGCCTTCTGCTTGGGAAGTGACATCACTCACCTCATCCTGAGGCTCCGGGGAACTCGAGGGCTCAGATTTAACCACCACCCTCATGTGCTCTTTTCCATCAATGCTGACCTCTGGATTGTCACACGGGAAGCTGTTTTTCTCAGATGCGGCCTCCTGGTCAAAGCTGGTTTCCACTTGTGTCGCCTGTGATGACATCTGTGAAATACTTCCTCCGCTGTTGTCAGACTGGCTGGGCACTTGAGTATCTTCCTGAGCACTGAAAGACTGATCAAACATAATATTATTATCCTCCTGGTTATCAGTGACAGCATCAGCCTTAGAGTTGTCCTCCATCTTCAGTGAATCTGATGAAAAGAAATCCTCCTGTGAATGAACAACTGACTGCCCACTCTCTGCAGTCACGTCAGAAACAGCCTCATCTATGGCAGGCCTCATTCGCTGCCTGGCCCGATCTTCAGAAGACTGTTTACGCTTGTGGAGACGGCGAATAGGAAAAGCAGAGCGCTGCTCTATGTTGCTTCTCATCGTGGAACTCATAGCGCTTGGTTGCTCCTCTGAGCTCTGAGTGGAACTCAAGGCGGAGCTCACAATGCTCAGCCCAAGCTGCTGAAGCATGAAAGACCTTTGAATGCGTGCGTTTTGCTCTTGAACCCTGTCGTTGGGTGGAGACATCGGCAGCGTCCTGGTAGTAAGGTAGTGTTTGCATGCTTTAACAACAGAGTTCAAATGCAAGTGAGATGCAGCCAGCAAGATATCCATAACGTTGCTCTCTCCAAGCATAAGTGTGGAAGTGTACATCATGTCTATGAGGGCAGCAAAAGCTTCTGCTGTCACCACTTCGCTATCCAGCTGAATCATATTCATGATTTGATCTCCTTCTGCTACAGTGAAGAGAGCTCGGAAATGTGTACTACATGCTGCTAAAACAGAGCGATGGGCTTTGAAATGCCTGTTTCCCACCACAATGACGCAGTCACAAAGTTGGCCATGAAGTCTCTGGTAGTTGAGCTGCTGAAAGATTTGCTCAAAGTGCCCCGGAAAATCCATGATCCTATAAAACAGAAGAGAAGAGAGTATAATATTAAAAATGGCTGAGGTTCTATTTAAATCACAGTGGGACTGGGTTTAAAAATGAAAGATGATGGCTAAAAGTAGGGTGAACAGTAAACAATTCATCAACTGCCACACTGCTGCTGTATCAGAACTAGCAATCTCCCAAAGGAACACATGGGAGAGAAAAACAGACTGTCATGGAGCTAACAGCACAACAGCTACCCCAGTGCCAGACTTGTCGTGGGCAGCTCCACCGCAAACTGCACAACGCCATTCATCCTCCTGTTAACTTTCGTCCAAACTGTAAGAAATTCTTCAGGAAAATATTTAATCCTGGTTCAATTAAAAAAAACAAAACAACAACACAAAAAAAAAAAGCCCGCAATCATCAGGTCACGCAAAATCTGACAAAGCACCCCCCGCTTCCCAGCTGTCAGGCTGGAGAAAAGCATCAAGTTGATGTTCCCAAGCCAAAGATGCAGCTGTACTCACCTGCCTACCTCTTCTCTAAGGCACACAACACACACTTCACAGGAATGAGCCTGAGGAAGATTTCGCCATGTACTGCACTAGATTAGGAACCCTTCTCCCTGACAAAAGAAAAAAAAGGAATTTTATGTAAAGACAGAAAAGCAGGAACTCCTGCCAGCAGAAATCAGAGATGGTTGAGAAGCATTTGCCTCAGACCTTAATTGGTTCCTCGGTATTTTAAAAGCTGTAGGAAATTGCATTTTATGCCTTCCAACAATGCTGAGGTTCCAGCCTTACTGAGGCATCAAAAATCCCTTAATTCAGCAACACAAAGGCTACGACGTCTGAATGCCTGAAGTAAGCAGTGTAATGAGATTAAATAAGTACTCTGTCAATCTCCCTTATCCCTGTAGATTAAGATATGTAATAAAATAGGAGAGTTTGAAACAAAACTATTTTTTTTTTAAGATGCAATAATACAGCTAACAAGGATTTTATTTATCTCTCACTACAAAAATATGTTTGGAAGTAAAGCAAGGCATCTTCAAACACAAACAGTATCAGGACAGAAAGATTTTAGAATTGCACAGCTTTTATTTCTGCACATTTTCTCGAAGAGAAGTGTAACACATGGGAAAGTGAGAAAATCCTTTCTGCATTCTTTCTGAATGACAGAGGAACCAGGCAGCAGACCCTGAAACTCAGCAACATCAGGCAACAAGACAAAAGGATCATAGAGGGAATGCAAAAAGAGCTACAAGCCCCGGTAGGCAGAATATCAAATTCTGTAGAGGACACTGCTGCTCTAGCAACCAATGCTGCTAAACAGCTGTCTGCCTTCGCATGTCAGGATAAAGTAATGGCCTGCTTTGTTCCATCCACCACCATGCTACGAATTCCTCCTCTGTAGCCTGGAGGCTGGCTTCTCTGGAAAGTAAAAAACGGGCTACCAAACATCTCCTTATTTGTCTTCTTTGCTTGCTTCTGAGATGGGCCAAGTGTTGCACCAGAGAGAACACTCTGCCCATGGCTTCAGGAGTTAAAAACAAGATTAGGGAGAGTTTAGGAAGAGGAGGAGAAGCAGGCAGGGAGGCCCTGCAATTCCCCAGCACCAAAGAAATTATTTCTCCCTTTCCCTGTAGACTACCATCACTGCTGTATCTGCTTATGCTTGAGGGACCTGCATCTTGGTCAACTTCCTTTCAACTCACTTCCCCTCCCGTCAGGAGCACAAGCTTCAGGGAAGCATTTAACATTCAAGGACGACCTGCACAGTGTCCAGTGCTGTGGTCTGTAGACAAGAGACTCTAAAGAACATCAGGAGCCTACCAGGACAAGACATGGAAGCTCCTTCTCCTAAAGGCTGGAATCAACACTGCTTTTCAGCTACAACAGCCTTACAAAATGTGTCAGCACTGAACCATAACCACCACCTCCTGCAAAGGCAGCCAAGGCAGGACAGTGTGCTGCACCTACAACTGAAGAAGACGTTGTTCTTGTTGCATCTTCACCGCAAACACACAGAAGTGCAGGAACCAGCAACAACTGCTTCGTTTTCCAGGGTCATCAGGAGCAAAGCAGCACAGGCAGCCAAGCACTCCGCAGTCTGCGTTATTTCAGGTCATCTTACAGAGCTTCAGGCACTGCAATAGATATGAAACACTGAGAGCTCACGCGTTGCCTGTAACAAACCAGCCTGAGGAAACAGCATCCTTCTCCAGATTGTGCAATAATGCACTCAAACTGATGTGCAGTGCAGACTGGTTGGAAAAAGAAAAGTAACACATTTGAGCCGCAGATGATGGAAAAGATGGCATATCAGAATCAGAAAATGTTCCTGCGTAAAGCCACCAAGAAATGACTGAGCCCTCTGTATACTTGGAACAAGATAACCACCAGCTGTGCTTCAACTAGTGCTAGTCTGGCTTCATATTTTTTTATTACACCGTAAGAGCTAAAGTCCTCAAACCAAAATCCACAAACACAGACCCCACAGAGCATTTGAGGCCTTGCACAAGATTCATTTGAAAAGCAGAAAGCTAAATTTGACTCATATATATATTAAATACAATACGTATATAGTACGGTGTGAGATGTGGACTACTTCAGATTAGGAAATATATGCAAAGTATCTAAGTCAATACCAAAATATTTCTGGTTGGTCTATTTCTGGCATACACAGTCTCCTGAGGTCTCAGTAAGATCTCAAATTCCAGAAAAACCTGGCCATAAAGACTCCCCTGAAGCACTCACAGGCAGCACATCCTATTCATTCCACTCCAGAACAACGCCAAGCACCTACACGTCCCTGTGCAGATACCAACTCAAGCCATTCCATGATTCTACAAATCCAAGATTCTATGACAGAGTCAGGTATCCCATCAATGTACCAAAGTCTATTCAGATTTAGGACATGGATGCTTCCAACTACGAGAAATGGATTCAGCAGTCAGTTTCTGCAGCCTTCATGAAGCTCACAGACAGCTTCCAGTTCACTTTCTAGGGACCCAGGGAATGTTGGATGAATGTTAATGCTGAATCACACTTCTAGAATCATATCATAGAATCAAAGAATGGTTTGGGTTAGAAGGGACCTTTGAGATCATCCAGTTCAAACCCTTTGCTATAGGCACTAATACTCCCTTGGGCAGCCTGTACCAGTCAGTGGTCCATCACCCTCTTAGGAAATAATTTCTTTCAGATACCCAGTCTAAATCTACTCTCCTTAAACCAGTATTCCTTGTCCTACCAATTCCCTCCTGACAGTGTCCCTCTCTAGCTCCCCTGGGTGACAGCACCGAGCAAGTTTTTGATTTAACAGTGTGTGATGTCACCAGGCAACGGACGGCCCTCCACTGCATACACTGAGTCGTGGCAGAGTCTGGCCCAACTGAGCTTGTACTTGGCCTCTGGCTGAGTGTGTCTGTGAGGCATGCAGACCTAGTGAGACTTTCTTGGGTTGTGCTGTGTGCCTCTAGCAGATATTCTCAGTGCCCATCCCCACAGCATCGCCTGTGTCTCACCAGCCCTGCCTGGCTCAGGCAGCCAGGACTCACCTGGCAGAGTGTGCTCGAGGTAGTGGAGGTGTTTCCAACCTCCCTGCCATGGCTGCTTGTGTCCCACCAGACAAGGCTGTCCAGGGCCTCATCCAGCCTGGCTTTGGGCACTTCCAGTGACAGGGCACCCACAGCTTCTCTGGGCAGCCTGAGCCAGGGCCTCACCACCCTATGAGTAAAGAAAGTTCTCCTAATACATAACTTAGGTCTTCACTCGTTCAGCTTAAAGCCATTACTCCTTGCCCTAGCATTACACTCTCTGCAGAAGAGTCAAAGTCAGCTTCCCTGTAGGGCCTTCTAGGTACAGGAAGATAACAGCAAAGTCTCCCCTGAGCCTTCTCTTCTCCAGGCTGAACAAGCCCAGCTCCCTCAGCCTTTCACTGCAGGAGAAGTGCTCAATCTTCTGATCATCTTCGTGGCCCTCCTCTGGGCCTGCTCCAACAGCTCCGCATCCTTGCCGTGCTGGGGGCCTCAGGCTTGGACACAGCGCTCCAGATAGGGCCTCAGGAGGGCAGAGCAGAGGGGCACAGTGCCCTCCCTGCCCTGCTGCCACAGCCCAGGATACAGCTGGCTGTCTGGGCTGCAAGCACACACTGCTGGCTCATGCCCAACTTTCCGCCCACCAGAACGCCCAACTTATCTGCAAGGCTGCTCTCAATCAGTTAATTGCCTAGACTGTATTCATATCTGTGATTACCGTGATCCAGGGGCACCGCTTTGATATATGTACTTGAAATAAACAACTAAAAACTAGAGCAAGAGCCTGGGGTTTTTTGGTTTGATTGTTTGTTTTCCATCATATAAACAAAGGATATTTGCATCTCTGAGCCCATTCACCAAAAAATTATGTATTTAGGAGCTTTTGCTATTCTAAAGTGCCAAACCTGCAGGAATTCCTAGAAGAAAGCCAATACTTGAAAGTGTGCCAAGACAGTATTTAATAACTGTTGACCAATTAGCTTAAATTACATTTTACAAAACATTACCGTAGAATTGTACTGTGTTTAACCACTGTGTTACAATTAAAGCATCTCTTTTGCGAAGTCTGAAACACAAATCATAATCTACACAGGAATAACTGGTAACAGCACTTAGCCCTCCACGGGCAGTTTTGCTTTTTGAATAAAAATAAGAAAATCAGGCTGACTAGATAGTAGTAAATTAGAGACAGAAAGAAATGGAAACCCTGAATTTCTTCAACATTTTGAGCAATTTTGATCACTTTGAAGCATGACTCACTCTCTGACCTAATGGCATTTTCAAACTGTGGAAAAAAGTGGATCTTTAGTTAGCAGTAGCTTAAATGAATTCCAGCCTTGTTCCATACAACTAAAGTAGACATCAGTGCTACACTGCCTTCACATCAGCACCAATATGCCAAATGCCTGCTGTGAAAAGCATTCTTTGTGTGTGAAAATGACATAGAAAAACATCAGCAATTAAAAACCTTGATGACTGACAATTTAACTCAGAGCAGCTCATTTGAAGTTTTTGTTTTGCCAGGTGTTATACATCGTTCATCTCACAGCATTTGTCTCCATACAATCAGGGAGGACGAATTACCACTTGCCTAAGAATCAGAAAACTACACTGCAAAAGCTGTTGCTGATTGCACCCACCTTCCAGAGAAGGAATTACTTTATAATGCCATATTCTCTCATCGTTTTAAAAGTAACTATGCAACTACATCCACATAACTGATTCAACCCGTGACTGCTGGATTTTATGTGAGGAAGGCTGAATTATCTGCTTATGGTTTTCCAAAACTCATTTAAAAAACTCTAACCATGTCATTCCACTTACAGAAGGAAGTCAGTCTACACGAATGACTTACAAGGCTCCGTGTATGACCACTGTTCCAAAAGTAATGCCTTCTATTTTATTGTGTTGGCCCAGAACGCCATAGGTGGATGTTGGTGGGATGGCAGCAGAGATTGAACCTTCACATCAACATTTTGTTACAGCCATGTGACAGATGGCAGCAGAGGGGCAGTGAAATGGAAGCGCATATGAAGCAGAAATGTACCACTGAATTCCTCCATACAGCACCCAAAAAACAGCACCCAATGACATTCATCAACACTTGCTAACTTTGATGGAGATCAAAAAGTGGATGTGAGCACAGTGAGGTGATGGGCGGTGCGTTTCAGCAGTAGTGACGTCTGTCACCTCCACTGGTGCAGATTTACATGAGGGTGGCATGTGGGTCCCTGCTCAGCACTGGTGAGAATGACTTGCTAATGGTGATGACCGCGTTGAAAAATGGTGTTTGGTAACGGAGCATTTGCTCCACCAAACCAAAGTGATCTATCTGTTGTAGCTTCCACGGAAATAAACAGGAGGCATTACTTTCAGAGCAACCTACGTAGTACACGTGACAATGTAAAATGGAAATATTTTATTAAATAACAATCGCCATGATTTTCATGTGTGGATGCTGAATTAAACTCCTTCTGAACAAATCTGAAAGGGCAGAGGAAGAAATTAAGCACATCCAGTCAGCTCCAAGACAGATCTGCGTGCTGTGCTTAACACAGACATCAGTGCCAACTGATCTTTTTCCTGTAACAGACAGGCTTACAGCACAGTGCTGCAGCAGCAGAATGGCTCCCAGCTTATCCACCGCACGGGTCTGTCAGCATGAGACAACCCACCAGCTGTGAGGTGGCTGTAACAGACGCCCTACGCCGTCAGCCAGAAACGCCAGGTAGGGAGGGAGGGAGCAGCCGTGTGCTATCCGTGCAGTCAGCACCTCCCACCCAAGTGCCGTCCTCCACAGCACGGCTACGACAAACAACGCAGTAACTACACAAACGTGAGACAGGAAGGCCTGCTCTCTCCCATGCCACCTCAAGATACGTTTCCCCGCGGTCCAGGCCATAACACGAACTCCGGGCGGGGAACGTACACGCCGAGGCTGCACGCCAGGAGACTCTTACGTTCCCCCCACATGTTAAAACATCCCGGCGCTGCGTCCCTCCCCCAGAGGACCGCTCCTGCTCACCGCCGCCGTTACAGACCCGAACAGCCCAGCTCCAGGCTCCACCTCCAGCGCCGGTAACGCGATGCTTGCGGCGGGGCCGGGCCGGACACCGGCAGCCCACAGAAGGCCCCAGCGACGGGAGTTCCCGCGGACGGCAGCCCCGGCCCTGCTTCCAGCTCACCGTCAGCGCGGGCCCTGCGCGCACCAAACCCGCCGCGCTCCGACTCTCCGTCCGGGGGCGGAGCCGCGCCCGGCGCACGCGCGTGGGCCCCGCCGCGCCCCGCCCCGCCGCGCCACCGCCCCGCGCGCCGCCAGCTGCCCCCCACCCCGCCTCCCGCCGGCACCCCGCTCACCCGCGATCCCCGCCCCCAGCCGCTGCCTCCGCACGGCTTGAGGGAAGGGGAGAGCGGCGCGCCGGGCGGCGGGAAGGGCCGGGCGCGGCCCTGCTCCTCGGCCCTGCGGCCCGTAGCCCGCTCCCGTGACTCCACCCCCACTCCCACCCTTGCGCCGCGTCGGCCGGAAATGGCGCCATCGCCCCTCGGCGTCCGGAAGTGGCGCTCTTGCGCCGCTTCGACCGGAAGTGACGCCATCTCACCGCGTCGGCCGGAAGTGACGCTATCGCGCTGCGGCAGCAACCAATGAGCAGCGCCGGCACTCAAGCTGTGCGGTAAGCGAGCCGGGAGCGCTACTGTGAGCACCGTGCTATGGCCGCCGCCACGTGGTGCTACCGCGGGGACCTCGAGGAGGAGCAGCCGGCGCTGCTGGGTGAGGAAGACGCGGGGCCGGGCCGGGCTGGGAGGCGGGACAGGCGGCGGGGCAAGGCTCACGGCCCGTTTTTCTGCCCGCAGTGACGTTCTCTAATGGGCAGCTGCAGCGGCCCGACGCCGTGCGTTTCTCCCTCTATCGGAGCAGCGATGTGGCCAACCCCCGGAAGAAGAGGCGAAGGATCCTGGTGAGGCCTGGCTGTCTGGGCGGCCCCGCCGGCAGCACCACGTGCCTTCTCACGGGGTCTCACGGCACACGGCAGCGCCTTGTTAATTCCTGTGGCTGTCCGCATGCGTGGTTCAGCGGATGAATAAATGATTTCTCAGCCAAAATCCTCACGATAGGGAATATCCTACGCCCAAGTAGAGACACAAATACTTAAAAATGTCTGAGCCGTTTGTGCTAGCTTTGTTTTCAGCTGGCTAATCATAGCCACCAAATGATGCTAAAGTTTTGAATGCAGCGTGGAAAACTGTGCTGTAAACTGAGTTCCCCTGCCTTGTAATGATGGCTTTCCACAGTTCTTTGCCCTTTGGCTCATTTTGACATCTATAAGGCTTGTTTTGTAGACTTAGAGAAGCTTTATGTAACTATGTTGAGCAACCTAAAGCACTGCAGGTAGTATGTGAAGCTGACCAGTAGATAATGTTCTTCTCTATTGACTCTTTCACACACTGTTTCTGCTGCTTTAAGGTATGGTGATTGTGGCAGTGTCAAGCTTTGTATCACCAGAGAGAATAAAGTGTGTGCAGGGAAATATGCACTTTCAAATAATGCATTCAAGTAATTTTCCTTTGTTTTTTCAGGTTTCAGAAACTGAAAGGCT
Source organism: Meleagris gallopavo (assembly GCF_905368555.1). Lineage (NCBI taxonomy): Eukaryota > Metazoa > Chordata > Aves > Galliformes > Phasianidae > Meleagris > Meleagris gallopavo. The sequence continues at coordinate 75,418,741 of NC_139435.1, forward strand.
TTCATATGTGGGGAATAACTTCAGCAGTGGAGCTATGAAATGTAACTCCCTATGCAGGTATGGGTAGCTGGCAACTCTGTGGCAGAAACAGGGAGGTGAAGGCAGAGAAACTGCACAAGTAGAATATTTTTTGTAGCCTTCTGTAAAGCTGGCTGATGAGTTCTTGTTGAGACCATGGTGTGAATGCAGAGGATTTGGGCAGTAGACATAAGCTCCTGGCAGCTGCACTATTTGTGTTTGTTACTTCCTTTGGAATTGTGATCTTATACATAAGTGGAGTATAGCTCTGCTGGAGGAAAAGGTGAGAAGGTGTCTGCACATAGCTGAAACCTGGGGACAACAGCTTCATTCCTTCTTTGTTGCCAAGATCAGCATCTTTTATTCAGGAACCTGATGGGTTATTAGTCACCATTTAACTTCGGGCCACAGTACAGTGGTGCTGTATGAATTAATAATTTGTCTGTGCCTCATGCTGTAATGGGAAGCCTTGGTGAAATCATCAGTTTTCACACGTCCAGGTTTAAGAAGGTGATCTCTATGGCATTGAGGCAAATCCCATGAATTCCTAAGAATTATTTTGTATGAGTGATCTTCCTCATCTTCTGGTAGAAGAACCTCTTGAGTAGGTGGAAAACCAACATAAAATCATCTTACTTTGTTATATCTAACCTGCAGAGCTGTGAAATGCATGTAACATGTGTCAGGCTGCTGTTAGCAAATGGTATACCTTGTGAATGTGCTCCATTTGTCCTGCACTGTTTGCTCATGGTATATCTCTACTCTGACTACAGGGGCTTCTTAAAATGGGGTGACACAATGAAGAGTAAACAATTGCAGAAACTCTGAAGGGGAGATACTTCCAGGCATTTAATGTCCTTGTGTTTGTTCTTTTGAAAGGGTCATGGTATGGATTATTAGTTATTTCACTCCAAATTGAAAATATATGGTGAGCTGTTCAATGGGCGAAGAACAGGCTGCAGAATTCAAGTCCAGAGAATGGTGGTAAATGGCTCCATGTCTGAATGGAGATCAGTGACTCCCACAGGAGTCAGCGGTGGGGCCAATAGTCTGTAATGTCTTAATCAGTGACATTGACAGTGGAGTTTTGTGCACTCTCAGCAAATTTGCTGATGGCACCAAGCTGTGGATTGCAGTCAGCACACCAGTGGGATGGGATGCCATTCAGAGGGACCTAGACAGGCTTGAGCAGTGGACCCAGGTGAACCTCGTGAGGTTCAGCAAATCGAAATGCAAAATTTAGCACCTGGGTTGAGGCAACCCTCACTACCAATACAAGCTGGGGTAAGAAAGGATTGAATGCAGCCCTTTTGAAAAAGAGCTGGGAGTACTGGTGGGTGGGAAGCTGGACATGAACCAGCAGTGTGCCCTTTCAGCCAACTGCTTCCTGAGCTGCATCAAAAGAAATGGGGCCAGCAGGGTGAGGGAGGTGATCCTGCCTCTCTATTCTGTGCTGGTGAGAGCTCACCTGGAGCGTTGTGTCCAAATGTGTAGTCCTCAGTGCAGGAGAGACATGGAGCTGTTGGTACACATCCAGAAGAGGGACACAAAAATAATCCAAGGGATAGAACAGCTCTCCTATGAGGACAGGCTGAGAGCTGAGTCTGTACAGCCTGGAGAAGAGACAGTTCTTATGTGACCTGATAGCAGCCTTTCAATATCTAAAGCAGAGCTACAGGAAAGAAGGGGACAGACTCTTCAGCAGGGTCTGTGGTGACAGGGGAAATGGCTTCAAGCTTAAAGAGGGCAGATTTAGCTTGGATATAAAGAAAAAATCTTCTACAGTGAGGGTGGTGAGACACTGGAAGAGGTTGCCCAGTGATGTGGTTGATGCCCCGTTCCTGGAGACCTTCAGAACGAAGCTGGATCAGGCCCTGGGCAGCACGATGGAGCTGTGGTGTCCCTGTGCACTGCAGGGGAGTTGGACTAAATGACCTTTAAAGGTCCCTTCCATTTTCTGGGGATTCTATGAATCTGTTCTATGATTCTGTGGTGAGGAGCAGTGCAAACTATTTGGGTTCGCTCCTCTGAAGTGTGAAATGAAAAATATTTGACTTGATTGAAATTAACCTGTTTTGGAGACGGCAAATTCATTTTTCTCAGCTCTGAGTCTGTCACTGGTAATCATTTGCACCTGTTCTCCCCAGGTATTTTCTTGGTGTTTTAAACAAGGATTCTGGGCAAATGCAAGTCTTTAATGCTGAAATATTCAACATGCAACCCTTACTGTCAGGTAGGACAATTCTGTATTTAACCCTGGCGACAAGGTCACAGCATCCTGGAAATATGTATGCGTTCAGCAACTAACTATTTGGCTACTGACAGCATTGCCCTCTGTTTCCTCCTACTCTTATTTCCTCATTTCTGCTGTACTGTCTTAGAATGAGGGGAGGAAGGTACATCACTCTCTCTGCACCTGGGGAACAGCATGGCATGAAGAAAGGGAGAAGGGAGCAGGAAGCAAGATCATAGCTGAAATTCAGGGAAGGGGTTAAGCAGAGAGCTCAGGGTGGGAGGGTGGAAATACCAGATTTAGAAATAAAGTTATCACTGCTTAGAATAATTGCAGCCTTCTCCTGCTGAGGGAAGCTTGGAAATAATGAAGTCATCAGACTGAATCATTCAATGAAAATAAAAATAAAAAAAAAAGAGCAGCTTTTCCACAGCAGAACTGCTTTTTATTACTGAATCTAGTTGAAATAACCCTAAGAATATGATCTTTAAGAAACTGTTTTCTTTTGTGGGCAACAGAAGTTTAGTTTTGCTACAATCTGCATTATGCTTTTAGATTTTGTAGCAAAAATTGTCCTGCTTTTCCCTCTTTTTTTCAGGTACATAATCTTTTATATTCAACGTATTCTTTTATTAACAAAATCCGGTAGAGAAGATCCTGAAGTATCTAGACCTTCTGTAATGTTTTAGAACTAAAGGGGTACCAAATACATGCATTTTCCTGCCTGCTGCAAGCCAAGCATACTAATTTTTATTCTTTTGTAGATAATGTAATTCCTGATGACACAAGGGATTATCAGAATAAATCCTACAGAGAAAAGGTAAAGTTGAAACCCGATATCATAATCTGCTATATATATATGTACAGTTATCCAGCGCACAGCAGTAGACACTTGTCTGAGACTGAGATGTTTGATTTTGTGCAGGACAAATTTGCAGGGTCAGCACTCTTTCTGTGTGTTGAAAGTTTGTGAGACAGCATGTTATTAGTGTCTAGCTTAGGGGTATTTTTCTACTTCAGGCTTGTCTACAGACCCAGGTAAATGTGCCCTCTTGCGTTTTTTGTACTATGCTTGGGTTGTACCCAGTGATGTGTTTGAGATTACTTTAAAAATGTAGATGTAGGACAAGCAGTGGCTATCTGGGTATTCTTCCTTCATGCAAAGTGTGCTGAATTCAGCAGTGTGTTGTCATTTGCTTCTCTGTTATGCACAGGTGGATTTGTGCATTGAAGCATTTGGTACCAGCAAGCAGAAGCGAGCTCTGAACTCTCGGCGAATGAATGCAGTGGGCAATGATATTCTCAATACAGCTGTGACTAAAGCAGCAGCAGATGTTATAGATGCAAAGGGGGTAACAGGTAAGAATGTTGTCTAAGATGTTGATAAAGGCAATCAAAATTACCTCCGTCCTGTCCATTCCTTGCCAAATGTGGCAGGAAGAAGAAAGGTGTTTTCCTTGAGTAAGAAGGTAGGTGGTTGGTTTAACTGCTGAGATGGGCACGTGTTGAGGAACTTGCCAATTTTTATTGGAAAAGGAGCTGTTGTTGGTTTTTTTTTTTTTTTAATCTGGCTAGGCTTAGTGCGGACATTGCATGGGTAAGGGAAAGCTCCTGTGTTATCAGTGTCCATCTCTGCCCATTTTTGTTTTGTTCTAGAGGTTCATGGGCATTGCTCTACCAACATAAATGTGGTAAATTCACCTGGCTTGAAAAGGGTCACTAATGAACTGTTTGTTCTTTAATAAAAGGTTTAAAAGGTGAGCTGTACACTGGCTTCACATTGTATGGAAAATAGCCTAAATAGTATCTTATGACTTAAGCAGTATCACAATTCTTTGAGTTTGGTTAGCCTAGTAAAGAGGAGGCCACAGGGAAGCTAGCAACAGTCCACAGCTACCTGAAAGGGCAGTCAGAGCCTAACCTTTCCCAGCAGTGTAAGGCTTTACAGAAAGTGTTAGCAGCAGAAGTTGCAATGATCTCCAGATTGTGGGAGAGAGACTTCTTGCCTGGAGGGCTAGTGCAGCTCTGGGACAGGTTACAGGGAGGTGTATGGTCACTGTTCTTTAGGTAACCTCCAAAGTCTGTACAAAGCCAGGGCTCCTCTGACATAGCTGGAGGCAGTCCAAGTCCAAGCAGATAGTTGGACTTCAGACCTCTAGAGCTCCCTTCTTTCAGTGCTTGTGGGATTCTAACCTGCATTAGCTATGAATGAGAGAGACATCTGCTGACTATCATCTCTCATCAGTTTTAGAACTCTTATCCCTTGTGTTCCATACTCCGTGTTTGCTGTGCTCTATGAGTTACTCTGGGCCAAATGGATATCCATTGGGACACGGTGTCAAAACAATGTTCTTTTACACACTGTAGAAACAAGAGGTGCTGTTGTACCAATCAGTTCGTATTGGAGCACTTCTTGCCTTGAATTTTTTCTAGCCTAGGGCATTTCTGAGTCTTAAGTAGCAGAAAGCATACAGAAGTGATTCAAGAAGCATTTGGAACACTCTCTGAGAAATACAGTATGAGATTTCTGTGGTCCTGTACAGAGCCAAGAGTTGGAGTCAATGGTCCTTGTGGGTCCCTTCCAACTCAAAATCACAAAATCAGTTAACTTTGGAAAAGATCTCTTAAGATCATCTGGCCCAACCATCAACCCATCACCACCATGCCTGCTAAACCACGTCCCTTGGTGCCACAATTACCCTTTTATTGAAAACCCTCAGGGATGGTGACTCTACCACCTCTCCAGGCAGCCTGTTCCAATGCTTGACCACTTTGGGAGAAGAAATTTTTCCTGATATCCAACCTAACCCTCCCTGCTGCAACCTGAGGCCGTTACCTCTCATTTTATTGCTGGATACGTGCAAAAAGGGTCCAACTTCACTGCAACCTCCTCTTAGGTATTTGTAGAAAGTAATAAGATCTTCCCTAAACTAAACTAGCATTGACCCAAAGTCCCTATTTGTGTTTACAAGAAGTCATGGACTGCGATTGTATTCTTTGTGGCTTTGTCTGCATGGTCCAAATGCTGTCTTCTTTTCTACTTCACTCCAAAGCTTTGATCCAGGATGTGGCCCAAGATGATGACCAAAACATGTCCATTTTCCTACCACCATGTCATGAAGATGCTGACAAACCAGAAAATGTTTACAAGTTTGAGGACAGTATCTTTTTTCAGTGGCAGTGTGGTTTCCGTTTCCTGTAAACCTCCTTGTTGGTAGTCTGGCATGTGGGAGAAAGTGCTGCTAGGCATGTGACAGCAGAGCTGAGCCTTTTTCCCTCACAAGCCAAAAGCTGAGAGCAGGAACTTAGTATGTTGAGGCTTTGGGGTTGCCAGTTCTGTATTCTCCTTCTTCCTATAAAGAGGGGGATACTGTGCCTGCCTGTTGGGAGCCATTCAGCTAAGAAAAGCAGTGAGGCCAAAAGTATGAGAAAATTCTTTGTGTTTGAGCCACTATACTTCAGAGACATTTGATTTGGGTTACAAGTTCTGTTGTTACATCCTGCTAATTTATAATTTTCTTCCCCGCTTCCCTGCCCCACACCTCCTATAGCAAGAGCTGACAGACTGTATCTCACTATGAGCTATTCAGAACCAGTAAAGAGAGAAGGTCCTTGTGTTCTTTTCCTTAAAGTCCATCCAGTTCTATCCCCAGCAGAATATGAAGCATTGCAGAGTCCAGCAGCAGCCTTCATTAACATCACTCCAGAAGAAGTCGCCAAGAAAACAGAAGAGAAAAGGTAATAATTCTGCAAGCAGCTTTTTAATAGCTAAGGCTGGCATTGTGAAAATGTGGTTCTTTTTACAGGCAGGATGGCAGCTGTTACCAGCTTTACCAGCTCCACAGTATGGATAGTTACAGTCTCCAGTCTAAAGGGAAGACATTAGGTTCAGCCACATCTCTGTGCTTACCTTTGGGAAGTGTGGAGGTGTAATGTTATGGGAGAAAAGGTGCTGTGCACAACAGTGCAGTTGTCCTTTTGGGAACTGATTCTAGGGAAAGATAGGGAGTAAATCCAAAGTGCAGGATGAAGACAGATGCCTAGATATGGGACCACAGATCTATGCTAAGAATGACATGCCTGTGGTTAGCACTGTTCCCACCACATACTGTCGTAACTGGAATTTGGTGTGGCTTTTCAAATGGACATTGGCTTGTGTTAAGTTCTGGTGCTGAAGTAAGCAGGTAAAGCACAAGCCACAGCTCACTTCCACTGCTTCCCATCTGTGCCTAAGCAGAAACTTGTGGTTTCTGCTGTGCAGGGACCTGCATGGTGCCACATGCAGAAATGTGCTGACTGATGGACAAAGAAAACGTGCACACAGCAGCATTGTGAGCTTTCCTGTATTAGTGTCTAGGGAACTATTCTAACCTGAAGGAGCTGTGCATTGAATTTAAGGGTGTGTTGTGTACAGTTCTAATAAGTAGCAGTCCCTGATTCTTTGGGCCTCATGCTCCTTTTCTTTCCTCTTCAGCCATTGCTCCTTTGTCTTAGAGGAGCTGAAGTTCCTGCCTGCTGATGAGAAGAGCAGGGATCACAAAGCTCGATGCCTGTGGTTTCTGGATATCCTTATTAAGTTCAGCTTTCTGAAAATAATCAAGAAGAAGCGTAAGAAAATTTTCGGCTCTTCCCCTTTTCAGCCAACTGCTGGGACTTGGTTTGTAGTTACTATCATAGCAAATACTAAAGCTACCCAGAGTAACCCGTTTGATAAATGGCTACTTGCAGCAATTGCAGTTCAGCTTGTTTCATGAGGGCCAACGGCATCCTGGCCTGCATGAGAAATGGTGTGGTCAGCAGGAGCAGGGAGGTCCTCATCCCCTTGTACTCAGCACCGGTGAGGCCACACCTCGAGTACTGTGCTCAGTTTTGGGCCCTGGAGCCCAAAGAAAGACATTGAGGCCCTGGAGCGTGTCCAGAGAAGGGCAACAAAGCTGGTGAGGGGTCTGGAGCACAAGTCTTATGAGGAGCGGCTGAGGGAGCTGGCATTGTTCAGTGTGGAGAAGAGGAGGCTCGGGGGAGACCTCACTGCACTCTGCAACTGCCTGAAGGGAGGTTGGGGTGAAGAGGGGTTTGGCCCCTTCTCCCAGGCAACAAACAGGGCCCGAGGAAATGGCCGCAAGTTGTACCAGAGGAGGTTTAGGTTAGACATGAGGAAGAACGTTTTCTCTCAGTGGTCAGGCACTGCAATGGCTGCCCAGGGAGGTGGTGGAGTCACCATCCCTGGCAGTGTTCAGGAGGCATCTGGATGAGGAGCTGCGAGATCTGCTTTAGTGCTTGTGGTAGCAGTGGTGATGGGAGGATGGTTGGACTGGATGATCTTGCAGGTCCTTTCCAACCTTGTGGTTTCTATGATTCTGTGATGAGGGTCATTATTTCCATGTCATTGTGGAGTTTTAGGTCTGCATCTACTGGGAGAAACATGTGCCGTTCTTTTCAGTCCCTTCCTAACTGTCATACATCAGGGTCCTGCTGTGAGATCCTATTTGTAGGAGATAAAATATTAGATCTGAATTTGAGATTTTTTTCGCTCATTGATAGTTTATGGTTTCTGTACCTAAAAACACGTTTTATATTGTCAAACTTCATTCCTAAGCCAGGAGGCAGGAAACTATCAGCGCTCTCCCTCATCTAGCCTCCATTTTTTAGCTGCAAGAGGCCTACATACACAATGCAATCTTTAGGTGTTTTTGTGCTCTCAAGAATGGGGGTTCATGTCAGACTTTGCTTAATATCTCAGTGTGTGGATGACAGTCTTCAAAATGTTGCTTATAAAATGGCAGGATCTGCTTTTCTCAAAAGCACCACACAAATGTTTTGATTGAGATTTTCAGGACTTGCTGCATTTCACAGACCTTGTGTTCCTGTTTCTTATAAAAATTCCAACGTTATCATTTTCAGTGACAGGGAAGATGGGTGAGGAAGGTAAGCCTGTCTGTAAATATCTTTCTGCACTGGTGAAGATGCAGGAGTCATCCAACAGGAGTTAGTCTAGGAGGCTTGAAATGGATGTGAAAATAACTAGTCTTGGTGCTCACTGCGAAACCCCTTTCTATCTTAGATCCCATGGGTCCTGAATGCCCTCACATCATTAGCAGGAAACTCATGAAGAACTTCACTTCACTGACCTACAACAATGGCAGGTAAGGAACTGCGATTGATTTGATGTTATTGATGTTCAGATGATGTAGAATACAGCTTGAAGGGCCACAGAGTCATTATCAAATAACGCTGCACCGAAACGGAAACAGCAGAAGGTTCTCCTGAGTAGCAGACCAGGCCAGGTAGAATATTCTGTTTGACTGATGTTCATCTATGAATAATGCAAGTCTAAAATGTAAGAGGCAGAATCATGTGTGCATAAACAAGCCTGTGCCTGTGAATTTAGTCAGCCTCACCAGGCTGACTTTATCAGCAAGAGTGAGAAGAATTGTAACTGTTGCTACAGTGCATTTCCTCAAGAGTCCAATACCCTCGGCACAAAACAAGCCTAACTGCCGTGCGTCAGCCATCATGCAGCTGCTATTTGCTGTGAATCAGAGGTTAACAAGAAAGTTTGAGTCCAAATGGGCCAGAGGGAGCATCTGTCAATAAAGACTCAGGCCAGAGGTGAGCAGTCAAAATAAATGCTTTCAGACCTGCTCTGTGTGTTTTGTATTCAAGGTGCCATTAATGGTTGCAGTGAGTACCCTGAGATCAGCTTCACCTTGCTGTCCTCTTGCTAGTGTGCCAAAGAGGCAGAAGTGTCAGTAGATACTGATTTAATCAAGTCTGTAAACCCGTAAACATTTCCAGAGGCCTGCACTATTGAACAGAAACATAGGCAGTTGGTGAGGAAGACCTTGAAGGCCCCTGTGATCAGAGATGTGTTGCTTAAAGCTCTTTTTTCATGTCTAAGAAATGCTTGTCATAGCTAACTGAGGCTCCAGTTCTGTCTGCTCCTCATAAATGGTTGTGTTTTGGGTTTGCTAACTCTTTGCATTTCATCTGTTCTCACTCGTGCTGTTTAGTGTTCAGAATTTAATCTCTGCATCACTGAAGACTAAAATTGCAGCGTATGTCATTGCATTGGCTCTGCACATTAAAAACTTCCAAATAGACCTCACTGTCCTGCAGAATGACTTGAAGCTCCATGAAAGCAGGTGAGTCATATTTGCTCATGCCTATTACGATGCCTATGGTCCTCATGCAAGCAGTCCATGGGGAAGGGAGCTCTGGAGCCTCTTCTGTCCCCATATAGTATAGTGACACCTGCTGTGAGATTTCTAAGTTGCATTTGGACTCTGAGTGTCTCGAAGTTTTAAATTCAAGCCCTGCAACATGTAATGGGGTGGTTATACAACTCAAAGCTTTGAAAGGGTGCTTTTCACAAAGCTGCTCAGGTGCACTGTAAGGCTTTTCATCTATTTGAAAGTGGGAAAACTTAAGGCAGGCAGCACAAAATGGCAGAAAACCTATCTAGGTGCTACCCAGTGCTCTTTCTTGCCTGCCAAATCACGTTGTTCCTCACTGAACAACGTATCCCTTCTTTCTGCAGAGACCTTGTCAGCTAGTTACCAGTTTGGATGCAGATTTGTATCCGACTGTAGCTGGAAAGCTAGGAACAGATTTTTCTGTCTCACAGGCAGATCACAAGCATGTAGTTGCTGTTCCTCCCCTGGTGCAGGACTTTGCAATTTAATTTCATAAGATTCTGCTCACCTCTTCAGTTTGTCAGAGTCTGTCTGGATGTCAGCATAGCTCTCTGGCTGCTCCTCCCAGTGCCAACTTAGTGAAGGTGAATGGGTAGAGAACAACATGCAGTATAAGCATCCAGGCAATCAATGCTTGTCATGTTCAGTTTTGGAGAAATTTCTCCCTAGGCTTAAATTTTCTGTGGAGAAATAACTGTTCTCCTGCCAAGTGATGTTTCTGTACTGCTAGCTGCAAGACACGCTTCAACCTGCAGGTGTCAGGCAGAGCCCGACAGCTCTCTGGCACTGAGAACTCTTCCATTGCAGTTTGCACTGTAATATCTCTCTGGCTCCTGCAGAATCAATCAGGAATTGATCAGAACTAATCAGCCAGTCTGCTGAGCTTGTTGGGAAATCTCCCAACCGACATCATTAGCTCATCTGGCAGCTTGTTGTTATTGTTTGGGAGTGGGTCAGATGGCCCTGTTAGTAGCTGCTCAGCTGTGTGTGATAGCTGTCCCAGCCTTTCCTGTTCTGCAAGTTGTGGTGACTCTAAAGACATTTGCTGCCTAGCTCCACTGTGTTTATCTTTCCCATTGGGGTTGTTTAGAGGTGGTGCAGCTGGGAAGGAACTGAAAGGACAAAACCCCTTCAGTACCACTGTGAAAAACATTCTAGAAGCTGGGGCTTCTCCTAAACGGATTTAATATCAAGACTCTGGGATAACTGGAAGTTATCAGAGCTGTTAGCTGCCTCTTGGGTTTGTAAGGTATATAGTCAAACCTGTTGCAAAGATTTCTGGGTTTTGCTACCAGTTCTGTTCTTTGTTGTCTAATAGCAGCTTTAACAGTATAATCTGATATTGGTTTCCTATACTTTTTTAAATTTTCTTGCTTTGGAAGTAAGCTTTTCAATAAAAGACATTCTCTTTTTCTGCAATTAACACCAAAGTTTTTGCTTTTAAGTGCTGTACTGGAGCTGGGAGCATAGACTGTAGCATGGTAGTAAGAAAAAAGTGAGGGAAGCAGCAACCTGTTGGAAAAATGAAGATGAGGCATCTGGCCACGAGCCACTTGATTTAGCCTTGGAATGGTCATAACCTAGAGTGGGAGGTTTGTTTGAATATTACCAGATATCTCTTGCCATCTGAATCTGATTGTCTTTCAAAGATGTGAAGTCAGCTGAGAGGATTCTGAGACGTGTTCTCATGGCCCCAGATGAGGGAGGACTTTCATTTCCTTGCTGCATTTGCTCAGACGTGCTTTGTTCTGTGTTTGACAAGTCTCCAGGTGTGTTCTGGCCTGTGACATCTTGACCAAGCCTACTTAGTAGATCTCAACCAAGACTTCTGTTCACATCTAGGACTGCTGTATTTCAGCATTTAAGAGGAGATGCTTTCTTTGTTCTAGGTTCTCTCCATCCTGCCACTCATAGTATAAGATTCTATTGGGAAACTAGTACAGGCTGCTTGCTTTTTTTTTTTTGCTTTTTTTTTTTCCCCAAGACAGCAGTAAGGCACCGTGAGTTTATAATACCTCTCTGAGGTGCTTGTGTCCAGTTTGGTGGTGTTTTAGCCTCTCCAGCAAGGCTCTGCCTTGTAGTCTTCAAATACTTCCAGCTTATGTTCTCATGGTTGTGTTGAGATGCAGAGCAGACATCCTGCTTGCTTCTGCCTCTTAGCTTTTCTCTTGAGGTGCAAAAGCTACTGCTCTTTTTGCAGTGTCTTCCTCAGAGGACCTCTCTGCCCCACTAACAGTGTTTTTCTGCTGTTTTCCAGGATGATGGACATTGCAAGGGCCATGCGGTTGAAGGTCTCCAAGGCGAAGGGGATGCCAGGACTTGAGAATGATGAAAATCACAAGCTTGGCACCCTCTCTCTCCCCTTGCCTGTGCAGAAAGCATCAGGAAGCCGGAGGAAACGCAGAAAGATTAACTAAAAAGCAGGGTTGAAATAACACTTTCATTCTCAACAGCTGTTCTGCACACGCAGCATCATGGGAATGCTTTTGTCTTGGATTTGGCTTTCCAGCATCATGGCACAGCCTCGTTGAAGTCTCTCAGTTGATGGGATCAGGTGTTCACAGCATCACAGAATCACCAAGGTTGGAAAAGACCTTCAAGATCATCCAGTCCAACCATCCACCTGTCTCCAATAATATTCACTAAACCATGTCCTTCCACACAAAATCTGACCTTCCCAGCAGCCTGGCCACGGGACACGGGGAGGGTGCAGTGCAGCACAGACAAATAATATGGCACTGCTTAATTTGCAAAGGAATCGTGTCAGTTTTCAGAGATTATGACTTCAAAAGACATTATATGCAGAAACACGCTGCCACATGGAAATGCATATCAGGGGATGCTCTGTAAAAATAAAATAGTGGAACTGAAAAAAATCACCTCTACTTTTTTTTTTTTTTTTTTTTTTTTAATTTTTATTTTTTAATTAAAATGAACTTTAAAAGCTAGTTACCTGACAGGAAGCCTGATCATAAAAAAATCAAAACCATTTCCTAACATTGAGTTTGTTAAGCAATGTGTGGAAAGCATGATAGATATGTGTCCTGATTGAAAAACAGAAAAAGATTTTTCTAAAATAATTTGATCTCACCAGTCTGTTGCTGGTTGAACTGAGGAAACAAGAAAAATCTATCAAAAAAAAAATCGGAGAGTAAAGCTGCTAATTTTAAATATTAAGCTTTGGCAGTAGGTGAAAGTACTGATGCTACATTTATAGTTCTACTGGCCATTTTCATTAGAGACGTTGATAACAAATACAATGTCACCGAGGAAATGGCTTCTTTGGTGCCACTGAAAGGCACAGCTATATCTCTTTGATTTGTAAGAAGCAGTAAAAAATATATATACATGAGAGTGATTTTCTTTAACTCTTGTCAGCACATGTGGTACAGCTACAGATGGTGAGCCAGCAGTGGTTGGTACAAAAGGGATGTACAAAATTCACAGAAGATGATGTAGCTACCAGTGGTAACTCAAGTTTTACAAAATATCACTGCATCAGGCATCAAGAAAATGGTTGATGTTGTGCAAATCATCATCAAAGCTACAAACTGAAGTCTGATCATCGCCAGCTCTAGGAGCTCCTTAGAAGTGTGGATGCTGACTGCATGGTCATCGTTAGCTTCTCTGAAGGAAGGTGGCTAAGTCAGGGTTAAATACTAAAAAGTCTATGATTTGCCAAGTGAAATCGAGTCCTTTAGGGAATCAGAAGGAAAACTTGTGCCAGAACTTGAAAGTTAAACATGGCTCACAGATCTGGCATTTTTGGTGGATTTGACTGCTCTTTTAAGTGAGTTAAACATGCATCCTCAAGGTGAAATCACTTCATCTGTGCTGTGTTTCAGACAAGAGCAGCATTTGAAATGGGACTTAAATTATGGCAAGCTCCAGTTATGGTAAAATAATTTAATGCATTTTGATATGTTGGCTAGCCACAGCCTTGTGAACAGTTTTGATAGGTTTGAGAACAGGTTTCAAGATTTCCAAATAAATCATTGGTTTTTTCGTATATTTGGGACTTCATTTTCAGTTGACATATGCATTATGTGCAGGAATGGTGAAACAACTCTGTTTCTGCTCTGGCATCTGTACAAGCTGTGCGCAGGTAGGCATCATTTCTGCTGGCGACTTTCTTTTTGTTTCCTACGTGTTTTCCAGGGACTGGCTGCTGGAATTGCAGCGAATGAGAATGGAAGAGGGCAAATGACAGATAAAGAAATGAAAATGGCTTTGTTATGCCAGCTCATTTCTCCCAAATTCTGTTTATTTGATTGCCGAATTTATTTTGTTGTGTTTCTTGAGTGATGCCAGGTATAACAGTCTCCCAGTTTGCATTTCCTAATTGTCCTTTCCTGAAGGCAACATAAATTTCATAGAATCATAGAATCACCACAAGGTTGGGTTGGAAGGGATCTTGCAGCCACGTGAAATGCAGTTTCTCCATCCCATGCTGTCTAGTTAACAAGATAATTCTGTTACTGAGAGTTTTTTTTTTTTTCCACTATTAAAAGTGGTTTTCCATTTTGCCTTATACCCACGACAGAGGGAGGCAGTGATTACACAGAACTGCAAATGGCTTTGAGCTTAACCTGTTGATCTCTGTGTGGACGTGGAAGAAGCATTTGCAAGTGAGCCTGATGATGGCAATGAAATACTTTTGTAAAAGCATGGAAGAGGCATGGAGAAACACGTAATAAGAACCACTGGAAAAGCAGAATGGGCTCATGAACACGTGGCCACATGGTTGGACAAGCTGTATGCCCACACAGGATCCTATCTACTGCAGTGAACGGCTGCATCTGCACACACAGGGCAATGTAAGGAGATGGGGTACATGGTGCTGCCTGCTGCAGCATGGCCTCACTGCTCTGCCTCTTAGCCAGCCTCCTGCTTACAGCTACACCTGATGGACTCTGCATCTCCTTAGAATGAAATTACCTCCTACTTCAGGCTGTCCTATATGCTAGGATTTCACAGCGTCCCGCAGCAAGAAGCTGTGTACTGAGCAGACTCAGCAGGTGGTGGATCACCTGCAGCAACCCTGTGGTGCCTGTACTTCAGTGGGCAGCATCATGGGGCAGAGGTCTGTGCCCCCACAGAAACACGCTGGAGCTGCAGGGATTAGCAGCCACAGCTCCACATTGGATAGTGAAGCTGCAAAACAATCAGGCAGGCAGCAATGGTGCTAATGCTGAACGAGGTGGAAGGAGCACGGGCAGTGCCACGCTGGGGAAGGCAGCCAGGGAGCATGCATCAGGCCCCAAGCTGCAGCAGAATCACCATGTGCTGTCCCCAGGGTACCTGGGCAAAGGACACCAGTCACTATAGATAAGAAAGAATGAAGCCCAGGAGACCTTACCCCATCATCAGATCCCTAGCTGGTGGCTAAGACAAGTCAGACTCCTAGAAATGTGAGACAGGAATCTCTGCTACACAGATCCCACCTTTGCAGGAGCAGTGCCACCCTGGTGCTGCCATCTCATCAGGCCAGGCAGGCAGATGGTGTCTCACGCCGCTGAGCTGCTCATCCTTCCCTCTGCTCCATCCACAGCAGCAGAAGCAGCCTCTTGGCTGCTGCTACGATACAGCACTGAGTTGTGCCATTCCTATTTCTTACCACCCACAGAATGGCAAGAGCAGAAGGGGCAGAAAAAACAGACAAGAAGCTTTTAACATCTACAACTGACACCAAACAAAAATGTACACAGTGGGAGGAATCATTCCCAGCAGATGAAGGCAAGACAGTACGAGCTAAGATGCAGGTGTTGTATTATGCAGAATATTAATGCCAGCTTCTTTATTCCCTTAGATCTGATGGCTACGGATGACGCCTTTTCCTCTGCCAAGGAACACAACGCATGAGCGAAGGCCACTGTGTATCTTACTGCACTGCGGTGCACGTGTGGAGAGAATAAAAGCAAAGGAAGGTCACTCAAACAAGCGAGAAAGAGGAGACCACAGAGAAACACAACTGCTCCCAGCTGCTGGAGAAGAGGGTAAGCTGGTCATTAATCCAGCAGCCGAGAAATCACTCTCAAAGGGCTGAGGCACACTGAAATTTTACTTCCTGTGGGTTTCTGGTACACAGTGCTAACTCTCCCTTCCTATCGTGCCTGCAGCCTCTCCCTCCCACAGCTCCTGCTGTAGCTCAAAGTGCTGCCTGGGCCAAACAACGATGGACCAAACAACGCCTGGACCAAAGCCTTTCTGGATGGGACAGTGCTGGGAGCACCACGAGCCTGCAGTGGGGCTGAAGGCTGCTCCTCCTCATAGTCACCACCTGCAAAGGAGCTGGGTGGCAGCCAGCAGGAACTGCAGCCTGCTGAACAAGAGACCAGACCCTGCCCTAGTACTGGGGCAAAGAACACAATGCCTGGTGCGGGGCAAACAATTTACAGCATGGTGCTGATTTATTACCTTGCTTGCAAAAGTTCACACATTACAGAGCAATGTAAAGAAACCTGCGATGTAAAGAACCCATGTTCCACCATGGCACCAGAACAAGGGATTGGCTCCCTTACAAATGCACACTCCCTCCTCACAGTTTGAATGAGTGCTGTTGTCTGTTATCAGGCACCCTGCTGAAAGGCACAGAAAGGTCCCTGAAGCTTTGCAATGATGGATGCCATTCCTCAGCATAACCACCAGCAAGGGTGAGGAGAAACACCAGTAGAAGGATAGGTTACAGCTGGAAGGATCAGGAGAAGCTGATAGCACAGCTGTCCTTGCTGCCACCATCATATCTCTGAAACCTCTCTGCCTCCCCCACAACCTGAAGTGCCAGACAGGTAGGTTCACAGCAGCTCAGCCACAGATGGTGAAGGGCCTGGAGCATCTCCCCTATGGAGAAAGGCTGAGTGAACTGGGTCTGTTCAGCCTTGAGAAAAGACGACTGAGAGGGGACCTGATCCAGGTTTATAAATATCTGAGGTGTGGCGGCCATAGCGGTGAGGCCAGTCTCTTTTCAGTGGTACGTGGAGACAGGACGAGGGGAAACGGCCATCAGCTGCAGCACAGGAAGTTTCGCACGAATGTGCGTAAGAACTTCTTCACGGTGAGGTGACGGAGCACTGGAACAGGCTGCCCAGGGAGGTTGTGGAGTCTCCTTCTCTGGAGATATTCAAGTCTCGCCTGGACGCCTACCTGTGCGACCTGGTGTAGGGAACCTGCTTTGGCAGGGGGTTGGTCTCGATGATCTCTAGAGGTCCCTTCCAACCCCTACAATTCTGTGATTCTGTGAAATGTGGATGTTGGCGGCCCTGCACGCGGCAGGGGGTTGGAGATCCGTGATCCTTGAGGTCTCTTCCAACCCTGGCCATTCTGCGATTCTGTGATTCTGTGACAGGAAGAGCTTGCAGCCTTCCTCTCCCTAAGGAGAGCGTATTTGCAAGCTAGCATCACGAACGGACCCGAGGGTCTGGGAGCAGGATGCCACCAAGCGCCGCCCAGGAGACCCGCGATCGTCCCGCAGCTGCCGGCCCCGCGGCGCGCCGAGACGCGCTCAGCTCCCACGAGCGTCCCGATTGGCTGCGGGAGGGGCGGGGCCGCCCCGCCTTCCCCGGGGGCTCCTCCCCCGGCGCCGCCGGTGACGTCATCACGCAGCGTCGGACGTCACACCGCGACGCGCGGCTCGGGCCGGTCCCGCCCCGCCATGGCCGGAGCTGCGGGTGCGTCCCGGGGCCGCGGGTGCCGCGCCCGGCTCCGCTCGGCCCGGCACGGCTCGGGGGGCGGCGCGGCGCGGCGCCGGGGCGGGGCGGCGCGGTTCGGGGGCCGGGCTCGGCGCGCCGCCGCCTGACCTTGAGGGCGGGCCCGGGAGGCGCCGCGCGGCTTCCGCTCCCCGTAACTCCGCGTCCGCTCTGCCCGCAGGTCCTCGTCCGTCCGGCAGCGCGGGAGCCGCCCGCCGTCCGCTGCGCCGCCGCGCCTTCGCCGAGGCCTTCCCGCGGGGCGAGGAATCCGCACCGGCCGCCGCCTGACGGGACATGCGGTGAGGAGCGCGGGGAGCCGCTGGGCGCGGGGCTGCGGCTGCGGGCGGGACGGGGCGGCGGAGCGAGACCGGAGAACGGCGGGAGGCCGGCCGGGAGTTCCGAGGGGGCGGGAGGGGGAGCTGCGATGGCTGCCGTGGGACGACGGGAGGATCGGGGGAACCTCGCTGCTCTCCGCGGCTTTCCGAAAGGAGGCTGTGGTGAGCTGGGGCTCTGCCTCTGCTGCGGGTAACGGCGACGGGACGAGAGAGGGGTGCTGCACAGAGAGACTGTGGGTGTCCCGAACGTCCCGGAGGCGTTCAAGGCCGGGTTGTATGGGGCCCTGGGCAGCCTGGGCTGCTATAAAATGTGGAGGCTGATGGGGAGTTGGAGCTTCATGGTCCTTGGGGTCCCTTCCAACCCAACCGTTCTGTGATTCTGTGGCATCAAGTTTCATCAGGGGAAGCTCAAGTGGGGAATTGGGAAAAACTTCTCCGAAAGACGGTCAGACACTGGGACAGAATGTGCAGGGAGTGGTGGGGTCAGCGTCTGTGCAGCTGTCCCAGAGCCGTGGAGGTGCAGCACTGATGAGCACAGCTTGGTGGGCACGGCAGGGGTGGGCTGGTCTCGTTCAGTGTCTTGATCAGGTAGCAGGAGGAAGGGATAGAGTGCACCCTAACAAGTTTCCTGTAATACGAAGCTGGGAGGAGTGGCTGGCACACCAAGGGGACATGCTGTGCTGCCTTCCTGTGAGATCTGGGCAGGTTGGAGAGTGGAAAAGAGGAACTTTCAACAACTCTTCAACAAGAACAAGTGTGGGGTCCTACACCTGGGTGAGGATTACCATGTGCACCAGGACAGGTTGCGGGCTGTCTGGGGTGCATTAAAAGAGCATGGCCAGCAGATCGAGGTAGGTGATCCTAACTCTCTTGTCTGTAATGGTGAGGCCACATTTAAAATAGTGTGTCCAGTTCTGGGTTCACCAGTTCAAAAAAGACAGGGATCTCCTAGAAGGGTCTGACAGTGCTACAGAGAGGATAAAGGACCTGGAGAATATCGTGTGTGAGGAAAGGCTGAGTAACCCAGGGCTGTTCAGCCTGAGGGGTTCTGGTAAACATTTGTAGATATCTGAAGGGAGGTGGGAGACAAATGGATGAGGTGCATAGCAGTAGAAAAGGCCTAAGATGTAGATTTATTTTTTTTTTTCAGTGGTGTGATAGAACAAAGGGCAATGGGCAGAAAGTGGAATGCAGGAGGAACTTCTTTACTGTGAGAGTGATGAAGCAGTGGAGCAGGCTGTTCAGAGAGGTGGTGAAGTCTCCTTCTCTGGAGATATTCAAACCTGCCTGGATGCTTTCCTGGGTGGCCTGCTGTAGGAAACCTGCTTCAGCAGGGGAGCTGGACTTGATATTCTGAGGCCTCTTCTAGTCTCTGTGATCTTACAGGTCTTCTCCATTTAAAAATTAAAATATTATTTCTGTTCTTTTTCAACATAAATGACTGTGATTCTGTGAAAAGGCAGTATCAGATAAAAAATTGTTGCTTTCTTTTCTTTCCCCCGTGCCTTTTTGAGCCAGTGAGCTGCAGGGTAGGTGGGCTGCTGTCCTGCAGAAGGGCCACGTGTGCGTGTCAGCGGTGTGGGGGTTGAGTGGGGGCACACAGTCAGAAAAGACTGCATGTGTCGCCACACTCAGACGGGGGAGGGAATATTCTGCATGGAAACAGAATGGTGCAGCAGCTCTGGGGGTCTGTGTAGAGGCAGTACAATAGACCCAAACCTCTTGCTTTCTTTTTAAGAGCTGATACTCTGATATTGGCTTGTAACAAAGTGGGTTCTGCGCTGTATCATCAGTAGGTGGTGTGTGCTTGCAGGCTGTCTGCAGACAGCGTTCTGCCCCCAGCACTGCTGGGCAGACTCACAGCGCCTGACACCTACTGCTCCCCAGCTCTGAACCATACAGCTCATCTTTGGGGGTGTCACTGCACCGTGCATTGTTCTGCATCCAACAGCTCCACCAGAGGGGCCGTAAAAGCCAACCAAACATCTCTCTTACTAGCTTATTTGTGGGGGAAAATTGATGTCCTGGGCACAGGCTTCTGTATGCTCAGTGTAACGGTGGTGTTCTGGTGACCCTTCCAAACTGTGAGCTAAGCTCTCATGTCCCACTGTTCCCCTTCCAGTGGAGGAATGACTGAGACCAGAGTACCTGCAGGTGTGGCCGCTTCGGTGTGTGCAGATAGAACTGCTGTCATCCAGAAGGTGCTCTGAGCTGGTGTGTATATGGCATGGTGCATGAGCCACCTAAACTGAATTCTTTCTCTGTCGTGAGCTTTCTTATCAACACAGACGCTGCATTTTTCATCCAGAGGGTGGTGAGGCACTGGAACAGGCTGCCCAAGGACGCTGTGGATGCCCCATCCCTGGAGGCATTCAAGGCCAGGCTGGATGTGGCTCTGGGCAGCCTGGGCTGCTGGTTGGTGACCCTGCACGCAGCAGGGGGTTGGAACCAGATTATCTTTGAGATCCTTTGTAACTCAGGCCGTTCTAGGATTTTTGTAAAGGACACGTGTCAGACTGTAAAGCATTACATAGTGTGTGCAGGAGAAAAGTAAATCCATAGAGAAGTATGCAGCTCACTTTCAGATGAAAATGCACGTGATCAAAGTAAAGCATCATGCAACTTTGAGCAGTCCAGTTTGCCTCCACAGTGCTGAAGATAAATAGTTTCATGTTTGTACAGGCTTCTGTAGTGAGAGAAGTGGCAGCTCTTGCCTAGTTGGAGGACTGGCTCCTGGTATGGTTTTAAGGCCTCTGAAATTGTATGCTCTTTGCTGCCAGGGGCTGCCAGCACTTTGTAACTGCTGAATCAGCAATCCCCGTTTAAATGATGTTCACATATTGCCTGCTAAGGGTCACTCTGAAGCTTCTCCGCTCAGTGTAGAGAGGCGTTTGCTGTTCTAGGGTCCCTCAGAGCTGCCGTAGCTTGAGGCCTTCTCTGCAGGTGATGAAAATCAAGCAGGGGTTACAGGTGCATCTTCCTCTGCAGATAAACCTGCAGGTTAACTACTTGGGCCTGCTAGAAATGTTCCAAGCTGTGTTAGAAGTTGCCTGTCCCTTAAATTAATCCTATGATTGCGGATCAAACTATATAGAAATACTGTGTGTGTTGGTGGGTTTGTTTGTTTTTCCCTTTGACTCTCTTCTGCCTCCACGCTCAGTGCTGTGTTTTTGCTGTTAACAGGCTGAAAGCAGAGCATTTGCTATCTGAATTCCTTGGTGTGCCGTGTGGGAAGTCGAATGGGTGAGCTTCCCACTGTCAGCTGTAATGTAGCACAGAAGAGATTCATATGTCATTTTGTTTCCCTCTTTGTTTCTGTATCAAATAGAAAACACCAGGAGGAAAACCTGTGCTTATGAGACCCCTGCAGAAAAGGGTGTAACATCTGAAAGATCTGGCACTGACTGTTCTTCGGATTTTAAGGGCTATTCTCAGATGTGCAGTGCTGGGTGCCAGTGTGAGAGAAAGAAGCTGGGCCATCTGCAGCTCTGCTCACGTTCATTCTTCTCTGTTTTTTGATGTAGGAAAAGAGGACTGAGGTATACAGCAGTAAGAAAAACAGTATGATGGGTTCAGAAGGCTTTTCCCCAGGAAGTTCAGAGGAAGATCCAAGCAGTGACGTTACGGCTACCTCTAGCAAACATTACCTGTGTGGTTACTGTGCGGCCTTCACAAACATAGCAGTTACTTTTCCCATCCAGAAGGTCCTCTTTCGACAGCAGCTGTATGGTCTGAAAACAAAGGATGCAATACATCAGCTGCAGAAAGATGGAATTCGAAATCTCTACCGTGGCATCCTCCCACCCTTAATGCAGAAGACGACCACGCTGGCTCTCATGTTCGGCTTGTATGAGGATTTCTCCTCCTTGCTCCACAGCCACACGACTGCTCCTGAGCTCCTGACACGCAGCATGGCAGCAGTGCTTGCAGGGACCACAGAAGCTGTGCTTACTCCTTTTGAGCGAGTGCAGACTTTGCTTCAGGACTACAAACACCACGATAAGTTCACAAACACATACCAGGCTTTCAAGGTACTGAAAGTCTACGGGATGAAAGAGTACTATCGGGGATTGGTGCCTATTCTGCTCCGCAATGGGCCCAGTAACGTACTCTTCTTTGGCCTCAGAGGACCTATCAAACAATGTCTGCCTGAAGCAACTTCTTACAGCACTCATTTGGTCAATGACTTCATTTGTGGAGGGCTGCTGGGTGCCATGCTGGGATTCTTGTTCTTCCCGATGAATGTTGTAAAAGCTCGCATGCAAGCTCAGATCGGTGGTGAATTTCAGTCCTTCTCGACAGTTTTTGTGAAGATCTGGCTGGAGCGTGACAGAAAATTGATCAATCTTTTCAGAGGAGCCCATCTGAATTACCATCGTTCAGTCCTGTCCTGGGGCATAATCAATGCAACTTATGAGTTCTTGCTAAAGCTGTTATGAAAAACTCTTATTTTCTTCGTCCCTTCTATTCATTTGTTTTTTTTGCCATATTTGATGATGCTTGATCCCTGGGAGCAGTGCCTGCATGGTGTGAAGGGCATTTAGTCTCGGCCTTCACTGCACATGGGGTGAATGGTGATACATCCAAACCTTGGTGCAATTACGAGTAGCTTCTTAAATTATTTATTTGCTGGCAGGTGGACTTACCCATAATGAAACTACTAGACAAATAGATAAAAACAAAACCAAAAAACCACAGACTCATCTGTCAGTCCAGTGGCTAATTCAGTATCACTCCCAGAAGTTCCTAACACTCCGTGACCGAGTGCACTCCACTGTGTACCTTGTAGAACATGAAAGTCAGGGGGAGGCTGATGGAAATTCATTCCCTTGTTTGATGAACTTCAGAATGCTGACGTAAGGTTACGTTCTCAGATAGAGGTAGGCTCCTGAGTGCTCACCGTTGCTCGTGGCCAAATGGACATCAACTCCAGAGGAGGATGACAGAGTTCCTGAGTTCTGTGCTTAAACAAAGCCTATGCCAAGTCTCCTGCTGGCCTCTTGGATGCTCGGCTTCAGGCAGAACGTTTCATTCGGCAGCATAAAAGCAGGTACTGAATGTTGCCTTCGGTGTCACCTGACTCAGATCTCTGTGCACGTATGTACGCACACGGTTTAATGTGGAAAGGGAAAAGGGGAAGGAGAGAGGCAGCAAATATGAGAAAGCTTTAAAGTGCCCTTCCGTGTTATAATCCTTCTACTTGTAAATGCGGAGCTTGTTCTGCTTTTTTTTCTTTTTTTTACTACTTCTTTTTCTATTATTCTACAGCCGTGAGGCCAGAAAGAAGATGTCTCTTTTTGTAATGCTTATTATAAGATAGTTCATTTTCCTGTATTTTCCTGTTGTGAAAGTAGTTCTCAGGCAGCTCTTTTCTACAGAGGTATCTTGTCTTTTGCAGATCGCTTGTGTTTCATCAGAGCTGTGACATAACTGATCACAACAAGACTTTTTACAGGAAAGCTGGAGCTCTGTCTCCTTGATGTGTACGTTTAACAGTTCTGTGAGACAGAATTGTACTGTAGCACTACCAGGATTAAATTCCTGGGTAATACCCACTGGGGTGAAGTCTGCGATTGTAGTACCAGGAGGCAGACAGAGATGACCTTTGGAATGATGCAGCACTTGGAGAAGCACTGATGGACTTCTGTGGGCAAGTGCAGAGAAAGATGTACAGAAATGGGTGTTCTGTGTCCTACAGATGTGGGTGGTGGGAGATGCGAGGCTGGAGGCCTTGGAGAAAGGAGCAGGAGGGGGATAGGCATAGCCAGACCAGGAGAGGATCTTAATGAAAAACACTTGGCTGTCCTGGGAACTTTATGTCATTATGTTATATTTAAAAACAGGCGGAAAAAAAAAAAAAATTAAAACAAAACAACCTCACCACCTATTCTGAAAGATGGGGATAAACTTTTACCAAGTTACTCTTTTCGTAAGCTTTGTAGTGCTGGTTATCTTTTGTTTGCTGAACTGTCACAAAATACTTGCTCTAATCAGTGTGTCATGATTATGATCCTAATGAGGTCCCTAGCTTCACAGCCCAAAAGGGCCCAGCACAAATGAGCATTGCTATATCTGAATGTTGTGGTTATTTGCATTGAAATAAAATGTTTATTGAATGTTTGTTACTGTCAGAATCTGATTTTTACCGGTGTAATGGTTGTGACTTTACTTAATTTTTTACTCCTTGATGGAGTAAAAAAAGTGGATTCTTTTTTTCCTGTGGAAGACATAATTGGAAGAGTTTACAGTTGGACCTAAGCTGTCACCAATGGATGGTGTTCATTACAGTTGGGAAAGTAACAGTTGCAATCCTTATCTGTTGCTGCCTGCTTGTGCAGAAGTTAGATGGAGAAGAGTGTATGTATGTCATGATAGAGCATTGTTCCTTTCCATTGTTTTCCTTTGTAACTACAGTTAGTTTTACAGCACAGTGACAGTAATTGTTTAACAAATTACAGATCTTTTACTTGTTAAAGAACAGACTGGTATGGAGTAAAGAGGGAGAGCTTTGTCACAGCACAGGCTACACACACTGAAGGTGATGTGGGAAACATAGTGCACCGAGCAGGCTGTGTTGCCATCCTGGCAGACAGCACAGAGCCAGCTGTGTTGCTTCAGCTACTTCAGGCTGGGTTCAAGGCTGTTTTCCACTGTTACTTAAATGATTACAACCAGGACTAACTATGCCACGCTGAGATTCAGGAATAGAAATGGTATGTGACTTAAAGGCTGCTTCTGGAGGCCAGGAGAGCTCATCTCCAACCATCACCAGCTGTCAGCGATTCCACGTGCAGTTAATTAGGGCGGCTGGAACTAGATGATCTCTTCAGGTCCTTTCCAACCCATACTGCTCTGAATCTATGAAACTGCTTGGGCTGTGAGGTCCCATCCAACTCAAGCCATTCTGTGTAATTACCAACTATAATTGTTGCAGCTGCACCCAGGCATGGCTTTCTAGGCTCTTGGAAGGAGACGTTCCATCCTACACCTGTGCTCAAGCTAAACCAACACCAGAGGGAACACACAGATGCAGAAGTGTGGCTCCTTCCCCCTCAGTTCCAGTGAATAGGCAAGAAGCAGTGAGTGTTACAGAACACAGGTCAGTGTAAGACAAATACATTAGAGTTTAATTTGCTGAGTTATTAAATGTTTAATTTATTATGCAAGCAGGGAAAACGTTCCACAAATAGTAAGTTACTGTACGGCTGTAAGTACAATATATTCAGAGCAGTTCTGATACTTTTATATTGTATGAAAAAGCTACACTTCATACTATGAAATCTCAGGTATTTCAAAATATTTACATGCACAATTTGTTCTAGTATTAAAAACTTTACGCTTAAACGAAGATACCTAGTGCATAAGAAAATGCACCATTGACCAAGATCAGGAAATTAGAAGTTTCTTTCTTTTGCAGAACAAAAATATTAGGGTTCTCAACCTTCTTTTACTCCTACTTCTTAGAATCTTGTAAACTAGAATTCTTAAAAGCTTTCAAGAGGGCAAGTTATGGAGCAGTAGGTCCATGTTTCGTGGTGTTGGGACCTGCTGCACATCAGTGTTGCCCAAATTAACAACAATAGCAACAACAACAACAACAAAAAAAAAACACAAAAAACTTGATGTTTACATTCCAATTCTGGTGGTAGGCAAATTGTCCTTACCAAGTCTCAAAGAGTGCAAACAGATGTGTGTCAGTATCACTGTGCTTTATCCCCAGTAATTCTGATGGAGGTTATGTTTTTCCCTGAACTACCCCTGTTGGACCGACGACGCCCAGTGGATGCAGATATACTGAAATACACACACAGGAAAAGTACACAGACATGGGTGTCGTTTCGTAGTCCCGTTAAAGGTTTCTTTTTCCTTTCCTACAAATGCGTAACAGAGCTACAACGATGCAAAGACTAACCTCCCATGGAACAGGTGGGAAATGCATTTACTCCTACAACAGACAGTCACTGGACTATTACAAAAGGAGAGCTACCTTCAGACACTGGTTTGGTTCCATACGCACTGCTGTGAGCTGACAGTGCCACACAGAGACCTCGATGACGCAGCCTATCTGCTTCTGCTGAGCAGCTGTACTGTGAATGAGGGAATTAC
Source organism: Meleagris gallopavo (assembly GCF_905368555.1). NCBI lineage: Eukaryota > Metazoa > Chordata > Aves > Galliformes > Phasianidae > Meleagris > Meleagris gallopavo. Next base: position 75,444,311 of record NC_139435.1, read on the forward strand.
TTCACTGTGGAAATCAATAAATACGAAACCATGCATTTAAAAGACGTATCTGCATGCTTTACAATCAAGGAGCTCCATCCTGATCAGAAAAACTGCAAAATCTATCAAGCCTTGTAACGCTTGGGAGGTCAAAGGTAAACACGTTTGAAGCCACTGCTGTACTTTGCTCTTAGTGCAGACTTTAATACATCAAATAAAACAATTTCCTATATTTGAGACAGGCAGGTTTATGTAGCTGGGACCCTCAGAATTTTAAGGGTGCAAGGCTAGGGATTTGTCTTTTTCAACATGGTAACTTTTTTTGGCTAATTAGAGAGAATCGAAAAGCTCAGCAACAGATTTCTTCACAGTGTAATGATTCAGACTGAATACCATTCCTTCCACCGAGATGAAACAGCAAAGAATCCCAGTCATAAATCATTTAATGGTGTTTCTACAAGTGCTTTCTGAAACTCACAGGTGAAATATGTTAGATTTGACTGAAAACTTCCAAGTACCACTGAAAAAGATAGTCAAATAACTGCAATCTCCCAGTTCTCGCTAAAACTTACCACAAATAAATGGGAAGTTAGTTATGCCAGAGTTCAGCTGCACACACAAACAGCATCCTTCTGGAGAACTGTGCTCCTCACACACAGCTCCAAAAGCATTCTAAAGTGACAGCTGTTTGAAACCAAGGCTGATGCTCTGCTCTGGAAAACAAGGCATGTCCTCATCTGCCACTTCATCCGTGCTCTTCTGAGCTCAAGGCAGCAGTCTCAGCAACAAGGGAGTAGCCCAGGAGGTCTGAAAATGTTCTAATGCTTTGCTGTCTGAGAAGACTACGGGCTGCTGCACATCAGGTTAAGGGTACTCTCCTCCTCCAGCTGAGATGAGAATTTGATGGGAGTTGTCAGTAGCGTACATTAAGTTATTTGAAGGCAGTCCTTCAGCAGCCCAGCCTTTAGAGCTACTGAAAACCCAATGCAGGAGGTAACTAACCATCCTCAGATTATCAAACACCCATTACTGAAGAGTTTTTTTCTGGCTCTTTTTTTTTTTAAACAAAAATTCACCTAAAATTTAAAGTTGTAGCACACAGCCTTAAGGATCACCCAGCCCCAGCACCACGCTGTGGGCAGGGACGCTTCCCACAGGAGCAGGCTGCCCCGAGGACCTCCAGAGATGGGGCCTCCGGAGTGTGTTTGAGCAGCCCGTGCCAGCCCATGGGGACGTCCCATCCCCACCCTTTGCCTGTGATGAACCTAAGGGTTAAAACTTGGCATTCATACTTAGTGTGCCAATGTTCACCCTTAAATCACATTTCATATTTTATGATTACCCCAGTTAAATCCACACAGATCTTACTTTAGACAGGAATGGTTCTAATCCACATCCAAACTGACTAGACTTGTGAATACTTATCTAGTTGTACTACAAACACTCCCAAGGTGAACTCCTGCTATAACATGAGGTGCAGAGCAGTCAGAAGACCTAATGGCCTTAAGCAAAAATTCTGCACTGCTCATTCTCCAACACAGGATGAAGGTTTATGTAACTGATGTGGAAAGCTTCCCACAAAAGAAATCCTACTGGCTGAGGACTAAAAGTTGCCAGTTAATCATACACACTGTAAGAAACATTCCCTAAGGTTCATGTGCAGCGGATGCAACAGAAGAGTTTTACCTATTCAGCTCCTGTTGCCCTACTCTAGGCATTTCTGATTCACTTCTGAGGAAAAAATGCAGCCGTGTCTTAATCCATACAACCATACAATCCTTATGTTTGGAAAAGACCACTAAGATCCCAAGCCCAGCCCACCCCTGCCATGCACACTGACCGTGTTCCTTAGTGCCACAGCTCCTGCACACCCCCAGGGATGGTGACCCCAACCATCCCCCAGGTGACCTCCCTGGGCCATTGCCTGTTCCAACACTCAACCACTCTTCTGGAGAAGTTGTTTTTCCTTACACCCAACTCGAACCTCCCCTGGTGCATCCTGGGGCTGTCACCTAATTGCTGTTACCTGGGAGCCTCTTCCTTCTACCAATAACTCCAGATACGTAATTAAGGAAAAGCAGTCTACAAAGATTTTTTTTAGTACAGCAAAACATTACAGAAAGCTGACTGACTTTCTAGCCAACCACACAAAAAAAAAAAAAACCCAACAAATTAATGCAAAACAATTTCTGTGTTTTTGTGCCAACTAATCTAGCACACACAAAACCTGCTCAATATTTAACGATCACTGTATGGCAGCTTCAGCAAGGGAGAGGTCCTCTGGAACAGAGAGGTGCTGCACCAGGGAAGCCTGGGTGAGTTGTGGCTGAGCTCCTACCTGCATCCCATCTATGTTTCTTGCAGACAGCCCACTTCAAGTCATGCTGAAGAAAATTACCAGCAAGTACTACAGTACAAAACCAAACAGAACGATGACTTGATGGCACAGGGTCAGAAGCAGCTGAGGTTTGCCTATAAGGCTGAAAACACAACGCATGGAGCCTGACTTGCAGATGCAGTATGAGAACACATACAGTGCTGCACCAGGAACTCACATCATTATTACGTAACCGAGACCACATAAACTATGATCTCATCTGGATTTACGGGATTTCCAAAAGAACACACTTCAACTAAGCTGAAGTAGTTAGAACACAAACATTTGAAGGTCCTGCTGATGTACAATGCGCCTAGAACTTTGGCTGATACAAAGAAACGCGTCCGCTAAGGCACCCCGAGGCAATCTGACAGTGGGTTGGAGAGAACTTTGTTGTCAGTACCACATCATTGTGAGAATACAGGGAACGGATTTCTTTCAAGGGACCAGCTTCTTTGGGCAAGCAGTCAACGAGTTCGCTGCAGTGTGCGTCAAACCCCAGCAAGCGGATCCCAAAGCCGTGTGGGGATGAAATCATCCGGCCGTCAGGACTGAAGCAAAGCTCTTTGATGTAACCCCGGCCAACGTTGGCTTCTTCAATGCAGTGAGTCAATCGCAGGGAGCAGCGAGGCGAGACTGGGCGCACGGGGGCACCTTCCTGGAACTCGTAGACACAAGTCCACTGAAGGGAGAGAGAGAGAGAGAAAGGAACACGGAAAGACAGTAAAGCACTGCAAACGCACGTTCACCTCAGCTGCATTTAAGCACCTGACAGAGCAGTGACCAACACTCCTGCTTATCTACTCCTCCACAAGCACTTACTACGAGACGCTGAGAACCGGGCAGGCTGTTTGGCATCTTCTTGTCACAGAGTCATAGAGTGGTTTGGGTTGGAAGGGACCTTAAAGATCACCCAGTTCCAACCCCCTGCTGCAGGCAGGGACACCTCCCTCTAAACCAGGTTGTTCACTGCCCCATCCAGCCCAGCTCTGAATGCCTCCAGGGATGGGGCATCCACAGCATCACTGGGCAACCTGTGCCAGTTCTTCCCTTTGAACAATTTACGTAAAGCAGATGTTCAGCATCAAAACTTCTTCTGTTTTAGTGTCAAAATACAATCTTTTTCACCTGGAAAGAACAAAGCCTGCTCCTCCTGACAAGAGTTTGCTCTAATGTAGTAGAACATTCCAATGAAATCTATAAAAAAGCAGAATTCAGCCCTGTGCAATTTAGAATGGCCTTTTGACATGTTATGCCCCTGACTGCAAAAGGAGGAAAGTCTTGAAACAAGACAGAAATAGCTTTATAAGAAACGCTATTATCAGACCTATATCCTTGTTACCTGTGAGGCAAGCGGGGATTTTAATGCTTAATCTGATTATTTAATCTCAAACCAAATGCAAAATCCACTCCATTTACCAACTAAATTCACACCGCGTCTGAATCTGAATTCTCCACAGCAAGACAGAAGATCTGTTCTTTGTTTTGTTCACTGTCCTCTCTTGAAGTAAAGACAAAGGGAACAATGCAAATTAATATTAACAAAGAAGAGTAAGGCAGACTCTGGGACTCCAGCATGTTTTAACTGGGTCAATCAATTGCATTGTCAGAAAATTCTACAACGCACAGTGGTTTGATGGTGAGTTTACTGAATCAGTACTGAAATTTCAAACAAGTCTCCTATGCTTCCAACTCAGTCCTCTACACCCCTGTAGGCTGCTAGTACAAAGTGAGGCTTCTTTCCAAAATAAGATAAATAAATAAAAAATTCACGTCATCTATCAGATTGACTGAACTTCTTACGCACGTGTTTAATAGGTATTTAAAGAATTATTTGTAATTTTGAAAAAGTACATATATAAAATCTGCATCTTGGCAGGCTAAACAGGAGATCTGCAGAACTATTGAATAATAATACTGAAATAAACTTCGGAGAAATAGATGATGACGAGATGACTGCCCAGTGGAATCTCAAGTACTGGGAGACCACAATGAGGTGTGCAATTTAATTCCTCCTTGCAGACAAAAATGGCAGCCAGTGGCATTCGCCAATGCTTGCTGAAAGTTTATGGAGAGCAGAAAGTGGATGTGAGCACAGCGAGGCACGGGGTGGTGCATTTCAGCAGAGGCAACAGTGGGTCACCTCTGCCCATGCAGATGTGTACAACGGAGGCATGCAGGCTCTTGCTCATTGCTGGCAAAAAACACACAGCTAATCATGGTGACTCTGATGAAAAATAGTGTTTTGCAGCTGAAAATTTGCTCTATGAAATTGTGCTTTGAGTAGCTGCTGTGGTTCCCATGAAGGTAAATAGGGGGCATTACTTTTGTGGTACCCAGAGCTCATCAGCCAGCTACTCCAGGGACATAAAGTCTATGATAAATGTTAAAAACATTTTGCAGTCTCCATGATGCAGCCTCATGTGACTCTACCCAAAAAAGCAAGGACAGGTAGCAGTCCTCCAGCTTATCCATGCCTCCTCTTATCTCGAATGCAGGCACTTGGTAGAAAAAAAAAAAAAAAAACTTCTTGGACTGTCCAGGAGGCAAAGGGTCCCTCAGTGCCCCTCTGCATGCAGTCACCTGTAACTGACACCATCTGCACAATTTTGGTGGATCTCCTGCTCTGCTGCACAACATGCCCACACCACAGTTTTTAAGAGGAAAGTTGAGATCACTTCTTAAAAAATTACATTAAATATCACTGTTGTTAATAGGGTTCAAACCTACAGTGTGGGAGTTTTAAGCAAATGCAAAATATGCTCTAGAAGTTTTTCATAGGCACTAGAAAGCATTTGTCAGCACAGCAGATCTTTAACCGGGTGACATTGATGGTTATGCATTTAAATAATTCAAAGGAGCTTCTCTGCTCTACTTAGACTATGCCCACCACTGTACAACTGTGTAATCTTCTGTTTTTTTCCAAGTTCTTTTCTCCTACATTTTGGCAGGTACATATTTTTAAGTCATACACTTGAGAGGCCATGAATTGTTTGAAAGCATTTAACCAAGCTGTACACTATAAAAAGTATTCCATTAAAGCTTGGCAAAAGGAATAAAGGACACAGAGTCTTGTACAAGAACTCTTCAAAGCAGAAAAATATTTCATAATCCTGGTTTGAAAACTATTAATCTCTGCCTACAATTGAACTTCTTTATTCAAACGCAAGTTTATGCCAAAGTCAGGTTTTTCCATACAGTTGTACAGCTGATACAGCTTACTCACAAGTATCTGCTCAAAACCTTTTGTTTTACCTCCTGGTCATCTGTATTACTTGAGCACCGAAGAAGGGTAGCCCACCCTTTCGGATGTAGCTGTAGGGATGTAATGCAGTTGCCTCGGTCTCTCTCACCAGGAACTTCTGGTGTTAAGACCTCCAAACTATTTCTAGGTGATCCACCTAGGAAGGGAAGTCAACTGTGAGTCTAAAGGAACTCTGTACGTTCATAGAATCATAGAATCACCAAGGTTGGAAAAGACCCACAAGATCACCCAGTCCAACCATCCACCCATCAACAAACATTTTCCACTAATCCATGTCCCTCAACGCAACATCCAAACGTTCCTTCAACACCTCCAGGGTCTGTGACTCCACCACCTCCCTGGGCAGCCCATTCCAGTGCCTAAACATTGTTTCACCTCTTGCTTCAGTCTATTGTTGAAATGAGGTGAAGGGCACGTCAGCCTTGTCTGACTGCTGGCAAAGACTGCAGCTTTATGAAATGCAGATGAAGGAGAGATTATACTCATAACTGAAGTTAATACCAGTGTGCTCAGCTCTGAGTCCTACTAGCTCCCTTTTTGAAATTTACCTTCCAGGATCTGTGTTAAATCATCCCATGCTGTGAAGTTAGGGCTAACTTCCACACAAATACATCATTTAAAGAAAATCCTGAACGCCCTCTTTTCTAAGAGCTACCAGTTTTCAAACTTGTAAAATGGCCTCTTCAAATTCTGCTAAGCCTGCTCAGCTGTGCATATCTTGCCTCCTTCCCCATGCCTGCCATAAAGAGATTTTCACAGGTAACTCCTGCCTTGGGGTCCAGATAAGCTCTCTTCTTTCATACATGTTCGAACAACTCACAACCATAAGTAACTGAAGTTACATACTTCCATGTTCTACGTGTAAACGATCTGAAGGGTGCCCCTAAATCATTATTAGGGTTGGAAAGGGCTGTTCCAGAAAGTAGTGGAGACCTAACCCTGGACGTTCAGATTGAGACTGGCACAAGGACAGGTTTAGAAAAGGGCTCAGCAGCAGGCTGACAGCTGGACTTGATGTTCTTCACAGCCTGGACAATTAAAGTTATAAGAAAGTTTAAAATAAATGTAAGTGCTGCACTAACCAATTTTACAGAACAAAGTAGCTTCCTTGTACTAGTTTATGCAACAAATCAATCCGGAAAAACTCAGGATGTCCCATCAGCGGAAAATCCTACAAAGACAGAAAAAACACTGATTTCGTAAGAAATGCGCGTCCACCATCTCTTCTGTTTGACAGGTAACTTCAGTTTCTGAAGACATCAACTGATGCAAAATTTCCTCTCATACAAAAAGGTTGCTTTATGAAAACATCTCTGCCTAAACAAATGGCTTAATCCTCATTTCATTCGTCTTTTGAGGAAATGCAATTTTTTGTTCATTTGAAATAGTGAATGAGTACAATTAAGTACCATTCAGCGGTTAAAAACTTTCGAAAATATTTTGAAAGACTATCCTATGATAGAAAGTACTCTAAATAATTTAAAACGAAAACATCCTTTATCGGACAAATGTTTCTTTTTGCACTACTTCATCCTAAATTCCATGCATTTATGACGTCAAATCTAGATTATAGACTGTAAAGCTTCCTTTTTGCCTTCTGTTTAATTCTATCATTCCAAACTTGGAAATTTCCCCAGAACTAAGCATTTACTTAAATTCAAACAATTTTTCATTAAATGCACCTTCCCTCATTTGTGAATCGACAAACAAAGTCATAAAACTTCATGTTTCCATTTAGTGCTCTCTATACCCAATTAATCAGAAACACTAAACCATCCCAACCAACTCAGCTTTTACCAACAAAACACTCGCAGCATTACATCCGCCATCCTTTACAATTTCCTCTACTCTTCCCTTATAGCTCCAATGCAGAACGAAATGACACAAAACTGAGCTAACAGTACAAAAACCTTACTCTAAAACAGTTTCACTTACTTGCTTTATTTATTTATTTTTTTTTGAATTAACAACTTTGTGTTTCAGAAAGCATTCAAGTGATATAAAAGTCATCTTTCACTTTTACCTGTTACTATCTCTTTACTCAAAGACTTTCAACTTCAGAGAGAGTATAGCTTTTAAATTTCAGTCAAAAGCACCTTCATTTCAAACACATAGCACGAATTATTGAAAAATTAATTATCTGATAATAATCAACCTGAACCCTAAGCAGGGTTCCAGATCCAATCATAACAACTCAATTCATATTCTTCCACATCACGAGTAAGATTTTAAATCTAACAGACAGCTCCATGCACAAAAAAAGACTCTCTGCAAAAAGTGAATTTCTAAATACAGCGTTCTAGTCAAAAATAAGGAGCACTGACATTTAGATTAGCAATTAAATATTATCCGTTTCCAGGTCTTGCAGTCAAAACATCATGATACAAACTGAGGAAGACTACCAAAGTCATCAGACCAACTGTAGTTTACAGTTTTTTTTGATTGATTCCAATTTCTGCACAAAAAAAAACCATAAGTGGTTATCACATTTGAAGTAGGTCAAAACTTTGAATTCTCTTGAAAATCATCAACCTCCATTGGCAATTTTCATGTCCGGACCAACCTTAGTTCTTACAGTAATGGAAAAAAAGTATCCATGTGTAGTTGGATCATAATCCCTTCTCTCAGTACTCTTAACGTGCTTGGCTAACTTGGCTCACACCTTGATATTACTCGATAGATCACGCTAGATCTCTTTCCAAGGTGAAAACCAGTTCACACCCTTTCTTTAATAGGGAAATTTCCAGCCTCCACTTTGGCCAATTACTAGGAATCTTGTCAGAGGAAAACATTCCTGATTTTTATCGGACACACTTTTTTGATTCCATTGCTTACCAGTAGTTAGGAAGAGTTCCTCCTCACCTAGGACCCTTCTTTCATCCAGATGTACAAGTCGCTTTATGCAATGCCACTTGGCAATGTCTAATCAATGACTAGTCCAGATCGAGACATCATTCTAAGCATATCCCACTTTGGCTATAAAACATCACTACAAATGGGAGTCTGTTAACACATTAACAATTTGCTACATAGCACAACAAGCTGATACCCATCACTACAGTTGAAGGTTAAGCTCTGCCCTGTAAAATACTAGCCTCCAGAAACTAGATTGCCAACTCAATCAACCAAGTTAGACCAGCAGATTACGTGAACTAATCAAGTCAATGTCCACTAGACAGTTATGCAGAAAGCCATGGAACAGGAGAGTTCCCTCTTCTAAAAATCTGCACTCAGGAATGAGTCTATAGACGACCCCAAGACATCAAGCTAGCCCCTAAGAACAGTTAACACCACCTCACTTTGCCTAACATCCTGGTGCTAAACGTCCACCACAACAGGCAGTCAGGAACATCGTCACTGTTTATTTTCAAAGTTTGCTAGCACATCAGCTAAACGGAGCGACAGAATACAGGCAGATATTTACATCAGAAAGCATCAGAACTACTCAGTGTACAATCAGTGCACTAGGTACATACTCATTAACAAAGCCTTTTCAGACATTGTGTAACCTCACGCAGCGCAGTACGCTTCCTGCAGTTGGCCTCCATCACCAGAGACTACGAACAATTACGCCATTGACTAAGGATATGACAACCTTTCAAAGCCTACTTCAACACATTGTAAGTTACAGATAGCACAAGCCGCAACTGGCAACCTCCTTAAAATTTAATAATCGCCTCACTTCAAAATCCATGCGACAGACTGATCCTTGCTATGCCCATGACTAGTACCGCAGCCCCAGAGCACTCACCTGAGGGGAACTAACAAACCGGAAGACGTCTCCAGCCCAAGCGAAAGCCCAGCCGCAAAGGCGACACCATGTGCTACTATCTGAAGCGCTCTGTCTCAGGTGTAGACACACCCAGGAGTTGAACGTCCGGCCAGGGTCGCACGAAAGTACGCACATCGCATCAGGCGCGCAATTTGCACGGCCACTGCAGCGTTACAACCCCTGGATCGCACTATCCCTTACGCAGGCGATCACTCTCCCTGCAGCTAGGTGTCCCAGCGCAGACTGAAATTCTTGTAAGATCCTGATTTCACAACAGCAGGCAGAGCACAGCACTCACCACAGGGCTTGTGACAGAAGCTGGTTATCATTTTCAAAAGTGGCCTCTCTGAGCTGCACAGGGAGCCGGGGTCATCACCCCAGTGTGCTGGTGAATGAATCAAAAATGAACCTAATACTCTGTTTTTCAATTCATTTCTTGTCTGGATCAGATGATCTCCAGACACCCTTTCCAACTTATCTGTGATACGACTACAACTTTGTGCAGACTGCTGAGACAAACCACGCTCCTGCCCTGAATATGCTGGAACACTGGTCCTAATGTTTTACATGGGGTGTTTAACAGTTCTTTTCTGAGAGAACTAATTGACTTGATTAACTGTCCTACGTTCTTCTTTTCCTTATCGTGTGGTTTACACTACATACAGTACTGCTATGTTGGATATTACGAGATTAAAACCTAAACACAGCCATTATTTGCTTATTTCCCAAGAATCTTAACACAATTTCAGTCCTTCTTTGTACATCTGTTGCTTTAGAGCTCATCTGGCTTCACAAAGCCTTGGAACACTGCTCACTGCCAACTGCAGAGCCTGGGGAATGAGCCGTGTAAGCCTCCTGCATCCCATAACTTTATGGAGACTGCTGCAGGTGGTAGATAAACAAAGAAGAGGCTTTTGCTCCTATTTTCCTTTACCCACAGTACAATATACAATTGTGTATTTGAATCTAAAGATATGCAATTGTGTTTCTCAAATTAAAAAAGCAGGTATATATGTCAAAAATACTGTTTAGAATGAGAACTTCAGATCACCTTTGGAAATAACTGCAGACGTGACACAAGCTACCCAAATTTCCTGACTCCTTCACTGCAGATGTGCATTAGAGAATAAATTCTGAATTGCAATACAAATGTAACATTCTGCTAAGATGCTGCAGGAATCAGAAGCATAGTGCTTAGTATTACACAAGATATTTGCAAAGTACTGATGCATCAAAGAGTAGTTCTGCTCTACTCTGATGCAGGAATGAATGTGTATCCCACATACAGTGCTCCAAGCACACCAAACATTCTGCATTTCGTGGGTCTGGAGATCTTGCTCACCTAACAGATAACAGGCTCGTCACAATGTCATATAAGAAGATGAGAAAGTGGAAATGAACTTGGGTCACACTAGCAGGATTAATGCATTTACCAGATTAAGGTCTTAATACAATCAGGTGGTATTTCTTTATCCTGACCATCCTGACTCCAGATAAAGTTGAACATATGCTATCACCCCAAATCAAGATAGCATATAAGGCTGCCTTAACACCTGACATAAAAACTATCACACAAAAGTGTTCCAGAAGTTCCCTGCAGCCCACAGAGGATCGCACAGGAACAGATCCTGAGCTGGAGCTGCAGCTCACAGAGCAGAGCCTGTGGTCCAGCAGAGATCTGGGGGAGCTGCTGCCTGCAGCAGAACTGTGCCAGAGCAGTCCACCTCTGAGAGATGGAGCTGTGGAATCAGTCTGTACTGGAGAAGCATTCGGAGGGCTGCAGCTCCTGGGAAGCCCCTGCAGGATCAGTTTGGGAAGGACAGCAAAGGATTAGGGGCAGAGTGACAACAGAGAAGCAGCACAGACGAAGCTGACCACAGCCACATTCCTCATTCCCTTGCCCTGCTTGAGGAGTAGACAGAAGACAATGGATACAGAGAGAAGGTGGTTTTAGTTTGCCTTTAGTTCTCATTGCTCTAGTTTGTTATTAACTGCCAATAAACATATCCTCCTTGTGCTGAACCTATTTTGTCCATGACAGTAATTGGTGAGCAAGCTCACCCCCCCTTATCTCAGCCCACAAACTATTCATCTTATTTCTCCCCTTGTTCTACTGTTGAGGTGGAGTGAGAGCAGCTGTGTGATGCGGGGCTACTACCAGTGTTAAACCACAACAGCAGCATGCCTGTTCAATGCCAAGTAACAAGGAAAAAGCAAAAAAACAAACAAAAAACAGCAGCTTTTAAGAAAAGAGTGAAATGAACTACGTCTCTTCACTGTTCAAATCCACCATTTCCTTTGGTCTTGAAAGCTGCATGCAGCCTTGTTTTATACACCACAAATAGGTTTCAGAAGAAATGGAAAAGACATAGGGAGTTACAAATAGTTTGGAATGAAAAAGTATACAAATCGTTTCAATTGATGAAGTCTTAACAGAAGGTGCATATGATTCAGGCATACAAAACCAACTGCCAGAGAGAAAGTATATGGAGATTAATGGTACACTGTCTCTGGTGTTTAAAAAACAAAAACAAGCAGAAAACAGAGGGCCTCAGTCTACCAAGTCTTCAAAACCTTCTCAAATATAACCAGAAGAACACTTCTGGAATTCTGACATGAAAAGGGCAACAACTATACTTAAATCAGCTCAAAAATTGACCAAATCCACGTACAAAACAGATCTACTTCATGTGATTATATGCACATCCTCAGCACAGGAAAGGGTGATGGAAGAGCATCAGTACATACTTCCCTGTTCTGACGTGTACGAAGGCATCTGGCACAGGGTGCCCCTTAATATCATTTATAGGGTTGGAAAGGGCTGTCCAGAAAGTAGTGGAGACCCTAACCCTGGCGACGTTTCAGATGTGAGGACCTGGCACTAAGAGACAGGTTAGAGAAGGGGCTCAGCAGTCAGGCTGACAGCTGGACTTGATGATTCTTCCAGCCTGGACAATTCAACAGTTATAAGGAAAGTTAAAATGAATATATGTAGTGCTGCACTAACCAAGTTTTACAGAACAAAGTGAGCTTCCTTGTAGCTAAGTTTATGACAACAAATGCAGACATCCAGGAAAACACAGGATGCCAATATTCTACAAAGACAGAAAAAAAAGCTGCATTTTCGTAAGAGAAAAGCGCGTTCTCACCATCTCTTCTGTTTGTGCCAGGTAACTTCAGCTTTTCTGACAGACATGCAACTGATGCAAAATTTCAGTCTCTATTAAAAAAGATGGCTGCTTTATGAAAAACATCTCTGTGCCTAAACAACATGTGAAGGCATTAATTCCTCACATTTCATTCGGCTCTTTGCAGGAGGGAAATGCTCAGAATGTTTTTTGTTCACTTTGAGAAGTAGAGTGAATGAGGCAGCAATGTCATTCACGAGGTTATAAAACTGTCTCGAGAACAAATTCATGTGTGAAAGACTATCCTCAGATAAAGAGGAAGTAAAAATAACAGAATTAAAAAGGAAAAACATCACATGACAGACGGACAGATAATTCAGACTCCTGTGTTTGCTGCTTCCTACTTCATCCTGAGAAACATCCATGTGATTTATGACGTAAATGCTGAGATTCACTCAGACTGCAGAAGCCATTTCACTTTTCTGGCTCTTCTATGTTGTAATTGTACTTAAAGCATCCAAACTTTGGAAATTTCCACACAACTAAGGCAATTACTCTTACAATTCAAAATACCAATTTTTTCATACAAGCACCTTCTCTCGCTACAGTTTGGAATCTGCACTCCAAACAGAAGTCATACACTACTTGCTATGTTTTCAGTGTTTAGTGCTCTCCATACGCCAATTAAGTCAGACAGCAGTACTGCAACACCCTTCTCCCACCACGAACTGCAGCTTTTCCACCAACAATAACACCTGGCAGCATTACATACCGCCATCGCTGCTTTCAGATTTCTCCTCCTTCCCTTCCCAGCCTTATGCAGCCTCCAATGCAGAAGGAAAACGACACAAAACTGCAGCCTAACAGCTACAAAAAACCACTCTACCCAAAGCAGTGCAAACTTACTATGCTCTTATTATTATTTATTATTATTTATTCTGTAAATTACAGAAGCTTCTGTGATTCTACCAGAAAAGCATCTACAGTAAGAGAAAAACGGTATCTTTTCCACCTTTTCACCAACCTGATATTATTTACACAATCTTCATGAGCTTCAGAGAGAGTTTTGATGTGCTTTGAAGATATTGGGTCAAAAAGCAGCACTTCAGTCTGTTCACAAGCAACAGTAAGCACAGACCTGCAGGGGAGAACAAAACATTAACATTTGCATCTGATGAATGAATACAACATCTGCACACGCTCAGCAAGCTTCCAGATTCCAGATTCATGGAAACATAACTTCAACATTACTCAGCTTGGCTTCTCTTCACATCACAGGAGTATTGTGAGGGATCACAATCAGACACGATACTAATGCACAAAAAAAAGGGAGCTCTCTGACAAAAAGTGTTTTCTAAATACAGCAGTGCTGTTACTGGTCAAAAACAAGAGGAAGGCACTGGCACCAGTCTAGATGTAGCATCAGATCATCAAGAAGTTCATAGTGAGTTCCGAGGTCCCAGACAGGCACCAGAAACATCATAGAATCACAGAACTGTAGGGGTTGGAAGGTACCTCTAGAGATCATCGAGACCAACTGTCATGGTTTTATGGGTTTTTTTTTGTTTTGGTTCTCAGTATTCTGCATCAAAACAAACCCTGCCAAAGCAGGTTCCCTACACCAGGTCGCACAGGTAGGCGTCCAGGCGAGACTTGAATATCTCCAGAGAAGGAGACTCCACAACCTCCCTGGGCAGCCTGTTCCAGTGCTCCGTCACCTCACCGTGAAGAAGTTCTTACGCACATTCGTGCGAAACTTCCTGTGCTGCAGCTGATGGCCGTTTCCCCTCGTCCTGTCTCCACGTACCACTGAAAAGAGACTGGCCTCACCACTATGGCCGCCACACCTCAGGTATTTATAAACCTGGATCAGGTCCCCTCTCAGTCGTCTTTTCTCAAGGCTGAACAGACCCAGTTCACTCAGCCTTTCTTCATAGGGGAGATGCTCCAGGCCCTTCGCCATCTTTGTGGCCCTCCGCTGGACTCTTTCCAAGAGATCCCTGTCTTTTTTGTACTGGGGAGCCCAGAACTGGACACAGTACTCCAGATGAGGCCTTACCAGGGCAGAGTAGAGGGGGAGGATCACCTCCCTCGACCTGCTGGACACGCTCTTCTTAATGCACCCCAGAATGCCATTGGCCTTTTTGGCCACGAGGGCACACTGCTGGCTCATGGCCAACCTGTCGTCCACCAGGATGCCCAGGTCCCTCTCTGCAGAGCTCCTCTCCAGCAGCTCATCCCCCAGCCTGTATTGGTGCTATCAAAAACATCAGCCATTCACAGTTCGGGCAGGCTGTCTAGTCTGTCCTACAGCACCAATATTTATTTGCTCTATATGCACTGAAAAAGTCTGATACACCATCACTACAGTGATGGTTAAGCCTGCCCTGCTAAAATAGTGAAGGCAACCTCCAGGAAAGCTAAGATGGTCCCCCAACAGTGCAACAACTCAGACTGTTATGACTCATGGGGCAGATCTCACTGGTGCCACACAAACAGCTCACAGGTACAATCCTGGTCCTCAGCTCAGAGCACTGCTTTGTAGTGTCAGTAAAAGCACAAGCAGGGAACAGGAAGGCAGCTCTGCTCACTGCAGTCAGCTCTGCTGAGGAAGGCTACAAAGAAATCCCAAGTGACCAAAGGTCAGAGAAGGTCTGCAACTGCTCTACAACTGCTGAGTTAAATCGAACCACCACAAAACCATACAAGGTCTGAGTTGTTCCACCTGACCTTAAGGTAACCAAGGTTCAACACCAGCCTGCTATCTTGTGCCTAACATCACCTGTGGCCTGCTGAGAACGTGCCAGCCAGCCAACAAAAGGCCGAGTCAAGGGAGACATCCCCGTGCCACTGCTGGGCTTATTTTCAGACAAGATCTGTGGCTCAGTCCACAGTGCAGCCTCACAAACAGCGGGCGCACAGAGAATAGCAAGAAGGCAGAACTACTTCTCACATCAGAAACTTGCATGAAAAATGACGTTAAGCTACAGTAGAGGTAACAGATTTCAGGTGCGACCGAGGACACCACTGAGCTCAATGTGAGACAGAAAGCCTTTCTGCCAAGGAAGACCACTGTGAAACCGCTCCGCACGGCAGGCTGCAGTTACACAGACTTTCCTGAACAGAGCTTTTGGGCTGCCGCGCCTCTCCCATCCCCCGCAGCGCCAGAGAAACCTTACAGAATCACATAACGGCCAGGGTTGGAAGGGACCTCAAGGATGATGAAACTACAACCTCCTTGCCGCATGCAGGACCACCAACCTCCACATTTCAGAGCAGCCCAGGCTGCCCAGGGCCCCATCCAACCCGGCCTTGAACACCTCCAAGGATGGACGGGGCATCCACAGCCTCTCTGGGCAGCTGTTCCAGCACCTCACCACTCTCACAGCAAACAACTTCCCCCTGACAGCCAACTGAAATCTGCCCTCCCTCAACTTCAAACCATTCCCCTTGTCCTGCTGTTATCTCCCCTTTCCAAGAGCTGACTCCCCTCCTGTCTGTAGGCTCCCTTTAGGTCCTGCAGGCTGCACTGAGGTCACCCCGCAGCTTCTTTCCCCCAGGCTGAACAAGCCCAGCTCCCTCAGCCTGTCTCTGTAGGGGAGGAGCTGCAGCCCCCCGAAACCTGGACCAGGACAGCTCCGTTCCAGAGCCGCCCCGAAAGCCGGCAGAGGAGCTGCCCCAGCCAAAGGCCGCGCCGCAAGGCGAGACGCGGAACGCCGGGCCCGGCGGCGATCGGGGAGTGGGGCGCGGCCCGTACCCGTCCGGAGAGTACTCGAGGTTGAAGACGGCGCCGTGCGTGCGGGTGCTGAGGTACACGGAGTCGGCGGGCTGGATGGAGCCGTACAGCCCGGTCATGGCGCGGAAGCTGTCCCGCGCCGGGTCCACGGCGGCGCTGCGGCCCAGGCAGCGCCCGCGCAGCCAGCCGAACAGACCGCCACCATCCGGCGCCGTCCGCGGGGGGGCGGCGGCGGGCGGCCGCATGCCGTTGCCGGGCTCCGGGGCCGCCGTGCCGGCGCGGGACCCCGCTTGGGCGGCCTCCGCACTCATCTCGCGCCCGGGCCGGGCACCGCCGGGCCGCGCCTCCCTCCGCCCTCCGCGCCTGCGCCGCGCCCCCTTCCGGGCCGCTGTGCCCCCTGCCGGCCGCAGCGCGCACCGCACGTGGGCCGAGAGAAGTGAAACGAGGCTCGCGGCCGCCGTCGGGATTCATCGGTTTTATACACGTTCAGAACAACGCGCGGGAACTGCTGCCACAATGCAACCTCAGGCGCAGTCCTTGCCCGCCTCGTAGGGCGTCCGGCCCATGTTGTAGAACTCCTTGTTGGGGCGCAAATCGACAAAATGGGCGATGCGATTGGACATGGCAAAAAAGGCGGCGATGGTGGCGATGTCCCATGCATCTTCACGGTCAAATCCGTGCGCTTCCAGCTTCTGGAAGTGCTCCTCCGTGATGTTATCTGCACGACAGACTGCAAGAGCGAACTCCAACATCGCCAGGTCCCGGCCGCTCAGGTCCGCCAGCTTCCAGTTGACAACGACCTGAGAGGAGGCAGAGCACAGTGAAGTGGGAGAGCGCCGTGCTGGGATGGCGGCAGTGTCCTGGCATGCCAGCATCAGTCCCTCTGTGGGCATCAGGGAGAATTTCTTATAGAATCATAGAATCACAAGGTTGGAAACAACCTATAAGATCGAGCCGTCTTCTCATTACCACTGCTAAAAGCTACTAAACCAGATCTCGCAGCTCTGAGGAGCTCCAGACATCTCTTGAGCACTGCCAGGGATGGCGATTCCACCACCTCCCCGGGCAGCCATTCCAGTGCCTGACCACTCTCTGAGAGAAAAAGTTCTTCCTCATGTCTAAAAGTCTCATGCCCTTCTTCTCCGAAGGAGCAGTCAGAAGGGCAGCCCATGGACGTGCTGGAGTAAGCATCATCCCCAGAGGTGCTCAGGAACTGTGGCACTGAGGGATGGTGGGGATGGGCTGGCAGCTGGACTCCATGATCTTAGTGGCCATTTCCGACCCTAATAATTCTGTGACGCTGTGATTCTCTCTACTCTCGCTGGGAGCCACACAGACTTAATGGTCACAGCTTGAAGCGAGGAGACACATACGTTTGAGAACATCATCCCTACTCCCCAAAAGGACCGTGCTACACTGACCTGGTCAGCCAGTGTCGGCTGCTTGGAATATATCCGATGAAGTGCCCCGTGTGCAACCACGCAGTAGGGACATCTGTTCACAGCACTTGTGGCCACAATAATGAGCTCCTTGTCCGCTTTGCTGAGTCGCCCTACAGGGACAGAAAAGGATTTAGCACGCTCTGTTAGCAAAAACATCCAGGCAGCAAGTACTGCTGGGGCAACACGGAAGACAGGTCTCTGGGGACAGGCAGCAGGCACTATGGCCAGAGTTCCTTAAAGCATGCAAGGAGACTGCAACCACAGATCCTCTGGCCATCTAGACAATCAGTTAACTTGGATCACTGTTTGGGAGGCACCTCGTTAGGATAAGGGACACATTGGGATAATAGTAACTCTACGCAACATGAGAACTCAGAGGAGCAAAATTACTTGCTTGTCAGGCTGAAGCTCCGTAATTCTCTGTACATGCCTCGTGTACACGTGGCTGGTGGCAGGCAGTCTGTTTACCTGCATTTACAGAAGACTGCAGTGTTCTAAAATCACGCTTCAAGCAAGAAAACATTGCAGTTTTTGAAGGCAGAGAGAAGGAAGCATACAGGAGCAATGAGGCATCCTAGGGCTGTGTCTCTGAGAACTTCTAGTGACCACCACACAGATGAATCACAACTTTTTCAGTGATTCTCCAAAGAATCTCTGGAGAAGCTGGCTGTACTTTGTTATTTTCACAAATAGCTTCACAACAAGACTGTCCACAACACCTGAGGAATTTACCTTACCTGGATGTCAGTTCTTATACTCTGCCTTCTTATCAGATCATTAGAAACAGTATTTTTTGAAATCACAGTTCACACTGAAGGGCAAATATTTGCACAGGACAAGTATCTTATAGGATAGTGAAAAATACTACTAAAACCTTTTAGGGAAAGAGAACTTCCTGCTCCGAGGCAGTTCAGTTATAGAAAGTGGCAACTCCGTGATACTTCAGGATAAGTGCTGAAAAGGGTGTGATGCCAGGTAGTTCCATGTGACTCTCCAGAGTCAATCAAAAAAGCAGCACAGGAATGAGAGCAGAAAAAAGACCCTTGTATAGCTTGGGCTTCACTCCAGCAGTGCAAGCAGAGCAGAAACCTTCATGCACAAACTGTGCATATCACAGTGAGAGAAACATAAAGTTGCACTTTGCTGTCCACAAGGATTCTCCCTGCAAGTTCTCATCTACTTAAGGTTAAGGAGCAGTCTGCTCAGCAGCTTGTTTTACAAAACCTAGATCGTACTGATGTAAGACCCTTACAACAAAAGCGATGAGAACCAGCTGCTCAGTGCCCACAGCACAGGAGGGAGGAACAAGCAGTCCTCAACTGTTTTCTCAAAGGCTTGAACACTGTGCAACATTCCCTGCATGAAGCCTTCCCCAGATGCACTGCTGCAACCTCCCTCACTTCCACATTCAAGGGACGCCTGGAGGCCACCTGAATCACAGAATTGCTCAGGTTGGAAAAGACCTTCAAGATCATCATGTCCAACCACAACCCAACCATCCTACCCTAACAACCCTCTGCTAAATCATGTCCTGAGCACCACATCCAAACGGATTTTAAACACACTCAGGGATGGTGACTCAACCACCTCCCTGTGCAGCCCATTGCAGTGCTTAACAACCCTTTCTTAAAAGGGTAAAGAAATGTTTCCTGATATCCAACCTAAACTTACCCTGGTGCAACTTGAGGCCATTTCCCCTCGTCCTGTCACCAGTGAGAAGAGACCAACTCTGCTCTGCTGTAAGCACCTTTTAGATACTGGAAGAGAGCAATAAGGTCTCCCCTCAGCCTCCTTTTCCCCAGACTGAACAGCCCCAGTTCCGTCAGTTGCTAAAGACCTGCTGTACAGATGCCTATGTATATGGAAGCAGTACAGTCTTCTTTGTGTGTCTGCAGGATACAGAGAACTACCTGCATTTGGAATCATATCCACAGCGGAGCCTGTCAGGGCCTAGCAAGCACACCCTCTAATGATTTTTGCATCTGGCTCATGACGAGCTCACAGGTAAGGTTTATCATGAAGAAAGAGCTGGAGGAAGCCTGAGCAATAGCTTTGGAACACCTCCCTCCCCCAGGGAGCTGTCTCAGTGTTAGAGCCTTAGCCCAAGCTACCTGGCTGCAGTGCCTGGCTGTGTAACCATGCTGATGTGGAACTTGGACTAGACACTATGGTCTTGCTTAGGAAAGCTGGACTGTTGGCAGACTATGCTCACCACTGGCAGACCTACCATACTCACTTTGCTCAAGCAGTGTGAAACTGCAGCATTATTCCTGATACCTACGCCTGCCCTCAGCTCCTGACCCACTTTCCCTCAGGAAGCAGCCTGTCCTTCCTTTGTTGTGACACAGGGCATAGTGTAATGAGGTAGCTCAGTTATTCTCATGGGCTGCTTCTTAACCATGAGCTGTGAGCTGGGATAAGGGATGGTGAGGAAATAAACCTGAGGATGTCAGAGAAGTTGGTTCTAGCATTTTATACATCCATAGAGGAAAGGGCAAGTGGGGTGATTGTATATGGTTTACCTGTCTCTTTGTTCATGATGGCATTGTAATAAGCAAAAAATGCTCTGAATTCAGCAGGTCGGTGAGACATGGCTTTGAACACGTTGGGCAGAAATCCAGTCTGTTCAAGGAAAAGGAGAAGCCAGTCAAGAGTTGCAACTTAACACAGAGCACAGCAGGCTACGTTCACACATTAGGCTTAGAGAACAAGTAGTTTGCATAGCAGTCCTAGAGAATCCCCACAGACCCAGTCGCCTTGGGCTTTGAGCCTATTTGTACATATGACTAAAAATCATGCGATGATATTGTCCTTAAATTTAAGTATTGCTGCTGTTTCTTGCAGCCTCGATCACTTCAGCCATGCCAGCAATGACCAGTCATACTGCCCTCAGGCATCATGACAAAACCCCTTCTGAACAGAAAGACTGTTGCTGCACCAACTCTGCGCAACAGCTGCTACGACCCTTTGACCAACAGAGAGTTCCTGGAGCTCTCCTCTTCCTTTCATGTTTATGGGACGTGAGACAGTCAACCCAAGCCAGACGGCTGTCTGAGGTACAAGCACACCCTGAAGGTGTGTGCTGGCACAGTGCTGTTGCACCCAGTACAGGATTTCAGTCACCCCTCAGTGCCTGATTGTCAGGCACTGCAAGATTCCACTGCAGTTCTGCAAATTCCACTTTTGTTGTGATTACTCCATTTGTACGCAGGCCCTGCCAGCCTATGGGCTGCCGTTTGGAAGGTGTTCTGAAAAGACAGCCTAGCTCAAGTGCGACAGACTCCTCCAGCAATCTCCTCGCACAGACAAGTGCCAATGCATTCCTCATTAACTATGAGGAGGCTCCTTCCCTTTAATCCATGGCTGAATGGTTTGTCTAGGAACCTCTTGGCAGCACTGTTTGGAATCACAAATCTTCTGTGCTGATTTGATCCTATCCACAACTCTGTTCTGAACCTTCACTGCGTCTGAAATCTGTGCCGACTCTTCCTCACTACACTGTATTTGTCTTTTGCTCATGCAAACTTCCCTGAGATTGCTGCAACTGCAACAAAGCTAAGACACAGTATCTAAGTGACCCAGCACTGGTCTCCGACAAAGTATGTCAGTGGATGTTTGTCACTGACAAAGTTTCGCATGAGAGTTTTTTACCTTCACTTCCACTTCCTCCATGAGCTCCACGATATCATACGGCATGTCCTTCTTATTTGGCACTGGGTATCGCCCAATAGGTCTGACAGAGCTGTCATCCGTAGTGCTGTATGCATGGCGCTGGGCAGCCACGTGGGGCCTTCTCAGGAGTCCCCCGGAGGCCAGGAGAGGCAGACGCTGCTGGGAGAGGAGGGAGCAAAGTCTGTTATGTGGAAGGACATCTATCATCCTGGGGGTCGGGGAGGACCGTTTCCCAGCTGCTGTGGCAGGACTTACGGGCACCTGCATCCCTCTGTGCTCTGCTGGCAGGGCAGCTGCCACACGAGAAAGAAAACCCAGCCTTGCTTCTGGCCTAGCACTACGCTACGGGGCAGACATTGGGTCTGCCCCCTGCATGCCCATGTCAGAGGGCGGGCTGGGGTGCTGCGCCATGCAGTCCTGGCTGATTGCGGGCCTTCACTCTGCACCACCGCTGAACCTGAACCCTAACAAATTGTCCTTCTGCAGTAGCCGACAGCACTACAGGATTCAGGATTATTTTTTTTTTCTTTTCTGATCCACCTCACTCCAAGAAAGCTAGTCGTCCTCCTGCAGGAGAGGAAGCGGCTCCAGATTCGGGCCACCGAAGTAAAGCGAATACCACTGTCACACCGAAGCCATTGGGAAGAAAGGCTCGGTGCTCACACGAGCTGCCTCCTGCAGTCCGTGCAGACACGCGGCGGTGGTTGATGGCTACGAGCCCTGCTGGCCGCGCAGCTGCGGGTGCAGTTGGGTGCCAGCCCAGGGCCGTTCCAGAAACGTCCGTGTCCTGCCACAGCGTCAATGAGTAACGGGGATAACAAGGAGCGCAGCGAGGTCAGCGTCCGTGCGCGCAACGGGACCGCAGCAGGGCAGAACCGACCCAGAGTGAAAGCACTAAGCAGGAAGGCAACACAGCCGAACCAAAGCACGGCGGGGCGACGGCGCGGGGCCGGAGGGCTTGTCCTGCGCACCGAGCAGAGCCGGGGCTTTGCAGCACAGCCCGCGGGAGGCGGCCCAGAGCTGCACACATACACACACACACACGGCACGGCCGCAGGACAGAGGGAGGAAACGGCCCCGCGGCGGGGTCTTTCGGTCTGTCGGTCGGCCGGTCCGTCGGTTCCCCTACTCACGGGCAGGCCGCGCAGCAGGCGGGAGCCGCTCATGGCCGTCCTCCGTCGCCGCCGCGGAGCGCAGCTGGGGGCCGAGCCGGGGGGCCGAGCCGAGCCGGCCCCGCCCCGCCCCGCCCCGCGCCGGCGATGGAGGACGGTAGCGCGACAGCCGGACCCGCGCCGGCGGAGATGGGAGCGGAGATGGAGGCGGCGCGCGGGGCGCTCGCGCTGCTGCGGCTCGGGCCGACGGGATCCGGCGAGGCGCCGTGCTCGGTGCGTGCGGGGCGGGCCGGGCCGGGCCGGGCCGGAGCGGCCGCGGTGCCGGCAACGTCCCCGAGCCTGACCGTGCCGCTCCGCAGAGGAACGTCCTGCGGAAGCGGAGGCGCTGGGAGCGCGTGTTGGCGGCGCGGCGGCGGCGGCGGCCGCAGGAGCGGGAGCGGGAGCGGAACAGAGCGCGGCGACCCGAGGGCCGAGGTGGGGCGGCGCGGCGTGCGGGGCCGGGCAGGGCAGGGCTGAGCAGGGCAGGGCAGGGCAGGGTTGCCCTCCGCGCTGTGCCCCGCAGGAGCCGCCCGGCAGCGCGGCAGGGCCCTGGAGGAGGAACGGCTCCTGGATGCCCGCGCGGCGGGCCCGCGGCTGTGCGTGGATCTCGGCGTGGCCGACCGCATGACGCCCAAGGTAAGTGCCGGCCCGCCGCTCCCTGCGCACGGAAGCCCCGCGGCGCGGCGCTGCGCTCGGGCGCTGCGCTCCGGGGCCGCCGTGACGCGGCGCTCCGCTCTGTCGGAAGGAGACGAGCCGGCTGGCCGCGCAGATCCGCCGGCTGTACGGCGCTAACCGGCGGGCCGAGCGGCCCTTCTGGCTCTGCCTGACCGAGTTGGTGCCGGGATCGCCCATCCACCGCGAGTGCCTCCGCATGAACGACGGCTTCTCCGGATACCTGGTAAGGGCGTTGGCACGGCGGGTAGGCTGAGGAGGGGCTCGGCGACGGCTCTTCTCCAGCCTTAATGACTGCGAGGTTCCTGAGTCCCTCGGGTATTGACTGCAGTGTCATTTAAAAGGAGAAAGATAAGCAGTAACTACCTAAAAGCACGTCTAGAGATTTTCACAAGGGGAGAATGTAATGGTTCTTAAGCTATTTATTCTCAATTAAAAAAAAAAAAAAAAAAAGGCATCGCAGTTCCACTATTCTGCCTTCATCTGTAGGCACTGAACACCCAAAGCAGTGCTGTTGGTTCTGGAGTGCTTCTGTTTGGGCAGGGGAGGGTGGCAGATGGACTGTGGCTCGCGGGCTTTTCTCACTGTGTTGTGTTTTTCAGATGGATACGACTCAAGAAAGCTACCTGGATCTGTTCCCTTTGGATGCAATTGTTTATCTCACTCCTGACTCTGAGAACGGTAATTGTTTTACTTGCCTAGACAAAGATTGATCCTCTAGACTTTATTTTTAAGAGTTTCTCATGCATCACATGGTTCAGCTCCAATCATTCCCTTTCTCTCAATACCTGGGAGGCTTCTCTTAGACCTGGTGCTCAGCGTACTCCTGCATCAGTCTGTTCTGGGAAGGAATGAGGTTTTGTGTGAGGACTGCATCCATCTGCAGCAAACACAATGCAAAAACTCTTTAGATGCCTGCAGATTGTTATCTTGCCGGCAGAGAATTGGAGATGTGATGGTAGTTGTGTATGTGGTGCGAAGGGCATCTTTCTTTGGAATTATGTGATGTCTGTGCCATTCCTTTTATCGGTTTGTTTGCTGCTGTAATTGACTTTCTCCTTTTTCTCCATTTTTACCTGGCCAGATCCTCTGTTTAAGGGTAAGCTCTGATAAGGATCTGGCAGAGGTGGGGGGTGGTTTCCACAGGTGACCTTGGCAGTGGAGAGGTGTCTGTGGGGCAGGTTAGGATTGCACTCACCAGAACAACGATGAAAGCAGCAGTGCATTGCCTCTAGAGCTGCATCTGCACTCTGCTTCTAGCCCATATCTGCTCTCCCCTTGTCACACTGCCAGCAGATTCAGGCAGATGCTCCTGCGTTAGAAGCCTCAGCTTCCTGCAGGCAGGGCGAAGGGTGACTGTGGCTTGGGCTTCCTTCTGTAAGATGGGCCTTTCCTGAAGAGTGGTGCAGTGCATGATTTTACTGTTGCATAGTGATGAGCATGTGCTTACCTTCTTCTAGTCCTTGAAGATATTGATCCCAAAAAAGTGTACGTCCTCGGAGGCCTGGTGGATGAAAGTATACATAAGGTGGGTTGGAAGCTGTTGAAACCTGGAGGTCTGGTCTGCTTCACTCTTGACTGAGAGCAGAGACATCCCAGTGGCAGCACACACTGTTGCTGCTTTGAAGCATTGCTGTTGTGTCACTATCCATTTTCCCACAGAACCCCAAGGTTCTGCTTGGCTCCAGCACCGGGCTGAGACCAGAAAGGTCTGGGTGAAATCAACCCTTGTACAGTTTCCAGGCTCACAGCTGCATGTTCCACAAGTGATGTGCATGCTATGGATTTGCATCTACACCAGCACATCATCATGGGCAACAGACAGGAGGAGCTGGAGGCCATTCTGTGGCAGGCAAACTATGACTTAGTTGCCATTACAGAAGCAGGGTCAGATCACTCCCACAGCTGGAATGCTGCAGTGAATGGCTGCAAGCTCTTCAGAAGGGACAGGCAAGGAAGGATGGGGGGCAGTGGTGTGGCTCTGTATGTTGCAGAGCTCTTTGATGTTGTTGAGCTCAGGGCTGGAGATGGTAGGGTTGAGTCCCAGTGGGTAAGGATCAAGGGAAGGGCCAACAAGGCAGACATCCTGGTGGGGGTCTGTTATAGACCACCTAACCAGGATGAAGACACTTGAGGCGTTCTGCAAACAGCTGACAGAAGTTGCGCAGTCGCGAGCCCTTTTTCTCGTGGGGGACTTCACCTTCCCTGATACATGCTAGGAATACAACACAACGTGGAAGAAGCTGTCTGGGAGTTTCCAGAGTGTGTGGGAGATGATAACTTCCTTCTGCAGCTGGTGAGAATGCCTACCAGAGGAGGTGCCCCACTAGACCTGCTATTCAGAAACAGAGAAGGATTGGTGGGGAGATGTGGAGGTCAGGAGCTGTCTTGGACAGAGGGAGGTTTAAGGTTAGGGTGACCATGAAATGGTAGAGTTATTGATGGTGGAGCCAAGAGAGGGGACAGCAGAACTGCTACCTTGGACTTCTGGAGGGCAGACTTTGAATGTTCAGGGTGTTATAGGGAGAGTTCCTTGGATTCAGTCCTGGAGGATAGAGGGGTCCAGGAAGGCTGAATGCTCCTCAAGGACAAAGTCTTTAAAGGAGCACACTGTCATGCTGTGCCGAGAGATGAGCTGGCAGGGAAGACCAGTGTGGATGAACAAGGAGTTTTTCCTGAGGCTTCAGGAGAAAAAGAATCTTCCTTCTGTGGAAGAAGGGACGGGCACCTTGGAGAGAGTACAGAGAAATTGTTAGGATGTGCAGGGAGAAAATCAGAAAGGCAGAAGCCCAGTTTGAACTCAACTTGCCCATTGGGGTAAAAGAGAACGAAAATCTTCTTTGCAAGTATGTTAACAGTAAGAGGAGGACTAAGGAGAATCTCCATCCTCTGCTGGATGCGGAGGGGAATGTGACCACTGAGGATAAGGAAGAGGCTGAGGTTCTCAGTGCCTTTGCATCTGCCGATTGCCCTTGGGGTACTCTACCCCCTGACCTGGAAGTCCTGGATGGTGAGCAGAATAAACCCCCACAATCCAGGAGGAAACAGTGAGAGACCTACTGCTCCACCTGGGCTGCCACAAGGCCATGGGGCTAGATGGGATCCACCCAGGGGTGCTGAGGGAGCCGGTGGAGGTGATTGCTGAGCTACTTTCCATCGTCTGCCAGTGTTCCTGGTCAGCTGGAGAGGTCCCAGAGGATTGCAGGCTTGCCAATGTGACTCCCATCTATGGAAAGGGCCATAAGGTGGATACAGGGAACTACAGACCTGTTAGCCTGACCTCGGTGCCAGGGAAGGCTATGGAGCAGATTGTCTTGAGGAAGATCACACAGTGTGAGGGACAACCGGGGGATCGGGCCCAGCCAGCATGGGCTCATGAAAGGCAGGTCCTGCTTGACCAACCTGATGTGCTTCTACAATCAAGTGGCCCGCCTGGTGGGTGCGGGGAAGGTTGTTGACGTGGTCTGCATAGACTACAGCAAAGCCTTTGTCACTGTCTCCCAGAGCATTCTCCTGCAGAAGCTGGCAGCCCGTGGCTTGGACAGGTACACTCTTGGCTAGGTAAGGACCTGGCTGTAGGGCTGGGCCAGAGAGTGGTGGTGAATGGAGTGCCATCCAGTGTCCTGTCATCAGTGGTGTTCCCCAGGGGGTTGGTACTGGGGCCTGTCCAGTACCTTTAGCGATGGCTAGGATGAGGGCATTGAGTTCATCCTCGGTACGTTTGCAGGTAACACCCAGCAGCAAGGAAGTGTTGATCTGCCTGGGGGTAGGAAGGCCCTCCAGAGGGATTTGGACAGGATGGATCACTGGGCTGAGGCCAGTGGGATGAAGTTTAACAAGACCAAACCCCAGGACCTGTGCTTTGGCCACAACAAGCCCAGGCAGTGCTATGGACTTGGGGCAAAGTGGCTGGCAAGCTGCACGGAAGGGAATGATCTGGCAACTTTAGATGGCATTCAGCTGAACATGACCCAGCAGCGTGCCCAGGTGGTCAAGAAGGCCAATGGCATCCTGGCTTGTACTAGAAGTAGTGCAGCCAGCAGGAGCAGGAGGTGATCATCGCCCTGTACTTAGCCCTGTGCTCAGTGTTGGGCCCCTCACTGCAGGAAAGACATTGAGGCCCTGGAGCGTGTCCAGAGAATGGCAATGGAGCTGTAGGGGTCTTATAGGGAGCAGCTGAGGGGGCTGGATTGTTCAGTCAGGAGAAGAGTAGGCTCAGGGGAGATCTTTTCACACTCTACAGCTTCCTGGAGGGAGGTTGTGGTGAGATGGCAGTTGGCCTCTATTCCCGTGTAACTAGTGATGAGAGGTGATGGCTTGAAGTTGCACCAGGGGAGGTTCAGTTTAGACATTAGGAAATAATTCTCCAGGAGAGCACTCGGCACTGGAATGAGCTGCCCAGGATGGTGCTGGAGTCACCGTCCCTGGAAGTATTCAAGAAGTGTTTAGAGTGAGTGAGGGACATGGGTTAGTGGGAAATACTGGTGATAGGTGGACTGTTGGACTGGATGATTTTGGAGGTCTTTTCCAGCCTTGGTGATTCTATGATTCTGTGATGTGCATGTTGTGTAACTTGCTCTTGCTTCCTTTGCAGAACCTGACCCTGCAAAGGGCACAAGAGCAGTCCTTGCAAACAGCCCGCCTCCCAATTCGTGAGTATATGGTAAAATCCATGAACACCAAGAACTACTACTCAGAGACGCTGGCAATTAATCAAGGTGAGGGGCTGAGCTGTGTCTGCCTGCTGCCCAGGTGGCTCTGAGGCTATGACATCCTGAAGAGTCATCAGTAATGGAAGCATGATAATGAGTAGTGGGGGAAACTGTGATAGCAGGCATTTGTTTTATGAGGCCTTGTGCCTGCTACTGCCGTGTTAAAAGTCTTGTTTTTCTGTACTGGCCTTTTCTGAGAGGAGCAGGGCTACACCACTCCAGCATTGCACAGAATAACTAACAGTGCAAGGAGTGTCTGTTACTAGAAGTCGCTTAAGGTTCCAGGCAAGGGAAGACAGGCCTGTGTCAATCTGAATCAAAGCAAGGCACAGCACCCAGCAGGGCAACTGAAGGCAGCTTGCTTGGTTGATAAAGCCTCTGCTTTCCCTAGTCAGCTTCCCAGAGTCATCATTAAAACACACTATCTTCTCTCAGATAAGCTACTTCACGTATTTGTTCATGAGATTTAAAATTAAAGGTAGCAAAAGCTCCACGCTACCTTCCTCTGGCAGCGCCTGATGCTTCCCAGCCAGGGAGGATGTATTACAGCTTGTCTTTGTTACAGTATGAGAGCACGGTACATCTTTTTGTTCCCAACAGTCTTTGATGTCTTATCGACTTACTACAAAACCCAAAGTTGGCCAGATGCTTTGAAAGCTGGAGTTTCTTCTGGAAAAGGCTACGTGCTTCCAGATGGAGAGAAATCAGTGAAAATACCTCAGCATGACAACACGCAAGAAAACTCTTTATTTCCTGAAAGTTAAGGAGCTGTGCAAGCAAGAGTAGCAAACTGCATATTTCAAGCAGAGGCACCAGTGTGAATGTGTGCAGAGAAAACAGCTCTGCCTAAATTTACTTACGTATGGACCTTGGCAAAAGTGACGGATTCTGCCTCAGCAGCACAGCGCTGGAAATGACTCTGCACTCTGAACAGAAAACAGAAGCCAGCTGAGCCCTGAGATCAACAGAGTTGGTAGGATTTTTTTTTTTTTAAACAGGATTAAATAAGAAGAATTGTAGAGCACAGCAGTTAATAACAGTCCTTCCCATGGAAAAGGGCAGTACTGTTCTAACTGACTGTAACTGAGCATAGGATGGGAACGATCCAAAATTAATAGAGAAACAATGCCCAGGTACACCACATCATATTTTCTTCCTACTTGTATTGAAGACTTGGTGTCTTGCTGTGCTGCTGAAGCCTGTAGTGAATCCTGTGCATGCTGGTCACAATCTATCTAAAATAAAGTATTTAAATTTCTATTGCCTCCTTACAGCAGCTAATGTCTTGTCCATTGTCACATACTGACACACTATGGCCTGAGCAGAGAACACTTCTGATGCATATAAGATAATGTTACTTCAGCCACTGTCAGTTAAAAAACTCTGCAAGTACACAGAAAAGCCAAACCCACTATCAGTGACTGTCCAAGAAGGACTTAGAGGGCTTTGCAGGTAAATTCCAGTCACTTTTGCTTCCATCTTCATCTCCCCTTCACACCAAGGGCCTTCGACACCACGAGGAATTTGGTATTCATGAGACATACTTTCAGAAGGTGGTTCATCCCCATAGAGGCTGCAGTTGTGTTTGCAGGTGCCTGTTGCTTCAGCTATTAGTAGGTAGTTAGATGTCACTGCAGCTCTGCCGAGACAGCAAGGGCAGCATTTTTGCTTCAGTGTAAGATTGTAACTTCCTGATTCAGCCCCTGAATTTGCAGGGCAACACCATATACTAGCTGAAACCACCAGCCAGTGATGAAGTGTCAGGAAATCCTACTTGGGTGAACTACTCACCTACCTTGCCATGTGGCTGAAAGCACTTTGGCCTTTGCAGCCAGGACAGCAGGCTGCCCATGGTTAGGCAGAGCAGCTGTGATGCCCCATCCCAGGTGGTGGGGTCAGGCTGGACAGGATGCTGCACAGCCTCAGCCCACAGCAGGGGATTACAACTGAGTGGCTTTAAGATCCCCTCCAACTCAAGCTGTTCGTGATTCTACGATCTCCCTGGTTTGGGGTCCCTTAGTGCTGCTGGAGCATCCATCCAGCACACCACCACAGCCCCCCACCCCTCCTCAGCTGCCTCCATCTTTCACTGCTGCATGTGGGGAGCATTCTTTACCAGAGCCTGGAACAAGGAGGCTGGGAAGCTGCCTGCTGCTTGGGCAGATCCCTCCATCCCAAGCACACAGCTGCAGGGACTGACCTGCTGCAAGCATCACCCTTCCCAAACAAGTCCCTGGGTCAGACACCAGCAGTCAGGGACCTACTGCAACCCTCTTTACCACCAGATTACTGAGGATGTGTCTCCAGCACTGGGAAGCACACATTCACTAGAGGTGCTCAGTTAGGATAGCTTTAAGGGCTAATAGCTCATATCTAGCTAGGGATACCTAGCACTTTGTGCAGCTACTGATGAGAAGGTCAGGAAAAGTGGCATTCCTTCAAGGGAGGCTGGCATAATGGGTTATGTCAACAGCTGCAAAGTTGGCACTTCTGTCTTCAAGACTTATCCCCTTTTTTGGAAGACAGGGATGGCTAGGTAGCTATTTTGTGGCAAGGCTAGCACTGGGAGAGGGTGCTGATTAGGGACTTTCTTCAGCATTAGCAACTGTTAATAGATAAGGCTGACACACAGAAACTACAGCAGGAGGACAGGATATGGTGCTGCATCCCCAGCCTGGGACAACCTTCTCTATATTTGCAAGGGGAAGCAGATTAATTCTTTTTCCCAAAGTGGTTTCCATCACAGGTCAACCACAGAGGATAGACAGAATAGCACAGCTCTCTTTGGTGGGCCAGACTGGACTCTGATCTCACTCTCCTTCAGAGCTCGCTTGGTCACCTCTCTGCCTGGGATGTGTGCTCCACAGGTGACAGAGGAGGCTAGGACAACACTTATCCGACTGGCTATCTGCAAGGTGCTGGGGAGCTGAAGGACAAATCCCAGGCTACATAGATAAGCTATGAAGCGCTCTGTGAGTTTGCACATTATGCAGAGCTTGTGTACACATCACTAGATGAAGCTAGGCTGGGGGGACACATGCTCTGTCCCACGGCCACCCCTGAACTAGGCAGCTGTTGGTGGTGGAGGTGTCCTTTCATGACCATTTGCTGGGCTGTGGGGGTTAAACGTCCCGTGTGGGGGGAGCCTAGTGATACACGAATGAAGCGTGGGGAGGCTCCTCCGCACTCGCCAACCGCCCCGTCACAACGGGGGGACCCTGAACTGCTGCAGGAGGCAAAACATGGCAGCAGTAAGGGCTGTGTGCTGGCGTGTCAGGAGCGCAGCACCCAGGTCTGGGCAGCCTTGACTGCAAAGCTGCTGGTGAACAGCCTGCACTAGCTGGTGGTAGCTGCCCACCACATCCACGAGCGCAGCCCTGAGCTCCTGCTGCCTCTGCCTGCATAGCTGGCAATGCGTCACCTGGAAGCAGGCCACTGCCAGCTGAACAAGGTGGTCAAACGTCACCCTCAACACCTCCTGCAGCTCTTCGAGCGGACGCTCTGTTTTCAGAAGCTCCTTGCAGCTGGACAGCAGGACTTGAGAGGCCGAGCCAAGGGCATCTTTGCTCTCGGCACCTTGCTCTGCACATCGGTCTTGCAGGTGGGTTGCTTTGTTCCCAGAGAGGTTCCCCACAACTTCCTGGAGCTCTGTAGTGTAGGCTAGGAAGCCCGGGAAATCTGCAGGGCTCATCCATGCTTGGTCCTTCAGTTGGCTGAGGGCTTGGACTTCAGGGCCCAGCGCTCTGTCCCAAGCAATGGCAATGGGGTAAGTATCCACAGGGGTCCCAGGAAGACCAGAGCTGGTGGATGGTGGAGTAGTAACAGGCTGCAGAAACATGCTGCACATGGGAATGGTGGTTTCCTGCTTTCTGTCTTCATTGGGCCTATGGAAACAGCTGACATAGGACAGCTGACAGCTGCACTTGTCCGTCCCAAGTTGTGCCGAGGTCTTCTTCATCACAGAAAATCCCGTAGACCTGGTCAGGATGGGCCTGGCAGCAGCCTGCTCATCTTTTTGGTGATTAAAGCAGAGGAAGGAGTGATTTGAATCCCCATAGTCTCCTTCTGTTTTCCCCAGTGAGCCCAAGGGAATTGGGTCTGAGGAGATGGAAAGCTCTCTGGTTTGGAGAGTGTCTTTCCCCACTGTGGCAGACTGTTCTCTAAGAAAAGGAGCCTGAACAGGCCAAGAATGCTCATGAGCCACATCTTCTGTGCCTTTTCTGGGCTCCCCTTCAACCATCCCATGCTTGCTTTCCGATTCTTTCTCAAGAGGTAATGTAGCTGATGATGTCTGCATCTCCTTTCTGACAGTGTCATCCTCCACGCACACAGTGGTCCTCTGAGAGTCCTCTAGAGGGTCGTGCCCTCTCTTCTGAGATGGGTTGGGCGATATTACGTCTGACCTCACCTGAAATGAGAGCCAGGAGAGGTGAGCTATAACCCCCGAACTGTTGCTGCCATTTGCTAACAGCTGCCTTGCATCTGGAAAACTCACATGATTTTTATTGTGCACTTTCTCTAAGGCCTCCTTGCTTATTGCTTGTCTGCTTTTTGCCTGTGACAAGGCACTGTCACTCCTGCTCTCAGCACAGCCATTGAGATTAGCTTTTCCTTCTTCACCACATGGAACCAGGACAGGCTCCTCACATGCCACTTGCCTCCAAGCTGTGGGAAGCAGATCCTGCTCCTTGGCCACCCCGTGGGGAAAAGCACTACAAGACGAAGGTGGCAGAGTGCATTCATCAGCAGGGCAGGCCATCTCTTGGCCCTGGAACAGGGGGACATTGCCAGCGTCGTGCTTGGGCTCCATCACATCACGCTCCCCTTCCAGTGCTGCCTGAGCCAGCTGGTCTTTGGTGGTCGCACAGCTCTCGTCACTTGGCCACTTCACTGTGGGGCTCTCCTGGATAGCACTGCTTTGTTCCTGGGGAAGGTGCACGGCTTCCTCTCGGAACAAGGAAGTGGGGTTTGCAGCATGTGCAGAACAGAGTTTATCCACGTCTGCAGCAACATCTGCACTCTCCTCCCTCTGGTCACCTTGCAAGCAAACAGCTGAAATGGAAGAAACCACCAAATCAGTCACTGACTTTGTTTCCATGGTGTCAGGCTCCATTTCCATCACACTGGAGGACGAGTTTTTGCCAGCAGTGTCTCCCTGGGCCTGGGGGGCAGATGTTCCCACTTCTGCATCCTTCTCCAAAGAAGGTGGATCTGAGGGCTGAGCAGGGAGCGGTGGGGTGGGTGGCCAGGAGCAGCAGCTCTGCAGAGAGGCTGGAACAGCCAATGGGAAAGTGACCTGTGAGGTGTAATTGGTTTTCAGAAAAGATCTCCTCTTCCTCAGGCTCTTGGAATATATCAGCTGATTCTCCTCTCCATACTTCTCTCCTGATGCCTGCCTTGATACCGAGTTTTCTCCCAAGCTGTAACATCTTGGTTTCTTTAGGATGCAGTTATCTTCTGTACTCTCCTGGGATGCTGTCTGGCAGCCTGCTGGCAAGGAAAGAACATGTAAGTCAGGAAATGGCCCCAGGCAGCAGAGTACATGTACATCTCTCCCAGGCGCCAAAAAGCTCTTAAGTCCTACAGTTGCAGACAGGAGCATTTGGCAGCAGAGCCTGCCTCCCAAGTGCCAAAGGAAAGTGTCTTTTATGGTCATGTACCAACTTGGAATGAGTTGTGTCAAAAAAAAACCAAAAACCACAGAGTTTTGACTCATGGCTGCAAATACTGAAGTCCAGGATTAGCTACAAAGGGAGCTGGATAATCTTTCCCTTTGATTTTGCCGGAGTGACTTGATCTGACTGCAGATACAGCTGCAATTCTCTAGTTAAGTTTGGTGACACAAGCAACACGGTAGAAAAACTACTGTGTACAGGGGCAGATTGAATAGAAATGTTATCAGAAATTCCCAGCCTGGATATGTAGATCATAAAAATATCCAGAGGATGCAGTTTTGTGCCTGAACGCCATATTGTCACCATCCATGAATTCGAAGGCCAACATGGTTACAACTACACAAAACAAATTCTGAAATTCATTTAACACTGATAGAGGTGGTTAATTCAGAAGTGGGATTACTAACTTTTATGAGAAAAAACAACTATTAGGGAGCAACCCATATTACGTGCCTTATACCCCTACATTATTTTTGATCTCTGGGGTGCATGGAGCAATAAGATGTCCCACAGCTGGAAGGAGGGAGTGAAGGCAGAGCCTGGCAGCAGAAGGACCTGTCATCAAGGCACCTGCCTGTTCAAGGGCACATATCTCTCCTGCACTCTGACTCTGGGATGCATTACCCTCTTCAAAACCAAAGACAGCCTATGTAGAAGGCTGCACAGAACTTAGTCATGCGGCATGTCGGCTTCCAGATCAGGCAGTGACATAGCTTCCTAGTCTGGAACTCCTGCAGAAACCTGGAGACTTTCCAGGACGCAAAACTCATTTGAAAATCATTTTTCTTGGATCCAGTGCTTGGAGGTGATGACAAATCTGCCTGCAGTGCTGCTGCTCTGACCCCTGTATGCACGCTCACTGACAGCTTTGCGAAGTATACTTGAGAAAGAGCAGCTTCTGGAGAACAGATGTTCAAAGGTCCCGCAAAAACCTTGGGAAAACCCACGAATAGGATGAACAGCTGGAAGACGATCTTTACCAACAGGCTGACGTGGCAGGCAGGCATCACCCCAGCCCAGGAGGACAGAGGGAGAGGACAGCGGGTGGGTGAGAGTTTACCTGCCGAGGAGTAGGGGGGGCTGAGTTTGTCGGCAGCATCATAGAACTCCTCCTCAGAGCTGGTGTCACCAAAGCCCAGGGGTGGCTCCAGAATGAGATCACTTGCTTCTGCCATCTGCTCTGCTCCACAGGGTACCTCTTTCTGGGCAGACTCGTCTTTCGAAGGACTTCTGTCATGGCTGTGACTGATGCTGCTCCTCTCCACGCTGCCTGCAGGGGAAATGCTGCAGCACAGGCTGTAATAGTCCGTGGAGTTTCTCTCAGACAGCTTGGTCCCCAACACTGACACATCAGTGTCCACTCCTTTCTGCTCAGAGGGGCTGCGCTTACACCCTTGCTTCTCTGCTTCTGGTTCCTGCAAGACACAGAAGTCTTTGGCTTCTGCTCTGCCAGAGCCTCCTGCAGCACAAATGGGGAAGAGGTTCTTGTCCAAGCTGTTCATCTCATGCACGGTGGGTGTGCAGAAGTGGAGAAACCCTGGCCTGGAGGAAGAGCAAGTTTCCAACTCATCTTCTTCCAGTGCATCCATTGAGTCACTTGAGCCACTCGTCTTAAAGCCCCGGCTCTCAGTGTTGGCTGAATCAGAAGCCTCAGATATGCTGTCTGTGGCATTGTCACCCCCATTGCGTTGGTGATTCTCTCCAGCCTGGGGCTCTGTGCTGCCCTTTTCCAGGCTCTGAGGCTCTCCAAGCTTCTCCTCGCTGGCAGGATGGGTGCTGCTGCATGCTGCAGGTTTGCCCACGCAGCGCTCTGAGGAGGAATCCATCTCCCAGGAGTCTTCAGAATCACTGCAGGTTCGAGATTCGTACCCTGTGATTTAAACACATCTGTCAGCCTGTGCTGTGTGGTGGCACAGAGGAGCGGTCAGAAAAGGGTTACAAACTTGGCCACACAGCAGTGATTCAGAGCCCACGCTTGCTCATCAGCCAAACCACGTAAAGATGCAATCTGACCTGCAGGGCCATAACCTGTGAGCGGAGGCCTGGCTCTGCCTGCCCGCCTGCGCTGTCTGGTTTTACTGCAGGGCAGTACCAAGGGAGCTGCAGAAAAGCAGCCAGCTAACTTGCTGTCTGATGACTGTCTGCAACCCCTACGGGACCAGAGCTATCCTGACAAGGGACAGGACAGCACTGCGAACAGATTGCCCATCTCCTGGCCAGAGCGCAGTGGAGGTTGCTCAGGAGTTTGGTGAAAGAGCACAAGTGCCCAGAAACACATCTGCCATTTCGCTGACAGGCACTTGGCCTCTCCTTCTGGGGAAGAGCTGTCGGTTACTGCCGCTCTGCCGCAGCCTAACACAGCTGGGTTTAATGGGGAGCTGGCAGTGCTGGCACAGAGGCTGACACTCAGCTCTCTGCAGATGTCACCGAGCATTCCCAGGCTACCATGACACCGTTCCCAGGAAGGAATGACACTGCTTCCACTGGATGATCCACCCACTTGCTCCCCATTCTTTGGCAAATTAACCTTCTTCGGCTGAGACACGGTGTAGTTGCTCTCTTTTCTCTCCCCAGGTAAATATGGAGACATTGGCATCCACAAGCAGTCTGTAATAGCCAACGATGAGGCAGACAAGATCTTTCGCACTGTTTGATTCCAGCAGCAGAGTCAGCAGCTTTTTTGGGGGGAAGGAAGGGAGGGAGAGACAGAAAGCAGACACAATCTTAGAACAAACGTGGCTTTCACCACCATTTGCCACACACTAAAAAGACACTTTTTCTCCCTCGTACTGCCACAGCTGCACAGCACTCTGTTTCCATACGAAGAACACAGAAATAAATCGTTTTTAGTTGCATCTTGTTTGTTTGGTAAGTCACTGATAAAGCACAGCAAAAATAATTGCTTTTCTTCAGTCATTTTGTATTCTTCCTAAGAACGTTCTCTTCTGAGTCTGTTCTAAGCCTCTTGTACTAATGATACCATCAGCTAAATGTCAGATTATTAAAAAAAAAAGAAAAAAGACAGTCTGCCCTTTTCCTCTGCCATGTGCTGGCTGATATGAAAGCAACACCCACCTTCAGGTCCTGCAGGTAGATTTTCACCGTGCTCACTTTCTCTGACTCTTCTGTAAGCTCCAGCCTGCTGATGTTTGTGAACTCTGCCAGACTGGTTATGATGCTGAGTTTACTGTTGACTATCTGGCTCACCCCGTGGTTGGCACCCACCAGCAAGGCAACGTACGATTCCCTGTCCTGTAGCTGCAAGGGAGAAAGGTCAAACATTAAGATGGAACCAAAGCAGGAACCCATTTTCCTGCACTGGGCAAGGTGTGTAAAAATAGCATTAGCGCAATCGATCAGCAAGGTCCATCTTTTGCTACACACCCAAACAGCTGGTGGTTCACCACTCGTTATGGATCAGTACTGGGACTGGCAAGAAACCAAGAACCCCCCAGCCAGAACATCTGTGCTAGTCTTATATCAACAATCAATTCAGAAAAATAGTTGGGATTTTCTGCTTTGGACAAGGTTTGCTGTGATTAAGACAGAGCCTCGTAACAGTTCAGATGTGAAGGAAAAGGGTTAAAACTGTTTCTGGTGCCCTGTCCTTCAATTTACTGCCCAAGCACACTGCATGAGTGATGCACAGACAGTATGTCAAACCTCAGCCACAAGGATTAACAGCATCGTACCATCAGGGTGGCATTGAAGATCTTCCCATTGTACATCTTCAGGTCTCCCAGTATTTGCAAGTAGTTCAGGCGCACTTGGACGGGTGCAAGCATATGCTTCATTTTGCAAGAGAAGAAATATTATTTAGAAACATGACAGAAGAATAAAGGTAGACTGTAAGCTAGACAATGCTCTTTTCATACAGGATTCAGTATCTGACCAATGCATCTAGCTTGCTTTGCGTGTGCTACAGATCCGAACAGGACAATACTACATTACCACTATTACCACCTGGCAACTGTACAAGCAACCCACATCAGAATACACGACGCAGGGAAATCAGAGTGTGTGTGCTGCAAAGGAGCTTACGGAAGAAAAAGAAAAAAAGCAGTGGTCACACACTAGGAGACCCAAAGAGGAAAGACATGCCCTCTTTGGTGCTGAGAAACGCAGTTGTCATCCCAGGAGGCACCTGGAACCAGGCGACGCACACTACCTTCTGCCGAGGGTCCAGTAGGACCTGGTTCCGCTTCATGTGGTAGCTGATGGCTTTCTTTATATCCTTTCCTCTCATGTTTCGAAGCAAAGTCGGTGAGATGAAGTTTTCAATTCCCCAATCCCTCCTGCCAGAAAGATGGAATCACAGAACTCTTGGAGCAGGAAGGCACCTTTAAAGGTCATTTAGTCAAACTCCTCTGCAGTGAGCAACGTCACCTACAGCTGGGTCGTGTTGCCCAGAGCCTGAATGTCTGCAGGGATGGGACATCCACCACCTCCCTGGGCAGCCTGTGCATCGGCCTCACCACCCTTAG
This sequence comes from Meleagris gallopavo, assembly GCF_905368555.1. Lineage (NCBI taxonomy): Eukaryota > Metazoa > Chordata > Aves > Galliformes > Phasianidae > Meleagris > Meleagris gallopavo. The sequence continues at coordinate 75,482,376 of NC_139435.1, forward strand.
CGTAAAAACCTTCATCATCCTTATACCCAGTCTAAATCTGCCCTCTTTTAGTGTGAAACCATTCCCCTTTTTTCTACCACAGCTGGCCCTGGTAAAAAGTCTGTCCCCTTCTTTCTTACAGCTTCCCTTCAGATACGGACAGGCTGCTCTCAGGTCTCCCAGAGCCTCCTCTTCTCCATGCTGCACAGCCCCAGCTCTCAGCCTGTCCTTGTAGGAGAGGCTTTCCATCCCTGGGAACATTTTTGTGGCGCTCCTCTGGACGTGCTCCAACAGCTCCACATCTCTCCTGTACTGAGGACTCCACATCTGAATGCAGCACTCTTGGTGAGGTCCCACCGGCACGGGGAAGGGGAGCTGAGGAAGACCCAGTTGTGCTGTCCCACAGCTACAAGGGGCATGCTGGAGGGCAGCAGCAAGGAAGGACAAAGGCTCAGGGTGCTTGCAGCATTAGGATGCTGAGATGTGTCAGAAAGGATCACGCAACATGACTGCCTCACTTGAATTCACTCCTTTGTGCAGCTGCGAGCACATGAGGAGATGGGACTGGAGGAGCATGCCCTCATGTAGAATGCCCTGTTTTCCACTGTTATACAGACAATCTCAGTCTGCATAGAAGTCCTGCCTGTCTTTGACATGGAGAGGATGAAAATTCTGGTTTTGCACTCACTTCATTTTGGTTACAAGATTATTACATTTCAACATCTGTGGTTGGACCCTTGGACCCAAAAATATGGCACATACGTTTTGCTGAAGAGTTTATTCAGCTGAGGTGTTAAATACTAGGAGCTAAGAATGCTGCACTTATCCAGACTTGCTTGTCTGCACTGCTCTGACTACATGTGGCTGGGTGTCCCTGGCTGTACACATGGAATTAGTGGTGTTGCATCGGCTGGTGGAGGCTCTGTGGAGCAGTTACAGCACAAATGCCCATTTCTGAATGAAAAGCCATGAAAATTCTTAAAGTAGGGCTTTCATAGCAACCTAACAACTCCAAAAGGCAGCTCAACACACCTGAGGCTTGTGAAACATTTTCTCTGTGTTGTTTTTCAGATCCCATTACTTCGCATGAAGACTGGAATTGGGCATTTCTGACGAGTTCCTGGTAGGTGAATGGATGTAGGGTACAGCTGTGCAAACTCGGTGATTATTCCCTCTCTAAACGACTGCATGCAGATCTTTGTATTGGCAGAAGCAGCCTTGGTAAGCAAAACTATACATGAGATTTGCAATTTTCTGTCCCCGTTGCAGCTGCAGACTAGAAACCTCCTCTGTTAGGGCCATGCCTAACATGTCGCACTGTCCATATTACCCAAGCAGCTCAGCAGGTTAAAGACAGGGAGGCTCATGCAGTTACCTTGCCTTAAAACAACTAGCAAAACCAACAGACCAAGGTCTCTTTGGGTCAGAGATGGACTCCTGCCCAGAACCAAGCACTGGGCAAAAACAGGGCTGCTATTAACTGCCTACATCTGCCAGGCTTGGTCACAAAATAACAGAGAAAATCTGGAACTTACTCAATGTATTTCAGAGAGATTTTCTGTGGCTGGGCACAAGCATAGATCCGTTCCTGTATCTGCAGAGCAGCCAGACGTAATGCCATACTGCATTTCATTTCCACAGCAAACCTCTCCTGCAGCACATCACTGCAGCTCTGAAACAAACAGAGCTGAGTTAGCATAAAGATTAAGAAGCCAGAATAAGACCTTTGGTATGACTGCAGTGGGCCAAGCAGAGGGAATCACCCAACTCATTTCAATCTCATTCTGTTAAAAACCCAAGTTGATTTAGGAATTTGATACAAGTTCAACCCAAATGCTTATGCTCTACGTTTCGTACTCATGTAACTAAATAGGCTGGAAGTACACCGGATAGAAAAATAATTATTACTCCTGAGTTATGGAACGCCTCCATTTCACCTGCAGGTAGAGATATTCAAAGGCAACCGGGTCTTCCTGCAGCAGGTCTAAGGGGTCCTTTGGGACAAAGCAAATTCTGAAGAGGCATCGGCAGTCATGGGATTCTCTTTTCTGGACAACCTGCAATGGACAAATATCGTCAGCCACAAGAACTGCTGGAGTCCTTCCATAAATACAGCGCTCAGCATCCAGCATGAGCTCAAAGAAATACTCAAAGCCACTGGCAGATGGAAGGCTGCGGATTAGCTGCTGTCCATAGCAAATACCAGGAGATGTTGATAGTGTCTGTATTTCTATCTTTGATTCTTCTTCTGTTTTTCTCTGCCCCTCGTGGTAGCCTCAAAGTCATCTGACAGCACAACTTAATTCGCATCTATTAATCTCATATGCTTGTAGCACACCCATGACAGAGGCTTCAAGGACATGTAACCACGAAGGAAGAGGCAAATTTCTCTGCTTCTAAGTTCAGTCTTAAGATACAGCAGCACAGAGCAGGCACTTGGATCCTAATCATTATGTTAATAGAGCGTTAAGGCCCCTGGACTGTACATTACCGTATTTTATTCTGAGCAAATCCAGTACAGGCTCCTCAACAGAACCTACACAGTCTGACACACATGCTCAAGGGGATGATGCTAGCTTTCTAGCCTCTGCATCACAGCGGATCATCAGCCAGCACAGCATCACGGCTGTGGTCTTGGCTTCCAAGCAGCCACGTTCTCCTAAATTAGGTTAGCCCAGAACTAATAACAGAGCTACCCTTCTGTTTGTAGAACACGAATGTTTATTAGGAATTTAATCAAACCTGGTGTACGGCTGAGTTAAATCTTACAACTAGCAGTTATTTTAAGACAGTCTCTGTCCTGAGTGTCGGTGGGCCCCTCTGACAGGTGGTAAAAACCACACTTGTCTCACAGTTGCTCTACACGCTCTGAGCTGTATCAGCCCACAAGTACTGCCCTGAGGGTTCTCTACAGGGACGGAGGTGCTGCTGAAAGTGCTGCTCCTCGGGGGGCTTGCATTCACACAGACAGAGGAGGCAAGCACCTCTGACGATATCCAAGCCCACTCCTCGTGACCCGTGCAGAGCACGGCCCCTCTGCACCTCCCCAGCCACAGCTCACTGGTGCTGGCTGCCCACACGGCTGCGGGGCCGTGCAGGGCTCTCCACACCTGCTCAATGAGCTCCTCCTCATGCAGCAGATGGATCTTTGCTGCGTTGTACTGCTCCTCCAGGGTAAGGGCAAAGTGCGCGATGCTCCGGATGGAGAGCTTCTCCTTCAAGGTGAGAACAATGTCCTGGGGAGGGAAAGCACACAACAAAGGTCAAACAGAAGTTAAACACAGTTGCTGTAGATGGCATGAATGCTGTCTGAGTGCAGACAGTTCTGGCCAGCCTCGGGAAGCCGCGTGGGACAGCACTGAAAGGGAAGCAGCCAAAGCCAAGCCTTTCTGCAAGCCGGGTGGTTACCAGCCGTGTTATCCCAGCAGGGCAGCCAAGTAATAAGGGATTCTGTCAGCCAGGCAGGACAGCATTCAGAGATACCCACATCCACTGCTGCCAGCCAGTGAGCAACAAAGGGAGCCAAAGGAACTGCAGGGGAAGCATAAAAGTGCAGAGAACCGGAGGATGATCGACTTTTTTTTTGTAGGGCAGAAGGACAAGGGAGAGAAACTGCAGCTTGCTGTGACAAAAGTGCTGCAAGATGCAAAGTTGCAAGGTGCGACAAGCATCACATGCATTTCCTAGAGTTCTATGGCCTAGGCTGCCTCATGTCCAAAGCTTTTGCCCCACAGTCTGGAGCACTTTGTCACCTTCAATCCACGTATCTGCTGTGAGATATTCCAGCTTTCTAAAACTCCCCAACACTTTTCAAAGAAAGTGCAAAGACTTGGTGAAAAAACATTTTCCCCAGCACAGCCCAAGAAACAGAGACCACCATCGTTCGTAAAACTCATAGCAAATTTGATGTGTTGTTTCGGTTCGGCAGAGAATTCTTTTGCTACACCAAGCATTGTGGAAATGACTGTGTGTATCTTTGGCAAATAGAAAACATTACAGATGGCTTTACTGTGCACAGATTGGAAAAGAACTCCCATAACTTGCACACTCCTCTTGGGGTAAGCATAAACATCTAACTCGTCTCTTATCTCAAGTAGCATTGGAACTCTGGGAAGCGTCTATCTCAGAAAGCATTTCACAAATTTGAATGTTTCTGAGAAGGTGGCAATGAGGGTTTTCCACTCAGTTCTTGTAGAGAAAAGTTTGTTCCAGGTTAGAGGTAAGCCAAACATGAGGAATTAATCTATCTTTTACAAGAAAGTTCCTCAGAGATGGGCAATTCACATCCCTCCTCTCAACTCATCCTTCCTTCCTTAGCACCTTCCTTAGCTTGCTTTATTTTATTATTTCTTTTTGGGGGGGCTGATAAAAGGAATTTCAGAATTGGGGCTTTATTGCATGGGAAATCACAACAGTTCTGTGACGTCTGGATGAAGCAGAAAAGAAACCTTCTCTTTTTCAATAAACTCTTCATTGCACTACAAATACAAATTCCTTCCTTTGCCCTTGTGTATTCTTTCAGTCTGATTCCAGAATGTCTGTTTATTAAATATCTTTTCCTCAGCAGCTGTACGACTGCACAACATTATGTTCCATTTAAACAAATTATGGGCTACCATCAACATGCACAAGCAAAGCCCATGAACCCCAGTAAAAACAGCCCAGAAAAACATAGTTTGTAGGCCTTACTCTAAGCATGGGAGTTATGGAAAGTGTTGTATTAATGGATCTAGCAACCAGCATCTCGTATTTTTAAGAGAATTATTATCAACTTGTCTGCGAGGCTTCCGAGCACAACTACTTTTTAATCTGAAGGAAGTCGTCGCTTTTCATGTTTGTGCAGGGAAGATGTTTCCACCAGTGCAGAAATGAGGCTGGAATATGGACAGGAACTTTAAATAACAACACCCAATAGCACTTTTCTGAGTTCACACGATACTTAAACCTGGTCTCAGCTCTCCATGTGCAAGTCAGGAGACTTGCTCTCTCTTTCAGGTATGCACATCATCAGTGCTATATTAAACAACCTTCTCCCATGTATTTGGCCAAGTCGTTTCCTAGGAAAGCAAAGTTTGCGTGGACAGATGCTGATTGGTCAGTCTTCCAAGCAAGCTGTCCTCCTGCCCAGTGTTGTGGTTTAACTGATTAGATTGCTAATCACCACACAGTTGTTCACTCACTCCCCCCATTTCCAGCAGGATAGGGGACAGAATTAAAAAAAAAGAAAAAAAAAAGAAGTAGAATATGAATGTATATAGTAAGTGATGCATAAGCAATTGCTCACCACCCCCAACCAATGCCCAGCCAGCCCCCCGAGCAGTGGAAGAGCACAAGATGAAAACTCCTACCCCCTTCAAAACTCCTTCCACATTATATCACGTTACAGAACAACCCTTTTGCCAGCTTAAGTCAGCTGTCTTGATTCTCTTCCCTCCCAGCCTCTTGGGCCACCCTCCGCCAGCCCTTTGCTGAGAACGGCCTTGATTCCGTACAACACGGCTTAGCAGCAACTATACATACTGCTGTGTCATCAACATAGCTTTTCTCCTAAAACCAAAACATAGTATCGTACCAGATACTCTGAAGAAAACAATTCTGTCCCAGTTGAAGCTAAGACACCCAACTTTAATCACACTTCACAAAGTTGTAGTGGTCTCACAGCCGAGCTCCTACAAGTTATTTGAAAATCAGTTACGAAGAAGAAAACTGAGAATCAAAGTAATGCTTCCGCTTTAGGAATGGCAAAGAAAATCCACCTTGATCATCAGCAGCCAGGAATCCAATTGGCACCAGCTGGCCAATGCAACCAAGAGGTTGTAAGTTACACTACATGCATCGTTGCAACTGAATTGAATAGAGGTGGGAGAACAAAGACATCAAGCATCATTACCTTCACAGTAGTGCTGGTCTCAAACCTGAAAGCTTTTGTCTGCCCATTTTCCAAGTATACCTTGAGAACATTTGGCATGCAAAGAAGAGAATTCCCCTGTGGAACAGAAGAAACAGCACTAATTAATCCATGGGCATCAGCCTCTTGGCACCAGGCTGCTCTGCCTGACGCAGCACATCCTGATATAAATCACATAAGCACAGAATGGTAGGAGTTGAAAGAGACGTTTAAAGTTCATCTAGCTCCAGCCTCCCTGCAGTAAGCAGTGATGTCTTCCTCTAGATCTGCTTGCCCAGAGCTCCTTTCGAACTGGCCTTGAACGCTTCCAGTTGTGGATGCTGATCCACAACTTCTCTGGGCAACCTGTTCAGTGTCTCACCACCTTCACAGTAGAAAATTTCTTCTTTATGCTAACCTAAATCCACCTTCTTTTAGTTAAAAACCATTGGAGCTCTGGTAAAAAGTCTCTCTCCATCTTTCTTTTAGAACCCCACTAAGTAGGGAAAGGGTTCTATCAGGTCTCCTCAGAAACTTTTCTTCTCCATGCTGAACAACCATAACTCTCTCAAACCTTTCTTCATAGCAGGGCTGATCCAGCCCTCTGATCACTTTTGTGGCCCTCTTGTGGACCTGCACTAGGAAGTCTATATTCTTCTTTTCCCGGGAGCCTCAGAGCTTCACTGAATTCTCCAGACAGGGTCTCACGAGAGCCACGTAAAGGAGAATCACCTTCCTCAACTTGCTGACCATGCTTCACTTTCTATAGTCCAGGACACTACAGTCCTTCTGGGCTGCAGCAAACATTGCCACTGCATATGTAATTTTTCACCTATCAACATCCACACCCGCTTCTCCATAGAGTTGCATTCATCACCCAGTCTGTTCTGGTGAATGCCCCAGACCATGGGGGCTGCACTTTGCCTTTGGCCGTTTGGAACTTGATGAGATTCGCACGGGCCGACTCCTCAAGCCTGTCAAATTAAAATAAATCTTGCTCTGCTTTTGCAGCCTTCTTTTATAGCACCAAGCTTTATTCCCTCATTATGCTCCTGGGATAGAGCAAGAGAAAAAGAGCAAAACAAATACCTTTACGATAAAATTCCATCTAGTTCAACAGCTATACACGGTTCAGATATATCCGCTGTGGCTTGCAGAAAATACATCTTCCCATTACCAGCAGCAGGCCGTGCTGAGGCCCCCACGTGACCCCTCCCCACTGGCAGCAGCCATGCCTCCAACTCCAGAGCTACTCAAACCCTACCACAAATACAACTTCCGTGGCAGGAGAAGGCTGTAGGATTCAATTAACACACAGCGGTACTGAGCATCCCCCTGAGATGCATCACTGCGACTTCCCAAACAGGAGGAGGTGTCACCAGAGATTCTGGAAATATCTCTTAAATGTGTTAGACAAGACAGTGGCTCCCACAGCAAAGGCATCTCCCTTGGGTGCTTTGAGAAAGACACCATCTTTCTGGGGCTGTCTGGAGCTGCAGCCTTCAGACCTCCACATTTTTCCCTTAGGAGAGGTCATCTGCACCTTTGTTCTTGCTTTCAACCTTGGCCTAGTTATTCTACGGCACTGAAAAGGCTTACTCCTTCACCCTTGGACTTGCCAATCAGCAGCACATCTTTCTTATCTTCTTGAATCAGTACGTTTCTCCAATCTTAGAACAGTTTATCTGCCTGTCACGACAGTCTCAAGGCTGAGAACAGCATTTTTAGGATTATCTCTCCTGTGTTTCATTTGCTTTGCAACACCTTATAAATCTCACAACTTTGGTTGCTCTTGATACCGTCCGTGTGCCCCGGAAGCACTTAAGAAAGAACATAAAGACACTTCTGTGATTTGTTCCTTGCTCTTCCTTTCCGTCCTGTGAGGTTCAAGCTTCTGACAGTACTACCATGACAAATGAGTGAAGGCTGCCACTGCTGCTGAGCACAAGCTCTAACTCCATGATAAAAAGCACAAAGACACCAAGGCTTTGATAGCTTTTGGGTTCTTTGTCATTTTCAGAGAAGTGATGCTCATTTGCACCCAACGCACGCATTTGCTGGTAGCTCCACGTGTTGTCTGATGAACATCGCACAGCCAGCATACAGCAGAACTTCACATCTAGGCAGAAAGTCTCATATTCAGATGAAGTATCAACACCTTACAGTCACTTCCAACCAAGTGGCCAGGATATCCAGGTGAGGTTTTTCTCCTTTTGTGCAGGCTCTGATAGACCCCTCTGAATTCATTCTGAAAGCTTCTGCTATCACTTAAGCCTGCATCCCAGTCCTGTTTTGTCTGGTATGTGGTTGATTTACTCCGGGTTACAAACAGGCCCTTCTAGTAATACATCGATGCTGACCTCATGATCCCAGGGGACCCTGCTCTTACGTATCGTTCAGCTATATGGAAACATGTACTGAGTTCACAGCAGAAAGAAGAGGCTGAGTAGCACTGAGCCTCATCAACAATTTATGTTCCCAAACCGGGGTTTCAGGTTTCAGCTGCAAAAGGCAGCCTTGGGCTCCTTCCAATTGTCACAGAGATCATTTAGCAATGCTCCATTAAGATCACTTAATGAAACAGGAGTCTCTGCAGATTTTTTTCAGGACTGTAATGTCTTTTTTGCTTGCCTTAATACAGCTCTCGTTCAAAAGGAGGGTGGTTCTGAGTCACACAAACAGAGCAGCTGTTGTCTATGGTGAATATTGCTTTTCCAGAAAGAGGCAATAAATTTTCTCCTGCTCCCAAGAGCAGGCCAGCAAAGGAGAAAGGGTCCTGACATGCCTGTAGTCAGGACATGCAAGTACCAGAACATTTGTACTGTGCTTGTTCAATAGCCTCATAATATCCCTCAGCCCTGATGCAACTGGAGAAGAGGAAAGCAAAGAAATGCTTGCCACAGAGACAGCTCTGCCTGAGTTGGGTCAGGTTAGCTCTCTGCGACCAGAGATGGGAGAGCCTAGAGGAAAGAAAAGGGGCTGGTGACTGGTTCATCACCACTGCGAAGTTAAAAGCATATATAAGTAGATCTGATCCAATTTTATCATCTGAACAGCACCAACCCGTAGGGGTAAGGATGAGGCACATTTCATCTCCATCACTGAACTCAGTGACACAAATTTAAGAGCTGTTCCTACTTCAGGATCAGCTACAAGTATTCTCACTGCTCGTCCTTTTGTAGACTCGCAGCTACCCAGCTCGTTTGTTACCAGCCCTAGAAACCCAGTGATAAATTTGCAGCATATTCTCAGTGAGCCACGGTCTTCTTTCACATCAGAACAGACTGTCTCAGCCTCTTACAGGTGGTCTATCACAGAAGCAGCCATGAATGCTGTGCAGAAGCTCTCCGAGCGGCCCAGGAAACAGTGAGCTGTCACTCCAGCTTGAGAACACATCATGCCAAATGTAACTGCAAAGTGAAGTCACCTGCACCAGACGCTCTGAAGCGAACGGTATCAGAGAACTACTGAAGGCCAGGAGAGACGATCCAGATTCTTTGGCAGAAAAATAACAGGTATCGATGGTAGGATTCACCAAGTATCGGTAGGGTCAGGATTTGCCAGAAAGTTGGGCAGAAAGTTCACATGGTGCCAAAAAGGCAGAAGCAGTACTCGCACCAGCTTTTCGTCCGCCAAAGTAAGCAAACCCCTACGGAGATGCCGGCACCTCCCCCCATCACCCACGAACCCAGCTGTGACCAGACGATGGGATGCATACCAGGGCAGACTAACCCTGCACAATGAGGGTGCAGCCACTCTGTGGCTCCCAGCTGCACTGGCCCAGCCAAGCACTGCCTGTTTCTTCCCAGTACACAATGCACCTGTGCCCCACTCACCTGTGCGTGTCCGTTCACCAAGACTTCCTCTGCAAAACGCACTTTCACAGGGTTTGTTTTCAGCCTTGCCCTCTTCTCCTCCGTGAGAAACGATGACTTAGGTCCACCCTGAAAAACAACAGCACTCTGTTGGCAGCTCAGCCTGTTGCAGCTATGTGAAGAGCCAGTGGCTCAAGGAGGAGGCTGATGACCAGGGCTGATGCCAGTGCTGCTCACATCACATTACTTCACACCTACAGGAGCAGGTGATGGTAGGAGTCTCTAATCTTCCCATGCCTTCCAGGCTCGCTGCAGGACTCTCAGCTATCAGGGCGGTGACTGCCTTCAAAGCCTAGACACAGCCGTCCAACAAGTCATAGAATCATAGAATCCTAGAATGGCGTAGGTTGAAAAGCACCATAATGATCATGGAGTTTCAACGCCCCTTCTGTGTGCAGGTCACCAACCAGCAGCCCAGGCTGCCCAGAGCCACATCCAGCCTGGCCTTGAATGCCTGCAGGGATGGGGCATCCACAGCGTCCTTGAGCAACCTGTTCCAGTGCCTCACCACCTCTGGGGGAAAAACTTCCTCCTAATATCCAACCTAAACCTTCCCATTCCCCCTTGACCTATCACTCTCACACAGCAATTCCCCCTCCTGTCCATACGCTCCCTTCAAGTACTGGAAGGCCACAATGAGGTCTCCCTGCAGCCTTCTCTTCTCTTCTCCAAGCTAGACAAGCCCAGCTCTTCATAGGATCAGAGGTGCTTCAGCTCTCTGATCATCTTGTCCTTGCTTTGCAGCTCAGCTTTTACACACACTGAAATGTATGCTGGCATACACACTGCATTAGCAGTAGATCTCTGCTGATGATGCTTATACAATAGGAACAGGCAACCAGCACCAAAGCTTTGTACTGAAATTTGGCTTTTCTTCCCAAAGCAGGACCAACACCAGAATCCCAGGTCTTAAGAGAGCAGGGGAGGACAAGCCAGCCTGCACAGGCAGGATTGTTTGCTCAGACAGAGCAGACTCCTCAGAGATCTGGAGGAGTAAAAATGAGGGGAGGAAGTTACAGGCCATTGCCTTGCTCACCACGATCCCAGACTCGCTGAACTAAACAAGGGGAAATCCTCAGGCTATAATGAGTAGCCAGGTAGAGCCCAGAGAATAAAAAAAAGAGATAGCTGATTTTTCTGCACACAGAACGCATTTGAGGTTTGAGAGAACATCAAGAGGTTTCAAGGAGCAACATGGGTGGGTGGGGGTGGCTGGTCCACACTGTCAGCATTGGCCTTAATGCATCCTGGGATGCAGGTAGCTTCCTGGGCTCTCCATGCCCTGGATAAGCCTGGCAAGAGGGCAGCATCCCGTGTGCCAGCCCGGCTGCCCAGGCCAGGGGGCAGAGCTGCTGATAGTGCTGAAGAGAAGGCACTTACCGATGTGCAGCGCAGGACAGTGAGGAGGAGCTCATCACCGGCATCCCTGTAACACACAGGGATGCAGTCAGCCAGAGTCAGCACCTGCATGTGCCTCTGTAACCCCTGGAAAAAGCGCATCCCTACACCTCCCCTCCCGCATTCCGCCCCTTGTCTGCACAACACAGGCAGGATCATACCTGATGATGTCAGACACCCGTTCAATGGACATGTCCTCCACCGTGGTAGAGTTTATCCGGATCAGCTGGTCGCCTGGCAGCAGCTTCCCATCTGCAGTGCTCCCTGTGGGCAACCAGCCTGCTGTCAATCACACACCAGTGGACCTTCCACCAAGTTCTCCTCTTCCCACCTAGCACCCAATTGCTGCAGCAACTCCTTCTGAGTGGTAAAATAAAAAGAGAAGGGGTCTGGGGCTCTGTTGCCAGCTGATGCACGCAGCCCGTGTCCATGCCACCCAGTCTCTGGCCCCAGATGCTGCCACTGAGCCACCGAGCAGCGCTCTCGTGGTGCATGCGTGTGCCTTGGGAGCAGTAGGAATGCTCACAAATGTTGGAATGCTGCAGAATGACTGAAAGGGATTCCCAGACTGCCTGCTGCACCACTGGTTGAGACGGGCTGCACTACTGGCGTGGGGACACCCTTCTGCACCAGGAGAGCACAGCAAAGGCCTCCTCATCTACACTGGTTGCTGAGAGGACTCCCAAAGAGCAGCAGACACCTGACCCAAAGGGTTACACAGCAGGTAGACTTCTGGTCTGAGGAAGAGGAGTATGCCAGCAGCCCCTGTCAACACCAGCCTGCGGGTCAAGGCACGGTGCTTAATTTCTTTATGAGACAGGTTTGCACACATAGCAAACTAGCACCCACCACCTGTCTCTTTAGGCACTCTGGCATCAGGGTGCACATGTGGCACACAAAGGCAAATGTTTGGAATCATACACAGGGCTTTTAGAGATAGAGCTTACAAGGATGCGTTTCCTTGTGCCTCAGCCCTAACAAAACACTGGTGCTTCCTGATGAGGGAGAAAAGAAAAGCCTAACAGAAATTCTCCTTCTCCACTTCTTACCCCCGAAGACTCCCAGCTAATTTAGCAATGGGATGCTGATGGAAGGAGGTCACAATATTGATACAGCCTGCCGGAGGCTGAACCCAGCCTACCCTTTCCACACCACCTACTCTGCCCAGCTTGGATACATGATTTCTCTGTCTGTCTCACTGACACCAGCAGAGTGTACCCATTTTAAAAAACAATAAAAAACAGAGTCACAGTTTTTGATACTAAACTGCCAAAACAGTTTAAAAACGGAGTCAAGCCCCAGCCTTCTATAACTGCAAGAGTTTATCTGCTTGACCTAGGCAGAACTTGGGATACAGGACTGTCTGTAGCTAGCAGTGATCTTCTCCTTGTTACAGCTTTTTAAGTCCAGACAGAGTTTTCAGCAATGTGACCTCAGCGTAAGATCTGTAAGAACTCTAAGCACTGTAAGATTAGATAGAACTATTTCTTGGCATTTCAGACTCAACAGCAGAAAGAACTTGGCTTTCAAGCATCTCATGTCCTTCAAGGTCAGCTGAGTCTGAGTGCAGCCAATACGATAATGGTGAAGCTGAGGGCTCCGTGATGAAGGCACGCAGGCCTTTTCCCCTCGGTGCTCAAGGCTCACATGCTAACCAGAGGTACCTGGTAGGAAGGTGTCAGAAGGGCCACCTGGGACAGCTCGGGTCTCACACCCGTGGCTGTAAGGAGAGGACAGTGGTGCTTACCTGCAGTGACAGATGCGATTGTAAGAGGAAGGTCTGGACAAATCTCAAAGCCGTAGTGATGGAGGACCAAGTCTTTGTACACTGTGACAGTGAGTTTGACACGGCTGGCAGTCTGGCCACCACCATCGTTGGTGACATCTGTCACAGACACTCTGCCACTGTGAGACAAGAAGCTGGTGATTAATTAAGATATAATCAGAAAACACCCTATCAAAAGGGCTCAGAGCACACAGACCCCTTGTTTTCAATGGGCTGCACAAATGCACAGAGAGGTCAGAACTTGTCCAAGTACCTACGGGCGAACACTTTGCTTTTTTTCTAGGGAAAAATGAGAGACATCTGCAAGCAGTGGCTTTCCATGTTCACTGGAAACAAGCCTGTGCTGTCTCTGATCAAAACTAATCAACAGATATCCCACTCACAAAAGACATGCTTACCTGGATGCACCATCCCGAGAGCGATGAAGCCATTTTGCTACCATCTGCTCTATCCTACATGCTTTGCGTGTCTGCATTAAGTTAGCCTCCAAATCTTCCATTTATCTGAAAGTGACAGAAACCACAGGAAAACAGAATGACAAAAGATTGAGTACGTCTTCTAGACACCGTTTGGAATTACCAACTCACAGCTCCTGTGTAACAAAGAGATCAACCATAACCTTGGGAAAACCACATGCTTTCACAGAGGACGTTAACACCTTTAGCATTTACAATGGTTCTTCCTGCCCATCTAACCTCCCTACATGGTGCTTTAGTTTAGTCCACAGTGGTGGTTAAACTGCATTAACTGCTCACAGGAGAGAACGACCTATCAATCTCTGCAGTCCATTCTCTTGTTTCTGGATGCTGTGGTTCAGCTCTCTCAAGAAGGAAAAACTGAGGTTTGCTATGACCACACCTGGGATCTCCAAATTGCAAGGCTGCCAAGAACTACATCATTTAGCTTTAGAAGATCTCCAAGGAGAAAGCCACCACAGCCTCTTTGGAAAACAAGAGCACTGCTCAGTCACCTGCACAGCACAGAAGTGTTTCCTGACATACAGAGGGAATTTCTGAGCAGTCTGTTCCCACTCCCTCTTGTGCTGCCATAGGGTACAACCAAGAAGAGCCTGGCTCCATCCTCTGCACCCTCCCATCAGGTGTATATAGAAGCTAATAAGGTTCCCCTCCAAGCCTTCTGTTCTACAGCTCCCTAACCTGTCCTCGTAGGAGAGATGGTCCTGCTCCTTTGCAGGAGTGTCTCCAATAGCTCCTGCCCAGGGGAGCACAGAATTAGACATGGTGCTCCAGGTGTGGCCTCAGTGGCGCAGAGTACAGGGGAAAGATCACTTTCCACCATCTGCAGGCAATACTTGGCCTAATATAGCCAAGAAAACCAGTAGCCAGCCTGAGGGCAAGGGCATCTTGCTGGCTCACGTTCAACTCGGTGTGCGCCAGGACCCCAGGTCTTTTTCTGCTGAGCTGCTTTCCAGTTGAGTGGTCTCAGCACATCCTGGTGCCTGGGGCTGTCCCTCCCCTTGCGGAACCTCAGAAGGCTCAAAAGCCCATTTCTCCAGCCTGCCAAAGTGCTGAATGGCAGCACAGTCCTTCAGCGTGCCAGCCACTCCTCCCAGTTTTGTGCCATCTGCGAAGCTGCTGAGGGAACACTGCCCCATCACCCGCATTATGAATGATGGTACTGAACAGGTCTGGACTCAGTACTGACCAGATGTTCACCACTGACTACTGGAAATCACTCCAGCTGAAACTTGCACAACTGATTGGTGCCCTCTGGGCACAGCCATTCTGCCACTTACAATCCACCCATCAGCAGCTTCTCTATGAGGATCTCATGGGAGCAGCCCACCAAGTCTGGGCAGACTACACCCGCTGCTCTTCCCTCACCCATCAGGCTGCCCATTTCATCTCACAGCTGACGGCTTTCCAAGCCGTCAAATGCTCTGCACGAATCATGCTGGCTCCTGATGATTCTCTCGTCCTTCAGATGCCTGGAAGTGGCTTCCAGGATTAGCCGTACCATCGCCTTCCCAGGGATGGAAGTGGGGCTGAGCACTCTGTAGTTTCCCAGCTATTCCTTCTTGCCTCTCCTGGAGATAAAAGTGATCTTGGCTTTCCTCCAGTCTTCAGAGACTTCTAGTGGAAGAACAGAGGGCTGGAGCATCTCTCCTACAAAGACAGGCTGAGAGAGCTGGGGTTGTTTAGCAGAGTGAAGATCCTGGAGAGACCTCACTGCAATCTCTCAGTATATAAAGTGGGGGGCCATCAAGAAAGACAAGGAGGGACCTTTCTTCAGCCGATGTACTAACAGGACGAGGGAGAGCAGCTTTAAAGTAAAAGAGGGAAAACTCAACTAATCACTGTATCATTCCCCTGGTAATAAAGCTCATTTGTAACTTCAACATCGTGCCTTTCAAGTTACAGAAAACCTGCAGCCGCACACCACTCTGAATTCAATTTGTTTAAATTCTGGAGAATACTGGGGGCTGCAGGAGAACCAAACACAGAATGATCTGAAAGTGTTTGCACCTACAAAGAGTCATGAAGATCGTCAACCCTTTGTATTTCAAATATTGACCAAGTCAGACTTATTATATCCACCTTTTACGCAGTCTTCCGCTCAGACTGCAAGATTTGTGTGTCCCCAGCTTTTTCTTCTCTTATGTCTTCTATTCAGACAACAAGCCCAGCACATCAGGGACATTTTCTTTTATGCTGGGACAGCGCAGAGGACAGTGGTTGATGATCCATTACGGCAAAAATATCATTAAGTTCATACCAGAACAATAAACGAGATGGTCGGAAGCTGTCAGATGAAGTATGATGCATTTTGTCTGAACACAATCTGAACTTCCCCTACTCCTTAGCACCTTTCTCCACTCTTCTTAATTCATCAACATCTCCTTTCCTTCCTGGAAGCCATTCTGGCCCCTTTCATGACTCACCCACACGACAATGAACAGAAACAGGGGTCATAAGATTCAACCACTCAACTCCTTCTTGAGTTTTCTCTTGGCTGCTTTTTGTGAGGCAACAGAATAAAAAACCCTGCGCCCCTCACACTGCTCCTACATCCGCCTCTGAGCAGCATCTCCGAGCTGAAAATCAGCATCTTTGCAACCAAATAGTGCTCTCAGAAGGAAAAGTACTTTTCCAGATGGATAACTGGGAAATAATCGTAAGATAACAGTTCTGCAGCCAGGAAGACATATAGACATATACATGACATGTCAAACCGAGGCTTGAGCAGTCATCGCCTATGCTTTGCACCCCTTTTTCAGCCTCAGTATTTCACCTCTTCTGCCTGTCAGCTCCCTAGGCACCACGACGCACACCTAATAGTGTGGCTGACGCGCTCTGTGAATCTTTCTTGGAAGGAGCACTTCATCCCAACGTACTTTTGTGTTCTTAAGAATTCCCCTTAGAGCTATGGAGAAAGTCCTGCTCGCAGCCACTCCTTTGCCCCAAGAAGCTCTCCTTCTGTTTGAATGCTGAGATGTCTGCAGCTTCATCTACAGAGGCACCAAGACCAGTTACACACTGATGCTTTGTTACCTCTACATGCAGGTCCATCCTCTATTGCTGACTCCCATTTTCCTTCTTTGCAGAAAAGACAGGCTACCCCCTCTATACTTGTGCTGTGCTTCAGAACATGGAATTTATGGAAAAAGCCTCTGAGCCTACACAATGAGGGCAAAAACCTTCAGGAATAAACAGAAATGCTTGAATCCCCTAAAAAGAATGTTAAAAGATGAAAAACAAACAAACAAACAAACAAATACAACCACCAACAAAAGAAAACAACAAAAAAGCCAACTCTGATCCGCATCTTCCTCCCAGTTGCACCTGCTATTTTGGAAGTATTTTGGGGCCAAACCACTGAGCACACGATTAAGCAGCTTGAGCAGACTAGGATCTACACACCTCAGACCCTTAAGCTCTGCTAGAGGAAGAACAGACTTGCTGTGCATTTGCTCAAGTAACCGGCTCACGCAGACAACTCACGTTTGGTGTCTCAGAGGAAACCTGGACGATTTGGGCTCTTTGGGAACAACGCCGACTTGGAGACCAGGCTAATCTCAGTGCGTAGGCACAGGGCAGCACAGCAGGGAGCAGGTCTACTTATGACAGAGAACAGATGTTGCAGGAACAGCCAGTTTTCACCAGCATCATAAATTATGCATCTGTGCCACAGCAGCAGAAGTGTCCCTCCCACACCACGTACCCAGCTGAGGATAGGCTTCCTTCCCCACAGCCTCCCTTTTGGCTACCTCAGCATCAAAGAAGGGCCATGCACTCTCCCCCTGCTTCAAAAAAAAAAGCAGCCTTGCTCTGATCACACAGGACTGGGACTTTGTTCGCCCCAGCAGTTCACGTTCTCACTGCCCGCGCAACAAACTTCAGGACGCACCATGGTGCTGCTGGTAAGCAGCTCTGCAAGGTTTGATGAAGTGTAACTGTGTGGGATGGCAGCCTTTGCTCTTCCACTGCATTATTCCCACGCTGGCACCTTGCAGTGGCATGCATTGCTAAGACAGTACCAGG
Organism: Meleagris gallopavo; assembly: GCF_905368555.1. Taxonomy (NCBI): domain Eukaryota; kingdom Metazoa; phylum Chordata; class Aves; order Galliformes; family Phasianidae; genus Meleagris; species Meleagris gallopavo. Next base: position 75,499,803 of record NC_139435.1, read on the forward strand.
CCAAAACCCAGACCCATTAGAGTAACCAGCAGACAGAACAGGGCTTATCTAGGGTAAACAACCTCTGTTTCTCTTCATAATACTTAGCACAGTGCCTTTCCTTACGTAGCCCCACTGTTGCACAGGCCACCAGAGAGCATCTAGAACAGACAGCCTGTGGGGAGGCAGGCAGGAGATCGTGGGCAGGTCTGACTCTGGATGCTGGAACTGCACTGAGCTCCAATAGCTGGGACGCAGTGGGAAGGACAACCTGCCTCCACATGCTCCCCCAGGCATCATCAGATGTGCACCATCAGATCACACTAGCTGAGCAAAATCATTTTCTTCTGCTTTTAGGGGCTCCCTTGCACACGAACCTCTCAACAAAGCTTGCAAAACCTCTTGTGGTCACTAGTGATTTCCAGGGCTCTGCGGGGCAGGAGAGAACATCCAGTGTGCAGTGGTGCGTAGAAGGCCCATCTGCAACACTTCAATTTGACATCAGCAGTACCAACTCTAATTTACAGATCAATCACCCCCACACGGATGCTCCTGGAGTGCCCAATCCAGAGTGGCACCTCTGGATCAGATCTTCTGGGCTGCAAACTAACCCCAGTGATGCTGAACTTCAGCAGTTCCCCTGGAGAAAGAGATGTCTGTGCTTCGCATGCAGCGCTATGAGGATATCGTGTTCTACAGCTCTGAAAGACACATTACAGACCAAGCTGTGAAAAAACAACAACAAATAACAACACACAATCCAACACAACAGGCCAGTGCACTTCATC